>NC_139158.1:75880412-76489967 GCF_964270905.1 Leucopleurus acutus
GCGTGGGGCATAGGGAGTGCGAGTGGGATCACGCACCACATCGCGGGCAGGGAGGTCACAAGGCAGATGGAGGGGGTGTTGAGAAGCCGAGAGAAAGGCTGAAGCCTGGAGAGGGTTTGGAGTGGAGGGACGCTGAGAGCCGAGAGAGGAAAAGGGCTGGGTGGTCCGGGGAGGGGCGGAAGAACTGGGTGTGTGTGTGGAACAGGTTAAAACTTAGGTGAATGAGCGGGGGGAGGTGTGAGGGGGTTGGGATGGGATGTACTGATCCCTGGGCAAGTAAAGTCCGGGCACTGGTCCCAGTGCCGGCCGTGGCCACCGGACCAGGGTCTAGGTCATTCCCTCTAGAGACCCCTGCCAGAGTGGTATCCACCAGGCTTTGAAATTAGGGTCCACTTTTGTTGAGCCCCCAGTGGGGAGGACTCCATCCTTTTTAAATTCCAGGAATAACCTTTTCACACCCATTGGACACAAAAATCTAAATTCTGTCACCTTGTCAAGCGGATATGATCTAACTTTCCTTTGTCAGGGAGAAGAGTGATTGATTGGAGCCCTCTACCTGGAGATATCAGTGGAGCTTCCTTCAGGAACTTATATTTAAATGAAGGCAGCTTTAAAACAATTCAAAATTGAAGGGATCCAACATTTATTGATCACCAACCTACTCTGTGGGCTGGGTCTCTCATCCAACCCGATTACTGTCTCACAGCACTCTGGGGCTCTGGTCTATAATAATGTCCCTACTCAGCAGATGGGAAGGGCGTGGGTCAGAGAGGAGCGGGCTTTGGCCAGCCAAGGTGATCCAGTAGGATTTGGACCTGGCGATCCCCTTTCTTCTAGCCCCTTGCTGCTTCTCACAACTTTGAGTGGCAAATGGTGGAAATTCAGGTAGCAGAGACGAAAAAGTAATTTTGGATGTGCTGTCTTCCCAAATCATAGCAAATGAGACTCCCCCAGATTAAACTTGCAGAAGGACTATCTTGGGAATGCTTTTGTACTCATCTGCTTCTGTGCAGAGAGTGCATGCAGCCGTGTGGTCATTCAGAGTGTAGGGCTGAGGTTCTTAGTTCAGCTGCACCCACAGGGGCTTCCCTGTCACACGGCAGGAGTGGGGACCCAGGAAGGGAACCAGGTAGAGGGATCAGTGATACTTTCCCACGGTTTGATCCACGCTGACAGAATCACACGATGTTATCAGCTCCCCGGGGGTTCCCGTTACATAAAGAGCTTGGGCTGGTGGGCCCAGCAGCCTCAAAGCTTTGCCCACCTCTTTGTTTTGCTCCTTTGGGAAGGTGTCAAAAAGGCAGTAGGTCTAGGATCTGCCCCCTTGTCTAGGCTGGGCAGAGCTGAGGTCTTATGAATAGACCTGGGAAAAGTTCACTTTTCCACCTCCCAGGGGAGCAGAGCAGAAGGGGACATGGGGACCAGTTAGGAGGCAAGGTAGTTTTTTCATGAGTGATTTAGGCGATAAAGTTGACTAACTTCAGGAATTGATTGTGGTAGAGGGAGGTGTTGAGGATGGCTTAAAAACAAACAAACAGGACTTCCCTGGTGGCGCAGTGGTTGAGAGTCTGCCTGCCGATGCAGGGGATGCGGGTTCGTGCCCCGGTCCGGGAGGATCCCACATGCCGCAGAGTGGCTGGGCCCGTGAGCCATGGCCGCTGAGCCTGCGCGTCTGGAGCCTGTGCTCCGCAGCGGGAGAGGCCACAGCAGTGAGAGGTCTGCGTACCACAAAAAACAAACAAACCACTAACATTTACTGAGTACTTATTACCTGCTGGGGAGGTACTGTTTTAGATGCTTTAAATAAGTTGTCTCCTTTAAGCCTCATAACAGCCCGATGGAATAGATAGTGTTATCACGCCCATTTTACAGATGAGGCACGGAGACATGGAGAGGTAGCGAGCTACTCTGACTTGCCCAGCTATTAGGCAGTAGATCTAGGATTTGAACCCCAGCAGTCTGGCTCCAGATCACAATACCATATGGTTGCTTGAGGGTGGGAGGACTTAAGCCTGTCGCAGGAGGGAAGCTCGAGCCCTCAGGTGAAACAGGAGCCCTTGACCTTGCCCACCTTCAGTTCAATTACCTTGCTGGCCACCTGCTATGTGCCCAGCTCAGCTGGGACCAGTGGGGGCCAGAAAGATGGGACTCTGGTCCCCCTCAAGCTTATATTCTATTTTTGGGCAACAGGGTGGCTTGCTCAGTTAGAGCAAGCGGAGGCTTGGAAACGATTGGTGAGGATGGGGTGGGGTCAGGAAGAGGGTGGGTCTGGAGCGGCTAGTAAAACCTTAAAGGATGGACACCATTACTCCATGTTTTTCAAGTTCCTTACTGAATGTTTTTAAGTGTTTCATGCTCCTTAATTCTTACTTCAACCCTGTAGGGATCAAAGTCCCTACTTATGCACTTATGTGTTCATTGTGCTAGTCAGTACTCTGAGGGTTGTGACACAACTCGTATTACTTAAGCTAATAAGGGGATGTATTAGGACAGGTAACTGAAAAACAGTCCATGGATTCTGACTTCAGGCATGGCTGGATCCAGGGACTCCAAGGATGTCATCGGGACTCTTTCCACCTCTCAGCTCTGCTTGTGTTAGTTTCAATCTCAGGCATGCCGTCACCGAGTGTTGATAAAGACAGTACCTAGTAGCTCCAAACTGGTGTCCCTAGTGGAATGAGAGATCCTTTTCCTAGTTATTCCAGCCAAACTCCTAGGGATGGTTCTCATAGGTCCAGTTTGGGTTGCATGCTCATTCACGATCCAATAAATCACTGAGCCTAGGGAGAAGGAATGTGTCAACGGGTCATGTCTGGGTCACATATGTACCCAATCCCAGGAGTGAGGAGGTGAGGTCAGTCCTACCCAAACTATGTGGACTGAGAGTGGGGAGGGTCGCTTCCTCAAAAGAAAACCGAGGCGGTGTTACCAGAAGATGGGGGTAAGGAGGCTGGGAGGGCAGAAATGACAGCTGCCCACTTCCAGCTGTAGCGGACCCTGCATTTCAGGAAACTCGAAGTAAAAGTGTGCTGAGACATCAAACAGGAGGAAGAGGAGGCAGGGGATGCACTGGGGAAACACATTTTTAGCCACTAGTGTTTACAAAAGACCTTTTGTGAAAACATCTCAACAGGAGATGGAAACCAGTAAAGGATTTCAGGTGACAGGTCAGAACTGCATTCCAGAAAAATCCTTTTGCTAGACAGTGAGGAGGATGGACAGTCAGGGGGCTGGGCAGTGAGGTTCAGAGAAAAAGGTCGGGTTTGAATTGTCCAGAAAGGCATTTCCTGCTGAGCCTGGGCCTGTTGGCGGCAGGGCAGAGGGATCCAAGGGGACTGTGGGAAATTCAGCCTGGCTCCAGCAGGCTCTGCTGACATGATGTTATCTGGGTCTCCAGGGCTGGAAGAGCAACCTTAAAAGCTCCTCGCATCTCCCTCTTTTTCAGCTGCACTGATAAGCTAGAATTTCTCCTTTACTCAGAAAAAGGTGGGATGGCCTTTGTTTTGAGAAACGCTGCCATCTGGTGGTACCTTTCTGGAATGCCAACTTGCGGTCACATTTCCTTTGCGGTCGCTAAGGCACAATTCGCTCATTCAGAATTCACTGACTCTTTATTTACTGGGTCCCTATGTGTCAGGCACTGTGTTTGGTCCTGGAATTCAGCAGGGAACAAGGCCCCCGCCTCCACAGAGCTGACATTCTAGTTGAGGAGGCTGACAATATATGAATAATCACATGAACCGAGGTTGTGACCCTAGGTCTAGGTAAGGTGTGATGACAGTTCCCTGGGGGTGTCAGCTGTGCACGCTGCTTGGTGACATCACAGATGCCAGCGACATGGAAAGAATATGCATAGGGTGGCATCTGCCTAATTTTCTGCAAAATCTCTCACCTGTCTGGCAGGGGATCATGGTGGGACTTTGGAAATTCCCTTGGTCCGGCTGCCCAGACAGTGCCTGAATCTGGGCTGCCATCTCCTTGTCAGTTGTCCAGCCACTCTGTGAACACTGACACGAAACTCACTTTTTCTAGTAGATTTTTTTCTTTTCTTTTTAAAAAAATATTTATTTATTTATTAACTAAGAGCAGGTTGCCCCTGGTCTTAGTTGTGGCTTGCTAGCTCCTTAGTTGCAGCAGGTGGGCTGCTTAGTTACAGCATGCATGTGGGATCTAGTTCCTTGACCACGGATCGAACCCAGGCCCCCTGCATTGGGAGCACGGAGTCTTAACCACTGCGCCACCAGAGATGTCCCCACTAGCAGATTTTCTATTGTAGATTATACTTTCTCACCTGGACAACTGCAGTAGCTGTTTTATTGGTTTTCCTGATTCTGCCCTGACCCCCATCCGGCAGCTAGAGACATCCTATTAAAACCTTAATAGTGATAATTCACTCCTCTGCTCAGAACTTGGCAGTGGCTTTTCTTCATGCTTTGAATAAAGTCCAAGTTCCTTACAATAGTCATCAAGGCCCTGTATGCTATCACTGCCCGCCTCTGTCTGACATCACTTCCTGCCACTTTCCTTCCTGCTTTTTATGCTCTAGCCACACTGGCCTCCTCACTGTCCCTCCAGCATCTAACCAGGACTCTGCCTCAGGCCCTTTGCACTGCCTGTTCTCTCTGCCTGGAACATTTCCCCTCAGATACCTACACAGCTCCCTCCCTTACCTCCTCAGATGACCTTTGTCATGTAGGCCCCCCTTGACCCCTCTATCTAAAACAGTTTCTTGTCGCCCTGCACCTGCCACTCTTATCCTTCTTTGGATTTTCTCAGAGCATGGATTGCTAGTTGAAATTACCTCATATATTGTATTGTTTCTTGTCTGTTTCCCCTACTGAATGTCAACTCCTTCAGGGCAGGCGCTTTTTCTGCTTTGCTCCTCTGTGTTCCTGGCACCCGGGCCAGTGCTTGGCATATAGTAGGCCCCAAATAGTTGTTGAATAAATGCAGAGAGTCCCCTGTTGTATTGAGTGTTTACTATCTTCCTAGTGCTGCACATCTGTCATTGCACCAATTCTGTGAGACTATAGCTGGAATCCAAGCTTGTGTGACTCCAGCGTCTTGGCTTGACTCAGATATTCAGTCTCCTTAAGCTCCACTTGCCTCTTCTGTGAGATGGATTTGACAATAACGCAAATACATACATATATATATGTAGGAGTTGGGGTTCTGGCGAGTGACAGGTGGTACGCCCAGAAGAGTTGAATGGAACATAATTTGACAAGGGTTCCATTCGCTATGGTGCGGGCAGGGGGAAGTGGTGTTATAGGAGCCTGGTGAGGGCAGGATCCATGGCTGAGGGGCCCCTCCATGCAGGACTGAGGGTGAGGTGGGTGGAGGGGCAATAAACACCTGGGCTGCACTCTCCTCCCCATGGGTGCCTCACTGGCTAAACTCAATCAGCGGCCAGGGGGCCTCTCTGATGCACAGGCTTCCCTGGGGGGCAGAGGGCACAAAGAAGGACCCTAAAGTTGTTGTGAGGATTACATGAAGTCCGGGACTTGACCTTCCTGGTCCAGCAGCAGTGACATAATTGACATCGTTATTAGGTGGGTGTTGAAAGCAATAGATGATTGTTCTGCTGTCGTACTTTATTTCCTCCTTCCCTCCTTCCCCTGAGCATTTCAACTCTGCTCAGAGTTGAGAGCCATGCAAGGAGTATGTGACTTCCTGAGGTGCCAGAGGCAACACTGTCTGTGTTTACAACACAATCACCTCCTTCCCTCAGTTCAAGAATGTACACTTTTTTTTTTCTTCGCATTTTCAAGTTGCTGAACTAGGATATGTCTCATAGCTGGTGAATGTTTGTCATGAGGACAGACCTGGTCTTTCTTGTTCCCCACGGTGTCTCCAGCACCTAGGACAGTGCCCAGCTCACAGGAGATGCTCGGTAAATGTTTGTGGAATGAGTGAACTAATTCTGACAGCAGTAGTGCCCTGTGTGTTCACAAGTGTCTGTCTGTGTGTGTGTGTGTGTGTGTGTGAGAGAGAGAGAGAGAGAGAGAGAGAGAGAGAGAGACTGTCAAGGCCTGTCAAGAAACGCTTGACAATTTCTTTTTTTTTTTTTTTTAATATTTAGTTAGTTAGTTTGGCTGCACTGGGTCTTAGTTGTGGCACGCGGGATCTTCTAGCTGTGGCATGAGAGCTCTTAGTTGCAGCATGCGGACTTAGTTGCGGCATGCATGCAGGATCTAGTCCCCGACCAGGGATCAAACCCGGGCCGCCTGCATTTGGAGCATGCAGTCTTACCCACTGGACCACCAGGGAAGTCCATGGCTTGACAATTTCTTGTCAAGAAATTCTCTCCCTGGGGAAAGTCTGAAGATCCCACGTTTTGGCCAGATGGCCTTCCCTGTCTGGTTTGGCCCAGTCCTGGTCTGGGACTGTGGACTTGGGTGAAGAAGCTGAAGGTCTCAAAGGCCACATCATCAGAAAATACCTACTCACTGGGCCCCTGACTGTGGTAGCACAGGGAGCATCTCATGGACATGGACGCCCAGCAACTTCCTTCTTTTTTTATGGTGAAATATTTCAGACCTAGCCCAATGTGGAGAGAATATAATAAACCCTCATGAAAAGCTAAGAAATAAGCCTAGATCAATACCACTGGAGCTTCTGCACTCCTGCCCTTTCTCTTCAGAGGTAACTGCTATGCTGAATTTGGTATTTATAATTCCCGCGGAGGGGTGTGTGTGTGTGTGTGTGTGTGTGTATATATATATATATACACACACACATATAAATATTCAATGTATATAACATATATACAGTCAGCTCTCATGATGGATGGTAGTTATAGTCTATAAAATCCCCATGAACACTGAATTGACAAGTAGTGAGCCGTTGCTCCTAGGGGAAATATGTACACACCCATCTCACACAGATTATAATCTTAAATCCTAAAAACAACTCATTCTCGTAGATTCTCTTTTTAAAAAGGGAAGAACAAGATTCAGAGGTATTAAGTGACTGGCCCGAGAGTGCCCCACTAACAGGTGTAAGAGCTGGAATTCAAACCCCGTCCTCCTGGTCCCGGAGCTGGAGCTCCTTGAACTGCACCACACAGCCACTGGCTCCCTCCATCCAAGAAGGCAGATCGGGCCCTCGTTTGACCTCAGCTGCAAATGTGCATGTTGGGTGACTCCGAATTTTTGCTGTTCTGCGTATGTCTGTGCATGACTACAAAAGCGCCTCAAATATTGGTTCGGGGGTTACAAATCAATTTTTAGCAAATAGGTAAATTCACAGATACCAAATCTGTGAATAGTGAAGATTGACATATATATACTTAGGTATATATATCAATACAATATCATATATATGTGATATATACATATATAGTATCATATATATGTAATATATGTATATTACCTATATGAGTTCTTAAACACTATATAGCACTCTTTTTCATTTTTTAAGACTGTATCTAAATAGTATCACACCAGAAATAGCTTCTGCAAGAGGCTTCTTTCCATCCACGTTGTTGCTAGTGTAGTCATGGTTCGCTTCACGGAGGCAGAGGAATAGCTAGTGTTTACTGAGCACTTGCTGTGTGCCAGGAGTGAACGCTTTATACGTCACATCTGGTTGAATCCTCAAGGCCACACTATCAGGTGAATACCATTCTTATACCCATTTGACAGGGGAAGAAACTGAGGCACAGGGAGGTGAAATCAGTTGTCATAAGTGCCTAGGAAATGTTAATTGGAGGAATGGGTGATGGAAACCACTGGAATGATTGCCAACAGGATGATGGGTAAATAGAACGTGGAATTCTAAGTTTAGGTAGACGTATACGTCTACCAAATTTGTCATAGAGAAACTTTTAAGGCACACATGGATTCAGGTTTGCAGAAGTTCTGGTGCTCACTGTGGTGTTTTGGGGGGTTCGGCTTGTGGGGAAGGTGGACAAGACCTGGCCGCTGCCCAAATTCCATAGCAGTTGTCCTTGGAGACGCCACCTTCTCTTCCAGCGGTCTCCTGCGTCGTGGCAGAGTGGAGCAGCTGGAGTCGCTGTGTCAAGCCCTGCCAGGTCTCTTACCGTCTCCGCCAAAGGCATGTCCTGCAGGAGCCAAGAAACGGGGGTGCTCCCTGCCCCCCACTGGAAGAACGGGCTGGCTGCGTGGAGTACTGGAGCCACCAGGGAGTGGAGTGCCAACAGTCCTTGCGTGAGTTGGGGTGGCCTTGGGGGTGGCTGTCAGAGGGAAGAGCCTGGCCGGACCGCAGGGCCCTCCATAAGTTTCCGTGTGGGGTCTGAGTTTAGGGTGGGACTTTGTCTTCCTTTTCCCTCATCCCCCTCCTCACCCTCTGAATGAGGTAAGAAGCTCTGACTTCCTTTGGGCATCTCGATGTCTTCTTTCTGCTCATCTCCCATTGTGAATCAGTCAGGGCTTTGTTTAAATGAAGATGACAGGAAACCCATTTTAAACTGACCGGAGCAAAAATGTGTGGCTCATGTAACTAAGATCTCAGGGTCTGCCTTCAGGCATGGCTGGATCTAGGAGCTCAAGCAATGTTGCCAGGAACCTATCTCCATCTCTCAGCTCTGTTTTCTAATGAGTTGGCCTCATTCTCAGGTAGGCATTCCCCCTGTAATGGTCTTTGATAGCTCCAGGCTTCCCTGCAACCAGCCTAGCAGCTGGAAGAAAAGGCCTCTTTCCCCTTAGTTTCAGCACATGTCCTTCGTTTCACCAAACCTTACCGCGGTGTCACCCTCCTGTTTTAAATTCTCCAATAGGTATCCCGCACCCTCGTGAAGCCCAAACTCATCATCATGGTCTACAAGCTCAAGTGCTCTGGCTCTTACCTCCTGTGACCTCACCTTCCTTCTTCTGTCTACATTTTAAAGGATCATTCTGTTCACTGTGGGGACAGGAGACTGAAAGGGGTCAGAGGGCAGCGGGGAGGCCAGGGAAGAGGTGACTGCAGTGGTGCAGGCAAGAGAGGAAGGTGTCTGGACCAGGATGGTGGCAGTGGGGTGATGAAAGAGGGAATGTCATTTCCTCTGCCTGAAATCCTCCTCCCTCTCCTTTGCCACCCACATCTAACTTGCCTGGTTCATTGTTTCCTGTGTAGATGTCAGTTTTCTCCAGGAAGATTTTCCTGACTGCCCCTACTACTGCCCCTACATGCCATCTGCCATGCACTTGGCCACATTACTTGACTCTGTGAGGCCAGTGTTACTATGCATTTTACAGAAGGGGAAACCAAGGCTCAGGGAGGCACAACACCTGCCCAAGATACATGGCTCATCGTGCATCATTTTGTTCAACGCTGACAATAACCGTATGATATAGGTTCTAGTATTATACCCATTTTTTTTTTTTTTTTTTTTGCGGTACCTGGGCCTCTCACTGCTGTGGCCTCTACCGTTGTGGAGCACAGGCTCCGGACGTGCAGGCTCAGCGGCCATGGCTCACGGGCCCAGCCGCTCCGCGGTATGTGGGATCTTCCCGGGCCGGGGCACGAACCCGCGTCCCCTGCATCGGCAGGCGGCCTCTCAACCACTGTGCCACCAGGGGAGCCCTAGTATTATACTCATTTTGCTGATGAGGAGACTGAGGCTCTGAAAGGACCAAGATCACTGAGATGTAAGAGGGGGAGCTGGAACCAGAATCTGGGCTTCTCTGGGGCTCTCCTCGCTGCTCTAGGCTACGCCAAAAGCAGCACTGGGTGTTGGAAGAGAAGAGAAAAGGGAAGTTGTGTATTAAGTGTGTTACCTTCTCTCGATCACAAGCATTAATTAGTTCAACACCATATCTTTGATTCAGCCCCATCATTCAGAATGGGCAGGGGTAGGGACATCTTTGGGCTCTTTTTCCCCCTAAGGAATCACCAACCTCTCATGGACTGACCCTCAATTCTCCTCTGTGTTCTCCTCTGTCTGCTCCAGGAAGGAAGAGGCTTGGAAGTTGGCCCAACAAGATAATTTTATTAATTCATTTATCTGTCCATACCTCTGTCCCCCTTTTCTTCCATCCTTACATTTTCCCACCTATTCATTCATCTATACGTCTGGTTCTTTTATCCCTTCATCTGTCCATCGACCTATCATGTCTTCATCCATCCTTCTTTCCATTCATCATCTCTGTCTCTCCTTTTTTCCATCCTCCCATCTTCCCATTTACTCATCACCCATCCATTCTTCCTTTCTTATATCATTTCAGCCACCCATCCATCCATTCAGTTATTAACTCATCTCTTTTTTTCTCACTCACTCACTTATTCATTCATCAAGATCATTCATTTGAAGAACTTTTTATTGAGACTATACAACCCACTGTGCTAGGCCCTGAATCTAAGAGATAAATATGATCCTGCCTCCATCATTGCATAAGGGGTACTTGTGGGGACTATCTACCCAGTTACAAGACCCCACAGTCTCCTTAGGGCTACCATAGACATGACTCTGACACCAGGAGTACCTAATCGTGCTTCCTGTGGTGTCATAGCCTTGGGGGCGGTGGTGCTGGGCTACCTGACTCTGTTTTCTCCTTGGCCCACAGTCCCTGCTCTGATAACCACAGGCAGCTACGGGAAAGAACGAGAAAAGCGAGGTGTCCCCAAGAAGCAGGAGACAATAGGGTAAGTGGAAGCAAATGAACCCAAAGTCAAACTCAGATTTGTGAACATTTTTCCTTGGATTAGACTTTCATCATGTTTCTCTCTTCCTTTTTTTTTTTTTTTTTTTTTTTTTTGCGGTACGCGGGCCTCTCACTGTTGTGGCCTCTCCCGTTGCGGAGCACAGGCTCCGGACGCACAGGCCCAGCGGCCATGGCTCACGGGCCCAGCCGCTCCGCGGCACATGGGATCTTCCCAGACCGGGGCACGAACCCGTGTCCCCTGCACTGGCAGGCGGACTCTCAGCCACTGCGCCACCAGGGAAGCCCTCTCTCTTCCTTTAACATCTCCCCATTTCTTGTCCTGTTACATTTGTAAACCCATGAACATGAACTTTGAGTCCTTAATGCCTGGTCTCTATTCAGCTTCATTCACTTACTCATTCACTCAGTGTTTATTGTTTATACGACAGGTATGTTTATGTCGTTTATATGCGTTAGGCCTTGGGTCTACAGCAAGGAAGAGAAAAGGACAGAAATACTTGTCCTCATGGAGTCAGACAATAAACAAACACATAGCCTGTCAAATGGTGCTAAGTGCTATGGAGAAAAATGAAGCAGGGAAGAGGGTGGGTGTGCCAGGGACATCCCTGTTTAGAGGAACTAAGATATTGAAGAGGTTATCTGGGGGAAGAGCATGATTGGCAGAGGGACTAGCAAGTGCAAAAGTCCTGAGGCAGGACATGCCCGGTGTTCAGGGATCAGCAAGTAGTTCAGGCTGGAATTCAGGGAGAGAGAGAGAGAGTAGGAAATATGATATATTGGGGGGAGGGGGGTGGTCCGATCACACAGGGTCTATAGGCTGTGGTGGGAAGTTGGGTACTTTCTCTGCATGAGATGGAGTCATGGGAGGGTTTTGGGCAGAGGAATGACAGGATCTGACTTAGGTTTTCACAGGGTCCCTTTGGATACTATTTGGAGAATGGATCGTAGAGAGGCAAGGAGGGAACCAGGGAGACCAATGCGGGGCCTACAGCAATGGTCCACATGAGAAATGAAGGTGGTTTGGACCAGGGTGGTAGCCCTGTGCCTTTGAAGGGTGGATTTCAGGGACTGGAGTCAGACAGTGTGTTGCCGATGGTGGTGATGAGGTCAAGCATCTAGGACAGTGCCTGGCACATGACAGATACTCAACAAATATTAATTGAAAGAATAAGGTCTGAACTAAGGCAGTGCTAAGGGAGATGGAGAGGAGAGCTCTATTTGTTAGGATTCCTTTCACTGCAAGGCACAGAAACTCAGCTCAAACTGGCTCAGGTGAAAAGGAGAATTATTGGTTCCTATAACTGAGAGGGAAGTTTTGAAATAATATTACTTCAAGCATGAACTGGAGCCAAGAGGTCAAATATTATCAGGACTCCCTCTCCCCTTTATGCCTTCATATACTGGCTTCATTCTCAAGCAGGCTCTCTCCCTGTAGTAGCCAAGATGCCCACGAGCAGCCCCACATCCTCCCAGCTTAGCAGCCCCAGCTGATGGGGTCCTTCCTCCCAGTCTCATTGTGTAATTTCTGGAGGAGTTTGATTGGTCCTGCTTGGATCCTAGGCCCATCCCTGAACCAATCACTGTGACCCAGATGATGGGACCTCTGATTGGTCAGCTTGAATCATCTGTCCACTCTAGGGGCAGGTATGGGGAGCCAGGACCAGGCATCCTGATTGATTGCCCCTCCAAGACCACGTAGGGTGAGGACAAGAGTTCCCCAAATAAACCACCAAAAGGGCAAGAGAAAGAACGTTGGGAAGGCGAAAATTCCAATTATCACAGGCTTCTGGCAAGGACAGGTTCCTGAGGCGTTCTGGGGCAGCTGAGAGGAAAGGGCTCTGGGCCGGCTTTGGGCTGTTCCTGGAAGAAAACTGTCCACTCCTTGGGCTTCCCAGAGGCTGCAGCCACCAGGGGGCAGCAGCCCCACACAATAACCTCTCGGGGTACTTGACAAGCTGCATCTCTTGCAGCAGGGAGTGCCATTTACCATTACTTGTAGAAAAAGTTGGGTCGAAGTAAAATTTTAGCAAATTGGGTCTTAATTCAGATACTCCAGAATGGGACAGTTATTTAAATAATTCTTGCAGTGACTCTTTTCTGTAAGATAGGATCTTTTATGAAATGTGGTGGAGTGCTTATTGAGGCTTTTGGGGTTAGGCGGTTCCATTTTAGGCACTACCATTTATTAGCTGTGTGACTCTGGACAAGTTACCTTTCTGCTCCTCGGTTTCCTTATCTGTAAGCTGGGGCCAAGATCTACCTTGCAGGGTTTCCCTATTCCATTGGACCAAATGATTCGGCAAATTTTTGTCGAGCCAGGTCCTAGTCTAGGACTTGGACACAACAGTGAACAAAACAGATACAAATTCCTGCCTTTGTGGAGCTGACATTACTGCGGGGGAGAGAGATGAGAAGTAAACAATATAATCTTTTGGATAAGGTGTTTGAAGAACTGACCCATGGAAGCCCTCAATGATGTTAACTTGAAAAAGCAGGAGCCAAGTCTCATGGATGCAGATTGAGTTGCCCAAAAGGTTTCTTCTATAGCAGGGAGAAATTGTATCAACCTGAGCCTGCATAGGGCTAGGTACACAGTAGGTGCTCCGTAAATGCTCACAGGTGTTTGGGGTGGTGTCTTCCTGTGTGGCTGCAGGTACTGTGTCCAGTTCCGGCTGGGGCCCGTTCCAGGGAGCTGCCAGCAGGTGAGGGCGCCCCATGCCCAGTGGACAAGGTATCTGATCCAGGGCCACACAGTTTGTGTGAGGTGTGAGTGGCCTGCCCAGGATGCCAGGAGCCGGCGCTGCTACGGGGATGGTGGAGGGGCCGGAGGGTAAGCCATGGGACTCGGGCATGGGGAAGTGCGACTGTAGAGCCTGGGGCCTCTCTGCAGCCTGAGAGATGAAGGTGCCCAGGGAGTGGGAGCCTGTTTCCTGGCCAGGGCAGGGCGCAGGAGGGTTCTGATCCCAGTGTCTGAGGAGGAGCAGCTCCTGCCATTTCCAGCTGTGTGACCTTGGGCGATCTCATAACCTCTCTGAACCTCAATTTCCTTATCTGAAAATGCAGATAATACGAGGACCTCCTCATGGGGCAATGATGAAAGTGAAGTGAGATTCTGCAAGTTGAAGACTTAGCATAGCTCCTGACATCCAGAAAGTACTCAAGAAAAGGGAGCTGGTTTCATTGTTGAATCCTTACAATTCCCTTAAAAGCCAAGTTTGGTTACCCTCATTTTATAGATGGGGCGACAGAGGCTCAGAGAGGCATTGTGACTTAGTCAAGGTCACACAGGATTTGACCCAGGTTTGGCTGTTATCATCCCCCTAGACTCCTCCCACAAGGGCAGATGTCTTGGAAAGCACTTAGCATTACAATAGTAGCTAAAGTTTATTGAGTACCTACTATGTGCCAAGCATTATTCTAAGCTCCATATTCATTCATTCATTCAATACATATTTGTTGAGCACTTACCATTGAGCATGTGCCAGACAATGTTTTGGGTACTGGGGAGATGCAGTGAACAAAGGAGCTGTGGTCCTTCTCTTATGGAGACACATTCTGCTCTGAGGAGGCAGACGTTAGGCAAGTAAATCTGTAATTTGTCAGATGGGAGATAAGTGTTAGGGAAAGAAAGCAGAATCGGGGAAGTTCTGGGGACTTTTTTTTTTTTTTTTTAAGGAAGGTGACACTAAGGAGTTGACATTTGAACAGAGTTCAGAAGGAAATGAGGGAGGTAGACATGTGGAGGTTTGGGGGAAGGGTATTCCAGGCAGAGGGAACAGCAAGTGCAAAAGCCCTGAGGCGGAAGCGTGCCACCATTGAGGCTGGCGTGGAATGAGCAAGGGGGAGCATGGAAGGAGGTGAGGACACATTGACACACAGGATGCCCTTGAAACATTCCAAGAGCCCAAAGTGGATACTTTCGGGATCCTCTCCTTCTAGATGAGGAGACTGATTCACAAAGAGGTGCCCGAGGTCACACACCTAGCAAGTGGCAGAAACAGGCTTTGAACCTAAATTTCTCAGACTCCTTGGCCAAGCTCTAAAGACAAGTCTAGACTGTTTTCCACAGTACTGTACTTTTCCATGCAGGGATTATTAGATTGTAGGAACAAGAGCTCTCTCTGGGGTCTCTCCAGGGAGTTCTCCCATTTCTAAGGATGTTAGTTTCCTGACTTTTAAAATTGAGCAGCCCTGCTCACTGTAAACCTAGAGCAGGGAATGCCAGTGCCTGTTGGGGTGTTAGGGACAGATGTATCTGAACGAGAGGCATTGGGACTGCACAGATCTGGGTTCAAACCCCACTTCTGGCCCTTACTAGGTATGTGACTCTGGGCAAACCCTTCTTACCCTGACAGTCCCCACCACTCAGATGGTGGGAAGGATCCTGAGCCCTTTGCACAGCACCTGGCTCCTCATAGATGCTTAGTAGTGGAAGCTGCTCTTGTCATGTTTAACCTATAAAATGGGTATAATAATATATGTACATTGTGAAAATGACATGTGATAAATGTGATGAACCTGGCACATAGTAGGTGCCCAATAAATAAATGGCAGACAATAGGGAGGCCCTCTCAACCAACCTTCCTCCAACCTCTCCCCTCCACCACTTACTCGTCCTAGACCTGAGATTCTACCATTAGAGATTCATTCTTTGGACTAGATGCTCACTTATTAGAGCCTCAGTTTACTTATCCATCTTTGAATAAGTCTTTCTAGCCCTAAAACTCTGATTAATCCCAAACTTCTCTTTTTGGATGCAAATACTCCAGGAACTTGGCACTTTGGTGAGGCTGAGATGAGGGTTGCAGGGACTGCTGCCTCTACCAGGCATGGGTAGAGATGGAAAGCAGAGCCAGGTCTGTGCCAGGCAGGGGCATCTTTCTCTGCTCCCACCCCAGCCAGGCCAGGCTCACAGAACAGGTGACGGAAGGTCTGATTGCGGGCATGAGCTCACCAGGCAGGACTGGGCAGAGGAGGAGGATCAAAGTGAGGATGGAGAATCGAGCTGCCAGCCAGATTCTTTCCGTGGGCAGCTGGTGAGGGCGGGCATGCAAAGGGCCCAGCCCCGGGGAGGGTTAGCCTGCCATTTGGGGATTTTAGGACGGTTTATTTAGCATGAGAAGTGTCTCTGAGTTTGGGACAAGCAGAAGGAACACCTGCTATAGTCATGCACCTACTGTGTGCTGGGCACCAAGTGGGTGCTTTAGATGTGAGCTCCCACTCAAGCCTCACAAGCCCTGTTGAGACAAGGGACATTCATTCCATTTTATACACTGAGGATGGCAATAACAATGGTAACTTTAAATGCTATCGTTTGTGAAGTGCCTATTAGGTGCGAGGCACTGTGCTTAGAAGCTTAGAACAGTGCCTGGCACATAAGACAATCTGTGTGTGTTATTATTGCCATTATTTGCATTTTTAAAAGATGTGAATTATACCTACAGAGAATTGGCTAAAACATATATGAACAGGTTAATAAATGTTTGCAAAGAGGACACATCTGGGTAGTCACCACCCAGGCAAGGAACAGAACCTGGTTAGCCCCGCAGTCCCACCCCCAACCGCAGCCCCTCCCCTCCCCATATAGGAGACCACCATCCTGACTTTTATGGTAATCCACTGTACAGTTTTCTTTATAGCTTTACTCAACTCGGTACAGATCCCTAAACACTACAGTTTAAATTTTCCCCCCCAAACTTCACATATATAAAGTGGTACAGGCTGTACCTTTTAGAATTCGACTTCCTTTGCTCGACATGCGGTTTGCAAGGTCTGTCTGTGCACGTGGCTGCCTTGTAGCACTGGATGGTTCATTCTTGTTGCTGAAATGGTTAGCTGTTATTGTCATGATCATTTTTACTTTCTCTGCACACAGCATCTCATCAAACCCTCCCAACACTTCAGAGGGGTGGAGATTACAGTTATCTGTTATTCATTGAAGAGTCAGAGGCTCCTAGCAGCTGGGTCATGAACCTCCCCACCCCACCATTCCAAAACCTTTCTTAATCACTCCACTCTGTTGCCTCCCAACAGGAGGGAAAGGGGGGTGCAGAGAGGTTAAGGATGTCTTAGTGTCACCAGACCCTAAAAGCCAAGTCTGGATTGCCCCGGGTGGCCTCTAGGGTCAGCAGTTCTGCGGCCAGCCCAACTTCTTCATCAGACACAGTAGACACAGGGCCCAGTGCCCACACATGTTCAGGCTCCACAAAAATGCTTTAATTTTATCCTCTTAAAATCAGAAGAAATAAGATGTAATAGTAGTGAAGATCTGATACTGACTCCAGCCCGGATTATATTTATCTTTTTATAATGCAGTTGTAAATTTTGATTTAAAACATTTTTGCATGGAGAAGGGGCCCCTGAAAGCAAATAGCCCTGGCGCCCAGGGGAGTCATGACGCCGCTGAAGCAGCCCCATGTCTTGCAGGCACCAGCTGTCACTGTGGCAAGCAGCCGGCCATCCCCGGTGCCGAGGGACCTGGGAGAGGCTTGGGCAGCTCCAGGACTGTTCCTGCCCCGAGGTCCACAGCCTCGTCTTCCTCTAGCAGCGATGACCCCCGTCTGTCCAGAGCCCTTCTTTCCAAAGCCTCCCTGGGTGGCAGGGAAACCCCCAGGGCTTGGGATCCTCCAGGACGAGGGAGTGGGGAGAAACCTGCACATTTGAGACTGAAGGAACAAGCCTTGTCCTTATGCTGACACTGAAAATAGCTTTATGTTTCCACTGGGTGCCAGCTGAGTCACAGCCTTACTGCCATCTCCCTCTAGTTCAGGGCTTCCCAAATTTCATCTCCTAAATACACCCTTCTCCATTTTGCCCTATTTTCCTTACCTGTACCTTTTTCTTTTTGACACCCCACCTCACTCATCCTTTTTTTTTTACTTAAATAAATTGTTTTTTAAAAGGAAGCTTATACTTACATATATGTGTATAAATAGGAAATGTTTTTTAAAAAAAAATCACAGCTAGAAATGAAAATAAATAACAGTAGCAAACATTTATTAAGGTACAAGTACTGTAGGTACTGTGTGCCAAGCCCTGTCCTGGCCCTTTACACATACCGACTCACTGGATCCTGAGTTAGGTGCAGTTATTATCCCCATTTTACATGGGCTGAAACTGAGGCACAGAGAGGTTAAGTTACTTGCCCCAGGACACAAACCTAGTGAGTGACAGAGTGGGGATTTGAAACCCATGAGCTATACCTACTGCTAAGATTTTCTGCACTAGCAGTACATCAGCTCCAGGAGGGCAAGGTTTTTGGTCTGTCTTGTTCCCTGCTGTGTCCCCTGTGCCTAGAATAGTGTCTGGTACGCCATAATGCTCAATAAATATTTGCTGAATAAATGAAATGAATAGGTGAGTGATCAGTTGTCATAATTAGAAGGCAATCAGAAAAACAAACACAATGGAAACCAGACAAGTCTGGTGAGGTATTGTTGCCCAAGGAGCCGAGCATGAAGCCTGCTCTCTCGTTATTCAAACAAGACATTAGCACGTGTGTGAGAGGGAGTGAGGGGACACCAGCATCTAATGGAGACTAGGCCCTTGACAAACTAGAGGAATTACAAGGGACTTGAAAGGGAGCGGATTTTCTCCCCTTGGGAGTCAACTGTAATTACTAAGCATTTTAACACCTTTATTGAGATAGAATTCACAATATTTTACCATTCCCTCAGAGTGTACAATTCAGTCTTTTTTAGTATATTCGTAAGATCGTATAACTTGGTGTCATTTTAGAACTCTCTGTGCCCCCCTAGAAGAAGCCCTTGTACCCATTAGCCGTTCCTGCTCATTCGTCAGACCCCTCCAGCCCTAAGCAACCACTAGTCTACTTTCTGTTTCTAGGGATTTGCCTATTCCGGACATTTCATATAAATGGAATCATACAAATGGTCTTTTGTGTCTGGCTTCTTTCATGTAGCATAACGTTTTCAAGGTTCATTCATCTTAGTAGTCAATTATTTAATGCCCTGTCCTGAATTCGTGTAAAACGATCTCATTTATTAGTCCCTCACTTTGGGAAGCACGGTGATAGTGAATAAAGAACTGTGGGGGAGTCCTGGCTCACTTCCTGTCCTCATGCGAGTGTGCTGGCCCAGCCTTCCCAGCCTTTGGACCCAGGAGCTCCGAGGATGGAGTTGGGGGAGGGGTGTATCTTTCTGCAGTCCTCCGGGCTGGGCAGGGACTGGCCCACATGTTCCTGCTACTCAATCCTCCTTCCTAAATCAGGACTCCGGGCACTCTTGGGAATCACGGTCTGTTCCCCGTCTCTGGGAGTGTGAATGAGTCACTGGGCAAGCATTTCAGCAGCACCTGTGTGTGTCTGTCTGTCTGTGAGGAGGTGGGGCAACGCAGGGGAAAGAGGTGCTGACTGGTCAGGAGGCCAGTGAGGGGGTGCCCCGGTTCACATCCAGGCCGGGTTCCCTAGAAGCAGGCTTTCTCTGCCTCTGCCCCTACACTTGTTTTGGCCGCAGGAGGTCGTTTGACATGGAAATTATCTTATGTGTGTTTAGCTGCTGTCTTCCCAAGCAGACTAAGTGTCTGAGATGCCCCGGCTCTGTAGTATAAACTTTTTGGAGTCCCTCATAGCTACCGTTGAAAAAGCAGCCCCTAAGGAGTGATGCCTGTTTTAATCGCCTCAAGGATCCTGGAAGGCGGATGATCTTTCTCCCATTTGCAGAAGGAAAGACTGAGGCTTAGGAAAGTCAAATGACCAGTACGAGTTCTCATTACCAGGAAATTCTGGAGCTGGGATTCGAACTGGGCTCCAAAGCCTGTGCTCTTGACCGAACAGGAAGGCAGAGGCTGTGGTGGGAAACACCGGGTTACGGGTACCGTGAAATGGGACATTTACCTGGGGTACTCCTTCTGGAGCGTGTTGCTTTGTCACCGAACCAGCTTCATTTTGCCTGACTCACAGCAAGCCAAAACGCTGAGATACCGAGGTTTGCAAACCTTGTGGAAATAGGAGAACAAGTCTCAAATCTGCCTCCCAGAGGAGCTCAGGGTATTTATGGGAAAAACAATAAAGCAGCAGGGCGGTCTGAGGCATGGGGAGCGGAGGGAAAGGTGACTGGAAAAAGGTGCAGTCACTGTTGTTCTGCGCAGGTGGAACCAAGCTACAGGCCTCTGTATGTTAAAAACGAGGGCACTTAGCACCATCTGAGGGTGGAGTTTTCGACCCTCTGACGTCAAAAAGTCACCAAAGGAACACTCACTAATACCCAGTTGAAGGGTCAGTGGTCCTGTCCCGTCTTAACAGGCTCAGCTAGAACTAGACACAGCCAACTCCAAATTCCTGGAAAACAACTGAGTCAAACGTCTCATTGTTTAGGCTACGAGCTGCTTGGAGGACATGGAAGGCCTTGATTAGTGAAGCCAGGTGAAATGGATTTGACTCATTACCCCCAGTTTCAGCTGGAGTCTGTGCAGAGTCAGGGAATCTGCTCGGGGAAGTGGGGGTATCTCCATGCAGCCAATACAAAAAACCCCACAAAGTTCAGAAATGTGTGGGAGACAGAGGTGGGAAGCATGCAGGGTGATGTTCCTGGAGCCCTGCCCCACACCTAAGCACTTCAAGTCAAGGACCTTTGAGGGGTAAGGGACAGAACTCAACCAACTGTAGCAGAAATGGAAATTACATTACATGTAATTAATGTCAATAATTACATGTCAATAACACATGTAATTAACATATTCAGGATAGATCTCCTGGGTATGGCTAGATCCAGGGGTTTCAAGGTTGAAGCTGTCTTATCGCTATCTTTCGGCCCTGCTCTCCTCTGTTTGGCTTTTTCTTAGCGGGCATCTTGTGGTGGCATAGATGGCCATCAGCATCTCTAGGTTTTCTTCCTCCCAGTTTAGTAACGCCAAGTGGAAGAGAGCTTCTCATTTCCAATGGCCGTAGCTCTGGCTAAAGTCCTGGGGTTGCTGCTTATTGACCCGGCTCATCGTACATGCTCATCCCTGAACCAGTAGGGCAGTGGGCTCTGATTGGCTGGGACTGGGTCAGTCCTGGGGGTAGGAGAGGGCTTAGTCCTACTTTAACCACATGGACCAAGGGGAAGGGATAGTTCCCCTAGGAAAACTCAGGGTGCTGATATCAGAAGCAGCAGGAAGTGGGCTGGACAGGTCCCAGATGACATGGGAGGTGGAGGAATTACCATCCAGCTCTCTGGCTTTGCCACCGACTAGCTGTGCGAACTTGAGCAAGCCCCTTCCCCTCTCTGAGCCCCAGTTTCCCCATCTGCACAGTGATGATCTCCTTGGACTCATCCAGCTCTGAACTTCTGAGACCAAAAGATTTCATTTAGCCAGCGGCCCAGCATCCTAGCTTGACAGATCCAGGCTCTGTGGCTTAGGAATGCGTGGCCTTCACATACCCTGAGATTGAACTTGGGACCGGACATGCAGCCTCCTGTTCCTGCTCATCCCGGCAGGGTACAGCCTGTGTTGGTGGGAGGGAAGGGCTCCAAGGAGGTTTCTTTGCACATCCCTAGCGTTCTCCATCTATAATTGGCTCCAAATGAAATGATCTCATCCCTGAACACTGAGGAAGATGGATGGGGGTGGGGGTAGGGAAAATAGCTCACTGGCAGCATCTGACACTGTTGGTGACTAACCCGTTTCCCTCTGAGAGAGACAGTCCGCTCTCTCGAAGACGACATAAAAGTTTGGAAAAAAAAGTCTTGGTAAGAGATTGAGGAAGGCTCCAGCTTTTGGGACTCTGAGAGGCCCAAGGCATCTCTTCACTCTGTCCACACCAGGTATCTTCTCACTGTTGCTCACAAGTCAGCGTGACCACTTGTCATATCAACCCCCGGCCGGTGAGGAGGTGAAGCGTGGCCAGTCGTCGAGCGATTTGTCCTGTACTGATTCTCGATGGAGTTTTGGGGCTGACTGAAGCTCGTTTAAATGCCCATACATTAACTGTGAAAGATGAGCTCCTGATCAACTTTTAAAAAGCTTGTCACGGCACCATCTGTTTGGCGTTTGTCACTATTGCATTACATAAGAGGAAAGACATTTTTAAAGAAGGCGGCTGCATTTAGTAATTGGATCGCTGGAGAGCAGCCAAGCTGGGGCGGATGGCACTATGATCTGGGGTGCGGCGGCCTCCCCAAATTCCACTCGCTCTTGGCAGAGACCTGAGTGCAGCCCAGCTTGGGAGACAGGCCCGCCCGCGGTGGCTTCTTTTCCTCTCGCGTTTCTCTCTCTCTCTTACTTTTCCTTCCCCCCATTTGTTCTAACTCACCCTGTGACTGATCAAGTATTAACGATAACCAGAGGACTTCACCTCCCTAAGCCCCAATTTCCTCATCTGGAAAGCGGGAATAATAATATAGTGCTGCTGTGAGGTTTAAATGCATTAACACAGTGCCTGGCACGTCGTGCCTGCTTGATGAGTGTGAGCTATTATATAAAGCTGCGTCTGATATATCAAGGGGCCAAATACATGTCTGTTTTCCTTCCTTTTCCCTTGTCTTCCATTTGATTCAGCAAGTATTTGGGAAGTGCCTACCTTAGAGGCGGGGCTGGCTTCATAGATGTGCAACTTGGCCGGTTGTACAGGGCCCTGCACTTGGCTTATTGCTCTATCGTTGCTGTCTTGAGATATTTATATATATTTATAATTTTAAAAAACATATATATATATATATATATATATATATTTTTTTTTTTTTTTTTTTGCGGTACGCGGGCCTCTCACTGTTGTGGCCTCTCCCGTTGCGGAGCACAGGCTCTGGACGCGCAGGCTCAGCGGCCATGGCTCACGGGCCCAGCCGCTCCGCGGCATGTGGGATCTTCCCGGACCGGGGCGTGATCCCGTGTCCCCTGCATCGGCAGGCGGACTCCAACCACTGTGCCACCAGGGAAGCCCTCCCAAAAATATATTTTTAAATTTATTTTTGGCCGTGTTGGGTCTTCGTTGCTGTGCATGGGCTTTCTCTAGTTGCCGTGAGCAGGGGCTACTCTTCGTTGCAGTGCACGGGCTTCTCATTGTGGTGGCTTCTCTTGTTGCAGAGCATGGGCTCTAGGCGTGCAGGCTTCAGTAGTTGTGGTGCGTGGGCTCAGTAGTTGTGGCTCACGGGCTCTAGAGTGCAGGCTCAGTAGTTGTGGTGCACGGGCTTAGTTGCTCCGTGGCATGTGAGATCTCCCCAGACCAGGGCTTGAACCCATGTCCCCTGCACTGGCAGGTGGATTCTTAACCACTGCACCACCAGGGAAGTCCCTGTCTTGAGATTCTTAATCATTTTTGAACAAGGGGCCCTGCGTTATCATTTTGCTCTGGTCCCTGCTGGTCCCACCTGGATATCTAGAGTGATGCTATGTTTTATTGGACTGCTTGATATTTAAAATAAACAATTCATGGGACTTCCCTGGTGGCACAGTGGTTAAGAATTCGCCTGCCAGTGCAGGGGACATGGGTTCGAGCCCTGGTCCGGGAAGATCCCATATGCCATGGAGCAACTAAGCCCGTGAGCCACAACTACTGAAGCCTGCGTGCCTAGAGCCCGTGCTCCGCAACAAGAGAAGCCACTGCAGTGAGAAGCCCGCGCACCACAACGAAGAGTAGCCCCCGCTCGCCGCAACTAGAGAAAGCCCGCGCATGCAGCAACAAAGACCCAACACAGCCATAAATAAATTAATTAGTTAATTAAAAACTAAAATAAACGGGTTCGTGCCCCGGTCCGGGAAGATCCCACATGCTGCGGAGTGGCTAGGCCCGTGAGCCGTGGCCGAAAAAAATAAATAAATAAATAAAATAAACAATTCAGTCCACATTTGAAAATTTGGAAAGTTCACATAAAAATCTGATGTATTTTGGAAAATTAGAGCGTCTTGCCATAGTGAGTCTATATTCCCACATGCCTCCAAAGATGGGCTGGAGCTGGGTGGCAGTACCCTCTACAAAGGGCACATGCTTTAGTTCACCACTGTCCCCACCACTCCTGGAGGCTTTGAGCTGAGTCCGTTTGCTCATTTACGGAGCATCTGGGATGGTGGTTGGGGTCATGGGCTTTGAAGCCAGGTATGTTTTCAGCTTTGCCAGTCAACAGCCATTGACCTTGGGCACGTAGCTCTTTGCCTTAGCTTTCCATCTATAAAATGGAGATGATGAGAATAGTAAACTCTCCCTTAGGGATGTGAAGAATAGACTAGTTAATACATGGAAAGCATCTAGAATATGTTGTATTGTTTCTGTTCTTTTACTCTTCTTACCTGGTGCAGAGGCTCAGACTCCAAGTCTGAGGGCTGCCCTCCAAGAGCTGGAAGCTGGACCTGCAGCAGCTGGCTATGAGGTCATCTTCATCCTGCCACCGTGAGCAGCATGCCTTGTCAATGTTCACTTTCTCTCCCTCAACCTGCAGTGCTGGAATTCATACCTCGGAGCTGCTTTCCTAGCGTTATAAGCATCATTCTGAGGGAAGGGCCTTCTGTTCCTTAAATAGTCCAGTTCATCCCTGCCTCAGGGCCTTTGTACATGCTGCACTCTCTTCCTGGAACACTCTTTCCCTATATATTTGCATGGCTATCTGCTTATTCTGGTCTAGCTCAAGTCTAGTCACCCGTGAGAGAGGCCTTTCCTGACCACCCTAAGTAGTCTCCGCCCTGATCCCTCCACTCATACACATTCAGCTACATTATCTCCTTCCCAGAACTTTTTTGTTGTCTGAATCCCAGAGGACCTGGTCTATCTTGGTCACTGCTGTACCCCCAGTACCTACACCATTGCCTGGCACATGGTAGGTGCTCAATAAGAATTGTTGCCTAAATGAATGAATGAGCTCATTAACTCTTCATGGCCACCCTGTAAAGCAGGCACAGGAGGGGAAGCGACAGCTTAAGGTCACGTAGCCAAGAAGGGGCAGGAAGGGAGGTGGGAACCAGGTGCCCTGCTTCTAAGCTTCCTGTGGCTCCCCGGTGGGAACAGGATAGACATGTGGACCTTCGGGCACACCCAGCCACCCAGAAGGGGTCAAGTATGAAGCAAGGCCCAGGGAACAGCTTCTAAGTATGGTAAGAGTAAGCCAGCCCAGCAGCCAGGAGGTAGGACTGTTTATAGGAGCTGGAGACCATCACCATGACAACTGGACAGCCTACAGCTTCCAGCTGTCACCAGGGATGCAGATTTGCATTTGGCTGGGATGCAGTGAGGACAATGGGGATGGGACTGGCAGAGGGTGGGGACTCCACACAGCCAGTCTGGGGGAAGGAGGTTTCTTTTCTGAGAGTTGCCTAAAAACTGAAAGGACTTGGTGGCACAATATAATTGTGTGTGTGTGTGTGTGTGTGTAGGAGAGTCTGGGCTATGTGGAGCCAGGGTGCTGGGTTTGAATCCCAGCTTTGCCTACTTCTGCACTGTGACACCTTGTGCAAGTGATTTAACCTCTCAGTGCCTTGGTTCCTTCCAATGTAAACAGGGGATAGGCAATAGTATGGATACCTTATGGGGCTGCTGTGATAATTAAATGAAATAATCTCTTACATCACTTAGGATGTATCTTGCATTGTTACTAAGTTCTAGAAATCACCTTTTGATACATCTGACTTTGATTGCCTTTCTGCTGGGGTAGTGGGAAATTTGGTCTCAGTCATTCTCAGGGATCCCCACTTCCCTGGCTTTATTCATTCATTTAACAAATATTTATTGAGCACCCAATCTGTGTGAGGCAATGTTTTAGAGGCTGGGAATACAACAGTGAACAAAGCAGACAAAAATCCCTGCCTGCGTAGAGCTGGCATTTTAGCAGGTAGACATTAAATAAAATAAAAAGGAAAAATACGTATTATGTCCGATGATTTTAAATGTTCAGGAGAAAAAATAAAGCAAGGTGATGGTGGGGGGGATATGGACTGTGGGTGAAGGTTTGCACTTTTAGACAGTGCTAGGGTGTCAGAGCCTCGTTGAGAAAGTGACCTTTGAGCACAGGTTGAGGGAGGGAAGAGAGGGAGCTATGTGGTTATCTGGGGCAAGAACATCCCAGACAGAGCAAACAGCAAGTGCAAAGGCCCTGGTGCAGGAAAGTGAGCATGTATGAAACCATATTGTGCAGTTATATCTCTTGCCACGTGTGCACGTATGGTGTTAAGTGGCACACACTTAGTGGTAGATGGGTGGTTGTGCCGTGGATGCGGATGTGTACACATGGATGGAGATGTGTGTACATGTTTGTTCACACAAACGTGTGGCTGTGCTTGGCCACGGATGCTGTGCCCGCACAATGCAGGGGATGCCATCCATGCAGATTACAATGCGATGGGACCTCCTGGGGCTGTGCCGTGCAGTGGCCCTGTGCAGATTTATGAGTAAATATTGAAACATAAAAACATGTCTGTGAGAGTAAAGTCAGAAAGAGAAAAACAAATACCGTAGGCTAACACATATATATGGAATCTAAAAAAAAAAAAGGTTCTGAAGAACCTAGGGGCAGGACAGGAATAAAGACGCAAACGTAGAGAATGGACTTGAGGACACAGGGAGGGGGAAGGGTAAGCTGGGACAAAGTGAGAGAGTGGCATGGACATATATACACTACCAAATGTAAAATAGATAGTTAGTGGGAAGCAGCTGCATAGCACAGGGAGATCAGCTCGGTGCTTTGTGACCACCTAGAGGGGTGGGATAGGGAGGGTGGGAGGGAGACGCAAGAGGGAGGAGATATGGGGATATGTGTATATGTATAGCTGATTCACTTTGTTACAAAGCAGAAACTAACACACCACTGTAAAGCAATTATACTCCAATAAAGATGTTAAAAAAAACAAAAAAGCAAAAAAACATGTCTGTGAAAATGTCCATATGTGCATGTGTCTGGACGCTTGCATATAAGTGATATGTAAATGTGTGCATATGGATATGTCTTTATTTAAAATGTTAATATTTTGAATATCATGGATTTTTACAATATTGATTTTTTAAAATATTATTTATCTTGATCACTGAGTTTTTTGGTCTCCCCTTACAATTTATGCCACACACTCCTTACCATAGTCCTGGCCCTGCTCTGCCCTGGGGATGTATATAAAATGAATGTGGGGGAGGCCTGGCTGAGGCAAGGGAAACCTTTCCTTCTAGTTTCTTCCAGCATCTGTGCTCATCAGCACATGACCAGAATCCAAGCCCAATCTGAGCACCTCTTGTTCCTCTAAGACAAGATTTATTGAGTGCTTCTATGTGCCAGGGACTTGCATACATATTTTCATTTCATCATTACAACCATCCTCTGGGGGTAGATATTTGTTCATTCGATTGCACATGTATTTATTTATGGCCTACTATGTGCCAGGAGCACCATCTGGTATTCCTGCTGGCCCAGTATACAATGTTTCTGATAACAGCACCCCAGTTTTTTGGGGGGGAACCTAGCCTCTCCCCCTCACAGTCCAAATGTCTCAGACTTTGGAGCTAGGCCCTTTGGAGCTTTCTGCACCCCTTCCCCTAGCTCCAGGGGCGGGCACGTGGCCCAGGTGGCCCAATCAGCATAGTCCATTCCTCTGGCTATAAAGATTGGTTATAGAATGAGCATGTGACCCAAGTTGGTCCAATCAGAGTGAATCCTAGGACTTTTGCTGCCCTGTTGGGAAAAAAGCTCTCTTTCAACCTAGCTTTCTAGCTATAAGAAATCTGATATAATCCTGGAAGGAGGGTCCACTACATGAAAAAAGAGAAAGAAAATGAGCCCTTGGCATCTTTAGAGCCTCTGGATCCAACTGTACCTGAAACTATTGCCTGAAGAATTTCCAGTTCTAAGAGTTTATAATTGGTTTTTAAAGTTAAATCGGTTTGAGAAGGCATCTGAAGTCCTGTGCTTGGCATCTTTATACATTATCTCCCTTAATTCAGAGATGAACTCGGTGAAGGGGCTAAGATTATAAAGGAACCTGAGCCTCAGGGAAGGAAGCAGCTTGTCCAAGGTCACACAGCAGATCTGTATTTGAAGCTTGGATTCGAACCCAGATCTCCCTGCCTCCTGAGCCTTTCTTCCATTTCACTTTGTCTGAGCTCTGGACAAGAGGGTCTGTGGGGATAATAGACAAAAGACCTGAGTCCCATTTTGGCCACTATTTTGCTGTGTGACCTTGATCGCATCATTTCTCCAACATGAGCCTCAGTTTTCCCATCTATAAAATGGGGAACATAGTAGTGCCTGCACCATCTGGTTGTCATGAAGTTCAAATGAAATAACCCATGTAAGTAAAGCGCTTAGAACAGGGCTGGGAAGGTAGCAGTGAACATGAGCTATTATTATCATGGCTCTTTTTTGGAGGAAATGAAGGAGGTCTGGGGGCTTCGTCCTTGCCTGCAGCCAACATGCTCCCTGCCTCCCTGCTGGTCACAGGTTCCCTTGGATGGCGCCTTCATCCAATTCCTGCCAGATGAGCAAACCTGGCTCACTTACCCAGAGAGCAGGCACTTAAGGAGCTGCTTCCCCAGTTTCTCTTTTAATTTTCATTACATAAATTTCACATTTCCTGGAATAAAGATCTTGAGCGGCTGGACTCATTTGGAAATCAAGTCAGCAAAGACCTCATTTATTTTAATGGGGCTGCTAGGTGGCCGAGACAAGGATGGATGGTGGCGACTCCCGGCTGAGCTGCTCCTGGCTGAGCTCTCAGATGCTGCCTTGGAGGAGCAGATTCTTCTAGGTTCAGTGGGGTCTGTTTTCATTATGTGAGAGGCTCCTGGATGCACAGACTGTGTTGTTCCCTGGCTTAAACCTCCCAATGGCTGCCCATTGTACTCAGAGTTACCCTGCTTAACAAGGTGTTGTGTGATGGACCCCTGCTGACCTCTCCCACCTCCTACCCACCACTCTTCTCCTCACTCATCCCTCTCCAGCCAAGCTGGCCTCCTGAGAGTGTTCCTACCTCAGTGCCTTTGCACTTGCTGTGCCTTCTACCTGAAAAGCTCTCCCAGCTCTTCTGGTGGCTAGCTCCTTCTGTCAATCAGATCTTGTCTCACAATCACCACCTCTGGGCAGTCTTCCCTGACTGCCCAGTCATCCTATATCACCACCTGTTTTATTTTCTCCATAGCGCTGAGCAGTTTATATCTTTTTGTTTACTTATTTGCCTATTTGTTTATTGACTGTCTCCTCTATGAGAATACAAACCCCATGAGAGCACAGATGCCTACCTCATTCACCTTTGTCTCCCTAGGACCTGGTACGGAGAAGGTGCTCAATAAATATTTGTGAAATGAATGCCTGAATTCATTTAGCAAACTTTTACTGAGTGCCTTCCCTGTGCCAGGCTCTGTGCTGGTGCTTGGAACAGAGATAAGACATGGTTGTTGCCTGCATGGGGCTTACAGTCTGGTGCAGAGAGGGACAAGCCACAGTAACTTTTATTGACTGTGACAAGGACTTTACAAGAGACAGCACACTTGATCCTCACTACAGCCCTGGGAACTAGCTGTTACAAGTTCATGAAGCACAGAGAGGTAAATTAACTTGCCCTAGATCACACAGCAAAGAAGCAGTGTAGGCAGAATTTGCACTCAGATGCTTCAGACCCCAACATTTCTTTTCTGAACCACTAGATTGAGCTGCAGCTTGAAATCCCACCCCCTCACCCCAAAGGCCCTCTTTCCCCTTCAGCAATTTCCTGTTTATTAGCACAGGGTTAATTGCCAACACATCTGACAGCCGATTCATTTGTTCCCTCATTTCCCATCTGCTGAGGGTCAAACCCCCTTCCCCTTGGGAAACCGAGAGTAGATTCCCTTAGAACTTTTGTTTTTCTGATTCCAATAACCTCTCCCTGACTCTCTTCTTTGATATCCAGGATGGGCAATAAGAAGAACACACACACATTTCAGAAAAGCACAAGAATATCTGCCCAGCCTTAGCTTTCTAGAGTGTCTCATCACAGGCTGTTTAATTAGCCCCAAACCTTTGCAGCCCGGCACCTCCAGACATGCTGCCAGCTGGCTCTTCACAAAGAGCTTGCCTAATATTTGCTGTGGGGACACGTGGCCATCAGGAGGGGCATGTCCCCAGGCAGACAATGAGCTCAGGACATGGGCATTGCCACACCTGCTCCTCTTTCTGAGGACGGGGGAAAGAGCTGTGCAGCCACTGACAACACAGTGTTTTTTGAGCTTGGGTCGTGTGTGTACACTTGTGTGTGGGCAGAAATGTAGACAGAGGCCAAACCCAGGCGGATAAGGGCCCAGAGGGAGGGACATGGAAGTGTGTACCTGCAGTGTGGCAGGGCCAGTGGCTGTGCTGGGCCTGCTTTCCCTTGTGCTGTTGCTTCTCAGATATTTTTGACCATGAGTTGCAGGAAGAAGTATTTTTGCATCATGACCTGTATCACACACACACACACACACACACACACACACACACACACACACACAGACACACACACACACCAGTGAAATGAAAGTTTCATGAATCTGTACTCACTTTATTGTGAGTAATGCATGCTGATCTATTATGTTCTGTTCTAATCTGGTCTAGTCTATATCATTCTTTCATCAAAAAAGTGCTAGTTGTGACCCATGAGATAGATTTCAAAGTCCCCTAATGCAGGAATTTGTAATCTGGGTCTGTGAACTTGGATGGGACAAAACTCTATAGCTTTATTTTCACTGACTTCTAGCTGAAATGTAGCACTTCCTTTAGTTAGAAATTTGGGCAAAGAAATCTTAGTACCATAAGCAGTATTTGTGACATTGTCACTAACAAACACTATAGATTATTTTGCATCCCGTTATAGCTGTTTCAGATGCCTTGAAACAGCCTATAAATGCTTCTCTACCTCAAAATTATGGTAGTTACTAGACCCACTGCTAGGTTCTGTTATTTGATTTGCTAAGAAGCACATGTATCATGTATTAAAAATATTTTGATAATTGCATTTCAACAGAATAGGTTTCTTTTGTAAACCTAGGTATTTTATTTTATGCAGTTAAAATGATTATTTGAGAAGGGGTCTGCGGGCTTCACTGGACTGCCTGGGGGTCCACAGCACACAAAGTTTAAGAACTCTGGCACCAAGGGGTCCCAGCTCACAATTTATGAAACACTGCCCCAAGCTGTAAGCTCCGGGAGAGCAGAGCCCTGGAGTCTCTAACTGGTGTATGCCCCCTGAGCCAGCACTGAAATCACATTAATGACCAGTGTTTGAGGAGCACTTACCATGTACCTGCCTCTATACTAGGCGCTCTATGTGGATAATTTGCTTTAATCTTTACACCAACCTTGTGAGATAGGTACTATTTTTTGCTGTGTCTCTTTCTGTCTCTTTACTCAAGTTCATTTTTCTTCTTAGCACCAGACGTGTCATACATTTTAACTCTGTAGATTGGCAGCCTTCCCCTCTAGAATATGGGTCTCTCTCTTTAAGGCAGGAATTTGCTTTGCAAATTCCAGGTGGGGGGCGGGGGTGGAAGGGCCGACACCAGGGTGAGGTGAGTGACGAAGTCATCTCTCATGCGATATTTAAGGGTGTGCCCCAAACTCAGTAATCAAGATAAAGCATATTAAAAAAATTAATGCAAAAAATCCACAATGAACAAGATATCAACATTTCAAATAAAGACAGAATCCAACTCTGCACTGGTACAATTCTGCCTCTGTCATCTCATCCCATTCTTGGCCCTGAGGGACTTAATTAATATATAACTGTTGCTTAAGGGAATTAGCCTTATTCTGCAGATGGGAACACTGAGGCACAGAAGGTAGAGACCTCCCTGATGCCATATAACTACTAAATGGAGGAGTCAGGATTTTGAACTCAGGCAGTCTGGCTCTGTACAAGCCCTCTCAAATCCTGCACTGCTCTGTCTGCTGAATTATTATGCTTGATGCTTTTGGTAGAGGTAGTAACCTGCTAAAATTGACAGACCTGGGTTAAAATCTTGGCTTTGCCTCTTCCTAGCTAGGTTACCTTGGACAAGTCACCTTACTGACCTTTGCTTCAGTCCCCTTGGCTGCAAGATACAGGTAATAACAGTGTTTTCCTAGTAGTGCTTCGTGAGGATTGGGGGAGATAACATATGGGAAGGGCTTAGCAAAGCATCTGGGACGATAGGAGATCTTGGGTCACATTCTGTTTCTTGCAGGCACCTGTGATCTGTGTGTATGCATGTGTGTGTGTGTGGTTTTTTTCGAAGCCCCCTTACCTGTTTTTAAGGTGAATGAGTGTGGGCTCCCTCTTTAGATTGTTACCTTCATGAGGGCAGGGACTCTGCCGAATCCAGCACCAAGCAGAGGGTCTACTACACAGTAAGTGCTCAATAAATGTTTATGGAAGGCAAGAAGGCCTGAAGGAGAGAGGAAAATAAAGAAGAGGAAGGAAGGAAGGGAGGAAGGAAGGAAGGAAGGAAGGAAGGAAGGAAGGAAGGAAGGAAGGAAGGAAGGAAGGAAGGAAGGAAGGAAGGAAAGGAGGGGGAGAGGGAGAAAAGAAGGAAAGAAGAAAGAAACAAAGGAGGGAAGGATGTCTTATTTTATCTCAGAATTGCAATGCTTATCCATAGCTGACATGTAGAAGATGCCAGTATATGTGTGTTGAGTGAATAATTATTATAGCTTTAAAATAAGTCTTGAAGTTGGGTAGTGTCAGTTCCCTAATATTTGTTCTTCTTCAATATTGTGTTTTCTACTCAGGATCTTTTACTTCTTCATATAAACTTTAGAATCTGTTTCTTGATATCCACAAAATAATTTGCTGGGATTTTGCTTGGCATTGCAGGGAATCTTTAGATGAAGTTGGGAAGAACTGGCATCTTGACAGAATTGAGTCTTCATATCTGTAAGATGGAATATCTCTCCATTTATTCAGTTCTTTGATTTCATTCATTATACTTTTATTGTTTTCCTTATATAGATCTTATACATATCTGTTGGACTTATAACCATTTCAGTTTTTTGGTTGCTAATGTAAACGGTATTGTGTTTTTAAAATTTCAAATTCTACTTGTATATTGGTGGTTTGTAGGAAAGTGATTGAATTTTGTATATTGAGCTTGTATTCTGCGACCTTGCTATAGTCACTTACTAGTTCAGGAATTTTTTTATGTCAGTTCTTTTGGATTTTCTACATAGATGATCATGTCATATGTGAACAAAGAGTTTTATGTCTTCCTTCCCCATAGGTACACATTTTACTTAGTTATTTGAGTCTTATCTCTCTTTTTTCTTAGTCTAGCTGAAGGTTTGTCAGTTTTGTTTATCTTTTCAAAAAACCAGTTTAGTTTTGTTGATCTTTTCTGTTATTTTTCTGGTCTTGATTTCATTTATTTCTTTTCTGATCTTGGTCATTTCCTTCCTTTTGCTGACTTTGGTCTTCTTTTTCTGGTTTCTTGAGGTGTAAAGTTAGGTTGCTTTTTGAGATTTTTTGTTGTTGTTAATGTACGTGTTTATAGCTATAAAATTCCCTCTTAGAACTGCTTTTGATGCATTCAATAAGTTTTGGAATATTGTATTTCCATTATTGTTTATTTCAAAATACTTTTTGATTTCCTCTTTGACTCATTGGTTGTTCAGGAATGTGTTGTTTCATTTCCACATATTTGTGAATTTTCCAGTTATTAATTTCTAGTTTCATATCATTGTGGTCAGAAAACATACTTGGTCAGGTAAAAATCTTCTTATATTTGTTAAGACTTGTTTTGTGAACTAATATGATCTATCCTGGAGAATGTTACATGTGAATTTGGGGGTTGTCGGATGGAATGTTCTGTATATGTCTTTTAGGTCCATTTAGTCTAAAGTATAGTTCAAATCTAGGTTTCCACATTGATTTTCTGTCTGGGTGATCTATCCATAGTTGAAAGTGGTACTCTAATCCACTCAAATCCCTACTTAAATCTCCTACTATTATTGTATTGCTGTCTATTTGTCCCTTCAGATCTGTTAGTATTTGTTTAATATATTTAGGTTCTCTTATGTTAGGTGCCTATATATTTACAATTGCCATATCTTCTTGATGAATTGACCCTTTTATCATTGTATGAAGTCTTTCTTTGTCTCTTACAGTTTTTGACTTGAAGTCTATTTTGTCTGATATAAGTATAGCTTACCTTTGCTCTCTTTTGGTTTCTATTTGCGTGGAATATCTTTTCCACCCTTTCATTTGCAGCCATTGTGTGTCTTTAAAGTTGAAGTGAGTCTCTTGTAGGCATCATATACTTGGGTCTAGTTTTTTTTTTTTTTTTTCTTTATCCATTTAGCCACTCTTTTTTTTTTTTTTTCTTTTTTTGCGATACGTGGGCCTCTCACTGTTGTGGCCTCTCCCGTTGGGGAGCACAGGCTCCGGACGCGCAGGCTCAGCAACCATGGCTCATGGGCCCAGCCGCTCCGCGGCATGTGGGATCTTCCCGGACCGGGGCACGAACCCATGTCCCCTGCATCGGCAGGCAGACTCAACCACTGCGCCACCAGGGAAGCCCTGGGACCAGATTCTTGATGGCAGACGTTTCCATTTTTATTTGCCTGGACTATGATAACTCCATTATCGTCAGAACAATAGCAGATAAGGAAATATCTGAGTGAATAGGATAGACTATTATGTTTCTCTTGAGTTCTTTGAAGTATGTTTAATATTTGAGAGTGAAAGTTACAAACAAATAAAAAAATAAAAACATTTCTTTTAAGGTAGGTATACTGGCCATAAATTTCTTCAGTTTTTGTTTGTCTGAGAAAAATCACTATTTCTTCTTCACTTTTTTTTTTTTTTGGACACGCTCTGCCGCTTGCAGGATTTTACTTCCCTGATCAGGGATTGAACCCGTGCCCTGGGCAGTGAAAGCGCTGAGTCCTAACCACTGGACTGTCAGGGAATTCCCTCTCCTTCACTTTTGAAGAATAATTTTGGAGGGTCCAGAATTGTAGGCTTTTTTTTTTTCTTTCTTTCAACACTTTAAATATTTCATTCCACTCTCTTCTTGCTTTCATGGTTTCTGAGGAAAAGCTGGATGTAATTCTTATCTTTGTTCCTCTAAAGGAGAGGTGTTTTTTTCCTTGGGCTTCTTTCAGGATTTTTTCTTTTTCCTTTCCTTTCCTCTTTCTCTCCCTCCCTCCCTCCCTCTCTTCCTTCCTTCCTTCCTTCCTTTCTTTTTCATTTTGGTCAGTTAGTTTCATAGGCATTCCGAGGGAGAAGAGAGGGGAAGGAACACGTGGAATTTAAGGAATTTCAGTCTTCGGCATCCCAGTTCCCCCAGCCGGGCTCAGAAGGTCTTCCTATTAATGATCCCAGGACCGATAAGATAGGTCACAGTGGAGGTTTGGGGTACTTGGGTTCATCATGACAATAAGTGCCACCGTCTACTACCATGACGACGGGCCAAGCCTAATGCCACTTAGGTCTAAACTGACACCACGCTGCAAAATAGCTGCCACACTCGGCAGGCACAGGCGAGAATCAGAGACCTGAGGAGGGGACTCGCCCAAGGTCACACGGTAGTCGAGACTCACCCCTCTGCTCCTCTTTTCAGCAGCGCAAGGGCAGCGCTCAGTAGGACAACTGCTCTCGTGCATGCACTTCCCGGTGAAGACAGAAGCCTGGCAGGGGCTCAGCCTCTTCAGATTCTACCTCCCGCCTCGGTCAAATGAGCCAACATGCGCCTCCACGCATTCCACGACGACCCCACCGCGCTCGAATCCCCGCCCCTTCCCCTCCCCCACCCCCTCCTGGGTGCTCACCTGCACCCAGCTGCAGCCCAGGACAGTCTTCTGAGCTTCCAGAGGGACAATGGTTGGGGGCGAGAGGCCCTGGTGCAAGAAGTGAACTGTGGCGACCCCCGCCTGCGAGGCGTCAAGGAGAGAGTGGCCATGGAGCAGGACCCGGATCCCTGGAGAGGTGGATTCGACCGCGCTGGAAAGCAGCTGAGCAGCAGCCGCTGGGTGGGCCAGCACTCAGCTCTCTCAGGACTTTTTCTTATCTTTGATTCTCTATAGTCTGAAAATCACACGCCTGGGTGTAGGGTGCTTTTTGTCTGTTTGTTTTTTGTGTTTTGTTTGCATTTATCCTACTTTGTGTTCTCCCAACTTCCTGGATCTGTGGTTTGCTGTCTGACATTACTTTGCAGAGATAGTCAATCATTATTTTTTCAAATATTTCGTTTGTTTGTCTTTTCATCTCTTTCTGGTGTTCCCATTACATATATGTTAAACCTTTTGTAGTTACCTACAGTGCTTGTATATTCTCTTCTCTTTTTTTCAGTCCTTGTTCTCTTGGCTTTTCAGCTTTTGAGTTTCCCCTCTGCTGGAGGGAGGAATTTACATTCTATTGGAGGGAGTAAACAATAAGCAAGATGAACACATAAAATACAGTGTGTCAGAGGGTGTAATCGTTATGGAGAACAATAAAGCAGAGAAGGGGATGGATTGGGAGATGTGTGCATGTGAGGGGGGTCAGTGTGGGAGGCTGCTACTATAAATAGGGAGTGAGCCACTGTGACTAGCCTGGAGAAGATGTTCCAGGTAGAAGGGAGAGCCAGAGCAAAAGCCCTAGGGTGGAAGTGTGCTTGGTGTATTGGAAAATTGGCTGGTGGCTAATGTGCGTGATGGAGAGTGAAGGAAGTAAAGAGTAATAAGATAGGAGGTCAGAGAGGGTGGAAGGGTCTGAGAGGGGGGCCAGAAAGGAGCAGCATCACTAGATAAACCCATGGTGGGCATGTTTGAGGACAGCAATGAGGCCAGTGACAATGGAGTGAAGCATCCTTAGGGGAGAGCAGGGGGAGACGAAATCAGAGCAGCAGGCAGGGGCCAGGGGATGTATGGCCTTGTAGACAATGCCGAGGACTTTGGATTTTATTCAAAATGTGATGGGAAGCCTTTGGAAGGTTTTGACAGAGAAGTGACATGATCGAACTGACAGTTTGACAGGATCCCTCTGGCCACTGTGTTGAGAAGGGCCTGAAAGGGATCAAAGGCGGAAATAGGGAGCCTGGGCTGGAGGCTGCTGCAATCATTAGGCAACAGACGACGACAAGCTGGCCCAGAGCTATGGCAGCGGAGGGGTGAGAAGTGCAGATTCCAGATCTATTTTGAAGGCAGAGCCCACAGGAACCACTGAAAGGCCATTCATTTCAGAACTGTTTGCTACAGCAAAAGTTTGGAAGCAACTTGAATGTTCAGCTGTAGGAGTCTAGCAGTTACTGTGTACAATAGAATAGAACGTAGGCTTGCAAAAGAATGAGGAAGCTCTTCGTGTGTCCATACAGCATGATTTTCAAGATATATTAAATGAAAAAAGCAAAGTGCAGAACAGTGTAAATGTTACTATTTGTGTGGGGTAAAACCAAACACACACACTTATACCTGTGTGTGTGTGTGTGTGTGTGTGTGTTTGCCAAGAATGTCTCTGGAGGTATATATGAGGAACTGGTAGCAGTAGTTGCTTCTGGAGACAGGGGGCCTGGGGTCTAGAGGTGTGAGGGAAATTTCACTTTTCAATATACTTTTTGGAGTTTGAATTTTGTACCTCTTCCAGTGGTTCTCAACTGGAGGTGATTTTGTCCCTCAGGGGACATCTGGCCATGTCTAGAGACATTTTTGGTTGTCACAGCTGGGGAGAGGGTGTTCTTGGGATCTAGTGGGTGGAGGCCAGGGACGCTGCTAAACATACTACGGCGTGTAGGACAGCCCCCATCACAAAGAATGATCCAGCCCCAGATGTCAATAGTGCTGAGGCTGAGAAACCCTGGTCTATGGAAAAAATAAAAGTTCCATTTTTTAAGGACAGTCTTTTATTCTGAGATAATATTTTTTTGAGGAGAATTGAAATATCTTTTGTTTTACTAGGAAATGGTGATAGTACACGGTCGTTACTTTGGCAAAAAAACCCAAAATGCCAGCAAGGCTTATATACTTCCCCAAACTGAATTGGCAATTTAATTGGCCTATGAAATTCTAAAGTTAGAAACTACTCTTTCCAGGCTTTGAAATGTAGTGATTTTAAAATATGTCCACAAATTCTTCCTTACTTTTGTCTTTATGAGGTGCAATTCCTCTTAACTTTTTTTTTTTCTTTTTGCCATGCAGCATGTGAGATCTTAGTTCCCCAGCCAGGGATTGAACTCATGCCCCCTGCATTGGAAGTGTGGAGTCTTAACCATTGGACTGCCAGGGAAGTCCCCAATTCCTCTTATCTTGAGTATGAGCTAATGAATAGAATTTGGTAGAAGTGATGCTGTCTGATTTCTGAGACTAGGTCACAAAAGGCATTGTGCTTCCTCCTCGCTTTCTCTGTCTTTGATCACTCACTCTGGAGGAAACCATCTGTCATGCTGTAAGAACATTCAAGAAGTCCTGTGGAGCGGCTCACATGGTGAGGAACTGAGGCCTCCTGCCAACAGCCAGCAGGAACCTGAGGCCTCCTGAGCCATGTCAGAATCAGATCTTCCAGCCTCAGTCCAGCCTTCAGATGACTGCAGCTAATGTCTTGATTGCAGTGTCATGAGAAACTGCTCCCCACCCCACCAGCCAGAACTACTCAGCTAAAGACCCTCCTGAATACCTGACCCACTAAAACTATGAGATAATAAATGTTTCAAGCTACTAAGTTTGGGGGAAACTTGTTACACAGCAATGGATAACTAATATAGAAATCATCAAGCCCTGTCAATCAAGGTGATCACAAAAGGGCAACGTATGAGCAGAGTAACCTGTCCACAGATTTTTTTTTTTTTTTTTTTTTTTGCGTTATGCAGGTCCCTCACTGCTGTGGCCTCTCCCGTTGCGGAGCACAGGCTCCGGATGCGCAGGCTCAGTGGCCATGGCTCACGGGCCCAGCCGCTCCACGGCATGTGGGATCTTCCCGGACCGGGGCACGAACCCGTGTCCCCTGCATCGGCAGGCGGACTCCCAACCACTGTGCCACCAGGGAAGCCCCGCAGATGTTTTTATTTGGCTACTACAGGACCAAAAGAAAAAAACAGAATTAGTTGTTAACACTAAAAAGTTGGGCTACTTCCCATAAAAATCAAGATTTCTGACTTGTCTGAAAAAGTCTGAGGACCAGGATCTGGCATTGCCAGGCCTGCATCTCTGTGTGGTGACTGAATAGAGTTCACCCCTTTAGACAGGGAATGGGATCTTCCGTTCGCCACACTCACCACTGCTCCCTATGTGTCTTAGCTGGGTTGCTTTACTCAGTTATGTTACCTGCTTAACTTCTGTAGGCATTTGAGCTTATAAGTTGTATTGGGAGACATTTTTATGAGGTATCAAGGCTAGGAATACCCAGGCATCGTTGACATGAGAGTCAAATGACCAGAACTGGGGTTCCATGGACACAGCATGGGTTAGGTGACCACTGCTTGCATATGGGGATGACAAGTCAGTCATGTTTTCATGCCTCCTCTCTTTCAGATGAAGAGAAACAGTCAGCGCTGCTTCTCCAGGTCCCCAGGCTCTCCAATTCAGCCTCCCTTACAGATCTTCACACCCTCACCTCCCTGTGCCCTCCAGAAAATAAACCACCAAGCTTGTTTTCTCCATACCTTTTTTTATTGAACTCTGCAGACTCATTAAGGGACCATTTGCTTAGCAACTCTTAAACATTTGGACGTATTTTACAAGACAGGACAGCAGCTGGAGGTCACAATGTCATCTCATCACATGCATAAAAAGACACTGGGTTTTGTGTGGTTTGGTTTCCTCGTGTGTGTGTGTGTGTGTGTGTGTGTGTGTGTGTGTGTATGATGCTCATCTTCACCTTTACAGGAAGGACTAGAGACATCAACTGACCAGAGATGAACAGAACCCATGAACGTGACCCCGAGAAAAGAGTGGCTAAGGACATTGGTCATTTATGGCTAATGTGATTGGCCCCCATTATGGGTGGGGCGATCAGAATGGCTTTGCTGGCAGAAAAGCCTCAACCTCACACCATGGTTCCTGGGAGAGACAGAGGGTCTTAGCTGATGGGACCAGGGAGCATGCTACCATGGGGGGGCGTTGGGCTCAGAAAAAAGGAAGACCATTGGCTCTCAAAGCTGGAGGACAGGGTGGCCCTGTTTTCCAGCTCAGTTCCCACGGCTCAGGGAATGCGATCCAGTTTCCAGATACCAGCTCCCACATTCCTGCCCCCAGCAAGTCCCAGACCAGGGGAAACTGTTACCTTGGACCCTTGGCCTAGCCTATTGGAAAACCACCTTGTAGTCTCCCGTGGGCTAGTGTGAGCTAAACTAGAGCGCGAGGCTGAAAATGCAGGATAGGAGGGTCAAAAAGAGGCTGGGGCTGTCCCCATAGCCCCCTGGAAGTGTAGCTCTGAGAAGACCCTTAGGGCAGAAAATTTGACCGTCATCTTGACCACCAATTGAGTCAAAGAACAGATGACACCGATGGGGCTTCCGGGCTTCAGTGGGAGGAGCCTCCCATTTCTCCTTCCTTCCCAGTTAGGAAAACCTCAAGCCAGGTGAGAACGAATGAACTCCTCTCTCCACTCACACATTCACTCATTCATTCATTCACTCAGAAGTCACTCATTTACACAACCACTCAAAAAAAAAAACCAAACACGGGTTGGGTGACCACTATGTGCCAGAGTCATATGTTGGGAGATAACCCTGAGTTCCTTGACCTTGGATTGAAGCCAGGACAGGCCTGGAGGGCAAAGGGGCCACAGCTGCACAGCCCAGCAGCTCCTGATTGTCCTCTTCTCCACCCTGCAGGCATCCGGAGCTCAGATGTCAAGCTCATCAGAGAGAGACCTCAAAGCCCTGGTGAAGACCAGGGAGCCTGAGCCCCGCTGTGGAGAAGTCCAGATCTCAGGGGCATCTTCTTTTTTTTTAAATTTATTTATTTTATTTATTCTTTTTTTTTTTTTTTTTAGCTGCGTTGGGTCTTCATTGCTGCGCGTGGGCTTTCTCTAGTTGAGGCGAGCAGGGGCTGCTCTTCACTGCGGTGCGCGGGCTTCTCATTGAGGTGGCTTCTCTTGTTGCGGAGCATGGGCTCTAGGCACAGGGGCTTCAGTAGTCGTGGCATGCAGGCTCAGTAGTTGTGGCTCACAGGCTCTAGAGCACAGGCTTAGTAGTTGTGGCACACGGCACACTTAGTTGCTCCGTGACATGTGGGATCTTCCTGGACCAGGGCTCGAACCCGTGTCCCCTGCATCGGCAGGCGGATTCTTAACCACTGCGCCACCAGGGAAGCCCCTCATGGGCATCTTCTTCTGCGCTTCCCTCCTTGTTTTCCAAACCTGGATTAGTTTAGGGAGGCAGGAAGTATGCAACAATCCACGCAGGACTCTGGAGAGCATCCTAATGGGACAGAATTGGGAGTTTTCTTCATTTTCCAGAATCGTCATCTCATTGCAGCCAGCAACTTGAGCTATTTCTGTAGGGCAGAGCCTCAGAGGGGGGATCTCGGAAACTGGGTTTTTGTTTAATTTTGGGAGGAAGGCAGCTGCTCAGACTATCCATCAAAACCTATGGCTTTGCCTCATCCTATAATGAAGCAACCTGAGACTTCCTGGACTTGAGGATGAAGCCTCACTTCCTCCAAGCCCACCATACACAGTTAGCTGGAACTTTAAAACCTCTTTCGTCACATGCTGTCCTTGGAGCATGCGGTATCCAGACTCACTTGGGAAGGGCTACAGAGGTGGGAAGAGCGAGCATTCAACCTGCAGGTAGCCGAAGCCTCGTTTTGTTGTCAAACTAGACTGCGGCTGTCTCTTTCTTTTGGCCCTCCTGGACTTACTTCATTGGGTGGGGACTCTCAAGGGTCTTGAATGGGATTTCCTGTTTAATTTGCCAAAAAAAAAAAAAAAAAAAAAAGCCCTTTAGGGATGGTACCATGTGCTATTGCCTGGCCAGTTTGTTCATTAGGCAGCCGGCGAGTGGGTAAAGGAAAATTGTATCTCATGTACAGAAAGCCTGAGGCCTATGAGGGCCCAGGGCCTGGGCAGAAGGGCTGAAGCACCGTGAGAAGGCCGCCCAAACAGGGGGGCTGCTCCTTGGCTGGCCTGGGGGAGGGGAGCACGAGCCTCATCCCACACATGTGGTCCCTGTCAGGGAACTGGGGGTGGATAAGCGACCAGCAGAGTCACTAAAACTGTCCAAGATGGGGAGCCCAGAGGATCAGGGTATCCTGCTGCCACTTCCCTCCCTGACATTCCCCCAGAAAGCTCCACATTCTAGAATCTGAGTTTCTGCTAACTGTGCTCTCTGCCTGTGCCCCAGTTGCTTGAGCCTGTGCTCAGATGTTCAAACCACACACCCGCACACATGCATACATTGGAAGTGGGTGGGGCGGAGGTGCTGGAGAGAGAACTTCTCCAGACGTTCAGTTTGGTCAGCATGCAGTGCTAGGTTCCCTCAGCAACATCCGTTTTGTACATCAGCTAGCCTGTCTTTAAACACCTGTGCTGTCAGAGAGCTCATTACCCAACATGGCATCGAGTTCCATGGTGAGGCAGGCCCACCTATTAGAAGTGCTTCCTTAATTTGAGCCGAAATTGACTGCCCTGTCCCTTTCATGCAGGAGAAACTTTCAGAGACTGGCATGCAGACATAATGTGGGCAGGTGGGCTCTCCCTCAGGTGAACTGCATCCCTTTCCCCGCCAACCTTTAGATCTTTCCAGGATCTTTGCAAGAAGGAATGGAGAGTGAGTTAGCAGTGAAGATGAGGGGTCACTCGATTAACAGAGTCCCTTCCAAATCCATGTCTTCAAGACGTCATTTTGGGGAGTTCAGGAGAAATTCCAGGTTAAGCCAATATCAAGGCCAGTGGATGGAAACCCAGACTACACAACTTCTAGATGAAAACGGCCATGGGCAAGGGTGTTTGCTTATCTGGGCATCAAACCTAGCAAATGACTGGGAGACAATTTTGTTGTTGTTGTTCTTCTTGTGCAGTAGTTGAAAAAAATCTTGTCTGTTTTAGTTGGCTCTGGTTCAAACCAGATTACCAGGAATTTGGGGGCGGTGGGAAAACGCTGATTAGAATCTCAGTCCAGAATTTGTACTTCGGATGGTTTCCTCTTGGGGTTGACCCAACAGGGATGGCTCACTGCCATCTGGGGGTCCTGATTTGGTTCAGATCTCTGACCTGGGCAGAGGCCAGAGCCCTGTAGCTGACAGTGAGGCAGGTGGGATATGAAAATCTATAGATGCAAGATGGAGATGATCTGGGCTTACGTCATCTTCCTGCATGAGCTGATGGATGGAGAATCATTTCCTGCTGAAGATCCTGCTTCGTGAGATGTCCTCTGCCTACCCGAGGCCTGGAAACTGCCTGGTGGAATTAATTATCAAGATAGTCCAGACACTCCCCGAGGCCTGGATAGGAGGAAGCTGGAAAAATACCACTGCCCTTGCCACGAATGTCTGGCTCTATGGAGCCAGGCAACTGGAAAGGGAAGGGGAGATGAGATGGCAGATTCTGGGGACGCGTCTTCTCAGGATTTGGCTGCAAGCTTGTCTGGCCACTGTTTTTTGGTAAGCCTGTTGGAAATGGATTGAAATGAAGAGCTGATAAAAAGTTGATGAGATCTGAGGCCCAGGATTTTCTCTAAGTTTCGCAAGAACCTGAAAGTGCCCTGACCTTCAGATCCAATTGATGTCACAGGAGAGCAGGGCGCTGGGCATGGCAACAGGCCAGCCAAGAGGGGTTTAGGCGTCTTCTGAATCTCAGAAATGCCAGAGGGAGGTTTTCTCGCACGAGATTTTACATTCCAAGATCTCTGGAAATGAACAAACTCAGTCCCTTTAGATCCCCGGAACGGCGTGGAGGATGAGCTCAACCATCCCACATCCCATCCTGATTTTAAGGGCCATCTGTAGCCCTGCTTCCCCTGGTTTCACTCCTGCATCTGTGTTCTGGAGTTTTAAGAACAATAAATAGAACAGACAGAATGAGGAAAGTAACAGGTCAACAGATTCTAGGCCTTGTGTCAGGAAATGCCTGCACGAGGGAGTCGGACCCCAAAGTCTCTCCCCACCTCCAGGAAATCAGAAACGAAAAGAAGAAGAAAAAACACGATCCAAGGAGCAACAGGAGGAAATGAAGGAGACCAGAAGGTATCAGCTGCGATTATGACCAACAATAAAACCCCTAAGATGTTATTCCGTATTACAAAAGAAGAAATTAGACTCAATGGCCCAATTATAAATTTGCTAAAAATACATATATATATATTTTATCCGAACAGAAAAATAGACTACTCTGAGATGCGTGGACATCCTATGATGTAGTCACGCATCAGATACTTCTAGAGCCAGAAAAATGGCGACAGAAAATGCAGAGGTAACTCTTATTTCTGGGTGTAGCCAGGGCTGGTTTGAGTCGCCCTGGGTTGAGTGAAAGCATTTGGATGCTGTCATATAAGCAGTGGGAGGCGAGGAAATTTTAGCTCAGGGCTGCAGGTTCTCCACTGTCCTGCTGGGGGAGTCAGGGGAAGCCCCCTTTTAACGCCTGCCAACTTCGCAGCAGTAGAAAAAGTCCTTTCTCAAAGGATCACATGCTAGAGGCTTCTCACCACATTGGATTCAAAGTTACTTGACTGGAGGCTGAAGCCCGGGGTCGTGTTACTTGAGACTAGTTGGCAGAGAAATGAGGAAAGGAGAGAGAGAGAGAGAGAGAGAGAGAGAGAGAGAGAGAGAGAGACACCTGGCATTAGTGACCCTTGTCCATGGTGAAGTTTAAATTTCCCCCTGCCCATGGACTATACACTCCAGCCATAACTTGGAGCAAGACAGAAATATACAACAGTTACAAACATCAACAATACATTACAGTTTTACAGAAGAGAATACGGTTCTGTTTTTTCTGCTCAGAAACGTGGATCTTATTCAGAGAAAGGGCAGGGGTGAGGCTTACAGTTACTAAGACACGGCGGAGGAGAGGTCAGGAATCAGTCTGAAAAAGTTTGTATCACCAGCAATTCAAAGGGGCAGAAGCCAGGTGGGTTGAAAGGGAATGGCCTCCTCAGGATTTTGCCGTTTCCCCATCGTCATCGTCTTCCTTTCTTGACCCCCAGTGCTTTTAGAGAAAGGGGCTTCACAGGAATGAATGTTCTTTCCTCTTTTTTCTTTCCCCATTAAGTGTGCTTAAGGTAAAATTCCTAAAGAAGGCACTGAGAAATCTACTGCACCGAAGTCCTATTGCTTCTTTGCCCCAAGATAAAAAGGTGAATAAACGGAGGACTCCCCCAGAGCTCTCCCACCTCTCTCTGCGGGTCGTGGACAGTCCCCTGTGTGATCAGGACACAGAGCTACCTGGTCCCTAGCCCTTTTTGATAATGGTGTAAGTTTGGTGGGGTTCTTGATGAGTTTTACTGAATTTGCCAAAGGGACCAGGCATCCATTCACCTCCAGTCCCTAGATTCATTTCTTTGGGATGACTCATTTTTTTTCCCCACTTTCGTTGGTTTAGGAATGGGTGGTACGTGGACCATCAAGTTAAAGCCAGTATTTGCCTCCAAACTATTGCTTTCCTCTCCTCCATCAACACCCGTCTATCAAGGTTAGCTTCTCACTGGAGACTCAGGTAGATATCCCAGTGCGCGTACACAGGTACATGTAGGGTGTACACATATTAAAAATCTGGGTATGTTTCTTTTTGGCAGGTGGGGGCCTGGGAGAACTGACAATACTCTATTTTGAATCGGCACAGGGTAAAAGCTATATTCCTACAATACATCCACAAGTAAAAGGAAAACCCAAAACAAAACGCAATACTTTCTAAGCATAGTATATGCTGAGTTTCAGTTATTCTGTTTCTATAAGAACTCTATAGGACTCTGGCTATTAAGCCTGAAAAGGTAGGTTCTTAATGATACTTCTGAATTCATCCTTCAAAAGTGACTCAATAAAATGCTACTTTAAGTTCAGACAAAATACATGAGGAAGGAAGGGGTAGGTCCTGCATGACCACACAAGGCAGAAAGGGCCTTTGGTTAGAGACAAGGAGAGTTGCACCAATTGGTTATTCGTTTAAAAAAAAAAAGAAAGAAAGAAATCGTTTCTAATCTGTACACTTCTCGTCTGCTTCAACCAGCAAATGAAATGCCTCGATTTGAAGAAGGGGTGGTAAGTTCCTTCTCGCTATATATGGCTATATTTAAACATGTTCACTTTCCTGATATGTAAAATAGACTATATTATTATTATTAATTTTTACAGATAGCATCAGCTCTAAAAAATCTGAATCGGAAATCACAACTATTTACTTTTATCAAAAAGCATTTGTTTGTTTTCCCTGAATTTTCACATTTGTGCTGATGGCGGATGTAAATGGTGATGGAAACAAAGAGACGTGAGATGGCCCAGGGAGGACTGTTCTGCGGCCTTTCCTCCACAGGCCCCCAGCTTGTACTGTATGCTCAGTAAAGCACCTTGGGTGCTTCCTCTCTCTGGTGTGCCACCAGCACAGGCTGACCTCATACTCCCTGTCCCTTAAATCCCTTTGCATTTGCTGCGAGAGTACTCCGAAGATACTTCCAGAGTCAAGATACTTTGTTAATGCAGCAAAAAACAGGACTGCACCCTCTTGGAGGGATCTACAATCCTCGGAGATGCTGAGAAGCAGCATGAACCGGGTGTATACGCAGCAGAGAACACGCGTTTTTAAGGGCAGTGGAATGATGCCACGTCATCATACCTGTGACAGGTTGCCCAACCTCATGCCACTGTGCAGAGTGCAGGCAGAATGACGCCATGATGTCTGTGCACTGACAGGTGGATTGTGCCTTTGTACTAACAGGCAGACCAACAACATATTCTACGAAGGACAGGGAAACCATGTTTTGTTCCATCAGGAAGACACATGCCTGGCACTGTATGGAGGATTGGCAGATCTACACTATCGTACTTGGGACACCATCCTTCAAAATTGTATTAGGAGAACAACATCGGTTCATTGTACTAAAGACAAGCAGATCAATAATGTGTCATCTTTACTGACACATGGGCCAACAGCTTGGCATCCTGCTAACCAGCGGCTCCACTCAGTGTTACTGCCCTGAGGAACGGCCAACACCAACATGCTGTTGGACTAAAATCAGGCAGGCCAACGCCAGGTCATCAAACTAAGACAGGAAGACCAACACCAAGAGATAGACCAGAACCGCTCACAATGCACACAAATACTTATTGCTTTTTTCGGTACTGGCTGCATTGATGGCTGCAGAAAGGAGAGCTGAGCTGTTAATACAGACAGTGACACTGAAAACACACCAACACCTGGTTGACAAGAAAGAGAACAGAGTAAAACACCCAATGCCCAACCGTCTACTTCATTCTTCTGAGATGTTCCTGTTTCCTGTACACATGACTTTACAAGAGGCCCCATGCAGGGGCCAAGAACCCTTCCTGATGCAAGAGGGTTAAGGGGAAGCTTCAGGGGGGCAGGGAAGGAGCCCACAGACTTTGACACAGCAGACAGCAATACCAGCACAGTATCACTCACCGTGGCCAGACACATGCCTGGAGCAAAAACCCAACTGTAGTCCCAACAAGTGGCCCACGGGAAATCATGCTTGTTTTAAAGTGCAAGATGTTGACACTGTCCCTGGTAGAACCTATTTTTGAAAAACATAAAGTGCTTTTTATTTTAACTTTTTTTTTTTTCAAACTTGAATATCACAGGAAACAAAAAAGAATTTCTATTATAGTAAATGCTTTCCCTGCCCCAGCAGGAGGTATTCAAAAGTCTGAACTGGGCATTTCAATTGGGGTTTTTTTTTTTTCCTTTCGTTTTTTTCAGGTAAAAAAAAAAATCAGATTTTATTCTGTTCTTCGGTAACATACAGTCTCTTTGAATAAGCTATTCTTCTGCATATTTGACACTTGCATATCTTTTGAGTCTACACTAGCGATGTACAGAAAGCATTTTCCTTCTATAACCCTAAAGCAATGCTCAGAGTTCATACTGTTGGCTGAGTGCCCGCCTTCTGAACTCTTCCCAGATTGCCAGGGGGCAATTAGAATTGAGTACAAGTGGTGCAACTCACCCTGATGATATCTCAAAATAAAATCTCAGGTACTACGGAATACTGAAGTCAATGAAGACATTTGAGGAAGGGTTTTGCGCTGGGATCGTGGCTTATGGTGCAGTTTTCCCCATGACACAAGCATTCCCTGTAGCCTTCTAACAGTGGGATCCATCCAGCAGGTGATGGACAGAAGTTCCTAGAGGTGGCCAGGCAACACCCAAAACCAAATTGGTCAACCCACTCTTTTAACACCAGCCACTTGTTCCGGCATCCTTCTCCAGCTGAAGCCAGGAGGGATGGTGATCTTGCCCTCAGAGGCTGTGATGGAAAGCCACGAGAGAAGAATGGGGAGTAGGTGGCCTTGGTTATGTCTAGAACGTGGTAGTGGTGGCTGTGAGTTCTGCTCTTGTCATCTTCCAAAGAGGGCCGTGGAGCTGTTACAAGGAGGCGCCATACCCTGTGGCTTGGCCAACTTCACTCTGATGGACCCGTTAACGGCTCTCAAGGTTTTAAGGGAGATTTCTCTGGTCTCTCTTCTTTCTGGGGGCTTTACAAAGCCTTTCTGTTTCAGAAGTCATGCAGAAAAGCTCCACGGCAGGTAAGCTGAACAGCACTCCTCTTTGGACCCTGCCACAAGTCTCTCCTCTGTGTGGAGGTGGTTCAGATGCTCTGATCCCGTGTGCTTCCATGGGCTCCTCCCCCCGGCAACACGCGGACATCGGGGGAGATGTGGTTCTCAAGCTTGCACTTTTCCTGACCACTGGGAGTTTTTCCAGTCAATGCTTCTGTAGAGTAAATACAGTTCTGCCTTAAGAACTTAGGGGAGGTGGGTAAGGGGGAGCTTTCAAAGTGGTTCTTCTCTGATCTTGTCCCGACGCTGAACTTGGGACTAGTGTTCCCGTGGAGGCTCTTGGGGGGGCTGGAGTCCACACTGTAGAGCACCTGCCCCTCATCATCTGTGTCCGCATCAATGTACTGGTGGATACCTGCTTCAAAGTTGAACGCTATTGCTGTGTGTTTCTCTGGCGACCGGGGGGGTGTCCTAGCACTTGCTGTGGTGTAGATGGAGGACTCTGGACTCAGCACAGGCCTGTCCAAGAGTGTGGCACACTCCAGCCCAGCAACAGCTGCCGCAGCACCCCCCCGGTTCCTAAGAGGGTCATGGTACATCCCTAGAACGGGGACTAATGGTCTGGGATCCCCCTCCATGAAGTTGACCTTAAGTGCTCGAAGCTTCAAGGGGTTGGTGGTCTTCATGGAACTCTTTGGGCTCTCAATGAAGAAAGCAGAGGGATGGCTGGCATCAGCGGGGGGGTTGGCCTCCACAAACCTACCACCGGTGGCACCCAGAGCTCCCTGCCAGCCAACCTCTGGGGCCATGCCACCTCCGGTTTTGCTGGGGAGTGATGCCAAAGGGCTGTGGGAGAATCTGGTGGCTTCAGGGAAGTCTGTGGCACAGCTAATGAAGCTATCAATGCTTGACATGCTTCGCATGTCAATGACCCCTTCTGTACGAGTGGGCAGAGGGGCTACGGGGCTGGGGATACTCTCCATTTCAAGTTCTTCCTTTGGTTTGCTCTGTGTTGCTGGCTCCTTAGTATTGAGGATGGGTTGAGACTGTGTCTTGGCCATCTTATTGTACATGTCTTCCAACTGCTGGACGTTCAGGTGCTGAGGACTAGAAGATGATCTGGCCTTCTCAGGGGATCCCTGCTCCTTGGTTTCAAAGGACTTACTTGAGCTGGTTTCAGACAGTGTCCTCTTTGTCCATTTCCATTTGTTGGGAGACAAGTGATTATCTTGCACTTTGTCTTTCTGACCCATGTTCTCTCCACTTTTCTCAACGACAATGTCCATCACCTCGATGCTCCGGGGGAATGCATCCTTCATGTTCATGGATACGATGCTGCCATTTCTCTTGGCTCTCTCCAGAGCCTCTCTCCGCTTGATTGCTTTCTCCTGCCTCTTCTGCTCCTTGTAGAACTCAGAGAAGTTATTGACAATGATGGGGATGGGAAGAGCAATCACCAGGACCCCTGCAATGCAGCAAAGACCCCCCACAATTTTCCCCAGGAGAGTCTTGGGGTAGATGTCTCCATACCCAACGGTCGTCATGGTGATGGTGGCCCACCAGAAAGAGGCTGGGATGCTTTTGAACTTGGTGTCATCCTCATCCTTCTCGGCAAAGAAGACAAGGCTGGAGAAGATCATGATGCCCATGGCAAGGAAGAGGATGAGCAAGCCCAGCTCATTGTAGCTCCTCCGCAGAGTGAAGCCCAAGGACTGGAGGCCAGTGGAGTGACGTGCGAGCTTAAGAATGCGGAGAATACGCATGATGCGGAAGATCTGGACCACGCGGCGGACATTCTGGAACTGCAGCACGCTCTTGTTGGATTCAGTGAGGAAGATGGTGACATAATATGGCAGGATGGCCAACAAGTCAATGGCGTTGAGCGGGCCCTTGAAGAACTTCCACTTTTTAGGGGAGGAGAGGAACCGCAGCAGGTACTCCATGGTGAACCATGCAATACACACGGCCTCCACGTGGGCCAGCTGGGGGTTGTCTGTGGTCTGGCCAAACTCATCAAGGCTCTGCAGCTCGGGCAGTGTGTTGAGAGACAGGGCAATGGTGGAGAGGACGATGAACATGATGGAAATTATGGCAAGGATCTGTGAGGAGAAGAGAGTGGAATTTAGTTATCAACCACCAATGGGATTGTCATCCTAATACTCTGGGTCTGCAGGACATTCCTCAATATTCAAGAGCATTTTCATAGCTCACTAATTACCTAATGACTGGATGTTTGAGCTAAAAAGATTATTTATTCAAATCCATTTATCATACAGACGTGGAAACTGAGGCCCAGAGAACTGAAATGATTTAAAGCTAATCATCAAGCCCAGGGGTCAGTCAATTTTTTCTATAAAGGGCCAGATAGTAAATCTTTTAGACTTCGAAGCCCATGAATTCTTTGTTGCAACCATTTAACTCTGCAGTTATAGCATGAAAACAGCCTTGGATAATACATAAACGAATGAGCATAGCTGTTTCAATAAAACTTTATTTACAAAAACAGGAAGTGGGCTGCAAGCCATAGTTGGCCGTCTCGTGATCTAGACCAGTGGTTCATAACTATTATGGGGTGGGTTACCGCTTTCCCGACATTATACTTATGATAATATCAATAGTTACCCTTTATCGAGCGTTCATTGTATTCAAGGCACGATGCTTGTCACTTTCCATGCAATTCCTTATTTCATTCTTACAACAACCCCATTAAGTTGTACTTCCAATGAAAAGATGAGGAAACTTAGGCTTCCAAAGCTAGTAAGTTGCAGAGCCAGTATTTTAACCTGGGTCTGTCTGACCCCAATACGTGAGCTCTTAAGAATGTGTTAGAAATGAGATGAAAGCTACAGACCTTTTTGCTAAACACTCAAGGTTTTGCAGATGATTTTCAGGGAGGCCTAGACATCCTGGTCTCATGTTATTAACTCCTGAGTATGACTATGAATTTTTGAGGCTAAGGATCACAGCTTAACTACCTTTGAGTCCCCTGGATCAAGAAGAGGGTTTGGTCCAGATGTTTGGGCTCACTGGATGTTTGTTGAATTTAATGGAGCCTAGGCTAATCTACAGCTTATGCAGAAATGCAAGCAGATGTAATAAATTGCTCTAGGGTCTTTTTTTCAAAAATACAAATCCAGTCACATCACTCTCCTGCTCAATAAATTTCCAGGACTCTTCAGGAAAAAATCTAGACTCCTAAACTTATCTATCAGCCCTCCTCCCCACCCCCCAAAAGCTGTCCTCGTCTCATAGACTTGTGCCTCCCTTTCTGCTGCCCCTGCTAAAGGGCAGCGGGTGGGGGTGGGGTCTCCATGCTTGTATCATTTGATCCTGGCTGCCGCTGAGTGGCCAGAGATGGACAGAAAACCCAGGCTGGGCTGAGCCAGTCCACCAAGGAAGATTTGAGTTCAGGGATCCAGGGGTGAGTGGGTTATGGGGGTGGTGAGCCTCTGAATTAAATGGTCAAGTGCGGTCCAGGTCTGAACCAGCTTCATGATAAGCCCAAGCCTCAAGCAACTCTTCACTCACGTTGTAGGGGATCAGAAAAACCATAAAAAATCAGAGAAAGCTGAACCTTTTAGAGAAGCCAGAGGTTAAAGGGAAGAGGCAGAGAGAAGAAGCAGAGAGGACATAGGAGACCTGAAAAGGGTGTAGAGGGCCACAGTTAAATGCTTGGGCTCTGGTGTCAGGCTGTTTTGGATTCAAGTCTCAGTGCTTCCACTTCCTTACCTTTAGTCAGGCATATAACTTCTCTAAGCCTCAGTTTCTTCATCTGCAAAATGGGATGATAATGACAATATCTATCTCAGAGAGCTGCTGTGAAGATTAAATGTGTTAACACATGCAAAGCACTCAGGACAGGTTCCAGCAGCACCTAGTGAATGTCTAATAAATGTTAGCTGTCATCACAGGGGAAATAGCTCAGCCCACACCCTGTCAGCCCAGAACACCCAGCCTCCGAGGGGCCAGATAGTCTTTGCTTCTCGCCCTTGTTCTGAAACTGCCTGCCATGTCCTGAAAGTAAATGCCGCTGCTGCCTGGGTGAGCGTGAGAGGGTTCTGTCCCCTGCAATACATCCCCGATCAGGACACATGGTTGCCGAGTCTCTCTGAGTTTGGCTCTGACCCCCTCTCTTTGGCCTCTCCTGCCACAGGTTCCCAAACTTCACGCTTCCCTAATCACACACTATCGTTGGTCAGTTCTGCAGGTCTGTGCCTCTTCCTCTCTGTCCAGTGAATTCCAATCCATCTTTTAAAATCCAGCCCACATGGCCCCTCCCCGCAGAGGTCATCCCTGGAGGGGCCAGCCACTCCATTCTCTGGGCTCCCTCGTCATTTTGCCAGTGTTGGGGTTCTTAGCACACTACAGCCTATTACAGGGGTGTGTGTGTGTGTGTGTGTGTGTGTGTGTGTGTGAATGTGTCCATCACTGCCCAGAATCTGTAAGCTTTGGGGGGACAGGGATGGATTCTGAGATTCACCTCTGCAACCACAGCGCCTTGGGCAACAGGTTTTCATGGTGTTTCTTGGCTGTGGCTCAAGTTCACGGCCATTTATGGGTCCCGTGGCCTTGGGCATTGCAACTTTCCTTGCCTCAGTTTCCTTATTTGTAAAATGGGGATCCTCCAGTAGTTCTTAACTGGGGATGATTTTGACCCCTCCCCCTTCCCTTGGGGACATTTGGCAAATCCTGCAGAAATTTTTTGTTGTCACGATTTGGAGGAGGGGTGATAATGGCAGCTGGTGGGTGGAGCCAGGGATGCTGTTAAATACAATGCACAGGACAGTCCCCACCAAGGAGAATGATCAGGCCCCAAATGTTAATAGTACCAACGTTGAGAAACTCTGGGATATACCAGCAGTCAGCCCCTCAGGAGCTGTAGAATGAGGGAAAAGAGCTGTTAGCACAGAGCTAGGCACAGAGTGGGTCTGACCTTACAGAGCAGCCAGCTGGGACCTCGGGGCTGAGCCCCTGCAGTGGAGCTGCTACAGTTTCTGACTCCTGGCCCTGAGGGCAGCTGCAGGAGAATGGAGCAGATTCCTGGGGAGTCTGTTCCTTTAAGACCTGGGAGATCTCATTTCCCCCAGAGGCTGGCAGGGGAAGCCTGCTCCAGTTTCTAACCCCCAGACAACTACAGGGAAGGCCCACATAATTGATGTCTGCTGACAGATGCGGAATTATGCACCCACCTATTGTACAGTCCTTAGCGCTGTTATTCTAAGGCGGGCACCCCCTCTTTGTACCCCAGAAAGTTCTCTCCCCTCCCGTCCTCTCAGCCTGAGGATGCTTAGGAAAGAAGAAAATGCAGGCAGAGGCCTCACTGTATCCTGGAGGGGGGTGTCCGCTGCTCAGGGTTGCGTTGGGAGGGTCAGAGGGTGCCAGGCCTCCTGCCCTGGCACATGCACTCATCAAATAGCACTTGGGCTAATGCAGTGTGACCCACCCTTCCTAGCCCTGCCCACAAGACTGCTTTCTCTTCCAGACCCGCTGAAGCCCTTAGGGTCAGGGTTACACTTCCTGACTGGGGAGCTCCTGAACATGAGTTAAACCCTCTGTGCCTCAGTCTCCTCATCTGTAAGATGGGGGTGGGTCACTGAAAGGTGGCAAAGGGAATTCAATGAATTCATAAGGCCCTTAGATCAACTTTTATTGCTTTTATTATTTCACAACATTATATTTATTTATAAGCCGGTTGGACTTGGCTCTGAGCAGTAGTGTTATTATTCCCACCTGGCTGAGTGGCCTTGGACAAATCACTTCCTCTCTCTGAGACTCCATTTCTTTATCTCTAAAATGGAGATGAAAGTAATTGAGCACCTACCACATAACAGCCACTTAATATATATTTTATGTTATTAAATTATTATTTGGATAATTTATTGTCACTCTTACCTCCAGCCTCTGGACTGGTTGCTTCTGGAGGTCCAGGACTAGGTCTGTGGACCCCAGTGCCTGGCTAAGCCAGCAGACATCCTCTAAACAGTCTTGAACCCAAATGAACAGTATTGATTTGGTCTCTGGGATGGGCTGCAGGGATGGGGGACCAGCCAGGCCAGCAATGAGTCCTCCCGGCCCCGGCTCAAACCCCTGGCCAGGTCCCTGCATTTTCAGCCTTGCTTTCCTGGATCTGAGCCCAATCGGGTTTGGGCAGGACTCCAGGAACCCAGGGAGCAGAGGCAGGAAACAGGACCAGGACTCAGAGGCTGTCCCCAAATTCCCTCCCTGCAATGAGGTTCTGAAGCCTGCAGCCTACTTGTCTGCACCAAGTGTGGGAGGGGGTTTTGGTCCTCTGGGAGAAGAGAGTAGCAGGTAGGGGTAACCCAGGGGGGAATCAAGGGTTCTGGAGCCAGGCCTTTCTCATTCTAAAAAAAATTGTTGGCTCTGGTGGTTAATCACAGGATGCCTACCTTTGGCTCCAGCAATAAACAGGCTGTTTATCATTTGCTCTGACCACTTCCCTGCTCTTCCAGGAATATGGACAAGGCACAGAATGTCTGTGCAGAAAAGGGTCCAGGCTCCTTTCTGGAAGGATGGGGAGACTCAAGCAGAGAAGGGAAGGGACTAGTCTATGGTCACACAGCCCATTGGGGTCAAGTCTGTGCAACAACACTAGAAGCTCTGGCCAGGAGAGAGCTGCACCTAGTGTTCAGGTCCTGCAAACTGTTTTCATATACATCCATCTTCCCAGCAGCATTATTTGTAAGAGGCAAAAAGTGAAATCAACCTGAACGTCCATCAACTGATGGATATACAAACTGTGGTCTATCTATACAATGGAATATTATTCAGCCGTAAAAAGGAATGAAATACTAATACATGATACGATATGGAAGAATCTTGAAAACATTATGCCGAGTGGAAGAAGCCAGACACAAAAAGCCACATAGTGTATGATTCCATTTATATGAAATGACCAGATAAGACACATCTATAGGGACAGAAGGCAGGTTAGTTGTTGCCAGGGTGGGGACAGGAATTAACAGTTAATGGGCATGAAGGATCTCATGGGGATGATGAAAATGTTATAAAATTGATTTAGGATGATGGTTGTACAACTTGGCAAATTTACTGAAAAATCATTGAATTGCTCACTGGAAATGGTGAATTATATGTTATATAAAATTAGCCTCAATATAAGTTATATAAAAAGTTGCTTTCCATAAAGAGTATCCCATTGCTTTTAATCCTCACAACCACATTGATGGGTCACAGGAGAGAAGCAGAAATCTGAGCAAGCCACAGCCCTGCTGTAAACCCTGAAATGGCTCCCCATGAAGTTCCGATCCTTTTGCATTTAGTTGGCATATGTTTACTGAGCACTTACTAAGTGCTATGCTCTTTGCTGGGGATGCAGCATGGATAAGAAAGACAATTTCCCTGACCTTAAGGAACTGGTAGGGAAAGGCAGACAAAAAACCCCATAAACCAATAAAGGAGCAAGATGATGTCAGATAGTATTATGTGCTACATGTTACTGAGAAAAACAAACCAGGAGTATCAGTAGAGAAGCACTGGGGGTGTCCACATGAGGTTGGGTGGTCAGGACAGGCCTTTCACAGGAGATGTGCTGGTTCTGAGACTTGAAGGTGAGGAGTATGTCATTCAAAGATCTGAGCGTTCCAGGTACAAGCACAGCATGTGCAAAGGTCCTGGGGTGGGAATGAGCTTGGCATATCAAGCAACAGAAAGAAGCTCAGTGTGGGTGGGGCTGCGTGAGCAAGGCGGAGAGTGGGAGGAGATGAGGTCAGAGAGGCAGGAGGCATAAAAAGGAGATTTGGATTTTGTATTAAGTCCACCTTTCTTCTCTCTCTGGACCATTTCCTCCATTTCCCACTGCATATTCCGTAATGAATCCTGGCAAAACTACTTATAATTCCCAAGCCATGCTGCCATGGTTGCTCACACCTCCAGATCCTTGTCCATGCTGTTCCTTCTGCCTGGAGTATCCTTCCTCCCCTACTTCTCCTGGCTGATTCCTACAGCCTGTTCTGGCCTCAGCTCAGAAGCCACTTGCTCCAGTGAGCCCTCTCTGACTCCCGGTTGTGGGTTGAGAACACCCACCCTCTGGACTCTCACAGCCCTTGAGTTTGTCCCTTCACAGCACTGATCTTTCCAAGCTGGAATTTCCTCCTCTGTGTCCTGCAATAGAATGTCAGCTGCATGAGGGCCCAGGCTGGGTTTGTCTTGCGTTGCTGTAACCCCAGCTCCTGAAACGGTGCCCGGCACAGAGCAGGAGATCCCTAAATAGTTAATAAATGAATGATCAAGCAAATGAATGAAATGGAGGCTCAGAGAATGAAGTGATTTTTCCAGGGCCACACAACTTGCAAGGAGTGGATCTGGGACTCCAGTTCAGGTCTGTGCGTCTCCCCAAGACGTTTTCAAGGACGTAGGAGGTGGCAGAGTTTCTGGAGCATCAAACCTTTCGCTCCTTTTATGGTGCTTCCGCTTCCTCAGCTTTAAGGGGGGATTACAGATGGGGAGTTTTAATCAGAAGGGTCACTGGCGCAGATCCGATTAAGGGGATTGGAAGCAGGCTGATGGTTTTGGCTCCCTCTTCTACAGGTAGGGGCCTCTGGTCGGGGGCGGGGGGTGGGGGGGGGTGGGGTGTGTTGGTGAGAAATTGGAGTCGGGAGCCTGCAGGGGGCGCTCATGGGCGCAAAGGGACAGGAATCCAGGGACAATAAAGGATAAAGGCCTTGGGGTGAGCCAGGCAACAGAGGCCTTCACCATGAGAAGGCAACCGAGACACACAGGTGGAAACAGGGTGCAGTGACATTGCTGGGGGTGTCCCAGGCATTATAAACCAGAGGCCTTGGGGTCGAGAAATTTATTTTTACTTATTTGTCCAAGTTTCCAAATTAGGAGATTTCACATGAAAATCTAGATTTTCACATTTCCCTTGGAACGTCACATGCTGTATCTACACGTTCAACCTGCATTCCCCATGGCAACAACTGGCTGGCGCTAAGGAGTAGCTGTCCCTTTAGACAGGGCACGGGCTCCCCAGTGTCCACAGGCCCCTTCACTCCTTTCATTATCTGTCAGGTCTCTGTAGGTGTCGGGTTTGCCCCCTGGACCCGCTGATATGATATTGAAGACAGCAACACTTACCTGACCTGCTACCATATACGAAGAACTTTCCAGACAAGACCTGCATCTAATTGCACATGCCAGGAGCCTAAGGGTCACACTTGCCACATCCAACCCCATCCTTTGCCTCCATATCCAAACTGTCACCAAGTGCTGTCCCTTCAGGCTCACAAACATCTTTGGATCTGTTCCATTCGCTCCACCTGCTAAGCCATGACCCTGTCCCAAGTCACCTTCACCTCCCACTGGACCACTGCAAACTGACCTCTTTCTGGTGTCCCCAAAGCCACTAGATGTCCCCAATATCTATTCTTCCCTTCTTTCCTTGTAAGAGAGTTTTAGCGGGACAAAGGGTTACCCAGAGTGAAGACTACATTTTCCAGCTTCCCTTGTAGTTAGATGTGGCCATGTGACTAAGCTTGGCCAATGGAATGTGAGCAAAAAGGATGCTTGCCCTCTCTCCTTTTCCTCTTTCTTGCTGGAGGGGAGGCAGATGTGATGCGCAGAGCTGGAGCAGCTCTCTCGGATCTGAGATGGAAGCTAACCCCAGCCCTGGACTGGCCCTTTACTGAAGAAGTTTGCCAGCTCCTGGTCTACCTCATAACATCCATCTTGTTTAAGCCACTGTATTTTGGGGTCTCACAGTTCCAGTCACTTAGTCTATACCCTGCCTAACTCTCCACCCTCGTCTTGCTCCATGCTCCCCTTTGCTTTCTCATCTCAGGCACATTAGCTTTCCTTTGGTCCCTCATAGTCTCCATGATCCTTCTGCCTGGAATGCTTTTCCCTCCACTCTGCTTGGTTAACTCCTACTCATCCTTCGTAGCTCAGCTCAGGCATCACCTCCTCAGGGAAGCCATCCCTGACCAGGTCAAATTCCTAACTGCAGGCTCTAGTAGTGCTATGCCCTTCTCCTCATAATGCTGTCCAAGTTGCAGTTTTACAATAATGCCCACCTCTGTAGAATGTAAGCAACTGGAGGGCAGGGGTTGTGTCTAAATAAAGAATGTTATTTCATCCCCCAAACAATCTGCAGGGTGTGCTGTGTCCCCTCCCTCCATTTTATAATTGGGAGAACTGAGGCTGAGAAAAACTATATCCAAAGCGACAATTAAGGAAGTGGTAGAGGCAGGGTTTAAATCCATGTCTACTAGGCTCTGAAGCACCCACCCCACCTTTTTTTAAAACACTGAGGACCTTTCTTATCCCAGCATCCTGGGCTCTGGGTTATGGTTTTTAATGTATGCCCTCACTTGAACCATCTTCCCCTAGGTGACCTGACTCTTCCCAAAAAGCTCTGGGTTGGGTACCCTTTTCCTAACACGTCAACTAAGTTCTCATGAGCTTTGCCAAAGCAGGAATTCTAGAAGCTGGTGCTGTTACAACCTCCTGTCCATCTGAGGACAATGTCTCTGATGGGGGTGGGAACTTGACTCTGATCCCTATAGAGGGAGGAGGTGATGGGGAGAAACGCGGAGCAGTGTCCTTCCTGCCTGAGTGATCGCCAAGTCCTGATATTTGCTGAGGGCATGCGGAGCTGAGGAAGGGACTGTCAGTCTTAACGGTGATGAACGGCATCAGTCCATCCCCGCTGCAGAGAGCAGTGTTTTGAATAAAAAACAAGGAGCATGGGCTTCCCTGGTGGTGCAGTGGTTGAGGGTCCGCCTGCCGATGCGGGGGACGCGGGTTCGTGCCCCGGTCCGGGAGGATCCCACATGCCGTGGAGCGGCGGGGCCCATGAGCCGTGGCCACTGGGCCTGCGCATCCGGAGCCTGCGCTCCGCAGCGGGAGGGGCCGCGACAGTGAGAGGCCCGCGTACCGCAAGGAAAAGCAAACAAACAACAACAAAAAAAAAAAAAAAAAAAAAAAAACAAGGAGCATAGGAGATGTGAGGCAAGGGCAGTGTCCACAGGCTCTGCTGAGCCACAAACCTGTCCTCTTGCCCCTGAGCCTGACAGGATGGGGAGAAGCGTGTCTCTGAGAGCTTGGCTGAGGTGGCTGGGTGGCTGAGAGTAACTAAATGTGTTACTCTGGATGCTGGGATTGGGTACAACTCTGGCTAACGTCAGAATGATGGCCCTGTGAGTGGTCATTTTGACAATAGCCAATTTTGCTGATTAATGCCCAATATACATTCAGAAAGAGTCATTTGGGTGACTTAACAATAGTTCTTTTTCATATAGCATTTTAGTCTCAGTAGAGATTCATATTGAGGTAAAATGGATGTGTGGATAGTCTAGAGACCTACTTTCTAATTCTGGCTGGGCATCCTTAGGCCAAGTGTCTTCACATCTCTGATCTTTTTCATGCAATATCTACTGAGGGTCTGTAGCTGCAGGAAGGAGGTCTCATGCTCAGAGGATGGAGCTACTGGATTCTTGAGTCACCACTTGGAAGAGAGCTGTGCGGGGTTGTTACTGGATCCTCAGTGGGAATCACGAGTCAGAAATAAACTTTGACGTATAAAGTCATGAGACTGTGTGTTCGTACGTACTGCAGCATAATCTAGGGTATTCTAATTCATCCGGTTGAGTTGGAGTGCAGGTTCTATCCTCTGGTTTTAGCTGAACTAGTCCTTGCACACAAAGATGAAAGGCTTACAAAGATCCTTGCAAAGAAACAACTGCTCGGAGATAGTATTAATAATTCAAGCCCAGGAGAGCATCAAGACAATAGCTAAACTGATACTTCTCCTCCTGGTATGAGTCCTTCCACAGTAACAATGTGAGGTTGAAAACAATGAGGATCTCGTCATGTCATCATTATCAGGGAGACTCTGTAATACGGATTTTCATCCACTCTCTTTTATGGTGAACCCTGGCTTCATTCACTCATTACATATAGGAAGAAGACAGGATAAGTGAATTAAAAAAATGAATGAATGGGCTAGGTCCAGTGGGGTGGAGGTACTAGAATGTACTGGTTAAGAACTAGACCTGCATTTTAATCCCAGCTTCTTAATTTTCAAGCCATGTGACCTTGGACATGTTACTTAGCCTCTCTGAGCTTCAATTTCCTCATCTCTGCAATGAGGATAACCAGTTCCTATTTCACTGAGGATTCATTGAGAAAATGGCTGGCACACAGTAGAGGTCCAGTGAATGTTAGCTGCTCATTTTTTTAAAAACTGGGAGGAAGACTTCAGCTCGATGTAAGACTATACTAAGGTGGGAGCCGTTACAATTAGTTATTATTATTTTTCTTTGGAAGGAGGCCAAAGGGTGGGTATCCCTTACACAGCTGTGTAAATTTACACAGGGAACTTCAACTCAGTTTCCTTGTCAGTAAAAAGGGAATAATAGGGCTTCCCTGGTGGTGCAGTGGTTGAGAGTCTGCCTGCCGATGCAGGGGACGCGGGTTCGTGCCCCAGTCCAGGAAGATCCCACATGCCGCGGAGCAGCTGGGCCCGTGAGCCACGGCCGCTGAGCCTGCGCGTCCGGAGCCTGTGCTCCACAACGGGAGAGGCCACAACAGTGAGAGGCCCGCATACCGCAAAAAAAAAAAAAAAAAAAAAAGGGAATAATAATACCTACATGGTCAGGTTTTTATTAAGATTGACCTCATTCATTCACTCAGTGATGCGAGGTACCATTTTAGGCTCTAGGGATACAGCAGTGAACAAACCAGGCAAAAATCCCAGCTTGTGTAGACCTGACCATCTTGTAGAGGGAAGGGATACACAGTGAACAGTAGCAAGTCAACAGGATAATTTCAGGTGGTGAAAGTTGCTAGGAAAAAATGAAGCAGGTCAGTGGGAAAGAGAATGACCATGAGGTGGGTTTACTTTAGCTGAGGTGGTCAGGGAGAGCTTCTCTGTGGAGGTGACATTGAAACTGAGACTTGAATGATAAGGAGGAGTTGCCATGTGACCATCGGTGGGAAAAGCATTCCAGGCAGAGGGAACAGCAAGTGCAAAGTCCCTGAGGTGGGAACGTGTTGGGCCAGTGTGAAGTAGGGCTACTGAAAGGGAGAGGAAGAGGAGGTGAGGTGAGAGAGGTAATGGGGGCAGGTGTTAAAGGGTCTCCAGGCCACACACACTAAATGTAGAACATGTCATGATTATTAGTGGTATTATTAGCAACAGTCTTCCTCTGACTCCCTTCTTCATGCCCAACTAAGGACCCGCTTTGGAAAAGACAATCATTCTGGAGGAGTCCCTCAGATATTCAGCCAAGAATCCTGTCAGGTCAATTTAGCCAGAATCCCCTTTTTCCCTGATGTTTCCTCTTAGTAATTTTCCATCCACTGACCCCTATCTGCTCCTTGGCTATAAACACCCACTTGAATGAAACTTACAAGCTTTTGCACAGCAAAGGAAACCATAAATAAGAAGAAAAGACAACCCTCAGAATGGGAGAAAATATTTGCAAACAAAGCAACTGACAAAGGATTAATCTCCAAAATATACAAGCAGCTCATGCAGCTCAACATCAAAAAAACAAACAACCCAATCCAAAAATGGGCAGAAGACCTAAATAGACATTTCTCCAAAGAAGATATACAGATTGCCAACAAACACATGAAAGGATGCTCAACATCACTAATCATTAGAGAAATGCAAATCAAAACTACAATGAGGTATCACCTCATGCTGGTCAGAATGGCCATCATCAAAAAATCTACAAACAATAAATGCTGGAGAGGGTGTGGAGAAAAGGAAACCCTCCTGCACTGTTGGTGGGAATGTAAACTGTTAGAGCCACTATGGAGAACAGTATGGAGGTTCCTTAAAAAACTACAAATAGAACTACCATACGACACAGCAATCCCACTACTGGGCATATACCCTGAGAAAACCATAATTCAAAAAGAGTCATGTACCACAATGTTCATTGTAGCTCTATTTACAATAGCCAGGACATGGAAGCAACCTAAGTGTCCATCAACAGATGAATGGATAAAGAAGATGTGGCACATATATAAAATGGAATATTACTCAGCCATAAAAAATGAAATTGAGTTATTTGTAGTGAGGTGGATGGACCTAGAGACTGTCATACAGAGTGAGGTAAGTCAGAAAGAGAAAAACAAATACCGTATGCTAACACATATATATGGAATCTAAAACAAAAAATAGTTCTGAAGAACGTAGGCGTAGGACAGGAATAAAGACGCAAATGTAGAGAATGGACTTGAGGACAGTGGGAAGGGTAAGCTGGGACGAATTGAGAGAGTGGCATGGACGTTATACACTACCAGATGTAAAATAGATAGCTAGTGGGAAGCAGCTGCATGGCACAGGGAGATCAGCTCAGTGCTTTGTGACCACCTAGAGGGGTGGGATAGGGAGGGTGGGAGGGAGACAAAAGAGGGAGGGGATATAGGGATATATGTATACGTATCACTGATTCACTTTGTTATACAGCAGAAACGAACACACCACTGTAAAGCAATTATACTCCAATAAAGATGTTAAAAAAAACAAACCCAAAAAACACCCACTTGCTCATGCTGTATTCAGAGCTGAGCCCAATCTCTCTCTTACTGTAAAATCTTACTGTAAAACCACCATTGCAGCGGTCCCCACACATGTCTCAATGGTCCTGAATAAAGTCTGCCTTGCCATCTTAACAGGCGTCATTGATTTTTTCTCTCTGACACCTTCCTTCTCTGGACCCCAGCAGCCTCTCATTTTCCTGTTATGAAAGGGAGTCAACAGAGCCTTTGGCACCTTCTCACTTGCTGCTCTGTGGGCCTGGAGAGCCCTTTCCCCACCCCTCTCTCTTACACACAGTTTGCTTTCTGACTTCTTTCAGGACTCAGCAGAAATGTCACCTCCTCAAAAAAGCCTTTTCAACTTTCCCCAGACTGAATTAAACGCCCTTCTGGTGTGTTTCTCAACTCTTTTATTGCCCTTGTCATAGCAGTTTTTTTTTTTTTTTTTTTTTTTGCGGTACAGGGGCCTCTCACTGTTGTGGCCTCTCCCGTTGCGGAGCACAGGCTCCGGACGCGCAGGCTCAGCGGCCACGGCTTACGCCCCAGCCGCTCCGTGGCATGTGGGATCCTCCCGGACCGGGGCACGAACCTGTGTCCCCTGCATCGGCAGGTGGACTCTCAACCACTGCGCCACCAGGGAAGCCCCACAGCAGACTTTTTAAGGTAGAAACTAGGCCTTGTCCCTCCCCTTTTCAGCCCTCCAGTGGCTTCTGACTGTGCTCAAAATAAGGTTCCATCTCTTATGGGCCTTATAAGACCCTGCCTGATCTCATCTGTGTTGGCCTCTCAGCTCTCTTCTCCTCTGCTTTCTCCCACACAATCCCTCTCCCCTAGCCACACTGGCCAGCTATCTGCTCCTCAACATGCCAGGATCATTCCTGCCTCAGGACCTTTGCACTTGCTGTTTTCTCTCCCTGGGATGCCATCCCTCCAGATTTCTCTATGGCTGGCTCCTTCTTATCCCTCACATTTCCTCCTTAGAGAGGCTGTCTCTGACAACCTGATCCAAAAGAAACTGCTCCCTACTCACTCAATCCTGCCATCCTGTTTTACCTCACTGGGGATTTGCCACAATCTGCAGTCATCTTGTTTCTTCCTTTGCTCACTCATTTATTGTTTTCTTCCCCACTGACCTTGGTTAGCACTATGAGGGCAGGGACCATGTCTATCTTGCAAGGCTGGATCCCCCGTTGCCCGGCACAGAGCTTGGTATGGAGTTGACACTCAAAAAATACTGGTGCAGTAAATGAACAAATGAATGGATGGATGAGTGCATGGTTGTTGGGTGGATGGATGGATGGGTTGTGGGTTTAGAAGCCATGGCCTCAACTAGACCACCCAAATGTAACAAGTTTATTGAGTATTCACCCTGCATGAGACACTATGGGGAAACACAAGCTGGAATTAGCAGCTGAACATCTAATAATAATGACATAATAAAAACAACTAGTATTTATTGATTACTCACCATGCCAGGCACTGTACCAACTGCTTTACATGGGCAGTCTCATTAACTCCTTAAGTCAACCCTAAGATGTAGATACTCTCATAATCCCTGTTTTGTAGTTGGGAAAACCAAGGCACAGAGAAGTGAGGCTTCCTGGAGGAGGAATCCTTTGGGCTGGACCTTGAGGGCTAGAGATGGATTCCAGCAGGCAGAGATGAGAGGAGGAGGTGTTCTAGGTGGAGGTAACCATACGTGCAAAGGCTTGGAGGTGGGGAATGAGAGTCAACCCAGTTTGGCCGGGGCGGGTGTGCACAGAGACAGAGGCTGGCAAGAGTGGAAACCACCACCTACTAAGCGCCTACTGCATGCCATTTACTCACTCAAGGCATTTTCTCACAACCACCCCAAGAGGTAAGTTTTATTACCTCCACTTTTCAGAGGACCAATCTGAGGCTTGGAGCAGCTAAATAACTTGCCCAAAGTCACACAGCAGAATGAGGGTTGAACTGAGGCCTGCCTAACTCTGGAGTGGGCATGCTGGGTCAGAGGGGTATTCAGGGGTCGAGAAGAGAGAAGACAAAGGCAAGCTGTTAAGTGAGCATGTACTAAGAGCCAGGCACAGCATTTTATCTCATCTAATTCTCACAAGTACCCAGGCGGTTGGTATTTTTGTAGCGTTTTTTTGTTTTGTTTTTTTGGCCATACCGTGCAGCTTATGGGATCTTAGTTCACCTACCAGGGATCGAACCCTGGTCCCGGGAGTGGAAGCACGGAGTCCTAACCACTGGACTGCCAGAGAATTCCCATGTAGTTTTTGATTTTTGAGACTGTTTAGCATTTTGGGGGGAGAATCAACCCTCTTCCACTCTTATGTATTGAGTGAAGTTGACCCTATTCCCCAGTCCCAGGGAGGGTAAGAATGAGATCAAAGCTTACCGGTTAGGATAATCTATCCCCCTGGACACAGTGATTGGTTTAGCAGTGTTGGCATGACTCAAACTGGCTAATTTTCATCCTGGGATTGTTTCTGGAATTATTGGGAAAGAGGTACTCTCTTTCATCAGAGACTGCTGAGTTGACAGGATATCAACCTATGGGGGCCAGAAAGTAATCTTTGGCCCTCTGGAAAGAATCTGCCCAAGAATATAGCCAATGTAGAGGGACTCAATGCTAAGAGACAAAGGCAAGTTTCTGATGACACTACTTGAGCACCTGGATACAGCCATTCCTGAAGCCAGTATCCTTGCACTGTCAAATAATATGAACCAATTAGTGCCCTTATTTTGATTTGGGTTTATGACTATTGCAAATAAAAAGTGAACTGGCTAACAAAATTCTTAACTGCATTTAACAGGCAAGGTAATTAAGATTCATAGAGGTAAAGTGACTCACCCAGGATCACACAGCCAGGAAGTGACTGAATCACACTGAGATATAACATAGAAGGTGCCTGGCATCTAATAGGTCCTCAATAAATGTCAGCTCCCGTCCCCCACAAACCAAAGAATGGCAGAGTAGAGGACTGGAAGAGATAGGCCATGTGGAGCTCCAAGTTTCTGGTCAGATTCTGGATTCCATCTATAAACTTCCAAACTGTGTTGGGGTCTGGCAGGAGTGGGAACCAAGGCTTAGGAGTTGGCAAATAAAGTGAATCAGCTGCCAGGATGTCAGGGTTTAAACAAAACTCCTGAGGATCCCACTCCCTCCAAAACATGCCATCTGAGTGTCCTGGCTGCAACCCAAGGTTTCCAGGGAAGGGCCTGAAGTCCCAGCACTTAGAAACTTATACTTAGTAGGAGCGTGCGCAGATAATGGTTTCAGTATTGCCAAGGATTCTGTGGTCATTGAACTTTTCAGAGCTCCTTTTCACTGGAACTGGACAAAGAATGAAGGGTTTAACCTGCAAACTCTGACACTGAACAGAGTTGGGTTGTAATCCTGGCTCTTGCCAGCTGGGTGACCTCTGGTACATTACTTAACCTCTCTGAGCCTTGGTTTCCCGTTGTGTGAAATGGACAGGAATGGAGGAAGAAATCAGGCAAAGCAGGTAAAAGCTTTTAGTTCAGAGTTTAGAATCTCTCTAGCTTTTGGGCCACAAAAGTGAGTTCTACATACAGGCTGAGTCTTGGCATAGATAATCATGTCATCTCTCTGAGCCTCAGTTTTCTCATCTGTAACATGGGATTCAGAATAGTCTCCACCACACGGGTGTTTGTGAGGCAGGGAAGAAATCATGGGGGGAACATGCGTACCCCAAACTGCCACTTGGTGCCAGTGAAGGGTGAGTGTCTGTGACAAATATGAACTGAGGGCTGGAGGGCTCCACCTACCTACAAGCAGATGGTTTTGGCCCACACAGTGGATTATTTGCCAAAATTTATTTCCCCTACAAATCCAGATTTCCAGTTTCTCAAAAGAAAAAAAAAAAAAAACAATCTGAAGCTCTGGCTCCTCTGGGCCCCTGTTCCTCTGTGAATGCTGGGCTAGGGCTGAGTGCCAGCTAGTCCAGGCCTGTGCTTTTCAAGTCTTATAAGCAGCCCCCGCAAGTTGTTTATAAGGCCTACTTGGCCTCTGCAGCGATCTCAGTTTGTGAGCTTAGGCATAAATCATTAGAAGTGTGGCCAGCGATGAGGGAAAGAATTAAACAGTGCCAGGGAAACAGTCATGGGCCCCTTAAAGAACGCTGGGTCTGCAGCTGGCTCCATGGGATGCTCTGAATCAGGGATGTGGGGCTGGAATCCCCACCTGTTCTAGCACCTCACCCCTTCCATACTGTGGCCTGCTCTTCCTGGTCTGTAGGAAAGCTGTGTTGTTGCTTCCTTAGAGCCCCTGATGCATTTTTTTCCCCTGCTTCCAGACCTCTCTGAAGCCCTCCCCACCCCCATTCTCCACTACCCACTCTGCCAATAAAACAAAGTGATGGGATTAAAAAAATAGGGAGGGGAGGAGTGACTAGTTCAGTTCAAGTGGCCAGGAAGGGCCTCTCTGAGGAGCTGACATTTGAGTGGAGATCTGGGAGATGCAAAGGAGCCGGGTATGGGAAGACCTGGGACATGGTGTTCCAGGAAGAGGCAACAGCGAGTGCAAAGGCCCTGAGGCAGAGAAGAGATTGTAAGAGGAAGAGAAGGGAGAGCTGTGTACCCGGAGCTGGGAGAAAGGTAAGGCGTGTCAGAGATGAGGTCTAAGAGAGAAGTGAAGAAAGCCTTGAAGACCTGATAGGATGTTTCTATTCTGAGAACCACACAAGCCACAGAGGGCTTCTCAGCAGGCTAGTGACACGGCCTAATGTAGATTTTAAGATCCTCCAGCTGCATTTGGTAACGGCCTGTAGGGAGATAGGAATAGAAGCAGGAATCTAAGTGAGGGAGACTGGCAGGTGTCCAGGTGAGAGATGGTGGTGGCTGTTGAGGATACAGAAGAAAGGTTCAAGGCATATTTTGGATGTGAAACTAACCAAATTGCTGATGGCTCAGACGTGTGAAGTGAGGGAAAGAAGAATCAAGGAGGAATTCCAGGTTCCATCCTGAGCAACCAGGAGGCTCGTGGTGGCCTTTTCTGAGATGGGGATGACTGAGAGGAACATGCTGGAGAGGCCAGAGGAGCACCTGAGGCCAGATCATGATGGGCTGTGAACACTGGCTGAGGGGTCTGGAGGAGACCCTGCAGGCAATGGGGAGCTACGGAGGGCTTTTGAGCAATAGCTGAATATTCATTCAGTCATTCAACAAACGTTTATGGGACGAGGTGATCCACATTCTGCTCTCTTCCAGACAGTGATGCTCCCCCCAGCCAGCAATGGGTTTAGGGGCACAAATCACACTCTTGAGACCAGAGCGTCGATAAGGAGATCTCACCTGCTGATCCATGGGTTCCCTTCCCCTCCTTCTCCATCCCCTGCTTTAGGAACCAACGTGCATTTAAAAATCATTTACTCACTGATTGTCTGTCCTCCCCTCTAAAAGCTCCATGAATGTAGTGACGATCTTTGTCACTTCTGTGTCCCCCATGCTTAGACCTGTGCCGGGCACACAGTCAGTGTTCCATGACTATTTATTGAGGAACTAAATTTTTAAAAAAGCCCCAGTCTGCCATCTGGAAGGACCAAGTGAGAGGCTATCAAGCACTGGCCTCAGGCCTGGAACACAGCAGACGTTCAGCAAATGGTGTTGAAAATGCATGGAAAATACGGGCACACTGTGTGCAGCCCTGGCCCAGTGTCTGGTGGGTCTTGAGGCCTTCCCCAGTACAGGATGGGCCTGAGGGGTGGGGACAGAGAGGTGGCCTGTGACCCACCCTCCTGGGCCCCTGTCTCGGGGCCTAGACTGGACAGGTAGGCGTGGTGTCTGAACTAATCCCAGCTAAGCAGCCAGACATGTAAGGATGTGTAATCCGAGGCCTGAGCACATACTGTCCTTCCGGCTTTAGCCTGACCTTGGCTGGGATGACCCAAGTCAAGGTGGACACCCCGGCCCCCCAAGGTCCCCCAGAGCTGAGACCCTCCACACAGCCAGGGACAAAGACAAAAGGGAGCCCTTCTCTGAAGGTAGAGAGTGACAAGCTCACCCAGGTCTCCCCCACCTTCCACCCCCGCCAATGTGGGGAGTGCATCTCTGCACCCCTCCCCCATTCCTGCATCTCTGGATCAGAGTCCTCCCTGATGTGGGAAACACTGTACAAAAACATTGTGTCAGGGAAGAAAAGAAGGATCCGTTCATTCAGCAAATATTTATGGAGCCTAAACTATGTGTGAAGCCCTGTTATAGACTCTCAGGACAGTAATGACCAAGATAGACCTTGTCTTCAAGTCTCTGACCTTTGGGTCGGGGGAGAAGATATTAAATGAGGAAACATAAATGAACAAGGTTACTTCAGATACCACAAAGACAAGAAAATGGGCTAATGGGATAGAGTGTGACTGGGTGTAGGGAGGGCATCGTTAGCTGTGGTGGTCAGGGAGGGCTTTTTGGGGAGGTGACATCTGACCTGAAGGAGAAGGATTCAGCTGTTTAAGATCTAGCAGAGGAGTGTCCAGTCAGAGGGAAGAGATTTTAATCCTCCTAAGTTATATAAATTGGCACCATTACCTCCGTTTATTGAGTACTTACTATATGCCAGGCCCTGCTCTAAGCAATAAGTTGTTTAACACTTAAAACAATCCATTATTGTTGTCCCATTTTATGGATGAAGAAACTGAGCCACAGAGAAGTTAAGTACTTTGCCTAAGGCCACACAGCTAGCAAATAGCAGAGCGGGGATTTGAACCCAGGTCTGCTCTATCCTCCAACTTAGGATGACTTTTTCCCCATCCTCAGAGAACAGGGAGGAGAAAAATTAATTGTTGAGCACCTACCAAGCACCAGGCCCTTTGACCTCTGTCATCTTTGCCTGGCCCCACCTCTGAAGTCCACCCACTGGTTTCCTGCCATCTCTTTTCTCCTCCCCTGTTACGACCTTGTCCACCTCCAGCTCCGGGAGTGGCCACGTGACCCAGGCTGGTCCAATCACCATATCTCAACCCTCTTAGACACAGTGATTGGCTGGAAGGATGGGCATGTTACACGAGATGGGCCAATGAGAGCAAGTCCTGGGACTTTGGATGTAATCCTGGGCTGGAGAGGAGCAGTTGTCTTTCAAAGGGGAATGTCTAGCTGGGAGATGAGGAACCAGGAAGCCCAGAGAGCTTGCCTGAGAGTGAAGCTCACCCAGGGGAAGGCAGAGACCAAAGATGGAGAAAGCCTAAGTTGCAATGACAAGTCCTGACAATATGGTTCAAGGGCCTGTGTATCTGGGCCAGAAGCCAGAGCAACTTCTTGACTTTCCAGTTGTTTGAGCCAATAAATCACCTCTCCCTTTCTTTTCGAGCTTAAGCCAGTCTGTATTGGATTTCTGTCACTTGCAACTGAAATGAGAATATTTTTTTCCTCCTGGAACGTCCTCCCTTCTCTTCTCTCCTCCTACCAATAGTACTGTTCTTACAACCATCATGAATATAACCATCATTGTCACCACTAATGCAATTACTACTTTCATTAATACTTCTATTACCACTGCCAGTAATAACACCGTCATCACCACCACGAACATATGACTGCTGGGGCCATTATTGCTCCTATGATTGGTGCTGGTATGACTACTATTACCTCTATTAATGTCACAATCTCCATTGGAAACCTCCCTTGTTTACAAAGCCTTTTCACCATCCATTGCAAAGGCAAGGACATTAAGGTTTGCAAAGGTGATGGAGTCTGCCTACAGCCATAGGCAAGGCTACTCAGATTAACATTCATTCACTCCCTCACCTACTCATTCATTTATTGAAGAAATGCCATTGACCGCCTTCTGTGTGAGGATGGGCTCCTCGTGCAGCCCATGCTGGGAGGATGCTGGGATGCAGCAGCGAATGTAGACTTGGTTCCTGCCCTCGCTGGGCTGCCAGTCAGGGGGACATTCCAAGAAGTTTCCTCACAGCCCACACAAGAAGCCTGGCCAGGATCATTCTCTCCTCTGCAGGGTTCTGAGACTATGGTGGAGGAGCCCTGTCTGTAGGTAGAATTGAAGGACTGCTGTTTTTTACCTCTTACCTGAGCTGCCTTGGCCAACGGTCTCAGCCTCTCAACATTTCTCCCCAACTAGACAGTGAGTTCCTCGTGCGTGTGTGTGTGTGTGTGTGTGTGTGTGTGTGTGGCGGGAGGGATGCACGGGGCTTGGGGAGTATGGGGTGAGGTGGGGAGAGCCTGACTTTACTTCTCTGTCTCTGCACAGTGCCTAGTATAGGGCTAGGCACATAGTAGGGGCTCAATAAATGCTTATTAATGGATTGTTTTTCAGAGGCAGAACTAAGCCTCCTTTCTTCCATCCACACAAATTTCTATCCATTCATTTATCTAACATACATCTAATTCTTCCTTTCACCTATCCTCCATTCTTTTTTTTTTTGCGGTACGCGGGCCTCTCACTGCTGTGGCCTCTCCCGTTGCGGAGCACAGGCTCCGGACGCGCAGGCTCAGCAGCCATGGCTCACGGGCCCAGCTGCTCCGCAGCATGTGGGATCTTCCCGGACCGGGTCACGAACCCGTGTCCCCTGCATCGGCAGGCGGACTCTCAACCACTGCGCCACCAGGGAAGCCCTATCCTCCATTCTTATATTCAGCCAGCCAGCCAGCCGGCCACCTACCAGTCTACCTTTAACTGTCTACTCATCTATGCATCCATTCACCCAACCATATACTGTCCATCTTCCTCTCTCTCACTCTCCTTCCATCCATTTATTCATTCATCCAGCCAGCTTTCTATCTGTCAATTCTCTTTTTGTTTTTTAGGATTTATTATTTATTTATTTATTTATGTCTGTGTTGGGTCTTTAGTTGTGGCATGTGGGATCTTCGTTGAGGCATGCAGGATCTTTCATTGCAGTGCACATGGGCTGTTTGTTGCGGCACATGGGCTTCTCTCTAGTTGTGGCGTGTGGGCTTTCTCTTCTCTAGCTGTGATGCGTGGGTTCCAGGGCACGTGGGCTCTGTGGTTTGTGGTACGCAGGCTCTCTAGTTGAGGCGCAAGAGCTCAGTAGCTGTGGCAGGCTAGTTTGTTGCCCCGTGGCATGTGGGATCTTAGTTCCCTGACCAGGGATCGAACCCGCATCCCGTGCACTGGAAAGTGGATTCTTTACCACTGGACCACCAGGGAAGTCTCTCCATCTGTCAATTCTTCCACTTTGCTTTTCTCTCTTCTTTCTCTTCCCTCCCTCCCTTCATTCTTTCCTCCTTTCACTCATTCTCCATTTTTAAATTCATCCATCTTCTCTCCACTTAACCAGCATCCACTATCCTTTAGTCTTCTACCATCCATCCATCCATCCATCTATCCTTTCCTCTCTCTCATTTTCTGTGTTTGTCTCCATCTTTCTTTTAATCAATTATTCATTCATCCCTCAAGCATGTCCGGCCCTGTGTCAGCTGCCACGCGTAAGGTAATCAGCGCTCGATTCCTTCCTCAGAGAAATCACATTTAAACCAGACGGGTGGCTCCTCAGGACCAGGCTCCCTTCCGCCGTCCCTGTAGTCTGTCTCCTGAACCCTCCAAGGGACCCCAGCTCTCATCCAGGCATTTTTTTCTTGCCTGTGCTTGGAATCTTCCCTAGAGTTCCAGCCCACAGCCCCAGCAGAGATTATAAACACAGCCACTTTCTCCGGCTGTTCCTAGAGCTGTTCTTAACCCCTGCCTTCAGAGAACACAGCCCCGGACAGGGCCAAGTTGCCACACAGCTCTGTGCAGCTGTGTACAAAAATAATACAGTACTGCTTAAGTGCCTACTGAGTACTGGCGTAATGAGGGGTGTAATGAAGAAGATGACCTAAAATTTCAGAGTCCGAAGGCTGCTGCCCGGTTCAACCCTTTCCTTACAGCCATGCTAGGGTAAGAGGCTGGGAACAGCCCAGAGAAGAGAGTGACTAACCAAGGTCGCCAGGCCACTCTGTGGCAAAACCAGGATTAGATTAGGGGTCTCCTGACCCGGTGCCCCATCCCCTTCCTGACTGGTCCCGGCCTCTACCCATTCCCCTTGGGTAATTTAGGTTGATTCCAGCCTCCAGGTTTTTGCTCTTGCTGTGCCTCATCCCAGCCTCCTTCCCTAGAATGTTAACATTTTCCTGGCTCTTAGCAATTTGCCATGAGTTTGCAAGATTGAACAAACAAACAAAACCTTGATTCTCTCAGCCATTTTTGAGGCACTCCGAATTCCTCCAGGGCTTCTTATCTTCCCTGACAACCCAGGCCCAATCCGTCGCTTCCTTTTAAAACTCTTCCTTCTGGTTTCCTGAGGGGTGCTCTGTCCCTCCCGCTTAGAGCCAGCCAGGGGTGGAAAACGCAGTGGTCTACAGGGCCCAGGCAGGAAGTGCAAATAACTCCAGCTGGCTGGATGTAAAACTCCAGGAGCGGGGAGGGGTGCTCAGGCTACTTCTCACCAGCTCCAGAAGGGAACAGAGGTGACCCAAAGGTGGCCTAATTTTCCAACTTCTTAAGAGAAACAAAAAAAAAAATCTAGTTTTTTTCCCTGAAATCTTCCGAATTGTTAACGCTGGCAGCTGATTCAAATATGTAAATGCAGTTCAATTCAGACAATACCCAGGCGCAGGCTAGATCTGCTTCTCTCTTCACAATCTCATCGGGTAGATAGCTCCCTCCTCCCGCACGAATTGCCACAAGACAGCCTGGCTCCAAGAAGAGCTTATTGCTCTGAATACAAATGACATAATCGTAACAGTAGCAGCTACCTCAAATTCGATAACCAAACACTCCAATCACCACTATGAGATATCGTCATTGGACAAATGAAGAAAACCAGAGGCTCAGAGAGGTTAAGGAACTTGCCCAAGGTCACACAGCTAAACAACAACCTGGATTTGACCCCAGGTCTGTGTGACTCCAAGACGGTGATCTAGCCCAGTGGTGGTGGCGGCGGCGCTGTCCCTTCGGAGGCATTTTGGAAATGTGAGGGTGGGCAGGCATTTCTGATTGTCACGTGATGGGGTGGGTGTGCTACTGGTGTTCAGTGGGCGGAAGCCAGGGATGGGAGAAGTCCTGTGATGCACAGTCTTGCATCAAAGTCTCATCCTGCCTCCAGTACCAAGAGCGCCCCCAGTTTCTCCCTTCCCCCACGTTGGGAGCTATTATTACATGCCAGCTGTATGCCAGGGACTTGAGATCCAGCAGCCCAATGAGGTAGGTACCGTCAGTAACCCCACTTTACAGATGAGAAAACTACAGCTTGGAGCAGGTGGGTGGTGACTTGACAAAGGTTACGTGAAGTGGCACCAGGGCCAAGGCTAAGGTGAAAAAATTTAAGGGTGCAAGATGGAAGGGAGTCCCTCAAAACTCAGTAATCAAAGTAAATAATATTTTAATGCAATATTTTAGAAAATCAAACTTAATGCAAAAAAATGCATGATGAACAAAGCATCTATATTTTAAGTACAGAAAGGATCTGCCATGTTGAGCCATCCTGGCATCTGAAGGAAAAGAAAAAAATCAATGATACTGATTCTGGATTTTTGTGTCTCCCCTGCCACCGCCGAGCCCCGGCCCCAAGGCCATACTAATGGTAGGTACCCTGTCTCTCTAGCACTAGCCTCAGTAAGACGGGGAATGAGGAGGCCAGTCTTCCACCCGCAACTCGCCAGGCCTTAATTGCGACTGGTTAAATTATAGGCCCCAGAAAGCCATGATTTGTAAGCAGAAGACAGACAGGCCTTTAATTAGAGCCAGGCGGGTGGGTGGCTGGCTAATACTAAGTTCCGTAATAAGAGCTGTATTTTTGAATCCTCTGGCTTGATCACACCCATTCTGGAGGCCTCTTTAGAAACTTGTTCATAAAAAATAGGGTAAACAGCTATTTCTACCCCAGGAGAAGGAAAACGACTCTGCAGCAGGACGACCATAACAAGGGTGGGCTCTGGGGGCAGTAGGTCAGGGACAAACTCCAGTCTTGCCACTGACCTGCTATGTGGCCTTGGGCAAGTCACAGCCCTCTCTGAACTTCTGTTTCCTCATCTGCAACACAAGGATGAGAAAGACCTACCCTGCTGGTGGTGAGGATGATTAGAAATTATACACAGTAGGTTCATACCCCTCATGGGTTTGGTTCCAAGGATAACCACGTAAGATGAATCATGAACCACCATCCTTTACTCTTGAAAATGCCTACCTTTAAATTGGAAGGGCCCAAATCCTGGAAGTTCAAAAGGCAAGAAGTAACATCCTTCACTTCAGATGTGGTCTCCCTCTTTGTGACCGGGAGGCACATGTCTAAAGCGGGGCCTTTAGGGGAAGGTGAAAGGATGAAGGAGGAGATAAAGAATTGTTCTTTTTCTGTCTCTCTTCCTTCTCAAGCGAGAAAAATCCAGTTCTCATGTATTAGATGCTTGGGTAAGAAAGTCTGTTCTAGCTAAAAGTCTGTGGCTCATAGAAGCACTCGCTATGGTCCTGGTTTGAAGAAACAACTGCTGGGGTTCCAGACTTCCTGAGCTGCCTATTTCTGGCTGTGAGCACACATGGGAGTTGGTTAATGTCTACAGAGCTAGTCTGGAGTGGCTGAGAATTCACAGTGGATTCAGCCTGGGGTGGCTGACTTCCTTGGTAGCTTTAGCAGGAATGAGTAGTAAGGCTCATTCAGACTGGTCAGGAGGGAATCTGTGCTGGTGTTGCCTCCTTTATTTCCGAGGCTAATTGCTGAGGATGTGCACAGACTGCAAAAAAACACAAGCTGCTCTCGGTGTGCAAGGCCCCTGATAGTGTAAATAAAGTGTAAATAAACCATTAGGTTGAGGATAGAAGGACCGACAGATAACAGAGTGGCCTTCTGCTCAGAGACTGGCTGTTAGTCGGAGGTTGGGGCCAGTGATTCTGTGTGTGTGTGGGGGGCGGACTGCCCACACGGGCAGGTGCTGGAAAAGTTCGAGGACGTCCCAAGGATGGGGGAGAACACTCAGGCGCTCAGTGGGCAGAGGCTGGCATGCCAGGCGACCTGTAATGCACATACGAGGCAGGGCTGCTTATGATTTCCCGACTCCATCTAAACACATCAAATATTTCCTGCCAGTGCCAAGGTTTAACATACACTGAATTTTCCAGAAATGCAACCATTGAATAAAACAGCTGAAGAACTGTACTTTCATCTGTTCAGGTACTAAGTTACTCACCACATTGGAAAAACCACGTGGCTGATGGCAACGCCACTTGTGGTATCTGGGCTGCCGATATACCTGTAGCTCTCTGCTTTTGTCACTGTCACACAGCGCTTCTATGTATAGGGTGAGCGCCTGACACTTCATCGTGTTTTCTGGTGTCATTGTCGTGACCAGGCATTTGAGTATTGAAATGCATGAGAGTTTAATATAAATTATTATCCTTATAATTCTCCTTTCTACTAAAGTTAGGGCATTACATATATTGATTTGGCGGGGGGAGTTACATATACAGGTAAAGTACATTATCTACTTTTTTTTTTTCTTTTTGGCTGTGTGGCATACGGGATCTTAGTTCCCCTATCAGGGATCGAACCCAAGCCCCCCGCAGTGGAAGCATGGAGTCTTAACCAGGGAAGTCAAGTATACTATCTATGAATTTCATTTTAGGGCAGTAAGTGGTGAGAGGAGTTAACAAAATATTTGTTATATGTAAAGGGGGCTTGGGGTTGAGCAGGTGGAGAAACATTACCCTGAATGATGCGTGTTTATACATCTTCCCTTCTCAGGGCTGCCTTCCTTGACCCTCTCCTCCCTCCCCGATGAGGGCATGTCTCTCCGCTCATGCTTTCAGGGCCAGGCTGAGGCATGCACTGTACAACCCTGAGAGTGAACATCTTAAATTTTATGCCCTGGGCACCTCACTCGTCTCACTCTCTTCCTGGCCCTGCCAACAGTATTTTGAATATTTGTATGATTAGCTGCAACGCCTGTCTCCAGTGCTTCACTGGGAGCCCCAGTCCAGGGCCCAGTCTGCCGTGTTCATCCATGATCCTGCAGCGCCTAGCACCGTGGTGCTTGAGGCGCTGTGGTCACTGGCTGAAGGAATGAAGGGCTGGTATATTTCATATATATGTAAATAAAAATGAATTCATTTCAACTTTATGGCAGGACGAAAGATGATCAGCTCTGGACCAGGCGCCAGGTCTGTAAAAGCAAGTAAGACACAATCCTCCTCCCTGTCTAGCAGCAGAGAGACAAACATACAAATTATCGCAAAGCAGAGTGGGGCGTCCCAGGGAGAAGGGGGAGCCCGCAGCCTGGGAGAAACCAAGTCCATCTGGGGGTGGGGAGAGGGAAGACTTTCTACAGGAGGCACGACTTGAGTCTTGGGGGAGAGCAGTTTGCCAGGCAGCCACCCACCATCCAGTCTAACCGGCTATTTTATAGATGAGGAAACTGAGCCTGGTTCTAGGTCCAGCTCTGCCACTGCCCTGCTGCATGACCTCAGCAAGTCTTTCCCCTTCTTTGGGCCTCACTCTCCCCATCTGTACAGTGAATGACCTCCAGGGTCAGCCTATCTTGTGGGACAGAGGTCTTAAACCGGCAGCTCTCAGGCTGAATCTCACCTGCTGATGGCTGTTACCTGCCTGATGCCAGGATGCATTTGAGCTGATGAACTATGTCTGAGGTCTTCACGAAGGCTAAAAACTTTATAAATTAGATGCCAACATTTTAGATGACACCTGAAAGCACTGGTTTTCAACCAGGTGTGATTTTACTCCCCAGGGGACATTTGGCAATGTACCCCCTACGGAAGGTTTTCGTTGTCACAGTGGGCGTGGAGTTGGGGCGGGGGTGGGGCCTGACTGGCATCTAGTGGGTGGAGGCCAGGGATGCCGCTAAACATCCGACAGCGCAGACCCCTGCCCCACCCCACCAGCAAAGAATTGTCCCACAGTGCTGACGTTGAGATGCCCTTGCTAAACATCAAGGCCTTTTTCTGGGCCACACCAGCTCCTGGGAGGGTCCAACCGGATCCCATTGTCTTTCTACTTGGCAATTAATCACCAGCCTTTCTCGGAAGTCTGGAATTTTTGTCTGTTTTGTTACTATGCTTTCTCCCTTCAGGCCTAGACTCCCTGCTAGCCTCCAGCTCCCTGGGAGCAGGGCGTGCCTCTCCTGCTCACTCTTGACTTCACCTCATTTCTTTGGTTCAAACCTCGAGGCACCTTGGACACCAGGCCTGCATGTTAAGACCCTTCTTTTCCACATGGGCACATGTGGAAGCACAGAGGGTGACACTGGCTTGACCAAAGTCACAAAGCGAAGGAAGTGCTGGGGCTGAGATTTGAACCCAGGCACCCTGACCCCCAGCTCATTCTCTGAAGCTTTGTTTCTGAGATTTGACCTCCTCTGGGGTTCAGGTTTTCTACGTCCTCTCTGCTCACCACCCTCTATGCCTTTCTGGTTAGAACTGAGCCTTAAAGTTACGTTGGAAACAGAAACAAAAGCTGTCTTTGAATCCTCCCTCTTGGTGATGTGCTGAGGTTTTGAGTTAGATCTCAGAAGGACTTTCTGACAATGGTATGTTGGGGTGGGACGAAGGAATGGCATGAATGGTGGGGATAAGGTGGCACACAACATGGGGGCTGAGAAAACAGGCTCTGGAGACAGAATTGAGTTCTAGTGTTTGGGTTTCACCCTAGACTAGGACAAATTCCTTTACATCTCCGAGTCTCAGTTTCCCTGTCTGTGAAATGGGCGCAGTGATCCTTCCTCAATCATTGAGTTGTGGGAACATGCATGTGGAGGGCTGGCCCAGGGCCTGTTCAATGAGGGGAGCTGGGGTGGCTGTTAGCTCCAAGGTCTGTGGGGGCAGGGGGGTGACTGGAGAATTCTAGAAGGTGACAGCGTGTCTTCCTCTCCAGAGGGTAGAGGAAGGAAAAGGCTCTTTCAACTGCCTTGCTTTCTCTTTTAGGAATTCTCCCCCACACACCTCTCTGCCCACTTTCATGCCACAAATTTCTCATCCCCCAACCTTAGCCAGCAGCCCCAGGGCGTTGAGTACTTCACCAAGAGAGGAGCCTAGAAGCTTCGCTCTGCTCTTCTCTGGCTGCGGCACGTTTCACATTTTATGTCCGCTCAGTCGCCACGTACTGGACACTTTATGTGGGCCCGGCACTGTGCTGGGGCCACAAGAGCGAATGAGACAGGAAGTCACAGTCCTCAGGGGAGAAGAGGAGCCGACAAGCATATAAATAAAGGCAGGCAGGGAGGGGGTTAACGGGCAATGGGGAGAGGTGCCTGTGGGAGGGAGGCAGCTGGTCAAGAAAGGCCCCTCGGGCTTCCCCGGTGGTGCAGTGGTTGAGAATCCACCTGCTAATGCAGGGGACGCAGGTTCGAGCCCTGGTCCCAGAAGTTCCCACATGCCACGGAACAACAAAGCCCCTGCGCCACAACTACTGAGTCCACGTGCTGCAACTACTGAAGGTTGTGTGCCTGGAGCCCATGCTCCACAACAAGAGAAGCCACCGCAGTGAGAAGCCTGTGCACTGCAACGAAGAGTAGCCCCCGCTCGCCACAACTAGAGAAAGCCCGCGTGCAACAACGAAGACTCAACGCAGCCAAATAAACAAATTAAATAAATAAATAAATAAAATTAATAATTAAAAAAAAGTTAAAAAATTTTTATAAAAGAAAAAAAAAAGGCCCCTCTGAGGTGCCTACACAGCTGAGGTCTGAGGATGAGCACATCAAGACAGAGGAAACAGCAAGTGCAAAGGTCCTGAGGCAGGAATAAGGTATGTTTCACGGCCAGAAAGAGGCCAGTGTGGAAGAAGCAAGGGAAAGGAAGGTCAGAGATGATGATGGAGAGGCAGGCAGGAACCAGATCACCCGGGGTTTTGAAGGCCAGAGCGAGGAGCTTCCAATTTTTTCTAAAAACCCAGAGGAAGAGGAGGCTCTGGGTGCAGGGTGGAAGAGCTGCCTTTCTGCTGGGAGTGCCGGGGCTCATGGATACCAGCCTCAATCCTGCCTCCTCACTTTTGCTCAGGCAGATTTGCCTGCCTGGAATGCCCTTTCCTTTCCCCTCACCTGTCCAGCCTCTCTTCAGCCCACCCTTCCTCAGGAAGCCCTCCCTGACAGCTGAGCCCGTGGGGACCTCTTCCTCCCTGACCACCCCTCTGACACTGAAATCCTCTGGGAAGTTTTGCTAACAATGTAGATTCCTGGTCCTCCACACAGAGAATGATTCAGGAGGTCTGCAGTAGCACCCAGGAATCTGCATTTTTAACAAACTCTTCCAGATGATTCCGTTACTGGGCCTTAGAGAGACAGTTGCTGGCATTTTCCCAGAGCCACCTCAGGCAGTAGGGTGGGTGGTGTGTATATGGAAGGGGAGGGAAGGGGGCAGTCAGTCGAACCAGAAGACCCTGGGTTCAAATCTCAGCTCTGCTGCTTACCCAGCTGGGTGTTCTTGGGCAAGTGCCATCACCTCTTTGAGCCTCAGTTTCCTCATCTATAAAATGGGCATAGTCACACCTAACTTGAAGTGCTGTGAAGGGGATCTGTCCACATAATGTGCTTAGCCCAGGGGGCGGCCCACAATTGGTGCTTAATAAACCCTGTCTGGTCCTCACCCCATAGCAGCTTCCCAAGGGCCTGAATGAGACCAGTTAACACACTGAGGTTTGCTGTGTACCAGGCAATGCTGTCTAGACCAGGGGTCGGCAAACTTTTTCTTTAAAGGGCCAGACAGCCAATATTTTAGACTTTGTGGGTCACATGGTCTGTCACAACCACTCCACTCTGCACTTGGCACAAAGGCAGCCAGAAACAGACAGAAACAAGTGGGCCTGGCTGTGTTCCAATAAGACTTCACGGACAGTGGAATTTGAATTTCATATAATTTTCACGTATCATGAAATTTCTTCTTTTGATATTTTTCAGTGACTTGAAAATATAAAAACCACTCTTAGCTTGCAAGCCATACAAAAGGGGGTGGTGGGCCGGACTTGGCCTGTGGGCCCTGGGTTGCTGACCCCTGCTCTGGACACTTTGTGTGTATTCACTCCTGGAACCCTTATGAAATAGGCATGTTATTACAACTGAATTTTCAGATGAGGAAATGGAGGCTCAGAGAGGCTAAGATCCTTGTACCAGGTCCATCTGACCCTTGTTGCGAGAGATGGTGGTGAGATTTGGATGCAGGCAGAGCTGGGTTCAGAGCCCTCACTGTTAACACTGTGCTCTCCTGCCCTGTTGGGGCTCCACACGCCTTAGATGTATATACCACGTTTCAAGAACCAGTGACCTCTCCTTATTGAGAGAGAAAGAGAAGAAACAACTTTGATATTGTTTAAGCCACTGCCATTTGGGTCTCTATCACGGCAGCCAAATCTGTATCTTATGTAAGTAATTCTTAGAATAATTGTGGGGGGGAGGGTGGCTACTAAGCAGGGTGGTTGGTGATGGCCTTTCTGAGAGGAGACGTTTGAGCTAAGATCTGACTGTGAGAAGGAGCTGATCATGGGAAGAGCCCTGGCAGACAGTCCCAGGCAGAGATCAGTAAGTGCCAAGGCCCTGGGGTCGGAGGAGCTTTCAGGGCTACCCTACATTTTAATTCACATCCCACTAACAGGCTGTGCTGTGATCATCCATGGGGTTCTCACTCCTGTGGCAAGTAGCTTGATTTCTCATCTGAGAAATGAGATAAGAATAGCACTCTTTTCATGGGGCTTTTGTGAGGATTGATGAATGCATAACTCGTTCTTACAATGGTGCCTGGTCCCTAATGGGCGCTCAATAAATGGTGGATCTGTTTCCTGTCTTCTCTGAAAAGAGGCGGCCCTGGAACTGCATGCTTCCCAAGTCAGAGGGGAGCGTCACCAATGACTTAATGTGCAAGAACAGCTTTCTCATGTGGAAATTTTCTATCTCTCACACCTTTCTTGTCTCTCTTTTTCTATTCCCTCCATCATCCATCTGTCCGCCCACCCACCCATCCTTCCTTCCTTCCTTCTACCATCTATATACTTACCCACCACCTATCTGTCCATCATCTACCCACTTGTTCATCTATTGTTTATCTATCCACACATCCACATGTCCACCCACCCATCCATCTGTGTATCTATCTATCTATCTATCTATCTATCTATCTATCTATCTATCTATCTATCTATCTATCTATCTAGCCATCCATCCATCCATCCATTCATCCAGCCAGCCAGCCTGCCAGCATTTATGGAGAGCCTGTGCCAAATTCTGGGGATGCAGAAACTAAATAAACTCAATCTATGCCCTTGAGGAACTCAAACTCACTTAGGCCAATAAGTACCTAAGCTGCTTTGTAAAACATGACAGAGAGTATAGAGTTTGAATTTCCACTCTGCCACCTCTGCCACTTCTCTTGCATGACCTCAAGATAGTGACTTTACCTCCTTCAACCTTAACTTTCTCATCAGTAAAACAGAGGCAGTCATCCCTATCTCCAAAGATTAGATGAGACCAGAAAGATAAAGTACTTCTTACAGAACTTGGCACGTAATAGGCATTTAAAATATGGTTCCTATTATTCTAAGCGGAAACACAGGAAGGTTTCTTGGAGGCTTCTAGGCTTGACATAAAAGGATGGAAAGAATTTGGCTCCGTGAGAGTTAACAGGGGAAAGTGAATTCTAGGCAGAGGGCATAACAAGAGCAAAGGCAGAGGCAGGGAAATCCAGGGTTCGCAGAAAGGCCAGTGGAAGAGGAATCTCTGGTTTCCCTCCCTCAGTGTTCTCGGGGCAGCAGGTCCAGAGAACCGAAAATACCAGAGAGGGGAGGGTGGGTGCAGGACAGGCCCTGAGGGGTGACGACCTGCAGTCCAGGTGACCCAGATAGCCACAGGCAGACAGAACTGGGTCATGGGAATTAATCTCGGCCACAAGGTGGGTTCCCCTCCACTCACCATCTGGGCTGGCGGGGCCTGGCTGGGTGGGAAGAGGTTTGCTTTGACACTTGGCTTCCCACGGGCGTCTCAGGCTTAACAAGGCCCAGCAGTGCTCTTGAGCCCCTACTTGCCCTTCACTGGATTTTGCCTGTTTTGGAAATGGCACCCCCATGCCCCCAAATCCCCAGGCCACCAACCTGGGAGCCCTGCTTGGCTGCTCGCTGCCCCGTGGGCTCCACCTTCAAAACGGATCCGGAGTCTGACCACTTCTCCCCACCTGCACCGCCACCACCCTGGTCCAGGGATGCAAGGATGGCAGTGGCCTCCGCACGGTGTCCGCGTGTCCTCCCTTACCCCTGCAGTCCTTTCTCTACTCCGAATGATCTTTTTTTTTTTTTTTTTTTTGGCGGTACGCGGGCCTCTCACTGTTGTGACCTCTCCCGTTGCGGAGCACAGGCTCCAGACGCGCAGGCTCAGCGGCCATGGCTCACGGGCCCAGCCGCTCCACGGCATGTGGGATCTTCCCGGACCGGGGCACGAACCCGCGTCCCCTGCATCGGCAGGTGGACTCTCAACCGCTGCGCCACCAGGGAAGCCCCGAATGATCTTTTAAAAACATACATTGATCCTGTCACTGCCCTGCCCTCACCACCTAGGGGTGTCCCATGAACTTGGAATAAAAGCCAGCGGCCACACCATGGCCTCAAGGCCCTGCCTGATCTGGCTCCAGCTGCCTCTCCCATCTCACCCCCACCCCCTCACTCACACTGGCCTCCCGGCTGCTCCTCCAATATCCCAGACTGGCTCCAGCCTCAGAGCCTTTGCACGTGCGGTTCTCACTACTCCTCCCTAGATCTCTGCAGGTCTCCTTCCTCCTCACCCTTCAGGTTTCAGCTCAGAGGTTACCTCCACAGAGAGGTCTTCCTGACCACCTTGGTAGAGCAGCCCACCAAACCCCCTCACTTGTTATCCCAGGATCCTCTTTCAGGGCTTTTAAAGCACTCAGTCATTTCTTTCTTGACTTGTTCATTGTCTCGTACACTAGAGTGGGGGGGCAGGGACTGTGTCTGCCTTCACCCCTGTGTATCCCAGCTCCCTGGTACAAAGGAGGTGCTCAATAAATGTTTGTTGGATGAATGAATACACAAGGCCTTCTCCAGTGGGGAAGTTGTAGAGACTTCTCAGAATCAGAATCACAGGCTCATGGGAGTACTTTTGAGACATCTGAGTGGTGAGCTTCCTAAAGATCATCAGAGCCACCATGCCCGTTATACAGGTGTGGAATCTGAGGCCCAGAGAGGGGAAGGAACTGGCCCTCAGGCACACAGCCCTGCTGTGGCAGAATTAGGGCTGGGACCCAGGCTTCCGTCTTTTCAGCCTCTCATCCGGGGGCTTGTTCTCTGTCATGACCTTGATAGAATTCTCCTGATAACCCCCTTCCCTACCTGCCCCCCTCCACCTTTCCACAGCCTGCAGACCCTGCCACGCTGGCTGCCCCCTCCTCACAGCCCTGCACCAGCCACCCCACCTTCCTTTGCCCCAAGTCTTCTAGACTTGTTGGCTTCTGGAAAGCCCAGAAGGAAGCAGAGAAACCGCAGCCTTCTCCCCTCTGGGGTGGTGGTGGGGTGCTGGAGAGGAAAGATCACCGGGTGAGGGGTTTTTGCTACCTCTGGGGTCACAGCCAAGGGTAACCCAGCCCCAGAAGCCCCTGCCCAGACTCAGCCCTAGTCCTGCCAGGCCCTGGCTGCCCAGAGCCCTCATTGCCAGTCAGAGGATTATCCCTTGACCTCCTGCAGATCTAGATGGGAGGGCAGGCAGTACGCAGGCCCAGGCAGGCCAGGGTTTGCAGCTCTCCTTGGCCCAGTGGCTTTGGGACAGCCTCTTCTTTCTCTGAGCCTCAGTCTCCCCGTGTGTAAAATGGGGTGAAACTACTGACACTGCAGAGAAATCAATAGAAAATCTTTTCTTGCTTCCCACAAGAAAACATCAGCAACCACAGTTTGAGCGCCTACTGTATGAACTTTTCCAAGTGCTTTAATTGTAGCCTTTAAGCCTCTACAAGGGCCACCTGAGTAAGACCTACATTTACAAAACCACCCAGAGAACATACCCGCCCTGAAATAAACGCTCCCCACACAGCACGGATCCTGACGGTGACATGCTCTGGCCTTTTTTGTTCTTGTTTTTTCAATGGTGGTTGTGACCCACTAAATTGATTCTATGACCCGCCGTTTGACCCGCTGTACTGTGTTAACTCACTTAAACCTCTCAAAACCCTGTGAGAGAAGAACTATTAATACCTCATTTTATACATCAGGAAAGAGCTTTGAGGCCAAGCCAGACCTCAAATCTTAACCGCTGTGCTCAGCTGCCCCTTTAAGGGCTGGGCTGGGTAAGTAGGGCCCCTTCCTGGGATGGGGCGATGGAAACCTTTCCACAATCCCCTGGCAATTTCCCTTCCTTGGCCCCAGGCAGTTCCTCTTTTGGTTTTCCTAAGCAAGATGTCAGGTTAGTAAAACAGATCCCAGAGTTTAATTAAAATAATGAGCCCTGCCAAAGGAAGGGCACCAGGGCCAGCCAGAGTGCGGAAGATGAATTACAGTTTTGCTCGGGGAAGAGGTAGGCAGGAAGGGAGGGGAGGAGAGGGATGGTGAGTGAGTACGAGATGGAAGATGATAGGAGAGAATAGAAAAGAAGAAGAAAGAGAAGGAAAGAGTGGGAGAGAGCAAGAGAAAGGAGGAGGAAGAGAAGGGGGGGAGAGGGTGATAGAGGAGAGAGACAGACAGACAGACAGACAGACCTGAGAGGGCAGTCATGTTTTGAGTTGGTGCTGCTCACATTATCGCCTCCTCTAAGCCCTCCTCGCAGAGAATCCCAAGATCAGAATCTTCTACAAGATCTGAACTTGTCACTCCTCTACTTTAGAGCTTTCAGAATAAACCCAGACTCCTAACTGTGGCTCTCAAGGCCCTGAAAGGTGTGGCCCCTGCTGTCCCTCCCACTGCCTCCATCCCCACACCCCTCCTCGCCTCCCCACAGCCCAGGTCCCCTCTCCCCGTCCCCACACTGGGCTGTTCCAAGGGGCCATACAAGGGCTCTGCTCTCTCCTCACTCCTCTTGCCTCAGGTAACACTGGCTCCTCCTTCAAGGTCTCTTTAAATATCATTTGGGGACACAGGGCTGAACTCGACTGGCAACACCCCCTTCCTGAGCTCACAGCTCAGAGCGGAAGCTGGAGCACACACGAGTAATGAATAAAAGGAGATAAGATTGAAGGCACTGAGTGGAAAAGCAATGACCGACCTTCCGAGCACTCTCTGTGCCGGGCCCTGCTCTGAATGCTTTATGTGCGTTCATTGCATCTTGCTCCAGCCCCAAAAGGTGGGTGTTAGTGTTGTCTTCACCCCTGTGAGCAGTGAAACAGGCTGCTCGCAGCTTGTCGGGGCAGAGCCGGGTTCCGCTCGGGAAGTCTGGCTTTGAAACAACCAGGCTTCAGGGCGGCTCCAAAGCGTGAGGAGACGGGCAAGGTGGGCAGGTGGGTGGGCACAAGGAGAGGCAGGCAATTGATATTTGGTGGCTCAGAAGGTGATCTGCTCAGAGAGAGAGAGGGGCTGGCCATGCAAAGATGGAGGAGCGTATTCCAGGGTAGCTGCACGGTGGGATGTTCTGAGCCCAGCCCACCTCAGCACCCCATGAGTTCCCATCCTTTTAAAAATGTGCTTGCCCCAGGCCAGTGGGGGCGCTGGCAGAGGCCACAGTCAAGTCCACTGAAGGCCTTGGTGAGTTCCAGACCTGAGGCAGGTCACTAGGCTCTTTCCTCTCTGTGGGTGACCTTGGGGAAAGGTCTAGGGGACCCAAGAGGGGAGGGGCCACCAGTCTTTCCAGTAACCAGAGGTCAGGGGAGGGCCATGCCTGTCTCTTAGAATATAATGTCTTTTCAGTTGTCACTGAATGAATATCAGCGAATGGCTTCATTGGGAATTCCCTGGTGGTCCAGTGGTTAGGGCTCCACGCTTCCATCGCAGGGGGCACAGGTTCGCTCCCTGGTCGGGGAAATAAGATCCCACATCCCACGTGCCACATGGTGCGGCCAAAAATAAAAAAATGTAAAAAAGAATGGCTTCATTCGTTCATTCGCCCACTCCAGCCGCACCATGGCCCCCTTGCCCTCTGAAGTCCTCTCTAACCTCATCTCCTAGTCCTCTCCCCCGACACGCTCCATTCCAGCCTCAAGGGCCTTCTGGCCATTTCCCAATATATTGAGCTCATTTTTGCCCCAGGGCCTTTGCATTGCAGTCCCCTCTGCCTGGAAGGTTCTTCGTCCATTTTGTGATGCTATCCCTAATCGAGCCTCAGCTTCCAGGAAGGGGTTGGAGGTGTGCAAAAGAGGGGCCATTCCACCCAGACCTCATAATCCCTAAGGGTCTTAAACAAGAGTTTTCATGATATAGACATAAGGTTCCTCACTGCACCATTGTTTATTAGATCAGAAAGTTCAGAACCAACCTCAGTGTCCTTCAACAGGGTAAAAGTTAAACCAGCAGTGGGTCAGCCACACAACGGAATACTATGCAGCTGTAAAAAGGAGCAAGGTGGCTCAATACATATGAATAGCGAATAATCCCTGAGGAATGATGCTCGTAACCAGTCCCCATTTCAGTACACCAAAGAAAAAAGGATCTACGCATCCATGGATTGGGATGAACTTGTATATAGATAGATTGCTTCTGGAAGGGATCAGAAGAAATTGGTAACAGTGGCTGCCTCTGGGGAGGAGGGCTGGGGGAAGGGGCAGGAGAAGGACTTTTCACTGTGTACCTTTTTGGACACTTTGACTTTCATACCGAGAAAATATATCACCTATTCAAAAAACTGGCATCCCAAAATTTTTAGAATTTTGACCTTAACTCTAGATGGGTTACATACATAAACAGGGACACAGTGACAATGATGAAAGAAAGCCATGTTCGTCAAACCTCACCATCCTTGTATCCCATTACTGGCTCATGCCTCGAGAACAGCATGAATTTAAAATGTAAATATATAAGTACATAAAACAAATCCTGTGGTTATCTTGTGAACCTCACACATACATTGTGCTGTAATTTTGTGCAGGTGGGCCAAAAGCATGAATTTGTTCAATTTAATATCTAAAAATTTTATTCTATTTTATTTATTTGGTTCCACTGGATTTTAGTTGTGGCCGGCAGGCTCCTTAGTTGCAGCTCGCCAGCTCTTTAGTTGTGGCATGCAAACTCTTAGTTGCGGCATGCGTGTGGGATCTAGTTCCCTGACCAGGGATCGAACCTGGGCCCCCTGGATTGGGAGCCTGGAGTCTTCACCACTGCGCCACCAGGGAAGCCCCTAATATTTTAAATGTACCATAACTTTTGGGATGTCTTCATCTGGGGGCTTTTAAAAAAATAAATTAATATTCCAGGAGTCTCAAAAAATAGAAGTCTTCCAGGCTTCTCTTGGCCTGAGGGACCCTGTCCCAGTTCTCCTCAGGGAGAGACCAGGAACAGTAAACCCACAATCCCACATTTAGCCACTCCCAGGGGACGATGACAAGTTCACCAGGATGCAGAGGCTGGGTCAGGTCCGCCCCTGGGAATGTGGTCCCTGGTGAACGGGGGCAGGAGGGAATACCAGCCTGGGAGGCTGGTCTGGCTACGAACTGGGGGCACCGTCTTGTTTTTTAGCTGCCTTTCTGGGAACTGAGCTAGAAGCTCCACCCAGTTCTGTCTGAACCCACAGCCCAGGCTTTTTAGCCACTAGATCAAAGTGAGAGATGTTGATACTGTATGTTTTCACTTATAAATCTAAAAAATGAAATAAACTTATCAATATAACAAAACTGAAACAGACTCACAGATACAGAGAATGGACTAGTGGTTACCAGAGGGAAGAAGGGCAAGATAGGGGTAGGGGATTAAGGGGTATAAATTACTAGGTATAAAATAAATAAGATACAAGGACGTAATGTACAGTACAGGGAATATAGGCAATATTTTATAATAACTTTAAATGGAGTATAATCTATAAGAACATAGAATCACTATGTTGTACACCCAAAACTAATATAATATTGCAAATAAACTATACTTCAATAAGAAAAAGTAAGGGCTTCCCTGGTGGCGCAGTGGTTGAGGGTCCACCTGCCGATGCAGGGGATGCGGGTTCGCGCCCCAGTCCGGGAGGATCCCGCGTGCCGCGGAGCGGCTGGGCCTGTGGGTCATGGCCGCTGAGCCTGCACGTCCGCGTCCGGAGCCTGTGCTCCACAGCAGGAGAGGCCGCAGCGGTGAGGGGCCCCGCGTACCGCAAAAAAAAAAAAAAAAAAAAAAAAAAGTGAGATATGTTGATCTAGCGTGGCTGTGACCTGGCTTGAACCAAGGTCAAAGTTTCCCACTAGCCTGCAGGACAGCAGAAATGACCAAATGTCGCTACTAATAATGTACACGCGTTTAACACCTTTGTGAGCATTGCCCTTCACTGTCTTCAAAGCTTGTGCCCAGCCTGCATCTTACTTCTCACGGCCACCCTAGGAGGTAGCAGGATTGGTTTCATAATTCTCACTTTACAGACCGGGAAGCTGAGACTCAGAGTGGGGAGGGGACTCGTCTAAGGTCACACAGCAGGGGAGTATCATACATGGTAAGCGTCTCCAGTCCAGAGATCTCTCTGAGACACCGCCTGGCGGAAGCCAGGGTGGGCCTCACCCAGTGCCTGGGTCCCCAGGGCACGGATAGACAAGGCCCCCACCTCCTCAGGTGGGCAGAGACCAGGTGACCTAGTCTAGACTGTGTTGCTGAGCCTGGGTAGGGGTGGAGGCACATGCAGGCACCAGTGACAGGGAATCTCAGAGTATCTAATGGATCAGTGAGACCTGTCACATCTGCCTTCAAGAGGTATCTGGAGTGTACCCACCTCTCACCACCCCGACAGATGCCCCCTGGCCAGGCCACCATCCTCTTCTGCCTGGATGGCTGCAATCACCTCCTCACTATCTTCCTGCTTCTGTCCTGATCCCTACAAGAAGCCCACTCCACCTTCCACATTCATCTGGAGGGACCCCGTCAGAACCGAAGCCAGGTCATTTCACTCTTCTTTGCTCAAAACACTGCCATGTGTCCCAGTGCGCTCAGAACAAAAGGTGAAGTCCTTACAAGGCCCACAAGGCCCTGCGTGGTTGGGCCCTCCTTCCCTCTCTGACCCATCTCTCTCCATTCCTCCCCTCGCTCACTTGGCTCCAGCCACGCTGGCTTTCTTTTTTTTTTTTTTTGCAGTACGCGGGCCTCTCACTGTTGTGGCCTCTCCCATTGCAGAGCACAGGCTCCAGACGCGCAGGCTCAGCAGCCATGGCTCACGGGCCCAGCCGCTCCGCAGCATGTGGGATCTCCCCGGACTGGGGCACGAACCCGTGTCCCCTGCATCGGCAGGCGGACTCTCAACCACTGAGCCACCAGGGAAGCCCCACGCTGGCTTTCTTGATGCTCCTGGAACACACCAGGCACTCTTCAGCTTCAGGGCCTTTGCGCTGGCTGTCCACTCTGCCTGGAACACTCCACCCTGACATACATACTCATCTCCTTCACTTCTTTCAGGTCTCTGCTTAAACGTCACATCCCCAGAATGGCTTACCCTGACCTACTTCAAGCGGCACCAACCTCCCATGAACATCTGAATATCAGTGCCCTTACTCCTGACATATTACATCTATGCATAGATATTATATATTTGTGTCCTGTTGTTTTTGTTCTTCTCTCCTTTCTAGAATGCAAGCTTCATGAGCTGTGGAGGCTTGGTTCTTTTCCTTCATTACTGTATCCTCGGAGCCTAGCAAGGGTCTAGTGGACAGTAGACACTAAATAAAGATTTGTTGGAGAACAAACAAATGAATCCAGGTCTCCTGACAGACTCCTCAGGACTCCGACTGGGCCAAGGAGCTCTGAAATGCCCCATGGATCTTTCTCTCTGAGAAATGCAAACCCTGCTTCCCACTGGGGTTGGGTAGTTTGCTGGCCACATGCCCAAGTCACTGCAGTGACGATACCCATTCAGTGTGTTTCTGTGATTGAAGGCAAAGCACGCTCTGTTTCCTCAAGGTACTCACACAAACACAATGAGAACTTTTTGGGGCTCAAGGTAAAATTTGTAGAGTAAAATGTTGCTCCAAATGCATGGTTTACAAGCAAGCAGGAATTATTTCTTTGTAAACAGGAAATGAGATCTTATGCAAAACAGGCTTTCCTTGGGGTTGGCTCCCTTTTTCAAAAGACCATTATTAGGCAGAAAATAATCATTCATAATAATGATAGTTACCACTAACTGAGCAGCTATTATGGGCGAGGCACTGTATGAAGTACACTGTCTACTTCATCCTCATGATATCCCTGAATAGTATTCCTGCCTGCCAGAAAAGGAAACGGAGGATCGAGAAGTGAAGTGACTTGTCTGATGTCCCACAGTCACTAAGAGCAGAAGACAGTACCCAAACCCCAAATCCAAGAAAAGATCCTCTAATGACACTGGCACTAGCAATTTGCTAAGACAACCATGCAGATAAGGACAGGCCTGCTGGCCAGGGTCTGAAAAAAAAAAAAAAAGGATTCTGGATCATCCGGATGACAAGGGTAGTCAGTCATGCAGCACCCAGAGCTCGGGCTGGGGTTACACTTCACTGCTGGTGCGTTCCTGGAAGACAACCAGAGAGCTCTGGCCATTTCCCCTTAAAAGCGCTGGTGAAAGGCGAGGAGAGATGTGTTTGGAGAAGCTTCTTTGGATTCCACTAAAGCAGGTGCTTAGGGGCCTGGAGCAGCCACATGCACGTTGCCCCACATGCCCTGTCATGTGGTTTTAAAAGTCTCTAAAACTCTGTCTGCCAAACTGTCCCTCTCTTATTTTAAGCTAGCTCGAACTCCCCAAAGGGCCAAGATGACAGGACAGGCCCAAGGAGGGCTGATAGAGGGATCCTAGCCATGACAGTCAAGGCCCGCTCTGAAGCTGACAGCATCCAAAAAGCTCTCGTCAGCATTACCTTGGAAAACTCTCTCAGGAACCTGGTGAAGATGACTAGATACGAACCGTGGTCTATCCAAAGAATAAAATACTACTCAGCAATAAAAAGGAGTGAGGCACTGATGCACCACGGGTGAGCCTCCAAAACATTGTGCTAAGTGAAGGAAGCCAGACACAAAAGGCCATATATATGATTCCATGTCTACGAAATGTCCAGAAGAGGCAGAGCCATAGAGATAAAACGTAAATTAGTGGTTTTCTGGGCCTGTGGGTGGGAATGGGGAGTGAATGCAAGTAGGCGGGAGGGTTTTGGGGAAATGTTCTGAAATTGGATTATAGCGATGGCTGTACAACTCTGTACATTTATGAAAAATTACTGAATTGTACATTTAAAATGGAACATTATGGTATATAAATGATTCCCCAATATTATTAAAATGGAATGTTATGGTATATAAATGATTCCCCGGAGGAGCAGGGGGTGGGGACTGGGGGTAGTTAAGGCCTCGTGGAGCACAGGAGATAAATGGGTATGTACTGGTTAGAAGGGATGGAAGCTGTGATTTTCTTAGTCACCTAACTGGGGAAAACAAGGAGCAGAAGCCCTCTGACTTCCTACTAGTTAACAAGAGATTATATTGTGACGGGGATAAAAGCTGAGAATCATAATGATAACGGCTGACATTATTCAGTGCTTATTCTTCACCAGGTGCTGTGCGAGGCAGTTTACACATATGAACTCCTTTGCTCCTCCCAGCAGCCCTATGAACTGATGCTGGGAGAAAATTCTCCACGGGTCGCTCAATGTCTGCGTGTCTTCTGAGCAAGAGACACTGAGAGCTTTGTGCTGGACTCTCTTCTCAAGGATGTCTGCATAGCAAGCAGCCTTGGAAGATAGAAAGAGTATCTCCCTTGTTTCCCAATCACTATAATAAAGATAAGGTCTCCCTCCAGAGCAAAGGCTGGGTGGGTTTGCCAGCAGCCCTCTTATTAAGACTGGGGGTTTCCTAAGCCTGGGGATCCTCAGTTGTGACAAGTCCAGGTGGTGCAGCATCCACCTGGGTCAACTTGCTGTGCTCCCACAGAACCTGGGGGCAAAAAGAGCTGATGCGAATGTGAAGTTCATGCCACCTGCTGTGCTATGAGTGATAAAGTCCTTTGTCTTCTGACCCAGGGGTCTTGTGTCTCCTGCTGGTATCTAGTAAACTGGGGCAGGCTCACTTGTTTGCTTGCAAGCAAAGTAAAATCTCAGAACCCTCCACAGTTCTTGACAGTTGGCGCTCACATCACCCCCATTTTACAGATGAGGACTCTGAGACCCAGAGAATTAAAGCTTCTTGTTCAAGGTCACACAGCTAGCAAAGTGACAGAGTTGGGACTGAAACCCAGACAGATTGGGAAAGGCAGGAGATCTGAGCACGGGACTGGCGAAGGTAACACCTGGGAGTGACAGGAGCTGAAAGCTCCGAAGATACACAGAAGGTCGTGCCTCTCAGCCTCCCAACCCCATACACCCCCAGATGCTGCCTGTCTCCACATCCGGCTGCTGGGGCTGAGCAGCCATTTGGGACGGCCGCGATATATTTAACGGTGAGTCACGCTCTCCCCCAGCAATCAGCAGTGGCAGGCTCGGGAGGATGCAGGGAGCATCTCTGGGAATCCAAGCCTGAGGGTCGCCATGGCAACCCCACCCAACTCGCTTGCCAACAGCTGGGATGCCAGGGCCTGAATCAAGGTAGAAAATAGTCTCATAGGCCGAGTGCGGCCAAGGACAGGAGCAGGCCTGCCACACGCCATCACGGGTGGGTTCACCAGGGGTTGCTGCAGGAGTCCTGAGGACCTGGTGATCAGGAAGTCTCATAGGCGCGCTGGTGAGCTCAGAGTCCCCCCATGGAGGCCTGATGTCCCTGGCCTGCTGGGATGAGGGTACTTGACTTGATGGGTACTCTGGTGAGCACCATCTCTTTCTGCCTTTGTTCCTCTCGGTTCGTCTGTCTCTCTCATACATACCCACCCTCATGAAGACCCCTCTCCATCTGAGCTTCTAACAAAGCATGATTACAACAGCTACAGACTGCTGGCATCCTGGGGGTGTTAACCACAGACCAGCATCTTCCAGGATAATTCTGAAGACTTCAGAACCTAAGACAAAGCAGCTACACCCACACTCCCACACCAAATATCAATATTCCAGTGAAAGCAGTTTGGAACCCATTCATTCATTCATTCATACATTCATTCATTCATCAACTTGTTGTCTTAATTGTTCATTCTGAATTAAATTCAGCCTCCTACAGGCCCTGTATAGATGTGGACCTGGTCATCTCTCTATCCTCATCCCCTTCCACTCTCCTCCTTTCTTACTCCACTCCAGCCTGCTAGCCTTGTTGCTGTGCCTCAAAGATAGCAGGCTTTTTCCTGCCTCAGGGCCTTTGCACTTGTAGTTCTAACTTCCTGGAAAGTTCTTCCTCCAGATAACCACAGCCTGACTCCCTCACTCCCTTTTCGTCTCTGCATAGATCTCATCTCCTCAGAGAGACACTGTCAAGACCACCCTAGGAGAAAGCTCCCAGTCCAGCCTCAAGGATAAGGCCAAATATATCTACATCACGTATAACACAGATTGTGACTTAGATTCTGCTATTTGTGACAAGGAAAGGGAAATTGAAAATTCGTGGCCTGTAAATTGAATCTGGCCCACAGATACGTTTTGTTTGGTCTAAATAGTGTTTCCAAAACACTGAATTAGTTGCTAACATTCATAAAATTGGGGAGATTTCATTTTAAAATACCAACTTTCAACTTCTCTTGCAAAACTGGAGGATCAAGCTACACGTTCCTGCATCTCAGCCACTGGCGGGGGCTGAGCAGCGGCCACCCTGTTAGACAGAGTGTGAGAATTCCTGTCTGCCAGGTGCACCACTTGGCCCCCTTCATTTATTTACACAGCCACCGGCAGCCTCTGGGGGTCTTTATTCTCGCAATCCAGGTCTCCAAGCTGAGGTCACTAAGCTTGGTTTTGGATGGAGGGAGTGGGACATCACAGGTTTTTTTACCTTAATCAGTTAGAATTGAGTTTCTGGACTAATGCAGGCATTCTAGGGGAAGGCACTGAGTAAGCAAAGGCGTGAAAATGTAGGGCAAGTTCTAGTACTGCCAAGAAGTAGTATGGAGTGGGAAGAGGCCAGCAGAGTCATTTGGGACCAGAATCTGCAGGGCCTTGAATGCCTTGTTAAGTCCTTCAACTTCTCCTGAGGGTAGCGGGGAGCCACAGAAGATTGCGGAGCAAAGCAAGGGACACGGTCAGAGTCAGCAGGGGTGTGGGGAAGTAGGAGTGAGAATCCCCCATGATATCAAGTCTGGCTCAGGGTTCTCCTGAAGCCAAACCCCAGCCTAGAGAGCATTCGGGGTGAGAAGGGTGGTGTCTTCCATCAGCCCCTCAGCTCCCGGCTCCTTCCTCTGGCTGTCTGATAATAACGGTTTTCAATACAGATGTTCTGGGTCGCCTGCCGTGGATCACTCAGCCACCCTACCAGAGAGAAAACAAAGAGCAGTGTTTTCCATGTCTGTTTTAGACTGCTGTCTACATCTTTGTTCTCCATGAGGAACACCTGCCCCCCCCCCCCCCGGGTGCCTCTTTTTCAGTTGTGGCCCAGCAGCCAGGTCTGGACCACCAGGCTGGGTTCCATCACAGGAAAGAACCAGCAGATGTAGCAGAATCATGCCAGTTAGTCTGGGAGCTGCCTGGGGATGGTGGTGTCATTAAGTCTCAGGGATGTGGAGGTGAGGGGGAAGGAAGCTCGTCTCAGTCCACATGCCCATCCTAGACGGACCTTCTTTCACTATTCTGAGTAGCTAGGAAGAGCCCGCTCTCCTTGTCTCCTGAAGATGCTCCCGGGAGTTTGGGAGTTTGCATCGTGTGGTACATTTGTGCCCATTTTACTGATGGGCTGAGAGAAGTAGGAACTCCACTGCACCTGGGTGGATCCAGCTCACCCATTTTACAGGTGGAAAAACTGAGGCCTGAAAAGGAAGCATGGTTTGCTCATTATAGCGCAGTTGGCCACAATCTGAAAAGACCGGAATGTAAGATCTCAGAGGGCACGCACTTTGCCTGCCTTGGTCACAATTCCATCCCCACCACACAACATAGTACCTGGCAAATAAAAGGCTCTTGATAAATATATGTTGAATGAATAAATAACATCGCTTCAGCTGTTTTAAGCTTTTACAAATAAGTCTCACACACATTCCCTCATTTCGACTGTCATCATTATCTTTCAAGCCAGGAATGGTACTTTTCCTCATTTTGTAGGTGAGGAAATGGAGGTTCAGAAAGGTTTAGTCACCTATCTGAGATCACACAGCCTGGAAAGAGCAGACCTAAATCCATAACATCTTACTGTGGGCTGAGGATCCCTTAGAATATCCGAGTGGAGGAAGAGACCTTGGGAACGCCCAGCTATGAGGTAAAAGCCTTGATCCACAGGAGCAGCTCTGACCTAAATTACACTCCACAATCTGGGGGGAGAGACCAAGAGAACAGTTCCTCAAACTGTTAAACAGAGTTGCCATACAAGCCTGCAATTTCCCTCCTAGGTAGATATCCAAGAGAACTGAAAACCTCTAGCCACACAAAAACTTGCACATGAATGTTCACAGCAGTCATATTCCTAATAGCCAAAAAGCAGAAAAAACCCAAATGCCCATAAACTGACAAAAGAGAAACAAAATGTGGCATATCCGTACAATGCAATATTATCTGTCTGTAAGAAGAAATGAAGCACGGATACATGCTGCAACATGGATGAACCTTGAAAACGTCACGCTAAGTGAAAGAAGCCAGACACAAAAGGCCACATGGTGTATGACTCCGTTTACATGAAATGTCCAGAAGAGGCAAATCTATACAAACGGAAAGCAGATTGATGGTTGTCAGGGGCCGAGGGAAAGCAGGGATGGAGAGTGACTGTAATGGGTATGGGTTTCTTTCTGGGATGATGTAAATGTTCTACAGTCAGACTGTGGTGATAGCTGTACAACTCTGTGAATATACTAAAAACGACTGAGTTATACCTTTTAAATGGGTGAATTTTTATGCCACATGAATTATATCCCAACCAAACCATTGTTAAAAGAATATCAAGAGAAGCATTTCCATGACAACAGAGTTTTAGAAGGAGGAACACACAAATGAGAAGACGTCCCTAGCATGGGCAGCCCCATGCTGTCTTCTGGGATGTCTGAAGAAGGATTTCAAGACAGAATTCCAACTCCAAGCCCCAACAATTCACCTTAGGGCTTGTTCCTAGAGAATTGGGAATCTGCAGGATGCTTCCTTCAGGAAGCCCTTCCAGATATCCTAACCACAGATGAGAAAAGGAACCCAGTGTGATGACTGGGCAACATCTGGTGTCCAGGTGCTCTGCCTTTGATATCTTACTGAAGCCACGCAACAGCCTTGCTGAGTGAGAGAGAACATCCTCACCCCCATTATCTGGGCAAAGAAATGGAGGCTCAGAGGAAAGGAAATGACTTGCCCAAGGTCACATAGTGTGTGATGCTCTCAGCTACATCATAGCACAAGGGACTTGCCTAGGCAGACTTGGGGCCACTTGCAGGGGAACCTCAGTCAAGTTCCTCACACTCTGTGGGCCTTGGTTTCCCCATTTGTACCATGAAATTCCAGCTCACTGTCCCCTTCCCTGTCTTGGTGGGGGCTTCAGCCGGACCACCCATAACTGCCTCTGATATAATGATTCTCCATATTTCATCAGGTTTCATTTGAACAAAGCCAAACATCTTTTCTCAGGGCCCCACCCACCCAGGGATTCTAAGCTAAATCTGTGCTGTTTTTCTCAACTCTGTCCTTCTAACGCTTGGCATGCCACTCTGCACTGTGGCCTCTATAACCACTTCTCAAATAACCCTGATGCTGGAGTTCAAGGAAGAAGACAAGGTTGCAGCTTTGTGAAGCATTTGCATGATGCGATTTCACAGGCTTGCTTTCTTCAGAGCTAAATGAGATGCTTTTCAGGGGCCCTCCCTTTTCTTTCGAAGTTCAGCTTTGGGGTTTGCAGACCTGAGAAGAATTTCCTACCAAAGTGTATAGATAAAGCTGCAAACACACACTCTTTCACATCTCCATCCATCCAACCATCCATCCATCCATTTCCCTGTTCATTCATTAATTCAACAAAAATTTATTGAGGGCCTTCTATGTGCCAGGCACTGTGTTAGTCACTGGGTACCATGGAAGGAAAGATAAAACAAGCTCCTTGTCCTCATGGAGCTCACAGACTAGTGGAGGAAGATGGGTCTTAGTAGACCCACAAAAATAGCAACACAAATTGGGATGAATGCCACCAGACAAAAGTTCAGAATAATAAGGGGGACCTAATTTCTACTGGGGGCAGAGGAGATCTCTCTGAGGAAGTTGATATGTGACATAAGTATGATTTACAATTTATCAGTGAGAAATGCTCTTGGTTGAAGAAGTAGAAAATGCTGACTCGTAAGAGACTCAAACCAGCAGGGCATTTATAATCCCACATAACAAAATGTCCTGAGATAGGTACCCCATCATCGAGGTTCACAACAATATCATAAAAGATCCAAGTTCTCTACCATCCGTTCTACCATCCTCAGAGGATTGGCTCCATTCTCAGGCTCACTCACCTCATGGACCCAAGATGGCTGCCACTGCTCTGGCCATCACATGAAGACATGGCCACACAAGGAAAGGAAAAAAAGTCCTTCTCGTCCTCCTATCATTTTCTGAAGTAGAGAAAAACCTTTCCAGAAACTCCCCAGCAGATTTGATGTTGGCATCATATATCCTCACTTAAGCCATCACTGGTAAAAGTAATGGGGCCACCATGATTGTCTCAAACCAGCAGTTTTTACCCAAAGGTGATTTTTTTCCTCCTTGGGACATTTGGAGACACTTTTGGTGCAATAATTGTGTGTGCTGGGGGTGCTACTGGCATCTGGCAGGTAGAGGCCAGGGATGCTACTGAACATCCTATAGCACACAGGACAGCCCCACAGCACAATTAGCCAGGTGTCAACAGTGCTAAGGTTGAAAAACCATGTCTTAGCCCAATCAGAAGCAAATCCTGACTGACGGGGGCAGCAGGTGGAAGGCGGTGGGAAATTGGTTAGGGAAGCTTCCTGGAGGCTGTAACAGCTCAGCTCAGTCTAAAAAGATGGACATTGGCCAGACCAATCCAGGAAATGAGTCAAGCCTAGCATCTGGCCAGTGTACCAGCAGAAACGCAGATGACCCGCTCCATCTTTCCTGCCTCTACCAGCAGGATGTAAGCCCATGTGGGTACAGGTCTTGCCTGTCCTACTCAGGGCTTTATCCCCATTCCCAGTTCAGTGACTGTCACAGAGGTTGTTCAGCAGGTCTTTGGTAAAGAAGATGTGAATGGAATGGAGGTAGCAGACTCTTGACTGTGAAATCTCTGGGAATTTCTGGGCATCACACAGAGCGGACATCACATCACACATAATGAATAAGCATAGGAGGCGCAGCCAGTCAGCAGTAGCAAGACGCCCCCAAACAGTTCAATCCCATCATTGTACAGATGGGGAGACACTGGGAAGAGGAGAGTCCAAACTCCCTCAGGAAGCGGCAGATGCAGGCCCCGTGCCCCTTCCCGAGCCCAGGATCAATACCAACTGGTAGAACTGGAATGATTGTTTAGAGACACATGATGCAGCCGATCACAGTTTCCAGTTCCTAAATCCAGGTCTATTGGGGGGATTTGGGCATGCCTCACCTCCTCACAAAGCGGTCTTCCCGGATTTGCTTACCTCGTGACCCCAAAAGGATGCTGAGCAGGGCCGCCATTTTGTCACCCACATTCCCTACTCAGATGGCAAAATGGCCGGCCCACGTATTGATGCATGTTTTGTTTGGACCACGCAGTTCTCAAAGAATTTATGATTCGCCTTCTTTGCCAACAATAAAAGTAATTGCGGGGCTTCCCTGGTGGTGCAGTGGTTGAGAGTCCGCCTGCCGATGCAGGGGACACGGGTTCGTGCCCCGGTCCGGGAAGATCCCACATGCCGCGGAGCGGCTGGGCCCGTGAGCCATGGCCACTGAACCTGCACGACCGGAGCCTGTGCTCCACAACAGGAGAGGCCACAACAATGAGAGGCCCGCGTACCGCAAAAAAAAAAAAAAAAAAAAAAAAAGTAATTGGGACAGTGAGCCTATAATCCAAATTTCTCTCTTTTTTTAGATAATTGGAAGGTTTGGCAGCACCGTGCCCATTCTTCTGCCCGGCAGCCGTTTCCCAGAGCTGGAGTGTGGCCGCCCCTTTAGTTGGGATACAAGCGCTCCATCCCAGCTCAGGGCCCTCCTGGCATGCCACTCACGTACAGGCTGGGAGAGGCATTCTGAGGTTACAATCTAGCCTCAGTGGACGGGGCACAAGCGTGAGTGGGCGAGGCTGCGCTGGACCCCGGGCCGGACACTCTTCCCCTCTCTTGGAAGGAAGCGCCTGGGTGACCATGGCAACATGCTGCCATTTGTAATACATCTTCCTTTCGAAATGGAGAGACGACAAGTACGTCTCTCTTCCTGGCTCAGGCGACATCAACTCCTGATGCCCCCCAAACCTAAGAGCCAGAAGGAGGAAGAGTGTGATCTGTCTTCTCCAATCTGGGCCCCAAAGGCAGATGACCCCCAAACACCCCCATTTGTTCAACCAACCCAGAGATGGGGGGTAGGGAGGGGTTGATTTAGATTCCATCTTATATAAAAAGACCAGAAAATGTTTGATTAGAGATAGAGGAAGGCGTGGGTGTCTGAGACGGGGCTCTATTTCTGGGCAAACGTACACATTCCCTCCCTCCTTCCCTCCCCTCCCCTCCCTCCTCCCCTCCCCTCCCCTCCCTCCTCCCCTCCCCTCCCCTCCCTCCTCCCCTCCCCTCCCCTCCCCTCCCTTCTCCCCTCCCCTCCCCTCCCTCCTCCCCTCCCCTCCTCTCCTCCCCTCCCTCCTGCTGCCTCCCCTCCCCTCCCCTCCCTCCTCTCCTCCCCTCCCTCCTGCTGCCTCCCCTCCCCTCCCCTCCCTCCTCCCCTTCCTCTGGGGAGCAGCGCAGACTCTCCTGACCGCTCAATGCCGCCATCTTCCCCTCAGCCATGACCCCAGCCCTCTGCCAATATCCTGAGTCCCCAGTGCATCCGGCATGTTTCTACACTGCTTACAGGATCAGAAGGGAATGAAATGAGAGAATCATCCAGAAATAAAGAAATACCCCACACAATATTTCCCTTTGAAACTAAGAAGCTGAAACCCAGAACTGCAGCGGAAATCGGAAGCCTCATTGAGAAACGAAGCGAAGAGTGCCAATTAGCACCCAAGTCCCCTCCCGGGAGTGAAAACCATAAATATTAATGGCCATAATCATCTAGTATTAGTCATATGCCTTGTAAATTAAGGTCTTTTTATCGGGAGTAAATAGCCGTGTTAAAGGCAGTGGCTGGCTGCATGCCAGGTGTGGCCCACCAAGGTGATGGCAGAAATCAAAACAGGTCCAACCTGTGAAGTGGGGCAGCGGCTTCTAGAACAGGTGGGGTGAGGGGCAGGGGGTATGGCCAACCCTCTCAATGTCTGCAGTTTCCATGCAGGGTCGTGGGGCAAAGCTGATCTGACAGATGCAGCTTCAGACAGTGAAGTCTGGGAAGGTAAGGCTTCCAGGGAGAGGTGAGGCCAGGTGGGCAGGGAACGGGGGGTCTCGGGGAGGTGCCTCCAAGGTTGCAAACGCTTGGGCTGAGGGCGGAGGGCGCAAGTTCTGGCTGCTGCCCGTCCTGCTGCACTGCAGCCTTGATCTCTTCCATACGTGACGCAGCCCCATCTCTTCCTCCTCGGCCTTCTCGCCCCTCTTCTCTTCATCTTCCTTCTCTGCCTCTACACCTGCCAGGGCTGACTTCTCCATGAAACACCAGAGACACAGAGCGTGGGGCTCACACGGCTTCTAAGGTCCCCTCCCCAGTGTTCTCATTTCTTTATAATTAGAAGGAAAACAATGAATTTTTTTTTTTTTTGGCCGTGCCGTGTGGCTTGTGGGGTCTTATAGTTTGCCCACCAGGCATCGAACCTGGGTCACTGCAGTGAAAGCTCCGATTCCTAACCACTGGACCATCAGGAATTCCCCGGAAAACAATGAACTTTTAGATTGCAGAAGATGTTTCAATAGGTAATCTTAATCTAGTCATTTTTATATCAATGCAGCCATCAAATGTAACACTGAATAATTTTCATGGAGAAAGGCGAAAGGACCCAGGGCCCCTGGAATGCATAACACGGTCCTGCTTTCTGTCACCCCCTCTTTTTTTTTTTTTTGCAGTACACGGGCCTCTCACTGTTGTGGCCTCTCCCGTTGCGGAGCACAGACTCCGGATGCGCAGGCTCAGCCGCCATGGCTCACGGGCCCAGCCGCTCCGCGGCATGTGGGATCCTCCTGGACCAGGGCACGAACCCGTGTCCCCTGCATCGGCAGGCGGACTCTCAACCACTGCACCACCAGGGAAGCCCTGTCCCCCCCCCCCCTTCTCCACCTCCTCTTCCTTATCCTCCTCCCACTCCTCCTTTTTCCTTCTCCTCAACCTCCTTCTTCCCTTTCTCCAGCTCCTCCCCTTCCTCCCACTAACCATGGGGTCTTGAGCAGTCGGCATTGCCTTATGGAGTCTCAGTTTCATCCTGTGCAAAATGGGCTAATAACAATAATTAATAGTAATGACGAGTCAGTGAAAGCTTTTGACACAAAGCAGTGGTCAGCAGTGGTACTTCCCTTCCTTTCCAGGAGGTTCTGGAGTCCTGGGAGTCAGAGGTGTGATTTATTGGAAAATCTCAGGGGACAAAGTCCCTGGTCACATGCGCCCCATCTCCCCCCTGCTAAATGCATCATCAGGCCCTCTCTCTCCCTGTTTCCTGGGCTCCCCTGTTCCCCTTAAGGATAAAGGCTTCTCTTGACCCTCCGAGAAAACTCACAGGGCACTTGATTGGATAGATCAACTAATGCCTCCAAATCCCAACAGAAAGCAAGCATCCATCTGGTTGGCTCTGGCAAGGGAGGGGAGCCTCCCAGCTCCTTGTCAGCCAGGACTGGATGCACAATTTACAGAACCCAGTGCCAAGTGAAAATGCAGGGCCTCTTGTTCAGAAATTATTATGATTTTCCAGACAGTGACAGCAGAGCATAAACAAAGTATGGGGCCCTTCTGAGCGCAGAGCCCAGTGCTACTGCAGGAGCTGGGGGCTCGTGACGGTGCCTGTGGTCAGCTTGGGGCTGCCGGCCTGAGGGTGGGTGTGGCGGTGGGAAGGGGAGGTGACAGCAGTGATGCTGACTCTCTTTGACTCCCCACACCCCCACTCCACATAGCAGGTGCCCTGCAAGTTCTTACTCATTTATCCTCTTAGCATCGGGCCTCCAGTGGGAGGTGAGACCCCCTCCCAGGGGGCTGTGCCCTGGACCCTCTCCCTCCTCCCTCTTCCAGCTTCCCTCAGATCCCTGGCTCCAAGTTACGCTGGCCATAAGCACCCTCACCCCTGCCAATCGCGCAAAGCATAGGCCAGGAATAAAAATGAAATGAAATAATAATGGCTGAAATAGGAAAAGCCAGAATTTATAAAGCATTTACAAGGTGCTGGTCCAAGCTCTGGGTCAATCTCAACCTATTTTAATTCTCACAAGGACCTTCTGAGGTGCGTCCTATGATGATCTCCATTTGGCAGAGGCGGAAACTGAGGCACAGAGAGGTCAGGTCCCTTGCCCAAGGCCACACAATGGGGATGTGGCAGACCTGGGCTCCAGTGAAGGCTGGTGCTGGTTCAGAGCAGGGACAGGAAGGGGGGTCATGTTGCCTGTTCCCAGCCTCTGGGCAGGAGACCTACAGACCCCTACGAGATGCTTTCTCCTGGGAGTGGGGTAGAGAGTATGGGTGACCGAAGAGTAGTGTGTGGCCCCTGGGAGCGCGTTGGGCTGCGAGTCCTGAGACCTGGGTTAGAGTCTGGGTTCTACCGATATGTCAACCTGCAAGGTCACTCTCCCTGATGTGCGCCTGCTACCAGCTTTGCTGACCTCACCTCCTGCACCCTCCCTTCACTCCTACAGCAACACACTAGCCTCTCCACCATTCCTAGACTCTACCAAATGCATTCCCATCCCAGTACCTCTGCACTTGCTGCGTTCATTTCCGGAGCGCCCTCATGCAGTGATTCACATGGCTCCTTATTTTTCTGGTTTAAAGTCAAAGCCCACGAAGCATGTGTGTGGGGGGGTGTGGAGAGCGTGATGTGTCTTCTCTGTGACAGAGAGGCTTCTCTGACTGCCTCACCTGGAAATATATGTAAACTGCTTTGAACAGCACCCAACACTTGGTAAACACCACAGAATTGTCTAGTACTATTATTGTCATGTAAATTTGCAGCCCCTCAACTTGTCCCTCAATTCCCTCTATTCTTCACCACTCTTATCCCTTCCTGAAATTATCTTACACATTTGTCTGCTTGTGTACCATCTGTCTCTCCCACTACAGGGCGAGCTCCACTGGGCTGGGACTCAGTCACTTTGCACCCCGCGAGTTAGCACAGGGCTCAGCTGGTATCCCAGGGCCAGGAAGTCACCTCTCTGAGCCTCACTTTTTTCAAGAGGTAACAGCAGCTCCCAAAAAGGCTGAGGAGCAGATGGAAGGAGGGGAGACCCAGCCATGTTTCTGTGATACTGGGGAGGGGACTGCAGTGACGGTCCCTAGAGCTTAGTCCCAAAAGCTGGCCATGGCTGCCGGTCGGCATAGAGGGCTGCCCTGGCTGTCTGGCCTGACCCAGGAGACTGCCCAGCCACAGATAGCATCCTGGGATGGGGGGGGGGGCGTCCCCTGAGCTTTAGACTTCAGCCCTGCCCTGATCTGGAAGGCAGCTGAGAGGGCTGGGCCATGTAGACCCTTGTCATTCAGTTCACTCCCTCAAGAAATATTCATGATTAGCCATCAGGGAAAGGTAAATCAAAACCACTGGGAAATCCCACTTCACACCCACTAAGATGGCTAGAATAAAAAACAGACAGTAACAAGTGTTGAAGATGTAGAGGAACTGGAACCCTGGTATATTGCTGGTGGGAATGCAAGACAGCACAGCCACTGTGGAAAACAGTCTGGCAGCTCCTCAAAAGGTTAAACATAGAGTTACCATACGACCCAGCAATTCCACTCCTAAGTATACACCCAAGAGAAATGAAAACCTATGTCCACACAAAAACTTGTGTACAGATGTTCACCGCAGCATTATTTATCATAGCCCAAAGTGGGAACAACCTGAATATCCATCAGCTGACAAAAGGTAAACAAAACGCAGCATTCTCCATACAGTGGAATATTACTCAGCCATAGACATGAATGAAGTACTGATACATGCTACACAGAAGAACTTTGAACACATTATGCTAACTGAAAGAAGCCAGACACAAAAGGCTACATATTATATAACCCCACTTATGTGAAATGTCCGGAAGAGGCAAATCCATAGAGACAGAAAGTAGATTAGTGGTTGCCTAGGACTGGAAAGCGGTGGGGGAAATAGGGAGTGATTGCTAGTGGGTATGGGCTTTCCTTTTGGGGTGATAAAAATGCTTTAAAATTGATTATGGTGATGGTTGCACCGCTCTGTATATACTAAAAATGATTGAATTATGCACTTTAAGTGGGTGAATGATACATCCCAATATCTCAACAGAGCTGTCGTATGTATGTGGATATGTATGTAGATAGATAAATAGATTTATGAAATATCTACTCTGAGCCAAGTGAGCAAAGCAAAACCCCTGCCCTCTCAGGAAGCCAACAACGAAGAGACAAGGGAACAAAGAAAAGTGTAATTTGACTCTTGGTGATAAGAAAAATAAAGCAGGAAAGGAAGAGAGGGATAGATGGCAGGGGAGAGGCACTGTGGTTCAGGAAGGTCACTCTGAGGAGGTGACATTTGAACAGGGACCTGAATGAAGAGATTGAGGGAGTCACAGATATCTGGTGGGAGAGCACCTGGAGAAATGGCAAGTGCAAAGGCCCTGAGGCGGGAGCGATAATCCAGCACTAAGGGCTGGAATGTAAGGAGCCAGAGGGAGCGGCAGGAGGTGAGGTCAGAGAATTGATGGGGGCTGGATCATGGAGGGCCTGGTGGGCTGTGGTAAGAACTGTAGCTTTTTTCGGAGCGAGGTGGGAGCCATGGAGGAGTTTAGAGCAGAGGAGGGATGGGTTCTGACTAAAGTTTTCATGGCCTCCCTCTGGCTGGGAATGGAGAATGAACTCGGGGGTGGAAGTGGGCAGCGTGGAAGCTGGGAAACCGGGGAGGAGGCTACCATAATGGGCCATGTGAGAGATGATGGGGGCTTGGCTCTGGGGATGGAGGTTCGGGAAGTGGTCAGGTGCTGGGTGTGGAGTGTACCATCCCATCCCTGGTCTTGTCTGCATCTCCCCACAGCCCTGACATTTGCAGGCACTTTTATTGCCATTTAACTTGCCCAGTGGTCGGCTGGGAGAGGGGGCTTCCTACCTAATGAACAGTCTGAACTCCTTGCACTGTCCAAGGTCAACACCCAATCCACAGCCCTTACCCAGAACCCTGAAAACTCCTATGGATTTGTAGACCCAGGATCCCTGCTGCTTCTCTCTCCTGTGACCAAGTGTCCTGACCCCGTCTGGGCCCTGGCTCAGCCTCCACTACCAATTTCATGAGAAACCCAACCCCACCCAACACTTTATCATTCTGGCAGACTTAACTGCAGACTCAGTTTCTTCATCTATAAAATGGGAATAGTAATAGATAACTTGAATGACCGTTGTCAGGGTTAAGTGAGTTAATGTACATAAAAGCACTTAGAACAGTGCCTGGCACACGGTTGGCATTCAATAAATGTTGGCTGTTATTATTATTGTATATTATGTATTATTATTGCTGTATTATGATTAGTGGTAAGGGGTATTTGGCAGGTCATGGGGTCGGGGGTTCATGTATTAAAGGATGCTAACCCAGAGCGAATTCTCTTCCCTCGCCCCATTCCCACCAGCAAATTCCTGTCTTCGTCTCAAGAAGCATCATTTCACTCCCTTTCTGGGAAGCATTGGCTCTACCCCCAACCACCGAGAGGCTCACTCATTTCAAGGGGTCTTAAGAAGCCATCTCCCCAATAGCACTGGGCTCCTGGGAGGAATTCTCCTGCCAGCCGCTCAAAGAATGTGTTTTTCTGTATCTTGTTGAAGGAGATGGAAGCACAGAAAGATGGAGAAATGTGCCCAAGGTCACAAAACTTAGATGTGGCAGACCTGGGAATTTAATCCGCATCTGGTGCTAAAGCAACTGTTTAAAGATAGAAAGCTGGTGTTACTGAGTGCCTATTATGTTCCAGGCATTTTGTAGGCATTGCCTTTTTTTAAATTGTATTTTCACAAAAATTATATTTTTTTGAGAAGGTCATACATGCATACGGTTTGAAAATCAAAAAGGTACAAGAGGGTATACATACAGGTAAGGGGGGGATCTCCCTTCTGTCCCCATTCCTGTCGTTCAGCTCCCCTCCCTGGAGCCAGCCACGGTCCCAGTTTGTTATGGATCCTTCCAATGATGAGCTATGAATGGCAGACCCCACTTGCCTACCCAATATCCACCTTACTAAGAGAATCCCAGTTTTGTTCAGGCAGCCATGTGCCCAGGTAAAAATACTCATGTTCCCAGACTCCCTTGCAACTAGGAGCAGCCATGTGACCCAGTTCTGTGCAAAAGTCCCTGCGCAAGTCATTCCTTTCTACTTCCCCCCAAAGACAAAGCACATTTTGCCCTTTGCCCTTCCTTTTCCTTTCTGCCTGGAATGTGGACTTGATGCCTGGAGGCAGTGCAGGCATTTTGAAACCATGAGGATCAAAGCCACATGCTCTGGAACAGGAAGAAGGAAGACGCCTGAGTCCTTGAGCATCTGGGTCGGCACTGGTCCACCCAACTCTGGACTTTTGTTGTGTTTGTTCAAACCATTGTTGGTTGAATTTTCTGTTCCTTGCAGCTGCATGCCTTCCTAGCTGATGTACTACACATACATAAGCACTTATATTTATCTGTATTCTTTCTTCCCCACAAAAATGTAGCATTTTTTACTACAGCCTTCAGAATCTTACTTCTTCACTTAATGATGTATCTTGGAAGTTGTTACAAATCAGTACACACAAAGCCCCAAACGTAATTAAATTATTGTGTCAAAGACTTTGTACACGTGCCCCGTAAGTCCTTCAGCCAGTCCTTTCTTTGGCCTCATTTGGATCGTTCTCAACCTTACAAAGATTATCCAGGTATATATATTTCCCACGTGTGAGGGCATATCTACAGGAGTAGAAAGTGTAGATGCCTTTTAAATGTTCCCAATGTCAAATTGCCCTGCAAAGAGGTTTGGCCAATTTGCATTCCACCAGCAATGTGCTAGAGACACCATGCATTGTCTCTAATCCTTGCAACGACAAAATTGCTAATGCCCATTTTGCCAAGACTTAGGGAATTGTATGTGGCCTACCCAAGGTCATGGCAGGTAACTGGTAGAACTGGGATCTGAACCAAGGTCTGTCTGATGTCAAAGCTGTGCTTTTAAACACTTACATGACATTGCTTCCCAGGCAGGCTGGATTCCAGAGACTCTCATCAAAGAGGGAAGAGTGAATATAACCTGGGTGCTGGTCTGTGCCTGAGAAGGGCCTGTGGGTGGAGCTGCGCAGAATACATCCCAGGTTGGCTTTCATCTCAGATCTGCCACTGCCTTGCCGTGTGAGCAAGTCCTGCCCCCTCTCTGGGCCTCAGTTTCCCCATCTGTAAAATGGGTAGCTTGGAGTTGTGGGTCTCTAAGATCTTCTAATACTCAGCTTCTGGAAAATCCCCAATGTCTGAGGGTCTCCAGGGAACCACTTTTTCAGCCCCCAAAATGGAAAGTCTTCTGAGCAATTTTTCCTCCGTTCCTGACCAATCAGAGGTCAGTAGCATCCAGGGGCTTCTATTTCTATCTGTGGACCGTAGTCACACTCCCTGGGGGAGTCTGGGCTGCGGAGCAGAGAATGGCTTGGCTGCCCTGTTTTCTGTTCAGAGCACATCTTCTTCCAGCTCTCTCTGACACCTGGATTCTGAGGGCAATGATTCTAATTATGGCTTCATATACTGAGAGCTTACCATAGGTCGGGCACTTGCCAAAGTGTTTTACAAATATAACATATACACATTTGGAAGAGAGAGCCTATTCTTATCCTATTTTCCTTATCCAACTTTACAGATAAGGAAACAGAGGCACAGAGGGGTTAAACAACTTGCCTAAGATCACTCAGCCAGTAAGTGGCAGAGGCCAGGGTTTGGCTCCAGGAAGCCTGGGCCAGAGTCCATGCCCTTAACACAGGGTTTCTCCACCAAGGCACTGCTGGGCTGGAGCATTCTTGTCTAGGGGGCTATGCATTGTAGGCCGTTTAGCAGCATCCCTAGCCTCTACCCACTAGATGCCAATAGCACCCATCCTCCTGGGTGTGGCAACCCAGAATATCCCATACATTGCCAAGTGTCCCCTGGGGGCCAAAACACCCCTGGCTGAGAACTGTTGCCTTAACTACAGCTCTGGAGGAATGGATTCTGGGTCCATCTGGGGGCTCTTACCTTCCTGAGCCCAGATTAGGCTCCTGGGAGGCACTGCGAAATCTGAGAGACCCTTGCTGGAGGTCCATGCCCTGTACAGGTGATGGAAGTGTTGCAGGGCAGCCTTCTCTGAGACTGGTGATGGGAAAACTCAGTGAGGGTCACTGGTGGACAGCAGCGTGGTGGTGGAGTGGGTTTGGAGGTCAGCTGGGTGACCTTGGGCAAGTGCCTTAACTTCTCTGGGATGCCGTCTTCTCAGTCAAAATCAGTGATAACCGCTTGCCGAGTTGAGGTGTGAAACAGGTGTCGCATTATGGGGGAAGAAAAATGAAAACCAGAAACTACCTCAATGTAAGGTCTACTTAAATAAATTATGGTTCATCCATGGCCTGGAAGATTATGTAGCCATTAAAAATGAATGAGATCAATGTATTTTTGCTGATGTGGAAAGAGCTCTAAGGTTTATGAATTTATTAATAGTTAAAAGGCAAGGTATAGAGCAGGATGTATGAAATAATCCCATTGGTATTAGAAAAAAAATTGAATGTTCAGCATATCCTTATTGAAAACCTACTACTTGCCAGGCACTGTTCTAAGCAGTAGGAATACAGCAGTGGACAGAACAGACAAATCCCTATTTCCTCAGAGCTTGTGGAATGTGAGTATGAAGATTCAAACACATGAAGATTTTATAAGAAGTACAAGAAAATGGTTTCTTCTGAGCCTGGAGACGTGGGAGTGAGATTGCTATCCTTCCACTGTATACCCTTCGGTATTGTCTGAACTTGTCTTCACTGGGTGTGTGCATTCATTTTAATTATCAGTTTTTAAAAGACCGGATCAAAAAATTAGAGGCAAAGCACAGTGCCTGGTTGCCTTTATTATGATCATGTATTCAGTAACTGTTTCTTGAGCACCTACTATGTGCAGCTACTATGCTGGGTGCTGAGGACACAGCGGTGAGCAGGAAAGATGAGAAACCAGCCCTCAAGGGGTAGGCGCTCTAGTTGTGGGGCACAGACCCATTGGAGAAGTAACTACAAGTGTCATTCGTGTTAGTGATGACGTCCAGGGGATTACAGAGGCATCAGCACTTAACAGAGGGGAGGCCTAAAGATCTGGGGAGTTGGCCAGGGGTCAGGAGCCTGGGCTCTAGCCCTCTCTCCCCTGACACAACTTCCCTGCCCCTCACTGTTCACAGGGTGTGGCCCCGTGTGGCTCTGGAGCTAAAACAACTAAAATTGACTGAGAAGGTACAGCCTACGAGGCACTCTGTAAGCACTTTACACATATTAATTTACTTAATCCTTACTACAACCCTATGAAGTAAATAGGATTTTTATCCCTATGCTACAGAAAAGAAAGCTAAGGCACAGAGAGGGTGAGTAACTTGCCCAAGGTCACTCATGCAGCTGGTACGTGGCAGAATCAGAACTGAAATCCAGGTTGTCTGCTCCAGACCCCATACTTGTAAACACTTCCTTTTATGACTTCTTTTCCTCCTCTTTCCTGCTCATCAGCGGCCGTCCTCTGCCTCCACGCCCTCCCCCAGACTGAGGATGGCCCTCTGGTCCCACCTCCAGCAGAACGTTCAAGGATGAGGGAACATCCCTCTGCACCCTCACCTGCCTCCGTGGCTCACGTGGCATCTTGGCTTTGCCCTCAGAGCCCAGGGGGAAGAGGGATCAGAATGGGCAGGAACAACCAGCAGCACACAGTGTCTCTGCCTACCTGTCCTTTAGGGATAAGGACCTACGTTGACTCTTAGAGCCCAAGGATCCAGACTGAATTTAATTCCGGACCCTGAGAGAGCCCTGCCCTGGGTCACAGACTGGGTCCTAATGCAGGTCATGTTGAATCCTGACTCTGGCCAGATTCCTTCACGACCCTGGTCTTAGTCTAAGCCCTGACCCTGGTTACGACAGAGCTCTCACTTCGCTCACAATCTGAGCCCTGGTCCTGGTCACAGACCCAGTCTTAGGCTGAGCCATGATCCAGGTCACACACTGACCTCAGACTCAGATTTAGCTCTGGTCCTTGTCAAGAATAAGTCCCGACCCTCATCACTCCCTGAGTCCTGACCCTGGTCACACAGTGAGCTTTCCCTTGGCCTCAGGCAGAGAGCACCCTCTCCACCTGCCGCTTTCTACCGTCCAAGGGTCTGGAAAACTTCTGGAATGCACTCTTCCCACCTAACCCTGAGCTTGGACCAGACATTCCCTCCACCTGCGTGAGGATCGTCCAGACTGCCATCTCCAAGGGCCCGTCTGGGGGATCTGGGGAGCCCTAAGAAAGACCAGGAAGGCATGATTTAGATAGAGCTGAATTCTTGGGAGTCCCTTTCCATCCAGAGGATCTCAAACCCCTCCTGTTTCTCCCTGCCCATCTCCTTCTTTCATGTTCATGCACACATTTATCTTGAAATAAAATTCATCAGCAGAATTCTGTCTTTAAGGAAGGGAGGTCAGATAGCCACCCAGCAGCTGGGCAAAATTCTATTATCAGGAGGAAGTGCTGCCAGCAGGAAAGGACAGTGCCCTCATTTTCCCCGCCAAGCATTACCCACTCCCCTCTGAGCCTGGCTTGATTCTGAGGGGCTGTGCAGTCCCCAACGGGTGGAGAAGGCCTGCTGGCAGAAGGAAACTGTCTCCCCAGCAGCAGTAGCTGTCTGCCCCTCAGATGGCCAGGATCTGCCTCCGGGCCTGGGAATCAGCCTGTGTCTGAACAACAACAGTGTAAAGATTTGAAAAGGGTCCCCCCTTCCAAGGGTGGCAGGGCCTGGGCAGGACGTGACACATTGGGAGCACGTCCCTGTGGTCTCCTTGAAGAATGATGTTTCCTCCATCAAGCCCCTGGGCGGTGGGGGGGGGGGGGGTTCCCTGAAAATGGGGGTGGGGGACGGTGTGAGGAGCACACATTCATCACCTTCCTCATTCCCCCAGAGTGCAACCATGTGAAATCATGGAGATGGAGCAGGTGCTGAGTTGTCCACCCTACTCCCCTACCTCCTCTGGAGGGGTACATGGAGGGGTACATGGGGTACATGGGGGTGCATGGGGTACATGGAGGGGTACATGGGGGTACATGGAGGGGTACATGGAGGGGTACATGGGGTACATGGGGTGCATGGGGGTGCATGGAGGTACATGGAGGGGTACATGTGGGTACATGGAGGGGTACATGGTGGTACATGGGGAGGTACATCGGGGGTATATGGAGGGGTACATGGGGTACATGGGGAGGTACATGGGGGTACATGGAGGGTACATGGAGGAGTACATGGGGGTACATGGGGGTACATGGGGAGGTACATGGGGAGGTACATGGGGGTACATGGGGAGGTATATGGGGGTACATGGGGGTACATGGAGTGGTACATGGGGTGCATGGGGTACATGGAGGGGTGCATGGGGTGCATGGGGTGCATGGGGTACATGGAGGGGTACATGGGGGTACATGGAGGGGTACATGGAGGTACATGGAGGGGTACATGTGGGTACATGGAGGGGTACATGGGGGTACATGGAGGGGTACATGGTGGTACATGGGGAGGTACATGGGGGTACATGGAGGGTACATGGAGGAGTACATTGGGGTACATGGGGGTACATGGGGAGGTACATGGGTGTACATGGGGGTACATGGGGAGGTACATGGGGGTACATGGGGAGGTATATGGGGGTACATGGGGGTACATGGGGTACATGGGGGTACATGGGGGAAGGAGGGAAGCATGGTTGCTGAGGCCAGCTGGGCGTCCTTCAAACCCCACCACTACCTAGGACAGCCTGTGAGTTGTGTCCTAGTTGGGGAGTCAAGACTCAAATATCCAGTGAGCCAGTCGGTGGGACATGGAGGTGGAGAAACACTCAGTCAGCCTGTCGGCCATCTTGTCAGTCAGACACAGAGACAGGCAGATATGAGTCAGTCACTCAGCTATTTGATCAGGGACACGGTCAGACAACCAGGCCGAGAGACGGTCAGTCAGTGAGACAAGGAGTTGGACAGAGAGGCGTCCTGTCATCATCTGTTATATACAACAGCCAGCCAGCAGTCAGATTGACAAGCAGGCTGTCCGCCCCCTTGCCACTCAGACATGGAGACAGACAGCCGGGCGGGCAGTCAGACCAGGAGCTGAAGAGATAGGCTCGGCCATTCATCTAATCACAGCCGAACACCCTGGAAAACAGGCAGCCCGACAGGCTGTCAGCCGGTCAGACAGACGTGAAGGCAGGCAGACCACAAGGTGGTCACTCAGCCACTGGGACAGACAACCAGGTGGAACAGGCAGACAGACAGACAGTCAGTCAGACACTCATAAAGGCATTTAAACAAGGAGATGGACAATTTGTTACGCATCCAGTTAGATACAACAGTCAGTCAGACAGGCAGACAGACAGATGGTCACTCAGTCATCCATTCAGTCAGAGGTCTCACAGTGTCATCACACAGGGAGCCATTCAGTTTCACAACCACTCAGTCAGTCTGGAGACAAAGAGGTAATCACCCACTCAGTCAGCACAGGTGAGTCAGGCAGACACCTAGGTGGACAGAAAGACACAGCCAGACAACCATTCATCCAGTCAGTTGGACACCCAGGCAGGAAGGCAGACAGACCAACAGTGACCTAGGCTTGTAACCAGTTTGTTAGATGGACAGATCATCAGGAGGACAGGCAACCGCCAAGCCAATCATTCAGACATTTCTCCTCCAGCCAGTGGTGTGGTAGGTGAATCAGTCAGACCCAACCTGCTCCCCAGCCAGTGACCCAGCTGGTCATTATGATCCAGGCCAGGCAGTGTAGTAACTGGACCCTGTGAGGGACGTTGGGAAATGGGACAGGTGGTCACAGAATAACCAACTGGGGATCTGAACACCCTTCACAAGACCCTGACACAGACACCTAAACAGTCAGGGAAGGCTTCCCGGAAGTGGAGGAAGGAGGACCAGGCTCAGCGGTCAAGAGCAAAGCATTCTGGGTAGGCTAGCTGCCCATCCCCCGGCCAGGATTGGAGGCAATTTTCCAGTTTGTGTCTCCTCTTTCCTTAACCCCAGTACTCTTCTAGCTCTGGGCATGGGGTCCACACATTCCCCAACCTTTTTATCCTCACCATGCCCTGCCCCATCCCAGGAGCCCTTTCTCCCTCTGAAGCATGTCAGACACATTGCCAGGACCTGGGAACACCCCAAAGCTTCCTACTTTTTACAGGTTGCAGGGCTACAGAAGGGCTGTCGTGTGTGTGTGTGTGTGTGTGTGTGTGTGTGTGTGTGTTTGGGGATGGTGTGTGGAGTCCTTGTTGGGCCCCCCTTTCTCACAGCTCTGCCAAGTTTTCCCTTCCTCCCTCCTCCTCTGGAGCTGGGGTGGGGAGGGCCTCCCACCTCCCAGGCCACTTCCCATTTTGGGAATTAGGCTGAGAACTATGCAAGGAGACAGAAATAATTCCTTTTTCGAGCCTGGCCTGGGCCATAGCAGCACAAACATTGGCCCAAAACCAGTGCTGGGGAGGGGCCCAGGAGGGGGCAGCTGGGGGCAGGGCTGAGCCCTGGGGCCCAGGGAGACAGAGGCCTGGGTGTCCAGAAAATCTTCCTCAGCCAGCCCAGGGCTAGGTCCCAGGAACTTGGAAGACACAGAAGCTCCCAGATGGGAGCTGCCAGGCCAGAAAAGGTTGGGCGAGGGGTATGGGGAGCAGGATAAAGAAAGAGGAAGAAAGAAGTCACAGATTCCCCGCTGGCAGAGACAACTTGAAAAATAGATCATGTCTGGAAGGCCAGAGGGGATCTCTGATATCTCCTGAGAACATGCCCCTCCCACAGGCAGACAGGGTTTCAGCAAAATGGGGGTAGACCCACTGAGCCCTCAAATAAGAGATGGTGGCCAGGGACGCACCTAGCACACAGGTGGTACACACAAAATGCAAGTGTCCTTCTGGTGGGAATTCAAATACCCAAATTCAGTGCAGCTTTGTACCCCGGCTGCACTGCCTCCTAGCGTGTGACCCTGGGCAAGTCACCTCAACTTCCTCAATGTCACATTTCACGTCTGTAAAATGGGGGCAATTGTAACAGGGAAGAGGTAAATCAGACTCCACGTTGGATCTGTTTCTTTGGCTTTAACCAGTGCTTTTCGTTGCTTTTGTTATTATAATCATACATAAGAGCCTGCCTCGGGGAACCCTGCCCACCTCTGAATGGCTGCTAGAAAGTAGAAACTAACACATCCCCTCACTGAGGCTGGTCATTCCACGAGATGTGTCTCGCAAGACCGATGGCCCTTTTACTTTACTTCCTCACCGCCTCTCCCTCTCTCATTCTATAAAAGAAACTGGCACCCAGACCCAGATAAGATGTTTTTTCAGAGACACTAGTCTGCATGCTTTCCGAATAAAGTCGTATTCCTTGTCTCTGATTCACTGGCCTGTGGTGCGGTGAGCGTAGCAAGCTTGGACTCGGTAACGAATTTGGCTTAGACAGCCAGGAGCCTTGCTGCTCATGGCTAGCCGGCCCCGGTCAGGGAACACTGGGGCAAGGCCCTAGCAGCTGCCAGGACCATTTGCCCTGAGGATCGTCCCTTCAAAGTTCCCTGAAGCGGCACCAGCTGGCCCAGCACTTGGCAGTTGAAGCAAGGAACCGACCAACTTCAATTTGGGGCCACGAGTCGACAGGCTCGATTCGATTCTGGAAATTTGGTTCCATCTGGGGAACTTCGGTTCCAATTTGGGGAACTTCGGTTCCATCTGGGGAACTTCGGTTCCATTTGGGGCTACAAGTTGACGGACTCAGATTATGGAGGGTAAGTTGCTCCGGTGTGCATGCCGGGAACATATTCCACCCTCAATCTGGGCTTTTCCCTTAGGGGACAAGCCAGTCTGGTTGGGGTACCGTGTTGGAGGGCAGAATTGTTGCTGGACTCTACCTGATTCTGGGAACCGGTTCGCTGAGAGCTAGTTCGTTGGTTTTGCAGGGTAAGTCTACCCGATCTGGGAACTAGTTCATTGGTTTTGTCTTGGTTTTTTTGTGCATCGATGCTAGAATTTGTGTCTTTTGTGTTTTGGTGTTATCAAACTTATAAAAATGGGAAATACTCCATTTATCCTGAAGGAGAGCCCTTTTGGGCGTATTATTAGTTAAATGGGCAAAACAGCTGTGAGCCTATGACTAAGAAAGACATGTGATGTACTGTTGTAATAGGGTGTGGACCCAGTATATGTTAGAATCAGAAGAACGATGGCCCCTGAATGACTCACTCAATTATTATACAATCTTGCAGTTAGAAATGTTCTGCAAAAGAGCAGGGAAAAGAGATAAGATTCCAAATGTAGGAGCATTTATGCTGTTGCATGAGGGGGAAAAGGAGTCAGAGGGCTGCCCCCTAATGGTGCTGTGGTCTAAAAGGAAACACGGAGGAAAACCTGTTCTACAAGGGAAGAGGGAGAAAATGAGAGTGGGGATACGTTATTTCAAAACTTACCCCCCCCTCCAGCCTATCCAGCTCCTCCAGTGGCCGAGCAGGCTGCACCGGCAGTTGTTCCAACTCCCCCCGCCACCCCATGCCGCCAACATATTCTCACTGCCTCCTGTTTCCCCTATCTGTGAGGATCAAATAGAAGTTTCTATGGTAACCCCCCGGGGCACAGGGACCTGGTTTAGTATCACCATCTAAGACCCAACAGGGCGCCCAATTTGGACCGGGAGCCACTTCTGCAACAGGACAATTTCTCTTGCCCCGATATCCTGTAAGAGGCCAGGGGACTCCCTTGGACTTGAGGCGTACAATTCTGATTTCCCCACAGGAGCCCCGGGTAACATTGACATTGGGGAACAAGTTGATTGATTTTCTAATAAGTACGGGTGATCTTAAGAGGCTGGTAAATATTAAACAAAGGGGAAACAAAGTCATCCTAGGAAAACCTTGCCTGTATCTTTGAGATACAAATGTTCTATCTGGTCTTCTCAGAAACCTTTATCTCTGCCATCTTTTTAAAATGCAAATTTTGAAAAAGAGGGTACGGTAATTTAGAACTTGACTTGTTTTCCATAAATATTAGTAGAAAGGGTTTAGCCATCTAGATAAGGGAGTTGATTTGTTCCATCTGCCAGAAACCCAACTTTAATCCAACCTCTTTTGTAAACTGATGGATTTCACACTGCCGTGCCTGACTCAGGGCTGAATTTTTTTTTTTTTTTTTTTTCAGTACGCGGGCCTCTCACTGTTGTGGCCTCTCCCGTTGAGGAGCAACAGGTTCCGGACGCACAGCCTCAGCGGCCATGGCTCACGGGCCCAGCCGCTCCGTGGCTTGTGGGATCTTCCCGGGCCGGGGCACGAACCCGTGTCCCCTGCATCGGCAGGCGGACTCTCAACCACTGCGCCACCAGGGAAGCCCAGGGCTGAAATTTTGAAATGAGAACTATGATGTCTCTCTGTTTGTGTGTTTGTATGTGTTTTTGTCTTTGGATAACATGCTGAGGTTAGTCTGTCAATGAGCTCTATTTAATTGTCTTACAGAAAAGTAAGCATTTTCAAACCAAATAATTCTAAATACAAGAGAAATTAAGCTAAATGAGTTTCATGTTCACTTGAACTGGAAAATATTTAAATTAATATCTGGTATTAATGTTTAAGTTTGTTGATCTAATTAATATAGACATGTCTTTAGAGCCATCAACATTAAGTATAGTACTTTCACTGCACCTAGGTCTAATAAAAGTTAAATGAAATCTTGTTATATCTGTTGCAAATTTGTCAGCAAGAAAAGTAACTTGATATGATGAAACTTTAAAGTAATTATAAATGAGATAAGAGCTTTTAGGTAAACTATAAAAATATTTTTATGTTCTAAAACTCATCTAAAATAGTTTCTCCAGATTTTGGTAACTATTACTTGCCTTTTTGTTGTCACTAGAAATTAAGGTTTTTAAGAGTCAGGGATTCTAATTTAAATATATAAATAAAGCTACTGAAAATAATAAAACATTTCCGTACGGTGGAATGTGTGTTTTCAGTTAAGAAGGTATGAGAAATGGAATTACATTTTACTGAGAAAGTTTTGTACATGGTCAGGATTAACAAAATTTAGATTGAAGTTAACTAAGTAAATGGATTTTTTTAAGTAAGCTAATACAAGACTGGAATTTGATCTCTCTCTGTCAGAAGTGCTTCTTTTGATAACAGATTATATAAGTTTCTGTGCCCTTAGGTGATCCGTATTTGTTTTCTTTTAATCATTTTGTGACTTTGGTTAAATGGATAAGTAATGTTTCACAGTGACCTACAATCCTGTTGTGTTTTAAAACCTTTTTGATACTTTTGACAAACTTCCCAAATATCAAAATCTGACTCAAGCTTTTTAGCCTCCAGCTGACTCTGGGATACTTTGAAAGAACATCTCTGAGACATCTCAGAGACAGATGTCAAACTAAGTTTATTTGATATGTTAAATTGCTTCAAAAACATTGTCAAGTGATTGGAGATGAACCTTAGATTATAGTGTGTGGAGATATGTCATTTATATAGATATTCCAAAATTTATATGGAATCCCTAACATCTGATATGTCCTGATATGTTATCAATCATTATACTAGCTATTCTAAAATGGTATATCCAAGTTTCCTGCTAATTACGTTGTACTCAAATCTTTATCCATGCTATTTTAAGTTTTGTCCCGATGCTTTTACAAAATGAAGATTTTCAAGAAGACTGATAAAAAGGAACTTTTTAAGAAATACAAGTTTCTGATAGCCTTTAGATAATATCACTGGACTGGGTAACAAATGACAAAACTAATGGGAAACCTGACTACTTCATCCAGATCAGCGGGAATTAATTACATGAGACTGAATAAACTGGTAAATATGTTTTATAACTTTACGACTTTGGGAAATATATTGGCTTTAATCTTTGTTTTTCGGAAAAACTTTTTCTCTTGTGCTATGACCTACAACAAGTTGATAAAGTGTGCCTTTGTAAACAAAGACGAAACATTTATCTTTTTCTCTCTACCTGACCCTGCCAGAATTTGTTGTCTCCAGCTGGCTCTCCTGTGGACTTGATATTATGCTAATCATTGTTTTAATTTGTTCTTTATTTCCGAATTGTTTGGGCTTTGTGTCTCCCCGCTGTACTGTCTTTGTCAATATTACTAGCTGCATTGCTTATATCCTATTTTATAAGATCGTTGTCTCTTGTAGTACCCAGTGTGTAACCAGGCCTCCAACAAAACTTCTATGGCTAAACATCTTAAGGAAACAGATCACTTTTATAACATAAAATAATTGTAATAATGTGATTCTAAGTATGAGAAGAAGCAACAAGGGAAAATGTCTCCTGGATCATAATTAGGGGATCCAGAGAATCTTTAATTATCAATAGGGTCTAATCTGAAAATTGGCACCTAGAGTGGCATATCAAGAATTTCCCCCTGACCTGGGATGAGCCTCCCAGCGCTGTGGGACAAAATCTTATCATGAAATATCTCCCAAATATTGGTCAAATTCCTGACCAAGAGGAGAGGATCAGCCCTCAGCGACTGCAGCCCTCCAATGTGAGCCGGTGAACCCTGAGGAAACTCGGGAAGGAGAAGAATACCTGCCACCTAGCAGCCATCAGACTGCAGCCACTCCCTATGGTGAGCCCTGAGGAAACTCAGGATGTGAAAATACAGGATACAGGCCCCAGATAGCTGTGGTGCATATCAAAGAAATGATTTCAGTGAGCCCAGACTCTTGTATCTTCCCATACAAAGAAAAATGCTGAATTCCTTAACTTGAGATGTGGCCTCCTGGGCTTGAAGCCCTCAAAATTCCCGGTAAGTCTCAACTTTTAGGTTGTGAATATTTTTAAGTATGCAGGTGTAAAGTAGACACTTCCAAAGCAGAACAAAAGACAAACCTCAACATTTGGAACACTGACACCAGTGGTGGACACTCCCAGAAAGATCCATCTGCTGGAGCAGTTAGAACGTTGTCACCCCTTTTTCCACAAGACTGTGGAATGGATATTGACAGTGGGGAATTGTAACAGGAAGAGCTAAATCGGACTCCATGTTCGATCTGTTTCTTTGACTTTAACCTTTGCTTTTCGTTGATTTTGTTATTATATCATACATAACGGCCTGCCTCAGGGAACCCTGCCCACCTGTGAAAGGCTGCGAGAAAGAAGAAATGAACACATCCCCTCACTGAGGCTGGACATTCCAGGAGATGTTTTGCAAGACTGATGGCCCTTTTACTTTACTTCCTCACCACCTCTCCCTCTCTGATTCTATAAAAGAAATCAGCCTCCAGACCCAGATAAGATGGTTTTTCAGAGACACTAGTCTGCCATCTTCTTGGTCTGCTGCCTTTCCGAATAAAGTTGTATTCCTTGTCTCAACACCTCATCTCTGATTCATTGGCCTGTTGTGCAGCGAGCAGAGCGAGCTCGGACTCGGTAACACAATGACAGAGACTACTTTCCAGGGTGGCTACAAGGATTAAATGACATGATGGGGGTAGAAAATCTAGCACGGAGTAGGCGTACAATGCATTTTAGTCTTTCTTTTCCTTCTTAAAGCGTTATTCTTATCTCAGTGCGGTCTTACAGAAACCCAGACAAAGGTAGATCTCAGTGCACATTTTCTAGGTGACACCCACCCGGAACCTCGTCTCTCTGAGCCTCAGTTTCCCCTTGTGTAAATGCTAGTTTAGGACAAGAGGAGATATCCCTGAGAGCCAGCCCTTTCATTGCTGTCATCATTAGAGTCTCGGGTGATCTTCAATATCTGATTGCATCATTCCCAGCATGCATTTTCCCTTTGCCAACCTCTTCCTGGTCAGCTGGGATCCATCTGGTCCTCAGGAAGCTGACTCCTCCCCTGCCCCAGGAATAAGCCAATCAGCACATTGCATCCCCCAGGATAGGCACATTGCATCCTCTAGTCACTGAGATTGCTCAGAGTGTGACGTGTGACTTAAACTAGTTCAGTGAGATTGACTTCTGAGACTTGCTGGAATGCTGGGAGTTCTCTTTTCTTCTGGACGACATGGTGTGCAAATGTGAAGCCTAGAATTACTTTTAGGGCTCCCATGAGGGGGGCCAGCCCAAGAGCAAAGCTGACTCACAGAGAAAGGCAAAGCAGAATGAATCATAGACATTGAAAAGACATTGTGACCCCTCTTTTACCCCTGGATCAAAACTCCCTGAGACTTTTCAGCTACACCATCCAATAATTGCCCTTCATTTTTTATGCCAGTTTGATTTGGTTTTCTTTTTCTTGCCCCCAAATGCATCCTTACAGACATATCTCTTTTACCAAAGACTTTCCACCCGTTTTAATCCTCATTGTGACCTTTCTAAATAGATACTATCATTCTTCCATTTTAGAGATGAGGAAACGGAGGCTCGGAAAAATGAATTGACTTGCTCAAAATTACAGAGGCAGAAAGTGTCAGTGCTGGGATTTGAATCTGGAAGTGCCTTATGTTCCTTTCTTCATGCTGTATGACCTCCCCATTTCTCATCTATCTCTGAGCAATTGAAAGGGAGAAAAACAGTAACAACCCCTAAACAACAATAATAATTGTTCCAGGGAAGACAAATCTCAAAATGTCAAAGTCTGGAAGATTCTTAGAGATCATTCAAGTTAACCTCCCTCAACCCTCCATTTTGTAGATGGGGAGACCGAGGCCCAGAGAGAGGAAGGATCACAGGGAGAAAGAATCAGATTGGGAACCAGGGCCTGGGAGAGCAAGAGGAGATTGTTCCTGCAAGAATGGACGGGTCATCTGCTGTTTCATGTCTGCCTGGAGGGCTTCCTCTTGGTAACAAATACCCTCATTCTTTAGAGGAACTGTCTGTCCCTCTGCTCTGGAGCCAGGTGGCTTGGTTGAGGCTGAGCAGCCCACCTCTAGCTCTAGGTCTGGCCAATCAGAACGGTGCATTCCCCTGGCAGCAACCATTGGCTCCGTTTGAGCACATGACCGAATCAAGCCAATCAGAGTGAACCCTGGAACTTGTGTGGGGACTACAGAAAAGAGGGGCTCCAAGTCTAAAACTCCAGGCTCAGAGCCTGTGGCAGGCCACCGTGGCAGGTTACAGTTTAATAATCTAGCTCGTTTTCACAGCATGCATTTTTAAACTTGCTTTCCATTTAGGGTAAGCAACGCAACCCAGTTTGCTGGGCCCATCCCAATTTTAAAACTGAAAAGTTCCATGTCCAGGGAACTGCCTCAGTCCCATGCAAATGGGGACAGGGAAGGTTGGTCAGTCTACTTCAATTTAGGGGTATCTGATATTGGTTTTCCATTAATAGCAGATTCCTTTTAAAATAAACTTACTTAAATTTAATAAGTGGGTCGTTAACAGGAAAAATACTAAGAAAATAATAGTACCTTTAGTGAAAGGAAATGGCAAGAAGAAATCATGAAAGCTGCATGTCAGTGCCTGACAGTCGTGGGAGACACACATGCCTGCAAGTTCCTGGGTCGCTGGCCTGCTAGCTGTTTGACCCTGGACAAGTTGCTCACCCTCTCTGAGCCTCCATGCCCTCCCCAGCTCACAAGGTGGTGGAAAGGACAGAGGCGGGGCTGGCTTGGGCAGGCAGGCTCTGTTTATACTCTTAAAGTGTGGGCTCCTCCCAGGGCAAAACCTGCCGCCAAGAGTGGCTCATAAGTTGTTGGAGGAGGCCCTTCATCCACCTGCTGCGTTTGGCTAATGGGACCATGTCTGCAAATTAGCCACCAGTCAGCCAAGACGCCCTTTAGAGATGCTAACTGCCTGGAGTCCAGGAGTCCACACTCCTCCCTGGCACAGGCGGCTGGCTGTCAATCTCTTGCCATTGTTGTCTGAAACAGCGCTTGATGTCTACACAGACCTGGGGCCTGGAATGCTGTTAGCATCTAACTATGGCACAGCGCGTGGAGCGTGGTCCAGCAATGCTCCTGCACGTAGCACACAGGTGCTAGCAGACATCTATTCCTGTGGACATCTCTGTGGACGCACGTGCACCCTCCTGCTCTCTGTGGACATATGTGCACCCTCGTGCCTGCCCTCTGGGACCCTCAAGTTTGGGGATGAAGGAGTGTATATGTGTGCTCTGTGAACCACGCATAAACCTGCACAGAAAGAGACCCAGACAAGGTACATACAGGCATGCTACGTGGGGCTGCTGTGAGGATTAAATGACAGACGCCTGTAAGGCACCCAGAACGGTGCCTGGCGCGTGGTTAGTTAGCCCTCAGTAAATGAGATCACATAAGTGATCATTTCCCCCCATATGCTCTTATTTATTGAGGTATAATTTACACATATAAAATGCACAGTTTTAAGTGTTTCAGCGCAATGCCTTTTGATAAATGGAAACATCTGTGTAACCACCATCCCAATTAAGGTACACATATTTCCATCACCCGAGAAAGTTCCCTCGGGGCCCTCTTCCAGTCAATATCCCCAGAGGCAACCACTGTTCTGATTTCTCTCACCAAAGTTCAGTTTTGCCTATTCTTGAAGCTCATATGGAGATGATGACTATTAACATACTCAGACACATGCAAGTAAGCATGCAGAGCCACACACACTCGCACATACGTGCATGGAAGCTCACGGATGCACCCAGATACACACTGAGAAAGGGGTATTTCTAAGCTGTAAATCCCTGGGTTTCAGTCTGCAGCTCAGATTAGCCTCTCGAGGTCCCGGTAGCTAAGGGAGTTGGGGAAGCTACTGGCACTGGGACCAGACCACGGGGAGGCTCCTTCAGCATCTCCTTTAGCTGCCGCTTGCTGGATGACCTCAGGAAAGTACGTAAAATCTCAGTTTTCTCCTCCATAAACATGGGATGACTAACATCCTCCTCCCTTGGATTGACCACTTACTATGTGCCAGGCACTGTTCTAAGGCCTGTACAAGTCCTAACGCACTCCATTCTTCCCGCCAGCTTAGTAGTTAGACCCCTCTCTTATGGGTAAGGGAACTGAGGCACAGAGAGGTGCAGCAGCTTGTCCAAGGTCACACAGCTGGGAAGTGGCAGAGTTGGATTTAACCCAGTATGGCTCCAGAGCCTTCACTCACCACCCTTACAGTATACCCCTCCCCATGGAGAGACTATGAGGGTTATTATCTATGTCCACGCCCTGGAAAACAGTAGGTGCTTAATAAATATTACATGCGGCTACTACCAAGAACATTCATGTCCACTATCTCAGTGATGTCATAGCAGAACCCAATTTTAAAGACAAGGAGACTGAGGCTCAGAGAATTCAGTGGCAAAAAAATCCAGGTCTTCTGATTCTAAATCTCACATTCCTTTTATTCTCCCCAGTAGGGCTATCCTATCCCACGAGGAAGGGAATTTGTTTTGTTTACTGCCATGTTCCCAGAACCTAGAAGAGTGCCTGGCATGTACTCAGCACTCAATAAATGTTTTTCGGGCTTCCCTGGTGGCGCAGTGGTTGAGAGTCCGCCTGCCGATGCAGGGGACACGGGTTCATGCCCCGGTCCAGGAGGATCCCACATGCCGCGGAGCGGCTGGGCCCGTGAGCCATGGCCGCTGAGCCTGCGCGTCCAGAGCCTGTGCTCCGCAACGGGAGAGGCCACAACAGTGAGAGGCCCGCGTACCACAAAAAAAAAAAAAAGTTTTCCCAATGAATGGATACAGCAGGGAGCTGGGAGGAATCACCCAGTCCAATGTCCTCCTTTATAGTTGGGGGATCCAGGACCTAGCGAGGGGGTGTGACTTGTCCAAGGTCACACTGCACCTTAGGACCATTGAATCTATCATTTTCTCTCTGCCTGGTCCACTCTCTCTACTTCCTGACCTGAGCAGGCCAAAAGCTTTTGGGAGCCCATGAGACACCCTCAAAGGCAATGTTAATGGGGAGCTGGCACAGAGCCTCTCCCCAATTCATTATGCTGTGCAAGGTCGGCGTGGAAGGCTGCCAAGTTAAACCTCAGAAAACGCCCGAGCAGAAATAAAACAAGGCCCAGCTTGCCAGGGCTTTCGCGCTGGGGATGGCGAGCATTCCTGGCGGAGAGGCGGGAGGGAAGGCCAGGCCAGCCTTTAAAAGCCCTTTGTGCACAAATGCTTGAACTGCAGCCCACTCTGGCCGTCGTCCCCACCAAGTCAGCAGAAGAAGCTAAAGCTTGCAGCCCAGCAGGACAGTGGGGAGTGGCCTGAGGTCTGTGCTTGTGGGGACAGAGGGTCAATGAGAGCCCATCCTGAAGATGAAGGAGAAATGAGAGGCGGTTGGGAATGCTGGGGAGGGAGTAGACTGCCCGAGACCGAGGGTCACTTTGAGTTATAAATCCCTAGCATTTGTACATGGGTGTACATTTTTAACACACAATGACTCCCCCTCATGACCGTTAAGTGCGTGTCCATAGAAGCAGAGATTGAGAGCCTTATGCGCAAGATTTATTGAGGAGACAGCAAGCAAGGGAAACAGGACCCGGCAGGGCAGGAGCTACGGTAAGATGGGGTCTTACAGGAAGCTAGCTTCAGCCTGATCCCACCACGGGGAGCTTGGGAGTGTGAACTGCACCTGAAGTTGATCTCACCTTAAAGTAAGAAGGCAGAGCTTTTTTTTTTTTGTGGTACGCGGGTCTCTCACCGCTGTGGCCTCTCCTGTTGCGGAGCACAGGCTCCGGACGCGCAGGCTCAGCGGCCATGGCTCACGGGCCCAGCCGCTCCGTGGCATGTGGGATCCTCCCGGACCGGGGCACGAACCCGCGTCCCCTGCATCGGCAGGCGGACTCTCAACCACTGCGCCACCGGGGAAGCCCAAGGCAGAGCTTTTGTACCCCTGACTCAGTGAGTCGTTGGCTACAGGCTGCCAGTGATGCGGGGAGGGGGCCGGAGGACAGAGCTGTTGTAGGGCGTAGTCCCCCAAGCAGGTGATTCCCATTGGCCAAGGGCAATTGTGAGAGGGGGGCAGTTATGAGAAGGAGGCAGTTGTAACTTATCAGCAGCTGGTACTCATAGCAGTTGCAAGGGGTGGGGGGTATGGGGGGAGGGGGAGAGAGGTACAGGTGCACCAGCCTGGAAAGGGGGTGTAGGGGAGGCACCTACAGCATCCATCCTGACTTAGTGCAGTAACTCATCACTACCTAAACCTCCCCAGCTTAGGGCCAACCCTTGGAAGAAAATGAGGAAAAGACTGAATAGTGCTGAGGTTAAGTTTCCACCACCCTCCCTCCATTGCAGGCCATGGAATCTAGTATTTGGAAAATAAGAAATTAAAAAAGAAACGGCACTTCATACATCTGGGCTCACAGAGTACAAGTTAGAACTATTCTGTCTGTAGGATTCTAGAATCTGCGAGACCCTCAGGGTGGCGTGTCAGAATCATTGCTTTCAGGCGCTCTGAGCCGATCTGCCTGCTGGGGAGGCCTCACCAAGGGAAGATGGGATGGGGCCCAGCTGGAGGACCAGGCTGTGCAGATGAAGTTGCAAGGTGAAGAAAGACAAAGCGGCCTAGGCAGGCCTCAGGGGAGGCCCCGGAACCAATGGCGAGATCTGATCCTGTGAGAAGGGGAGCGGTGGAGCAGGGATGTGGGGCAGAGGATCCTTGGGCAGGTGAGGGCCTGGCCTGCAGCCCCCATCCCAGCCGCGAAAGGCACCAGACCCTTCGGCCCTGAGCAGGCCCAAGGGCAGGGCCACATCTCACCCTCGCCCGTGCCAAGCTCCAGCCCCCTCACCTGGGCACAGCGCTCTCTACAGTGAGCAAAACACTACCGAGCAAAACACGCAGTCTTCTGAAGTGGGTGAGTCAAAATTCTACACGTGGGGAAACGGAAGCTTAGAGAGATGCAGTGACGTCGTTCACGAACAAGTGTTGATTGAGCACCTGCTCTGTGCCTGGCACTAATTCAGGGGCTGGGGATACTTTAATAAACAAAACAGAAAGCCCTGCTCACATGAAACTTATATTCAAGTAGGCTAGGAGTTGGGTGGGCCAGAAGGGAATAACTGCTATGGAAAAATAAATAATAAATAAATAAAGCAGGGAAGGGAGAAAGTGCGGGGGGTGGGGGCAGAAGCCGCCATTTTAAAGATGGAGAGTGAGAGACAGGAGAAGAACTCCAGCTTTGGGGTTAGGCGGGTTCGGTGTTTGAATCCCAGCTGGGCCAGGTACTCAGGGCGCAGCCTTGGTCAAACACTTGGCCTCTCTGAGCCTCAGTACCCTCACCTATGAAAAGGAGGCTGCTGTGAGAAGGGCACGGCTCGAGAAGGAGTTTTCATGGTGAGCCCCAAGGCAGAGGCACTATGTTTCAAAGTGTACTTCAAGGACCATCGGCATCAGAATCCACAGAGATCCCTGTTAGAATGCAGATCCCAGGCTGTGTCTAGAGACTTTGATTCTGTGGTCTGAGTGATGAACCTGGGAATCTGAATTCTGCTGGGGTTTGAGAATCCCTGACCTGGGCTTGGGTGTGGGGTTAAGGAGCCTCCCTGATGAAGATTCACGGGTCCCCAGAGTGGAAATGCCTTTAAAGATCACACAACCCAGCTATGTGCTCCCAGTATGCAGACAAGGAACCTGAAGACCAGAGAAGCTAAGTGACTTGCCCAAGGCCACACAGCAGGAAAGCTGGGTCTGGGATCATTGACAGCTGGATGGAGAGGTAACAGCTGGTTCAGATAACAAGCCGTCAGACTCCAGATAGAGGGGGTAGGGGCAGAGCGAGAGCTGAATTTCATCCCGGGAATCTTATCCTGCTAGACTGGAAGATGGATGAGTGTTTCCTTCCCATTTGAGACTGTTAAATGATCCTCTCCAGACTCCTGCTCAGTTAATTCCTTAGAGAAAAGGGAGCCTGCCCTTGGACCACTCTGACCAGCCCAGGGCACCCTAGCCTCCCAGTGAGCCCCTTCCTACAGCCCAGTGGACTTGCTGAACCCCTATGGGTGCCAATGTGGGACACATACCACCAGTACCAGCTGCATTGAAATCTGATTTCTCAACCTCAGTGCACCCTGGAATCACTTTGGGAGCTTTGCAGAATACCAGTCCCTGTGTCCCACCCACAGAGATTCTGATTTAATTGGTCTGGAGGGTGGCCTGGCGTTGGGATTTTTCAAAGATTCTCAGATGATTCTCACGTGCAGCCAAGACTGGGTTAGCTGTACAGGGAAAGACATCGGATCCCATTGATTCAAAGTGAGAAGGTGTTAGCCTTTCCAATTCTCCTTCAAACCTTCAGACTCCCTTAAGGGGAAAGTCCCTGTTGGAAGCTAATGGGACTATCACACCTCTCTAACACACATACGTCTCCCCTTTGAACCCAGAGAGAGCAGGTGTCGGACTCCAGCATCTGGCTGGAATTTCATAACATGATTAATGGCAAATGGTACCAATTCTTCATGATATCAAATTTCCTCTTACAGACAACTTGATTGAAGTAAAATAAATTAATTAAAGAATATTAAGCAAATCCTATTTCGGGTATTTCCCCTGCACTCAGTGGTGGTTTCTGACCCAAGTGAGTCCCCTCACGTATGTCCTCCTCCGGCCACAGGGATTGGTTCAAAGATGAGCACATGACCCAAGTATGTCCAATCAGAGCCAACCCTGGGACTTTTGCTGGAACAGCCAGGGAAGAGGGCCTCTCTTTCTGCTGGCTTTGGTGTTCAGAAGATGAAGTTCAGAGAAAATGTCAGCTCAGAGAGAGGATGTGACCTGTCTGAGGCTCCAGGCACTAGTGGTGGAGCTGGGATTTGAACCAAGTCCATCTGCCCCCAAAGGTAGTGCAACTTCCAACTAAACCATATTTCTGGTGAATTTTTCATTTAGAAACCTCCCTCAGAACTTCTGTTTCCTGGGTTTACAGTCTTCGTATGTGGCATTTGCTTTAGAAAAACTCAGCAACACCCTATAAAAGATAACCCAAATAGGTACCTTTAAAAAGCTGATAGAAAACATGAATTATCATTCAATACATTCCGAGCACCAGAGAAGATATTTGGCTGTTTGCAAAAGAATTTGGTGCCCTTCCTCCTTTCAGTTTGGGATGATAAGAGCCTTCTGGTTGGAGTTCTGGCCAGACCTTTAAAACTATTTCACCCACTCCTAACCCAAAGGAGTTCAATATTTGCTTCCTGGCAACTGTGACTAACCTCTGAATTCTTTCATCCATCAGTTCATTCAACACAATCCTACAGAGTGCTTACAGGGAGGCAGGCACAGTGCTAGGTGCAGGAGACACAGATGAACACAGCAGACAAGTCCTGCCATCAGGGAGCTCACAGTCCACATGGGGCAAGGGAAGGCAGAATAATCAGACCATCATCAAAATGGATGTGAAATTACAGTGGGAACAAGGGCCATCCAACAGAGGTACATAGAACTTTGAAAACCATAACTGGGAGGTTTGACCTGTTCAGAGATCATGGACGGCTTCCTGGAGGAGGTGACATTCGATCTGGGAGCTTCAGGATGAGCAGGCAATACTGGGTGAAGAAGAAAGGAAAACAAATTCCAGGCTGAGGGAAAGCATGTGCGAAGGCCCAAAGCAAGAAGGAATTTAGTATGAGATCAGTGTGGCTGGACACAAGGAACCAGGAGACTGTGGTGGGAGATGAAATCAGAGAGGTGGGGGGCCTGGCCGCATGGAAACTTGCAGGCCACTCGGAGGGGATTTAACCTCTCCTTCCACCCATTCTCCAGCAAATCAAATGGAAATTACCCACCTTTGCCCTCCTCCCTCCTTTACCTCATAAAACTGTGAAAAATCCCACTGCCCTTATGATTTATGGAATTTGAAAAATACAACAAAATATCCACACAATTGAGATTCTTTAAAAACTTGGGGTGTTTGAGCTACTTAAGGAGAAAAGGGAGAAGAGCAAAAAGAGAAAGGCAAGAAGCCCAAGAATAAAAGGGAGAAGCAAGTGAGGGAGAGCTACGGAGAGAAGGAGAGCAGCGTGGGGGTGGGGGTGGGGGTGGGGTGCTGGCTCAGTGCCTGGGCTCTGCAGGTAACAGCCTGGGGTCAGACGCTGCCCTGCCCTCTCTTAGCTGCATCCTTGCATGTATTACTCTGCCTCTCCGGGGCTCAGTTTCCACATCTGTAAAATGGGGAAAATAACAGTACATTCCTCATAGGGCGTTGAGGGGACTATCTGAGTTAACGTCTGTATGAGTGGTACAGGAATGTTAGCTATGTGGGTGTTGGCAGAGAAATAGGCTGGATGGTGCCTCTGAAGCCCTCAGAGTCCCCAGGGAAACCTGGGCTCAGCCTGGACAGCTGGAGGGTGAGAAGTACTGAGGAGACACAGGGCCCACAGCGATGGGCTCCTTTGAGATAGGCTTTGGAGGGCGGCTAAGAAATCTTCCTGGGAGAGCGAAACTCCTCCTCCCTTGAGTGAGAATGTCTCATATCTGGAAGGAGGAACCAGGTTCTGCATTTTTCTGAGTGAAAGGGAAGGGCTTCTGGGCACCTCCTCTAAGGAACCTCCAGTTCAGGGAAGATTAACCCCAGAGCAATGAACTTTGGAATCCAAAAGCAGTGACCAAAGGGGTCTGACGATAAATTCTTTTTTTTTTTTTTTTTTTTTTTGCGGTACGCGGGCCTCTCACTGCTGTGGCCTCTCCCATTGAGAAGCAACAGGCTCCGGACGCGCAGGCTCAGCGGCCATGGCTCACGGGCCCAGCCGCTCCGCGGCATGTGGGATCTTCCCGGACCGCGGCACGAACCTGCGTCCCCTGCATTGGCAGGCAGACTCTCAACCACTGCGCCACCAGGGAAGCCCCTGATGATAAATTCTTGAAAGAAATACCAGGGCCCATTGTGGGGCTTAGAATGTCATCAAGTTTGGGAAGTCAAGGGAATTCCCTAGCGGTCCAGTCATTAGGACTCCTCGCTTTCACTGCCGAGGGCACCGGTTCAATCCCTGGTGGAGGAACTAAGATCCCGCAAGCCACGCAGCGTGGCAAAAAAAAAAAAAAAAAAAAAAAATCAGAAGTCAAGGGAAGGGTGTTCAAATAGAGTTTTAAAGGATGAATTAAGGAGGCCAAGGGGGCCAGCGTAGGGGCTGCAAGCTTGTGCTAGTCAGCACAGCATGTGCAAAGGTCCTGAGATGAGACCCGGAATGGTGTCCTGAAGATCTGAGAAAGGAGATAGGGAGCCATACGAAGAATCTGTAATGTGAAGGTGGGGTAGAACTCCTTATAGGTCCCTAGTGGCCAGGTAAGGGTTTTGGAAATTATCCTGAGAACAATGAGAAACCATGGAGGGGTTGATACCTCTTCCTACCGCTGCTTCCCCTCACCCTCATTCAAAAACTGTCTAGGTAGAGTGGATGTGATTTGACATGGGCTCTGCATAGAATGATTTGAGAGCTTGGAAAACTCTCTGACTACTACTACTGCAAGAACAGTAGTCATTCATTCATTCATTTATTTATTCAACAAATATTCATTTAGTAACTACTATATGCTAAGCACGATTTTAGCACTAGGAAGATAGAAGTAAACCCTGAACAAGTTCCTCTCTAATGGAGCTTATAATGCAATACAATGAGACAGACAAAAGCGAGATAAATATATAGCATTCTAGGTGGTGGAAAGGACTATGAGAAAAATAAAAGAAGGTAAAGAATGGAGCATGTGAAGATCAGGGGAGGGGGTGCTGTAACCATTTACTGGGGGATGTGACCCAGCAAATTGCCCGTGCAGACCCCCTTCCCACCCAGTGTCCCCTGAGTGTCCATTATTTGCACCATTGTAAGCAGAGTTTAAAGATGATTTTTTAGCACCTCTCCATCCCACAGTCAATTAAGCTCCCCCTCTGCCTGGCACCAAGAGTGCATTTGTGGTGACCACAGCGACCAGCAAACCGTTCCCCTTCCCTACGCGTTGCTGCCAGCCGCATGTAAGGAAGCCACAAGCACTAGGCACTCTGTTCTCGCCTTTGCCTGACACCATTTGCCTTTCTCTGGATAATAGGGTGGTGAGATCATCCGGGTGCCCCCCAGGGGGTTGGCAGGGCTGCATCCCTGGGCCTGTTCCAGGCCAGCCAGCAAGAAAAAGAAGTGGATTTAAGCGGAGTTGACAACAGGTTCGAGGGTTTCCGGCAGGAGTGGGGCAGGGGAGCCATTCTTCAGCCGCCTTCCTGAGGATCACGTCACCTCTGCCAGCACCACCCGAGTGGATGGGCGTCAGAAACAGAAGGAGGTGTAACAGAACCCCCCTGGCTAAATGGAGATTTGGGAACCTTCTGTGGTTTGCATTTCTTCGGGAACTCTGCCAGAGGGGGATGATGAGCAGCAATGACACACACAAGAGATGAGACCCACAAATAACGAGTTGGAAACGGGAGTTCCGACTCGAAACACCAGCGTTCCGGATGTGCCTGACAGAATTGTGATCACAAACGCCACTTGGGCGGCGTTTGCGATCAGACCTTGAAACCTCAGAATTCCAACTCCGAGCATGAGTTCCAACCTGAAACATCAGCGTTCCAACCTTGTCTGCTGGAGTTCTCGGTCACAAATATCAACACTCTGGCCGTGTACTCCTTGGGTCCAGTTACAAATCTGAGGATTCTGACCTTGGATGGCAGCCTTCTGACCTTGAACCCCAGAGTTGTGACCTCGAATGGCGATGCTCCAAGAATGAACATCAACCACAGCCGTGATCTTGAGTGACAGACCTGCAACCCCGAACCCCAGAATTCCAATCCCAGGCACCCTAACCTCTACCAAGAATTTCTGAAATCCCAAGCTTTCCAGCCTGAATTTGCAGAGCTAACATCACTCCATAAGGATATAAAGTCGAATTCTACACAACAAACTCTCCCACAGGCCCCCAGCCCCCAGAAATAAGCCCGAAGCTTGGATGATGATGAAGAAGATGAAAGTAACAGTTCGAATAACACTGGCTCACATTTATTTGCTGCACTTGGCTGAGCACGTCACATGCTATATCTCAGTGCATCCTCCGGACCACCCCAGGGAATTTATTATTCCCATTTTACAGGTGAGGAACCTGAGGCTCAAAGTCGGTCTGGTTTGCTGACTCAATATTCAGTGCTTTTCCCAACCACTTCAGCAGATTTTTCCTCCTGCTCTCTTTGGAGTTTGGGTAGGGGGACCTAGGATCCTATTAGCTAATACATTTAGGACTTACCTGTGAATTTCCCTGACCTGTGTTGTCATTCACCGGGGATGGGCTGCCTTGAGTTTTGGAGCCCCACCTGTGTGGAACAGTCATTCATTCAACAGACACTTGCCACCCTGTGCTGTGCTGCAGTAAGGAGAGGGGAGAGGGGACCTGTTACTTCTGACACCCAGGCTCTATACCCTTCCTCCCCACTCCCTTCACGATGGGAGGGTCTCAGAGGCAAGAAGTGATCACCCCCTGCTATTTCTAGCCATCGAAGTTTCTATGCTGCAGGGGTCAAGAAGTGGAGCCCCAAAGGCTGAATGTGGTCCACAGACGTGTTCTGTTTGGCTCACTCAAATGTTTTAAATTTTTTTTTAAATTATTTGGCAACATTGAAAAACGTGGATATCTCAGTGAAAGCTAAAATTTCTGGCTGGGCCCAGAACCCAGCCTGGACGCAGAATCCAGCCTTGAGCTGAATAGCAGCTGCGTCCTTGGATGGGCACATGTGCTCCAGTTCACCACAGTCCCCACCACTCTCTCCTGCCTCCTTAACTGAGTGTTGAAAACCACCTCTTTGGATTGGTTATCCTCCCAGTCGTGAGGCCAGCAAGAGTCTAAACTTTTTATGCAGGGGGTGGGTACTGGTGGGTAGAAACCCGAAGGAAGGGGGAGGAGAACTAGGGGACTTGCCTTGGGTTGCATTTGCATGGGGCTTTATGTAAGATGGAGAAGGCTCCATGTGCCCACATCAGTGGATGCGGGGTGTGATGGAGACTGGGAAGAAGGCTGGGGGGAGGGTCTAAGCCCCCTGCTCTCCAGTCACTCCTTGGCACAGCCATTGCATGAAGGGTTCAAGCAGGCAAAGGTGTCATAAGAGGCCTGATTAAGGCAAGGTTTGGGGTAGCCTCTCTTTCCTCTGTCCCTCTTGACAAAAGGAAGAGAGAAGGAAAACCAACAATATGAACGGAGCATCCGTGCCTGGCCAGCTCAGTGCTGGCTGCTCTGGCACAGATGAGTGCACCTGTCTTTCCAGTAGTCCTGCTTGGCAAGTTACCACGCCCATTTTCCAGGTAGGGAAACTGAGGCCCAGAGAGATGATGGGGCTGTTTGCCCCGGGTCTTGTAGCTCATATGTGGCGGTGTTAGGATTATGAACCCAGGCCTCCAGAGTTCCAAGCCAGAGCTCTTTCCACTCATCCTACCAGGGAGATGGCATATGAGAGGAGGAAAAACACTGGTGAAGAGGAGGGGAAGGGCACCTGCCCCAAGTGGGCCTAATCTGAAAATAAACCAGAGAGACATTTTTATCATTGAAAGAGTGGAAATGCCACCACATCCAAACTGCTTGTTCAAGGTCAGGGAGGGCCTTTCTGAAGAGGTGACATATGAGCCAAGATCTGAAGGATGAGAAGGGGCAGCTGGCACTGCAAGATGCAGAGCCAGAGGCCCAGAAAGGTTAAGTGACTTGTTCAAGGTCACAGGACTAACTTCCCTCCCTCCCTCCAGTCCTCCAACAAACCCTCTCTGACAAAGCCAGCCCCGCCCCTGCATCAGGCCCTGGGGTGACTTTAGAACACAGGTCAGAAAACTTTCCCTGTAAATGCTGTTGTTACCAAAAAGCAACCATAGATAATAGGTAAATGAACATGTTGATGTTCCAATAAAGCTTTATTTACAAAACCGGCAGCCTACCCTGCTTTACAACACAGAAATGAGTACGACACAGTCCTAGATTTTGAGAATATCCTGCCTTGGTTGGGGCGGTAATACAAGTTTAGAAGAAAACAGAATACACAAGGGAGCATGCTAAATGGTGCAGGAGAGGTAGAAACAGAATATGTAGAAGATCACTTCTGCGGCTCAGGAAGGAGAGAAATCAAGTTCAGGTTCTCAGAAAGGGCCACCCGCACTCCTCTTTGACCTTGGCCTGTTATTCTCTATCTAAACACCTTCTTTCCTTCCCAGCATACATATTACACTTTGTGATTATTCTTTCATTTAACTTTTTATTTGTTTAATGCCTAGCTCCCTCCAGCAGGCTATAAACTCCATAATGGCTACGGATTATTTTTGCCAGCTTACATTTATTCTCTCCTTTTTTGCTAACAGTATTTCAATTTTTCTTTGAAAAACCACCTCTTTCCCATTCTCAGTCCCAACTCAGAAGCAGCCATTGTCATGTGACCCAGACCTGGCTAAGTGATTGACTTAGGGATGGACCAGTGAAAATCAGCCCTGGGATTTTGCTGGAATTACTGGGGAAGAGACTTGCTTTTTCCCCAGGATGGAAGCCTACAGTTGCTGGGTGCTCTCTTTCCAGCCATGTTTGCACAGCCTGCTGAGAAGCCAACATGGATAAGAAGAGACTTAGATGGATTGGAGACCAATTCTTGATGACATATTTAAGCCCCAGATCCAGCCCTGCCTGAAGCCCTACCTAACCCGACTTTTCAATTACATTTTTTTTTTATTAAGTCCATTTGAACTGCATTTTTCTCACCCACAACCAAAGGAATCCTAAACCAATAGACACACAAGTGCTTCTTATGCATCCTGCACAATGCCTGGCATATAATAACATGCAGTAAATGTTTGTCACACAGACAACAGGTGGCATTGAAGGAGGACCTCAAAACATGCACATACACCCACATGAAGTTAGAAGGACCAGAGAAGCCTAGAAAGGAAACTAACTTTGAATCCAATAGGATTGTCCCAGGAATAGGAGGGAATGACTGAATCAAATTTCGGTCAGTATTTCAAGGAACAATAAGGGATGTGTAAACATACCCACAGCATAAGAGATAAAAGAGAATTGATCTATTCAGTGGGAATTCTAGACATGTTGAAGGCTGGTTCAACATTATCTTTTTTTTTTTTTTTTTTTTTGTGGCCACACTTTGTGGCATGCAGGATCTTAGTTCCCCATCCAGGGGTCGAACCTATGCCCCCTGCATTGGGAGCGCAGAGTCTTAACCACTGGACCGCCGGGGAAGTCCCCCAACATTATCTTATCCCCACCTTTCTTTCTGTTTTCACATGCCCCTGGCAGGGCGATCATGCACTGCGTCTTCGGTACCAACAGTTGGGTCTACAGACTCTGAGAAGAAATGCTGGCCAAGGTAAGGGGCCCCACGGATCACACAGGCCTTGGAAAGGCTCAGGCATGGGCCTTAGGTAGCAATTAGTGAAATACAATGCTCTATGTTTAGAAGCTGTTTGATTCCAGGTGCATTACCTGGTGGATGTGAAAGATGATGTGGAATTGGCCAATATAACATGATTCTCTCAAAGACAGTGTCTGTCTGCCAGGCCATGGTGGGCAATTATGGTGGAGACCAGCCCTGCTGCAGAGCAAACATGGAGCAGACAGGGTGTGAAGGAACACCTCAAGTGCCTAATCCAATTGCACCTCCTCGCTGTGAATGGAAGGCCAGAAGTCACTTCTTCCTGTCCCAGGAAGTATGGGGATGGTAGTGGGCAGGTAGAGATAAGGAAGGTGGGAGGAGATTGGAGGGGGTACACCTGGGAGACGCTTGCCTTGTATGGGAGAACCCTCTGATCGATCACCATAAGATCATGCAAGTTTGCTCATTCGTTCACTCAACAATTGTTTACTAACACTAAACCGCAATAAAAATTAATAATAACAGCCATGGTTAACTCGTACTGAACACGTGCTGAGTACCAGGGATTGCTGAGTGCTTCATATAGAATTGTCACAGGAATTCCCTGGAGGCCCAGTGGTTAGGACTCTGAGCTCTCGCTGCCGAGGGCCCAAGTTCAATCCCTGGTTGGGGAACTAAGATCCCACAAGCTGCGCAGCGCGGCCAAAAAAGAAAGAAAGAGATAGAATTGTTACTCTGGTTGTTATGAGGCTCCCCAAATTATGGATCAGGAAATTGAAGCCCAGAGAAATTCATTCCCCCAAGGGCACACAGCTTGAATCAACATCGAGCTAGGATTTGAATGTAGGCAGTCGGGCTGCAGAGCCTGCTCTCTTAAGCATTCCTGTCTCTCTGTGGGCCAGGCCTGGCATCCACAGAAAAACTCATAAGCTAGTCTTCAGAGTGTTTTGTGCAAGGAAGTTATGAACATCAGGTTTCTGGAGCACAGAGGAGGGAGCAGGCAGCGCTGCCTGATGGGGGTGTGGGTGGTGGAGGGAGGGAGAAGCTGGGCCTTGAAGGGTGATGAGAGAGAGGCTGCAGGCAGACAAGAGGGAGAAGGGAGTGCAAAGCAGAGGAATCAGCTTGGGCAGAAGTGTGGAGCAGGACCCAGGAAGGATGGTGTATTTGGGGAATGCAAGAATGTGGGTGTGGTGTGAGCAGAGGGTACCATGGACAGAGAACAGGGAGAGCCGAAGGTGGAGAGGTTGGCTGACGTCTTGAAGGTCAGGCTGAGGAGTTTGGACTTTATTCTGGGGGCAGTGAGAACCATGCAAGGGTTTTTGGAAGGGGATGATTAGCATGAGCAGATTACGCTTGAGAAAGATGGCTTAGGTTCCCTGCAGAGAAGGGACTGGAAGGGGACAGCTGGAGGCAGGGAGGCCAGTGCAGAGGCTCAGACTCTGAGGAAAGACCAAAGCAACAGCAACAAAGTCATCCCTCTGATCTTATCTCCCCAGCTCCCCTGCTTTCACTCTGCTCTGGCCACACTGGCCACCTGGCTGTTTCTTGACTGCCCCAAACATGTTCTTGCCCCAGGGCCTTAGCACATGCTGTTTTCTCCACCAGAAACACTCTCCCCTGCCAAAGTCCACATGCCTCCCTCTCTCCCTTCCTGCAGGTTTCTGCTTAATTGGCACCTTCTTGGTGAGGCCTTTTCTGACCATCCTGGTTAAACACCCTGCACCGGAACACTCCCGCTCCCTTTCCTGCTAACCTTTCTCCGTGTCACCTGCTACAACCAAAATATTGCATATTTATTTCATCTTGTCATTTCATCCATGAATACTTCACTATGTATCTCTAAAATATAAATATTTCCAAACATAATCACAATAGCAATTATTACACCTAAAAAATAGCATTCATTCCGCCATAACATCAAACATCCAGTTAGCATTCATCTTCCTCTGTCTCATGATTTGTTTTTCACAGTTTCTCAGCTCCAGGAAGTATCTGTATTTGTTTCTTTTTTGAATGGTCTTAATCTCTCTATTCACTGGCATCCCAGTGCCATGAGGGCTGGAGTCTTTGTTTTGTTCTCTGTGCTGTGTCACCAACACCTAGGACAGTGCTCGGCACACAGTAGGCGCTCAATAAATCTTGTTGAATAAATGAATACAACCAATCCTAATAATAACAGCTGCTATTGAGCTTGTGGGTGTTATCTGTTTATTGTTATTTACTATATTACATCATCTAATCCTCACAACCTCTTTATAAGGTAAGGGCTGTGATTGGGCCCATTTTCCAGATGGGGAAACTGAGCCACTTGGCTCAAGGACTCACAGCTAGAAAGTGGCCAGGGCCTAAGACCCATCACATGGACCGGGCATCTGTGGCTGCTGGTGGAGGCTGAGGTTTTGTGGTTGCCCAGGAACCGCCCCACATCCCACATGTATCCCCAATCCAGCCACCTTTCACTGACTTACTTCCCTCTTCCAAGCTGCCATCTTTTCTCTCTCTCTTCTTTTTTTTTTTTTTTTGGCCGCACCGTGTGGCTTGGGGGATCTTAGTTCCCCAACCAGGGATCAAACCCGGGACCTGGCAGTGAGAGTGCTGAGTCCTAACCACTGGACCACTAGGGAGTCCCCCGCCATCTTCTCTTGCAGTGCTGCAACATCCTCCTGGCAGCTGCTCATCTTTTATTTCTCTAATGCCCACTCTTCATGCAGCACCTAGGGGGTGGAGGCCAGGGATGCTGCTAAACATCTTATAATGCACAGGACAGCCCCCTTCAACAGAGAATTATCCCTCTTCAAATGTCAACAGCGCTGAGGTTGAAAAGCCAGAGATGTCCTGCACCCAGAGCATGGCAGAAGCAGATGAGAGTCAGACTTCTGGAAATGTGTTAGTGATAATAATGAGAGTCCCAAAGTTTGTAAACAAAGCTCAAAGGCCTAAATGCAAGGTCTGAAAGTATAAAACTCTTAGAAGAAATCATGGGGAAAACACTTCATGACATTGGACTTGGCAATGACTTCTTGGATCTGACACCGAAAGCACAGGCAGCAAAAGAAAACATAGACCAGTTGGACTTCATCAAAATTTAAAACTTCTGTGCCTCAAAGGACACAGTCAACAGAGTACAAAGGCAACCTACCGAATGGGAAAACATATCTGTAGATCATGTATCTGATAAGGGGTTGCTATCCAGAATATATAAAGAAACTGCTACAACTCAAGAATAAAAAACAAACAACCCGATTAGAAGATGGGCAACTTACTTAAATCGGTATTTCTCCAAAGAAGATATGCACATGGCCAACAAGCATGCGAAAAGGTACTCAACGTCACTAATCATTAGGGAAATGCATGTCAAAATCACAATGAGATACCGCCTCATATCCGTTAAGATGGCTACGGTAAACAAAACAAAACCACAACACGCAGGAAGTAACAAGTGTTGGTGAGGGTGTGGAGAAACTAGAACCCCTGTGCACTGTTGGTAGGAATGTGAAATGGTGTAGCTGCCATGAAAGACAGTATGGAGATTCCTCAAAAAATTAAAAATAGAATTACCACGTAATCCAGCAATTCCACTGCCGGATATACACCCAAAAGAACTGAAAGCAGGGTCTCGAAGAGATATTTGTACAGCCACATTCCTAGCAGTATTATTCACAAAATAGCCGAAAGGTGGAAGCAACCCAAGTGTCCATTGATAGGTGAACGGATAAATAAAATGTGGTATATACACAAAATGTATTATTATTCAGCCTTAAAAAGGAAGGAAATTCTGACACATGCAACAACATGGGGGACCCTTGAGGATATTACACTAAGTGAAATAAGTCAGTCATGAAAAGACAAATACTGGACTGAGAGTAGTCAAATTCATAAAGACAGAAAGTAGAAGAGTGGATGCCAGGGGCTGAGGGGTGGGAATGGAGTTATTGCTTCACAGGTACAGAGTTTCAATTTTGCAAAATAAAAAGTTCTGGAGGTTGGTTGCACAACAATGTGAATATACTTAACACTACTGAACTATCCACTTAAAAATGGTTACGATGGTAAATTTCATGTTATGTATACTTTACCACAAATAAAAAAGAAATCACCCAGAGATTGTTTCAATTGCGGGGTCCAGGTATGGGTGTTTGTCGAAGCTCAGGTGACCCAAATGTTCAGACAGTGGTGAGCACCCTGCTCTGTGAAGTGTGCCCTATTTATTATTCCCATTCCCAGCACGGGGGAGGTGACTTGTGGGCTTATACCGCCAGGAAGCAGTGGGGGTGGAATTGGAACCCAGGCCATTCCCGTACCCGCAGGAATATGTCTCACGTGGTAACATTACGTCTTATTTGCTATTTATGTCATCAGGGAAATTTTAAAGGAGAATTGGTGCTCTGGATACGAACATGTGAATTCCGGCTCCCGCCCCACCCGCCTCCAATTTGGGGGCAGGGGTGTGCCTCTGTCCCTGCCCCCATCCGGTCAAGGCCACCTCTACCAGAGACACCAAAATCAAGAATATGCCACGTCAGGGAGAAGGTAAGGCCTTATCTTAATATTTAAATTATCTATTAAAATAATGCTTAATGCTAACCCTGTGTCTCCAATAGTCCCATCCCGGAGTCTTTGGGGCCAGGAACACTCCCAAGTTAGGAGGGAGACGCTGAAGGCCTCTCACCTCCGCAGCACTTCAGTTCCCCAAGGTGAAGAGGCATCCTGGAGCTCTTTTCTCACTTCCTGAAGGTCATTCACTTGGCACAGAGGCCAGATCGTGGGCTCGCAGTCCTCCCGTTCGCTGTGTGACCCTGAGCCAGCCACTTCACCTCTCGGGGCCTCAGTTTCCACAGCTGTAAGCTGAGGATAATTATCCCTCCCTCGTGAGGTGACTGTGGGAATCAGATACCACAGTGCATTTAAATGCTCCTTGCGCCGCGTCAGGCACAGTGGTAGCTGCGGCTGCTCTTGTTTTCATTTTCGCCAGGAGCTGGAAATGAGGCTGACCGAGCCCAACCAGCCCTGGAATTTTTTCTTGCAAGATGATCCCCGATAGGAGTTTGAGGTTTCCCACAGGTCTTTTGCTGCATCCCTAGAAGCAGATCCTAAGATAAAGATCTGAGTAAAGTGGCTTATGTAGGAAGTGATCCTAGAAAACACTGGTAGGGGAGAGGAGACATGAGACAGGGAAGGGAAAGAGGCCAAACAGAGTGTACTAGCAAGCAAGGAACCACTGTGGGCACCTGGGGCTGAATTCTGCTGAGGAACTCTGGGGCCAGTGTGGACCATGAACCTCTGAGTTATATCCCCATGCAGGGGGAGGGAGCTGAAGTATTATACACCTTCCCCATCAGTCATCAGTTGAGGGCTGCTCCCTCCAGGTAGGGCCTTAACTCCCTCTCTTTACTGGACTCCACAGGCCAGAGGAAGCTTCTAGGCAAAGAACTGCAGGTGCTGGCAGCTGGGAGTTGGGCTAGTGGCACTGAAAAGGTAAGAGCTAAAAGGATATGGGTGGGAGGGACACTGACCATATCTTCCCCATCAGGACTGGGTCCCTGTTCTGCTCCACTTGCCTATGTGACGTTGAGCAAAGTTATGTAACCTCACCTTATAATGAGCATGTATCTTTGTATAAGAATAATGAATTTTTGAAAAGGATCTTATTTATCTGGCAGGAGAGTCTGGAGGGTTACATGAAATGACAATTAAAAACGAAACAAAATAAACCCCGCTAACAGTTACTGAGGGCTTTTTACGTGTCAAACCCTATTTGAAATGCTTTGCATGCATTAATTCATTTAATTCTGGTGGCGATTCAATGAGGCAGCCCCTGCTATTGCCCCCATTTTATGATTGAAGGAACTGGGGCACAAGGAGGTGCAGTAGTTTGTCACATGTCACATGGTGAGTAACAGGGGAGTCAAATTTTGAACTTGGTCCCATCCACGACAGGTTGAACTTGGGCAACCCTAAAATCAGGGCTCCCATCCAGGACACTGTCAAGTATAGGAAGTACACATAGTGCTGGGTATGGAGTTGGTGCTTAATGTGTGCTTGTTCTCTTTCAGTTAATTAAGCTTTGGCCAAACTGCTCATTTGGCCAGCACTTGTCCTTCCTAAACATTTTCACAATCTCTAGCTTTTTGTAGCCTTTCAAAAACCCTTGGGAGACCAGCTGCCTAGGTATGATACTGGTCAAGCATCCTGGAGGAATGGAAATACCCCTGAACCTCAGTGAAGGTAACGGGGCGTGGGGGGCGAGGGAGGGGCAGAAAGGCCTGAAAATGGCCCCTGATCTTTCCCCAACTTGTTGTGTGACCCAGGCAAGTCCTTGAAGTATCCTCCGTGTTTCCCCTTATCAAATCAGGATACTGGATTTATGAAGTGTGGCTTCCGTGCTTTCCATGCACGATCATACTTAATCCTCCAGGCAACCCTGGGAGGTAGCTTTTATTATCATCCTCATTTACAGCTTAGGAAATGGAAGCTACGAGAAATGAAATGATTTGTCCAAAGTCCAGAGCTAGGAAATGTCAGGGCTGGGAATCAAACCCAGGTCTGTGTGACCCCACAGCCGGGATTCTGAATCTCTGGCATATTGGGCTGGCCAAAAAGCTCGTTCGGGGTTTCCATAACAAAAACCTGAGTGAACTTTTGGCCAACCCAATACCAACATCCAGGATGACTGACCCGGGCCAGCAGGAGCCTCAGCCAGACGATTCATAGCACTGGAGGGGCCCCATGGATTCTGAGTTGGTTTCCCTCATTTTTCTTGATGATAAAACATGAATCCGTCCTGGCTCAAATCAAGGAAGTAGAAGCATCATCACAGTAAAGGCATGAAATCCCAGGGGGGCAGGCGGGGATCCTACAATCAACAACACGGTAACAGGGGATGTTGCCAACCAGGGGAGTAGCTAGAAGAGAGGAATTCGGTGATAATACCAACCATCACTGTGGTCACATATAGAACATTTATTACCTGCCGGGCACTGGGTTAAGCTCTTTATGCAGATTATCTCCTAAGGGCCCTACGAGGCAGGCTCCATTTTTTAGAGGAGGAAACTAACACTCAGAGGAGGAAAGGAACTTACCCAAGGTCATATTCCTGGCAAGCAATGTAGAAATGAACCACATCTGTTGGACTCCAGAGCTGAATCTTTTTTTTTGGGGGGGGGGAAGGCTTTTTAAAAGTATATATATATATATATATATATATATTTATTTATTTATTTTGCCTGCACCGGGTATTAGTTGTGGCATGTGAACTCTTAGTTGAGGCATGCATGCAAGATCTAGTTCCCCGACCGGGGACTGAAACCAGGCCCCCTGCATTGGCAGCACAGAGTCTTATCCACTTGGACCATCAGGGAAGTCCCCAGAGCTGATTTAAAAATCTGATTTAAAATTCTGTGGTGGGCAAAGTACTGACCAAAGTCTCTAAATAAAGAATACTCTCACACTGGGATATAATAATAATAATTCATATGTATAAAGTACTTTCCATTTGCAAATTACATGCACCATCTGAAATCTCACTGAATCATCAAAATAGTCCCAAGAGGTGGGCACTTATACCATCACCATTTGGCAGATGAGCTCACTGAAGCTCAGAGAGCTTGAATGAGCTGTCCAAGATTCCAGATCGAAGAAGCACAGGTTTGGGAACCAGACCAACCTGGGTTCAAACCCTTGCTCTGCCATTTTCATTCCTTCAACAAATATTGACTGAGCACTTAGCTGTGTGAGCTCTGGCAAGTGACTGCCCCTCTCAGAACTTCCATTTCCTCTTTATAAAAGAATATTAATACCACTCATCAAATCCATTCCCTCCCTCATCTGAAAATGCCAGACATGCTTTTCCAGGCTTCCCTGCAGATAGAGCATGAGCATGTGACCTGATGCCGGCCAATGGGATTTAAAATGAAGTCTGCCAGGGGGCTGCTGGGAAAGGTTTGCCTTGCAGAAAAAAGAAAGTGGCACGTAAGAGGGCACACTCTCCTTCACTGGTCAGATATCATGTGTCTGCACTTGAAGGCTGGAACTAGGTAGCCATTTTGTGAGATGAGGCATCCAGCCTGAGGACCAAGCCACCTGCAGGAGTTGGAGGAGCAGAAGGACAGAAAGAATCTAGAGTCCTAATGGCATCATGGAACCATTAACACAAAACCAGCTACGTGGAACTTTCCGTTAAGTGAGAAGATGCATCTTCCTCCTTACAGAAGCCACTTCCAGGTTTCTAGCTGTGACTTGTAGCCCAAACTGGCAGATTACCTTGATTGAACTGCTGAAGGGATTTCAATGAGATAGTGCATATAAAGTATCACTAATCAGTGCCTGGCACAATAAACAGCAGCTACTCTGGAAATTATCTCAGGCTTTAACCCTGAGACTTTTCCGGGGACCACAGACACTCCTGGCCTGGCAAATTAGTTCCCTGTTTCTCCTACTGAGAAAAGCCTGTAGTTTTCCCAGAAAGCAGAAACTCAGTGGTGGCCCAGCACTGCAATCATGTCACTCTGATGAAGCTGACCCCAGCTTCCAAACAAGAATCAACCACACTGCCTGTTGCCTAATGGATTTTGATTTTCACTGCCCTGACGGGGAAGACGAGGGCCTGTACTTTGGTTTGTCTCTGTGTTACCAGAACATCCATCAATTATTAACAGTGGCAGCTTGGTCTTCCAATACTGCTATCAGAAGGAAAGGGCTTGCTGCACACTCAGCCCACCCAGCCATAGAGAAAGGACTCTGCTCCCTATTATTTATAACAATAAGCCCTATGTACTGTGGGTTAGGCACTGTGCTAAATTTTGACAAACATGATTTCATGATGAGCCTGCAAGGTGGGCCTTTTATCTATACTTTAGGAGGCTAGCTGGTGGGAGGCTAGAGCTTGGAGAGGTGAAGAACTTGCCTAAGGCCAGAAACTGGGGAGGGGGTGAACATGGGCTTGGAACCCAGGTCTGTCCTTGCTCTTAAATATATGAGGTATGGTCATTTCTGTATCTCACAATCACCCAGCAATGATCCTCCACTTGACTTCTTATTCTGTGAACTCTGAGAAATTTCTACAGGCCTTGCTGTTCTGACAAGCAAAGCATCCAAGTTGGGGGGCTGGATGGGGGTGGGGAGGGCAAAGGACAAATGATTGAAGGAGGCCAGAGGCACAGAGAACTGGGCTGCAGGTGGGCTGGGAGGAAGGAATGACAGATTCCCAGACCCTGAGACACAGTGACTGACTGACTGCCTGCTCCATTCGTTCATTCCACGCGTAGTTATCTGGAGATCCTCTGTGTCAGGCACCACGCTGGGTGCTGGAAACACGGCAGTGGATACCACTCTTGACTTTCATATTCTTGTGGGGGAGAAACGGAGAAACACAAGGAAGCAAGTATAATTTCAGATGGTGCTTAAACCCTATGCAGGAAAGACACTGCAAGATGTGACAGAGTGTAAGGGGAGGGAGGCTGTTTTAAACAGGGGTCAGGAAAGGTCTCTCAGAGGAGGGGACATCTGAAAAGGGACCAGCTCCTATGAGGAATGAGAAGGAGTGGCCAGCCATGGGACAATATAGGGAAGAGAATTCTAGGCGGCAGGAACAGCAAGTGCAAAGGTCCTGAGTTAGGATAAAGCCTGATCTGTTTAGGGAACAGCAAGGAGGCCAGTGGGGCTGAAACTGAGTGAACAGAGGAGAGAAGAGATGAGCTCAGAGAGGTCATGAAGCTGGATTCATGGTGAAGCGTTTGGACTTTATTCTGAGTGCGATGGGAAACCTCTCTGGAGCATTTCGAGCAGATGAATAATGTGATCCAATATACATTTAGAAAAGCTCGTTCTGGCTGCCGAATGGGGAATGGATTTTAGGGGGCAAAGGTGGAAGCAGGGAGACTGCGGAGGAGACTATGGTACTTAATCACCATGGAAAGAACAGTGCCTTCAAAATCACACTTGAGTTTGCATTTCTGGCTACTCCTGTTTGCCTGTCACACGACCTTAGGTGAGTTACTTAACCTCTCTGATCTTCCCTCTTTGTGAAAGGTGGGATAATACTAGAGAATTGGTATACGGCTAAGTGTGTTGTTATACTTCAGACACAGTAGATGTGTGAACAATGGCAGGGTTTCTATACTGAGGGCCAACGAGCCTGCCTGCCTCACCATTTCAGCCTTGGCTGCAGAATACCCTAGGCCGTCATCCATCTGCTCGGACTAGCCGGCAGCCCCAGCCTAGGATCACAGAGAGGTCATGAACCTCGTCCCTGTGAGCGGATTAACCCGAGGGAGAGATGAAGCTGTTGATTCCCAAACAGCGCCTTTTGCAAGCCTGAGCTACTTGCCTAGCTGTCAGGCACAAACCCAAACACAGCCTCTTGCCTGCTTCTTCTGGGGAAGTGACCCTCCCCTCCTCTGCCCCTCAGTCTCTTGTCTTAGGGACAGGGCAGGAAGGAGGGAGAGTCGTATCTGGGTCTAAACCAGGTGTGGAGGGGAAGAACCCGTGTCAGGCCTGGAAATAGCAAATTAAGTCTGTTGATCCTAAGCCGGTTAAGGGTGAATGACTATGTCTTAAGAGAGAGGCTTTTTGGACATGAAACCTGGGGCAGGATTACGGCCAGAGGCAGCCCACAGAAGAGGAAACAGGCCTAGGAATCTCTCTGTCCTCTTCAGAGTCGACGCGGAAGAGAGAAAACCTTTGGGCCTCTCTCCACCCTCCAACCAGCCACTCAGTCCCACATTCACTCGCAAAGGCCTCTCCTTGGGCAGACAGATCTGGAGAAAGGACCCCACAAAACCCGCTCCAGACCCAGCCCTGTAGGTGGGCCTTTAGTGGGGGGTAGTTGAGCCAGGGAGCACCCACAATGAGAGGCCAGGCTGGACAGGAGGCAGCCCTAGCTAATACATCATGGCTGGTACGCAGACTTCCTCTTCTCTTTTTCCTTTCGCCATGAATACATTTACCTGCCCCCCCCCCTTCTTTGGCCCTGCACTCAGAGAATGAGTTATGTTCAACACGTCTTTCCCAACTTGGTTTTCCTGGACTTTGACATCAACACCTCTCTGTGCTGGGCTCCCCCTGGGTCCCGCATGGCCTCTTTTATAGCACTGCACACACTGTGTTGTCATTGACTCCCAAATCCCAGCCCACTGGCCTCGTGAAGACAGGCCCCCACCTCTCTGAGGCAACCCCGAGTCCCAACCTGACACAGAGAAGTTGCTCATCAACAAATGACCTCCTGGCCTGACCTGGCCCCCACCCCAATCCTTTCTTAGTCCCTTACAGCCTCTGCTTTTTTTACCTGAGAGCACGCAGGACTCCCTGGCCTACCCAGTGTGATTGAACCCATTCCTGCCTCTTTCTCCTGCTTTATTTTTCACATTGCCTCATTTTTCTTCCTCCTATTTCGAAATTTACTTCCTCTTCCGACAGCCAAAGCATCTTTAGAAGCTGCATCAAACCATTCTTGGAATCAACTCACCAAATTAAGAAAGACCAAACCAGGGGTGACCCCTCGCCCACAAGCAACCACAGCCAGCTGCATGCGTCATGCACGCACACACCCACCCCCCAGAGTCCCTTTGCCTCGTTTCTCTCACTTATGCTAAAACCGCCTGACAGTATCTCAATGTCCTCCACGTATGTCTGTAAGCTGCCTTCATTCCCTTCTTGGGGCAAAATGAGGTTATAAATATAGGGATAAGTATTAAAATTGCAGGGTGACCCCCCTCCAGCCCGGGTCTGGGCCTCCACAAGGGAGCATTATGTAGAATAGACCAAACTCAACTCTACTCCACCCCAAAGCTTTATTGTCTCTCCGTGCCCTTTTTATGTGCAGTGTCCATTCTCTTGCTGTGGGTTTTCATAAGTCTCTGTAAATCCTTTTCTCCAACAAAGTTGGGGTATAAATTATTGAATGATAAAAGGATGAGGTGGCCAGTGCCACCTAGGAACAGTCTGAAGGGGTTGTTCGTCCTCACCTCTGAGATCTCAGCCATAGCCCTTCCTCTTTTCTGGTCTTCACATTTGGGAACTAAGCCAGAGTCCCCCAGCCGTGGTCCTCGATCTGGGGACACAGGCAGAATGCCCCAGCCCAGCAGCCCCTAGATTTCACACTCACCTTGGCGGCCACAGAGGAATTGGGCTTCTCCAGTAAGTCCCAGAGCTTTTTCCTCTTCTCGGCGCAGCACGTGTTATCGAACTCCTCGCCCTCCCGCTCCCGTAGGGTTTCTGCCTCGCGCTTGAGCTCCTCATTCATCTGCTCCTTCTTCTGGTGGTAGCGGGCCTGGCAGCAGGACTCCAGGTAGATTTCGTCGATGCCCCAGTAGTCGAGCTCTTGGCTGAAGCTGAGCGCGCACATCTCCTCCATCATGTGCAGCCGTCCGGTGCGGTAGAAGTTGAGGATGGAGGTGAAGGCGCCCGGGTGGCGGTCGAAGAAGTACTCATTGTCGTCGAGGCTGTAGTCATCGCACACCTCCAGCAGCGAGTCGTGCGTGTTGCAGTCACGCAGCTTGCCCAGCCGCGTGCGGGGCAGGCGGTCCAGGGTGCGCCAGAGCACCTCGTGCGCCAGCCCACCAACGTTGAGGCGGACGCGCCTCGAGCACGCCTTGCTGCGCACGATCTCCATGGGCTCGGGTGGCAGCGAGCTGGTGGAGCGTGAGCCATGCTTCGTCATGCCCGCCGGCATCGCTGGTCCGGCCGCCCCCGCCCCCCCTGCCCCCCCAGGCCGCTGTCACTGGAGGGCAAGGCCAGCCGCCGCGGGGGAGGGGGGCAGGGAGCGCTGTGGGCTGCTGGGGGTGCAGGGGGCAGCGCGGGCGCGCGTCACGGCCGTCTTCTCACCTCCATCCCGACGGCTGCGAGGCAGAAAGCAGACGCAGGTCAGCAAACAGGGAGCTGTGCGCGGCCCCTCCCCACCTCTCCACCCGGGCCCCAGCCGGCCTTGACCTTCCCGGCGCTTAAGCCGCTCAGGCCCGCAGAAAGGCTGGGCGCTGTCCTTCGCGCCGGTGCTGAAGCCCGCCCCACCCCGTGGCTGGAGGGAGGGGCCGCCCTTCGGGGCGGGGAGAGGGTCCCCAAGAGGCGCCCCGGGGGCCCAGGAGGCCCTACCCCGGGCTTCTGCTGCCGGGACCCGACCCGGCCGCCTGGGGCGCTGTCCGCCCCTTCGAGTGCTGAAACTCGCTTCTCCCTAGGTCTCCCCGTCCAGTCCCCGACCTGGCCCCGCAATGGGGAGAAGAGGGGAGCTGCATGAGAAAACTTTTTTTTTTTTTTAACTGCTCATCTTTTCCTTCCCCCGCTCCGAGATAATTAGGATTTGAGGGCTTGGGGGTGGCAGCGGGATTGCTTTTTCTAAACCTTTAAAGATCGGGAGAAATTCCGGAGGGTTTCAGGTGCCCACCTGTCGGTCACAACAGACGGGGTGGTCATGAAGCCCCGCTGTCCTGAAGCAACCCCTCTCCCCAAGCCACGGGAGCATCTCTTGAGGTCTCTCCGGCAACGAGGTGAACCCTGAAGACGCAAAGCCAAGCTCTGCGCGGGGTCCCGCCCCCCCCCTCTGCGCCCCCTGCCCCACGGCAGGAACGGGGAGCAGCGTCCTGGGGATGCACCTGGTTCGTCCTCCCCTCGCTCCTTCCCCGCCCCCCCCTCCTCTTCCTCCTCCTCCGCCGCCTCCTCCTCGCTCCTCTCCTGCGGTGGCTTTTTATAACTCCGGGTTCTGCGCCTTTCCCGGGGCTTGGAAGGGAAGGGGTGGGGGAGGTGGGAGGCGGGGAAGTGAGCTGAATTTTCTGGCCTTTTCAAAACGAGCCCTCCTCCCTCCACGCACTGGGGATTTCAGGGGTTCCTCTGAGCCCCCAGGCATGTGAAGCTCACGCCCTAACCCCTCACCCCAGAATGCGGATCGCGCACCTCCCCGGGCCCAGGCCCTTCACCCACCCCACCCCCCAGCCTGAAACGCGGAGCCTGCGTGGACCAACAGGCCGAACCGCGGCAGGCGAGCCCCTCTCCTGTGTCCCCCTGCGCCCCCGCCGCGCGCCCCAACACTCACCCCCAGGGTGGCCGCCTCCCGGGGCCAGGGACCGCGCATCGCCGCGGTCGCCCGGGCGCCCCCGCCCGCGGGCAGCGGCGGACCCGGGGCCGGGCTGGGCCCGGCCTACGCCGGACGGGCAGGCGACGCGCCGGAGCAGCAGGCGCTGCGGGGCCGGAGCGCGCTCTCCGAGGCTGGGGGCGCGGACGGGCGCTGGGGGCGCGGGTGGCAAGACCGGGATCGGGCGGCGGCGCCTCCTCCTCCTTCTCCTGCTCCCGCGGCAGCGGTGGCGGCTGCTTGGGCGAGATCAACAAGTCGGGGCTGAGCTTCGGCTCCGCGCTCGCTGCGATTCTGTCCCGCACTTCTGAGCGCCCAGAGTCGGGCACCGAGGCGGGACGGCGCCACCTGCGGGTCGGAAGCGTGCGCGCCGCTTAACTCCTGCCTGCCCGGGCCAGCCAGTTGGTGAGGCTCGGGGCGGGCTGGGGTCTTGGGCGGTTTGGCCCTTCCCACCTGGGCTACCTCCACTGCCTGCCTCTCAACCCCGGCTTCCTTCATCCGGTCAACAACGTGGCTTGAGCGCCTACTGTGTGCAAGGCACAAAGATAAGCATCCGAGATACAGCTGTGAACCAAACGCAAACGTCCAGCCCTTGTGGAGCTGGTTGGAAACAGACCAAAACCAAGAAAGTCAAAGAATATGTCAGACGGTGATAAGCGCAGTGGGGATAATGAAGCAGAGGAGAGGGATAGAGGCAGGGGTAGGGGGAGAAGATTGCAATTTTAAATAGCCCTTGCTTTCATGAGCTTCCATTCTAGATTCTAAAATCTAATTCTGGAATGGAATTCTAGATTCTAGTAGGGGAAGGTGAGCAATGGATACATCAACCAATAAATATCCAGTGTGGCAGTTGGTGATAACTGCTAAGAAGAAAAATAAAGCAAGGTGACAGGAAGAGAGAGTGAAGGGTGAGCTAGCTTATAAAGCCTGGTGATTCAATCATTCATTCATGTCACTTTGGACAGCTGGTTATTGAGAGCTTCCTGTGTGCCAGACCCTGTGGCAGGGTCAACAAAGAATACGTCCTCCCCTGGAGCTCCCTGTCCAGTGGGGGAGACAGAATCGATCAAATAAACTCCAGAAATGAATAAAAAACGGAAGGATTTACCTAGAGAAGTGAGCAAGGCCTCCCTAAGGATGCTATAGTTGGGCCCCATGTTTACTCATTTATGCTTTCACATACATATTTACTGCATGGTAAGTAAATAGGTGCTGTGGACACAGCGGTGAGCCCCTATTCTGGAGGAGAAAAACTGAGCAAGCCACAGTGCCCTAAGGTAAGATCCTTCCCCATCTGGCCCTTTCCTTCATTTCTAAAATTAAGGAATTCATTTCCATGGAGTTGCACATAATATTATTATATATTTTAATCTGTTCATTTCTTGTCACCTCCATCATCATGATCTGTGTCCAAGATGCCATCATCTTGTAGGTAGAGGCCAGGGATGCTGCTAAACGTCCTCCAGTGCACAGGCTGGAGCCCCACAATAGAGAATTCTCCAGCCCTGAATGCCAATGGTGCCAAGGTTGAGAAACCTTGGATTAATTTAATAGAAGGCAAAGGTATTTCCCAGTCTGGAAATGCTATTCTCTCAACCAGTAATTAGTGAGCACCTACTATGTGCCAGGTACTACTCTGAACACTGGAAATACAGTGAGAATAAAACAGGCCGTCTCTACACTCATGGACTTATATTCTGGTGGGGGATACAGTTAATAAACAAGTAAAAAAATAAACCAGATCATTTGAATTGTGTTAAATGCCATGAAGAAAAGTAAGTGAGAGGAAGTGATACAGCATGACTGGGAGAGGTATCAGCAACTTTAGATAGGGTGGTCAGGCAGGAAAGGCTTCCTGGAGGAGGTGATATATCTAAGGCAAGAATCTGAAGGCAGGGAGAAGACAACCATGTGAAGTCCTGAGGATGCAGGTACAGGCAGGGGAAACAAAACAAGCAAAAGCCCTAAGATAGAAATGAGCTTGGGAAAGGAAGTTAGAGAAGTGGATGGAACCAGGCCAGGCAGAGCCCTTTGGGGATTTTATTCTCAAGGTTAAGGAATGTTTTTGAGGTTTTTTTCTTAATTGTGATGGGAAGCCATGATAGAGTTTTAAGCAGAGAAGTTCCATGTGCTGGTATATGTTTCAAAGTGATTCTTCCAGCTGCTGTGTGCATTATGGGATTTGGGGGACAAAAGGGATCAGGCGGCAGCAAAGGAAGCAGCAGGAAGACCCATCATGAGACTTCTGCAATTGTCCAGGCCAGAGATAATGGGGTTTTGACTGGGATGATAGTGGTGGGAATAGCTGGGCAATTTCATAGCTACAGGGCTCTGACAGGGGAGAGTCCTCCCCAAGTCCGAGGCCAGTGCTAGATATTCCATGTCATTCAGATTTGTCACTCCAGGTGGCCCAATTCCTGCAAAGTTCTGGCTCTGGCTCCAGATTCAGATAAAGAACATCTGTGTACAAGTGGATGTTAGAAGTGCAGATAGTGCAAACAGTTCTGTAACTTTTAAGCAAAAGCCCTGTTGCTACTACTTGTTCATACATTTACTCAATGCAAAGGATTCAGTGCAAACCTAAGAAGGAAGTGTTGCCAGTGGCTCAAAGAGTGAGTTCTGGAGTAAGAATGATTGGTGCCATTTTTTGCAAAATGACCTTGGGCAAGTGATTAAACCTCTCTGAGGCTCAATTTTTTTCTTCTGTGTAAAAGGAGGATGGAAATTATTACAAGGAATTTATAGAAAGCATTTACTCATTGCTAGCTCTCATTATCTGATAGATCGTAGGTTACCCAAGGGCAGGAGGTGGTCTGTCTTGCTCCTCTCAAGTAACAGAATACTTTACTAACAGGAGCTTAAAGAATAAGGATATTTAATTATCTCACATAAAAATTTAGGATGAGGGTGGTAGGAGAGTTGATTAAGCAGCTCAACTATGTTATTAAGGACCCAGCCTTCTTCCATTTTTTTTTTCCTCTGTCTTCTTCAATATATTGGCTTTTTGTCCCAAGCTTGTTGCCTCATATTCACAAAATAGTTGCCACCACTCCAGGCATAAGTCTCCATGAAACCATATTCAAAGGCAGAAAGAAGGAGATGGCCAAGGTGGCCAAAAATATTCCCCTTTTATGCTTTTATCCGCCCCCGCCCCCCCCCCAAAAATCTCTGCCAAGTTCCATATCATGGGTCACATGGCCACTCCTATACCAATCACTGTCAAAGAAAACAGGATTCACCCCTTAGGGCTAGGCTAATTACTGCCCTTACAAAATTGAAGTTTATTTAACAAGGAAGAAGTGAAGATTAAAGTTGGGTAGGCAACCAACAGTGTCTGCCACACTGTTCCCATAGTGCCCAGCACAATGCCAGGTACAGAGTAAATGCTCAATAAATATTTATTGAATGAATAAATAAATCCTCTTATACGAAGGTATATAAGAAACTTATGAATAAGACACACCTCTGACCCCAGGAGTATCCAGTCCTATTGGTGAGGGTGGGGGCAAGGTATATAAGAAATAAAACTGGCAAAGAGTTCTTTTATGGGCCCCCTCTCTGACTCCAAGCCTTTCATGAGGAGACCCTCTGAGATGCTTCACAGTCTCAAGTCAGCTAAACTGATATTTGTATACATCTTTTTAAAAGAAATCGTTAGTATGTAAGCAGTGTTCAAGTCCTCTGGGCAATCCCCTGTGCTAAATAGCAGAGGTCATGAGCTGGTTATCTGCAGACTTTTGTTGTGTGGCCATCACAGATTTTTTTTTTTTTTAGTTAATATTTAAATATCAGAGGAATTTCCATGAAAATCTGGATTTCTGTTTTCTCTTGAAAAATTAGAGGAACTGATTAACACTGGCCCACATTCCTGCGTCACATGGCAATTACAGCTGGCTCAAGAGGAGTGGCTGGCCTTGAACCACAGCCACCCCCTTTAGGCAGGATGTGCTCTCTATTATGCTACAGTCTCCACCCCTGCCTAATATTCCTCACTCAAGACACTTTTCTTATTTATGTTACTTTCCTGGCCTTGGTATAAATTTAAGTTCATGCTTGTTGCACACAAATGCCAAGGAAGTCCAAAGAAGTTGTCTTGCCGCTCTCTGTTTCCCCAGGCTCTGCATAGTGCCCAATTTAGAAATTTTATGTTCTAAATGAAAAGACTATAAATTATTTGAAAGCACCTGGTCTTCATTTCTTAGAATTTTCCACCATCATAAGCAGAGAGACTATCTAGAGATAAAGCCAATAGAAGGGATTGTAGCGCCCAGAGATTGAGATACTAAGTCCTGTTAATGTCATTAGAGTTCCTGGATCCAGCCATGCCTGAAGGCAGTGCCTCTGGGTTTCCCACTTACGGGAACTAGTAAATACCCCTTCTTACCTAAGCCAGATTGTGCTGTGATTTTGTCATTTAAGTCCCAAAGTGCCCAACTGATTCAATTCTCTCTCCACTAACCAGAAGTTTACCATCTCCTTATAATGTACTTATAGGAAACAGTGCAAAAAGAGTAATAAAACTTAGAATGTTCTACGGAGAAGGAGCCCTGCATTGAGTTCAAGTATAACCATCTCATTCTACAGATGGGAAAACTAAAAAGCTCATCAGGAGGTGCAGTAAGTATCCTGATGGTCAGCCAGTAAGTAGGCAGCCAAGTACCAGCACTAGGTCACAAACCATCTTCTGCTCAGGCCCTCTCGGCAGACTTCCCACTGAGAGGTGTTGAGAGTTTTCTCCGAGGCTGAATGAGGTCAAGTCAGCCCAATTCATCCATGTAAATACAAGTGAATCCCCGTCTAAGCTGGGCTGGCAAGAGACATGTCCACTTCTGGGCACTGAGCAAAACTAATTAATCTCCTCTCCCCTCTACCCACAGACCCTTGGGAAGGAATAATTGTTTTCGGTTATGAGGGTACCCAAAGGCTCAAGGGATATAATTGACATCTCTGAGTGGCTGTCACTCAGGACAACTGCTCTATGCGGTGGCCTTGCCCAGATACAGTTCCAGTAGCCCCAGGGATTTTTCTAGCAGCTTGGAGTCCAGTCTTTTTGCCCGTTTCTCTTTTGCCCCAATAATAATAATCATAATCATGAGTAAAATGGGGTTAATGATAGAATCTACCTCCCAGGGTTGCTGGTGGGACTAATGAGATAAGGCATGTGAAGTGCTTAGCACCATACCTAACACTAGCAAGTACACATTAATGTAACTTTAGTAACTATACTGACAACCACAGTAACAACAGCTAACGTGGATTAAGCAGTTACTATATGCCAGGCACTGTACCTATTAGCTGTTGGATGGTCTTTGAGTGACCAGATGTCTGATTCTAGTACTTTTTCAATCTAGCCTGATTACCTTTATCAAGCCCTGGGGTTCCTGGTCCAGGTTCCCGGAAAGTGGGTGAGCTTGATTTTCTGACCAACCCAAACATTTTTCCATTTTTATTTTCATCTTTTGCTCACCACCTACCCATCAACCCAACCACCCATTCATCCATCCATATACTCAGCCACCAAACTATCCAACTATACACCCGCCCACTTATCTACCCACCCACCCATCAATCCATGCACTCATTCACTCACTCATCCTTCTTTCCATTCATTCACATATTCTATCCACTATCCATCTTTCTACCCACTCATTCACCCATCTATCATTATCCAGCCATCTACCCATCCATATACCATCTGTCTTTCCATCCACCTGTCTATCTACCCATTCACTCATCCATCTATCCATCCATCGACCGATCAGTCTATCCATCCATCCATCCATCCATATGCCCAATCACTTACCCACCTAGTCACTCATCCACCTACTATCTACCCACCCATGCATCTACATACTCATTCATCCCACCACCCAATCACTCATCCAGCCCAAACATTCATGCATCTACCCACCACTCACCCATCCACCCAGCCACCCTACCCACTTTCTCAGCCATTCCCACCCATCTACCACCTAACATTTTGGGGTGTTTCCTACACACAATGCTCTGTGCTAAGCTGTGGCATGGTCTCTTGAGCTCCCTCCCTGGGAGGAAGTGTGGACACGACCAGAGGGTCCCCACAGAGGGAGATAGGTAAACCTGCACGTAGTCCATTGAGACCCTTCATGGCCTGGACTTTGCCAAAGCCACTGGCTTCCAGGATCTGTGGTCAAACAATGATGAAATACAGGGTGAGGATGGACTGAGGCATGGGCTTCCAACAGAGCAATTAGAGGTAAACTAATACCTCTTCCCCACAGAAAAGGCTGGGAACTCCAAGATGCAGTAGAAAAGGAGTGAGTCAGCAAAAGGAGGAAATAAAAGCCACAGAGATCAAGGGCTAATTAACCGATTCTCCTAAGATATCATTAAGTCCAGCCCTCCTGCCCTTTGGAGACTGATCACTCTCCTACTTCCTTTCCATCGCCCTTGTCCACTCACTCTGTCCTGACCTCATCTGCCTCCTCTCTCATCTCCCTTCCCTCATTTTATACTTCCTTGAATCCAACATCCCTGCTGCAACCAGGGTTGATGACCTTTAAAGGCACAAGTCTGACCACATCGCTCCCCTACTTATAATGCTTTATGACTCCTCATTGTCCAAGATAAATGACAATCTCTCCCAAGATGAGAAAAAGGCCATTCTTTCACTTATTAGCACATATTTCCCAAGCACCTATTAGGTGCCAAGCTTAGGTTGCATGTTGGGAATCCAACAGTGGTGAAACCAACCTGCTGTCCTGGAGCTCCCATTTAAATGGTAGACATAACCAGAGACATTTAAAAATAATCTAATATTGATACTCAATGTGAAGGAAATAAGTAAAAGTGTGAGAATAAGAATAATGGGGAGGAGAGGCAGCGATTTCAGCTCAAGAACTTCCTGAGAGAGTGATGGTGCTGATGAATCTTAAGTCAGAGTGATCACCAAACCATAAATATAGAAGGGAGAGCAGGTGCAAAGGCCCTGGGGCAGGTGGGAGGGTTGAAGGAGATGGAAGATGGCAGGTGTGGCCAGGGCAGAGTGTATGAGGGCAAGAATGGGCTGAAAAGGAGTAGGAAAGAAAAACAGAGGAGGAGAGAAAAACCGTGTAGGTGAGGGTGTTTAGAGGTTTTTGGATTTCATAGCAAGAGCATTGACGGGTTTTAAGCAAAGAAGTAGTTGACCTGATTTTTAACTTCAGGATATAAAAGGCTGTTTTAGAACCTCTGAGGTCTCTGTTTCTGCTGTGCTCAGAGCCTCCAAACCGGGCACAATACATGACAAGCCCCTCATACCTTTTAGAAGTCACTCTTTATTTCTCCCTATACCTCCCGTCCCTTAACCCCTCGAAACTGCTAACCTACTTTCTGTCATTATTGATTTACCGATTCTGACATTTCACATAAATGGAACCATACAATACGTAGCTTTTTGTGACTGGCTTCTTTCGCTCAGAATATGTTTTCAAGATTCATCTATATTGTACCATGTACCAGTACCTCATTCCTTTTCGTTGACAAACAGTATTCCATTGTATGAATATACCACATTGTGTTTATCCACTCATCAGTTGACGGACATTTGGGTTTTTTCCACTTTCAAGCTATTTAGTACCAACTCTTGAGTGGTTGTATTAATTCTGATATGGAACCTACCTTTCTGTGTTAGGGGTATTCAAATGTCCTTTCATAGATTGACAGTGGAAGCAAATGACAAATGTATTTCTTAATGTCCTTACCTGGCAAAATAAAACTCCGGAGTCTTTCTCTTGACTTTTATAGTATAGGGGTCTGAAAGGTCAAAGTCCTGGAGCTGCAGACCTCTGATAGAAAGTCAATGGCTCAGAAAAGCCAAATGTTGTCCCTTTGGCCCTGCATGCGGCTCAGACCATGACTGGTAAACAGAAGAGCATAATGCAGCACTTGTCAAGCTGGGGTGCAGTGCCCTTCTGCAGGCACATATTGGTCTCCTGGAGAGAAAGACTACATTTCCCAGCCTCCTATGCAGTAAGGAGTATCACGTGACTAAATTGTGACCAATGGGATAGAAACAGGTTTTTCCCCTCTTTCCTTCTCTCCCCTTCCTGCTGGCTGGAATGTGGACAAAATGGCTGGAGCTCAAGCAGCCACACTGGTCCCTGAGGTGGAAAGCACTGGTTACAGATGCTGGAGGGACCAAAGGAAGAGGCCTGGTGACTGTGGAGATGCCACACCACCTCTGATCTCCTGCATGAGAGAGAAAGAAATGTCTGCTGTGTTGAATGTAAACATTTTAACGTATAAAATGTTGCTGTGTTACTTTGTGCCTCCATGGCCCCCCACAGATGAAGGACATTTGCCTCTGGACACTTTTTTTTGGCCAAGCTGAGCAGCAGGTGGGATCTTAGTTCCCAGACCAGGGATGGAACCTGTGCCCCCTGCAGTGGAAGCACAGAGTCTTAACCGCTGGACCACCAGGGAAGTACCAGGACATTATTTTTACTCAAAGATTTGAGAGAAAAAAATGATTTTCCCTTTTCAGTTTTTCCCAAAGCTAATATAAATCATTTCTTCCTGGGAATTCCCTGGTTGTCCAGTGGTTAGGACTCTGAGCTTCCACTGCCGGGGGCTTGGGTTCTATCCCTAGTCAGGGAACTAAGATCCTGCATGCTGTGTGGTGTGGCACACGCACACAAAAAATCTTCTCTTCTTTTTAATATTAAAATAAATGCATATATCTGCATGAAGGATAGGTAACATTTAGTGAACTTGTAAGACACTTTTTTGCTTGCCTTACTTTGGGCTGTGAGCCTCTTCCCCAAAATCCGCTAAGGGTACCCGGTCCCTCCTCTGCTATCAGGAGGATCGTTGATAGAAAGATCCTGAACACAGTCTCAGGAAGCAGGGAGGCCTGCATTTGAATCCCGTGTCTACTACTTATTAACCACAAGATCCTGGGCCAGCCACTTCACTTTCTGACCCTCAGTTTCCTCCTTTGTAAAAATGGAGATAATAATATATGGTCTGGAGGGTGGCTGGAGGTGCGACTTGATTCTGTCCACGAAAGGCCCTGTCCCAGAGCCAGGCACATATGGACTCTGTGCTCCCTTCCCAGGCACTAACCTCGCTATTCTGGACACAGAATCACGCTCAGAGGCAGTTCCACAAACAAGGGTGATTTAATGTATTTCAGCACATTTCGACTCGACAATATTATATAAAAATAGAATTCTTTGTTAAGACAGCAAGGTGGAAAAATCACTGCTACTCAGGAAACACCGTCTTTAAGAAACAACAAACACACAAATCAGTGACGCTGAGCCAGACGATTCATCTCTCCAAGCTTGTTTTTCCATCTGGAGAATGGGCAGGTTGGATGTCCCCAGCTCACTGTGGGCGGGACCCACTGGTGGCAGGAGATGACCCTGGGCAGCCCTCGCACCAGGCGTAATGCACGCCCATGTGGTGGGCAGCCCACTCCTCTTTCTCTCCCTTCCCCCCACCCCGTGACTGTCATGGACAGAGTCTCAGGGTGGTGCTGGCGTGGCCTTAACGCCACTCAAACATGTGTTTGTTTCATTTTCTAACAGAGAAGAGACAGAGCTCAGGCTCCAAGCCTTGGTGACACCAGCTCAGAGGACCCCACCCCAGCAGATTTCTTTTTCAGTCACTTTCTATTTCTGGCAGCAAGCGATACATGTTGTTACCGGCAGAGGAAAAAAAGTCCCCTTTTTAAACAAATTTAAGTTTAAAAAATGAGACTGTTTAAAGGAAAATACCTGGTAAATAACAATACAAAATATAGCAAAAAATAATAATCACGATGATGGTAAAGAAACACTCCATTAGGTCAACCTAAGAATATTTCTGACATAGGTCCTGCAATTTTGTGATTCTAAAACAAGGTATGAAGAAATACAACGACATCTGGGTACCTTCCTAAATAACCTGTAGCAAGGAGCTAACCCACTCATCTCTCCCTCTTTTCTCTATAGCTTATATTTTTTAAAAGAAGAAAGAAAAAATAATAAAGATTGAAACAAAGGTGGGTTTAAAGCATTGTCTCCCAAGCTGTACTTCAATATCTCTGATACCAGCTGGAGCTGCCTGGTGGGAGAATCGTCTCTTCCTAATGATTGTGGCTCCAAGGTGTCACCTTTAAAGGGAAAAGGCCCTTTTTTGAACACAGGTGAGAATCTAGTCTCAGTGACAAAGCAGCCCTGATTTGGAAGGGGGAAATCAGAAGGGCTTTTCCCCAGCACACCAGGGTAGCAGCCACGTACAAGAGATCTTCCTGGAGCTATTTCTGCGGCCTCCTCCTTTCCCTTCCAAGCCAGGAAGGAAGAGGCAGCTGAGGGTTGCCATGGAAACTGGCTCCGTCCTCCCACAGGAGGCTGCCAGCCCTGATTTCCTGCAGAGTTAAGAAGCAGGAGGCAGTGGGGGTCACCCAGGCGTGAAGATGGGTTTCCCTGGGGATATCCCGCCTCCTGCCAATCACAGTGCCTGTCTGGGAATCCTAGGGCCGCCTGGAGGCTGAGGGCCAGGGAAGCCCCCAAGCCCCGGTGCCGCGCTGTGAAGAGACTAGCCCCTGGAACATTGAGAGATCTCAGGTCCTCTCTTCTCGCTCCAGCTAAAGCTACAGGGACCTAGCTATATGTGTGTATGCGTGTCCACATCTCATGAGATGCATCTACCCATGGGTGTCTCTGGCTCTGTCAGCTCTCTGATGCCAAACAGAACTGCCGGTCCACCACCCCATTGAGCCCAAAGAGCACAGAGCCACCCATCTAGCATTTGCTACTAGGACAGTAAGTCTGTTTGCAAAATTCTATCAGCTTACAAGCTGTGCAACTCTGGGCAAGTCACTTCACCTCTCTGAGCCCATTTCCTCAACTATAAAGAGGGCATAACCATCCTCTCTTTGCAGAGATGCCGTGAAAAGTAGAAATACTATATCTACTGTTCCTGTGACAGGCATTTAGAGGGTCCTCAATAAACAGGACCTAATATTAATACTTGTCATCATAATAAAAGTTTCCAGGCAATTTTTCTTTTTGATCTTTTTTTTTTCCTAAAGCTGATGCAAAGGCAAGTTTTCATCACTGATCTGTTTGATCAAAGGGTGGTGCACCCAGGACAGGATGGACCATTGGTCTGAGAACCAATCAGCGGGTTCCCACCACCTCCTGCAATATCACCTCTAAGAGTAGGAACAGGGTTCTCAAACTTGGGTGTCTTCGGGGGACAGGAGGTGCTGTGACTAGAAAAGCAGACCAAGTAGAAATCCTGGTGAACCAGAGCCCACAGGCCCCCGATAGGGAGACGGCTGCTACTGAGCTCTGGCCCGTGGTTGCCCTTGGGAATATGGGCCCAGTGTGGACAGATCTTTCAAGTTTTCAAGAGAAGCTGGACATTTTGAATCAACTTTCCCAAAGATGACAAGATAACACTAATGTATTTTTTTTTAAATGTAGGACAAACAAAACAGGCCTGCAATCTGGACGGTGCCCACAGCTGGAGCTTCTAAGCTAGAATGTAGGAAACCAACAACCTCCTCTTCTTTGGCTTGACCAGTCCCAGGAGCCCTGGCCGCTTCCTTTCACTGGGGCCATCCAGTCGGGGCTGTGTCTTGCTAACTCCCCGCCTGAGTCCCAGCGCTGGGAACACCCACCCCGTCTGGAGCCCATAACTGTAACGCACAGAAGCCTGGTCCTCAGAGCCCATCATCTGGAGGCTGCCCCCACTCCACACTGGGGATGCACCAGCATCGGGAAACCCTCCAGCATTTTCTCAAGGATCGGTGTGAACGGAGAGATGCGGGAAGTGTCTAGCAAGTGGGGCGCCTAGGAAAGCAGATATTGTAAGAGACTCTTTGGCTTTAGGTAGTTTAATAAAAATTGGGGGACAGAGTTTATTTCAACAGACGCACTGCTAGGCCCACATGGCCTTTCAGTGGCCAGCATCTGCTCGGACCGGTTAGGGTCTGGACGGCACCACTGTCAGGGCCTTGGACGGCAGCCCGTGGGGGCTGGGGGCAGAGCAGTGGGGTCTCCTAGTTGTGCCCCGTCTGCCCGAGCTTTAGTGGGTATCCTAAAGGTGAAGGGGCAAGAGGGGCTGGGAGCGGAAAGAGCCTCGTTTTGGAACTCAACCTTTGCAGCAGACAATCCACAGAGCTTTTGGTGTCTTTTCTTCACTCCCCTACTATCCCCTCCCCCAGACACAGCCTTCTAGGAAAAACAGTAGGGAAGGGATAACGCTTGGCACCGTTGGGTGTTCAAAGCTCTGTACCCAGGCCGAACGCAGGCACAGAACGTTGGGCGACTAGGGTCAGGCTGGGTGCGTGGAGTCCCATCTGCCCCGGAGCTCAAGGCCGGATGCGGTAACGGACAGGCACGTCGTGTTCCGGCTGCATCAGCCCGAAGCCGTACCTGCTGAGGTCAAACAAGGGCATCTCCACGTCCGGGCTGATCAGCTCCAGGTCAAAGCGCGCCAGCATGAGGAACACGAATCTGCAGAGAGACAGTGTTGAAGGCGTGAAGGGGGAGAGTGGGAGGCCTGTTTGGAGTCAGGCAGGAAAGCAATAGCGTCCTCCTGGGTCTCACCCCAGCTCTCACTTTGGTTAAAGTGGGAAAGGAGGGCGAGAGAGCAGAGCACAGGCATTTCCTGCTCACCAGTCCAGGAGCTCCCGAGTCCTGGCTGACGGCCTGTGGGCAGGAGTGACGTGGGTCAATTCCACATCAAAGCATTTCCGAGCCAGTGCCTGACTCTCCAGCTTTCTCTACTGCCTGGCAGCTGTGTGGGTTCCACGCTGAGATGATGGAGTGGGAAGATGGGAAGATCCTGGCCCCTGAGTCCCTGCACGGAGGGGAAGAGCCCCCCCAAACCCACAGCCAACGTTGTGTGAGTGGGAACTAAACCTTTGTTATACGAGCCACTGAGACTTGGAGGTCGTTTGACACAGCAGAGCACAGCCTAGCTTGTGATTAACACGGACAGTGACCCTTCTTGATTCTTCCCACCATACGCAGCCCAGACCCCCACCAAACTCCTGGAACCGTCTGCCTCGTCTGGGCTGCTGCTGAGCCACAGCTGCCTCTGTGAGATCAGAAGCAGGCACCCCTCCCTCCAGATACCTTACTGCTGTCTGGGGAAAACTGTTAGAATATACCAACTTTGCAAGAGCAGGCAGGCACTCTTTACTGCCACCTTCTGGAAAGCTGTCCTAATAAGTACACAAACCACGTGATGATGTCATCAGTGGGCCCCGAAATGTGGTGGCAGCCCCACCTGATGGGAACTGGTTCCACCTGCCTTATCTTACCACCACCTGTGTTAATAAAGGTCAGGCTGGATCCTCTACTACTCTGGACCTTACCACCCGCTCCCACGGCGAACCAGATGCCTAATGCCGGACAGAATGCATGGCAGGGATTCTCTAATCTTATTGAACGAGTGAAAAAGAGGGAAGATGAGGACAGAGCAATGTCAACGTTCTGGGCAGGAGAGCTGGGCGCACACCTGGGCTCTGTCTTTTGTTTTTTGGCCATGGGATCTTAGTTCCCCTACCAGGGATCGAACCCATGCCCCCTGCAGTGGAAGCACAGAGTCTTAACCACTGGACCACCAGGGAAGTCCCTGGGCTCTGCCTCTTAAGGGCGTGTGATTCTTCCCACTCGGGGCCTCGGTTTCCCCATCTGGTCAAAGAAGGTCAACAAGGTGGGATGTATCCATTCCAGCTCTGAAGCTGCAGGATGGTAGAGGGTGAGTTTATATGGGTGGGGTGGGGGGGTGGAAGGTATCTGTACCCACACCTGGATGTGGATCCTGGCACCTCCACTCACCAGGTGCCTGACCGTGAGGAATGATTTGACCTCTGGAGTCAGTGATAGACTGACCAGCTGGCAGGTATCATGACAATTAACTGAGATTAAAATAATAACAAATTAGCTCAATTATTGAACACTATGTTCCAGACACAGTGCTCAGCATTTCATATCCATTATCTCTTTTTATCTGTCCAAAAACTTTATGGAGTGGGAACTTCAGTCGGTTCTGCTGCAACACTTGTTTTGAACATGTGCATTTGTTCCAGTGGGATTGATCTATTAGGGCAAGAATGAAGCATAACACAAATTTCACATTTGCTTGTGGTCATTTCATCTGCAAGAAACACTGGGAGAATGAAAAACTGCACCCAGCTGAACCAAGCTGAGCAGGAATTCACAAAACGCACACACCAGTGGGTGGTGACCCACACCATTCCCTTCAGGCGTCCGACCTCAGATAACCCTCCTCCCAGGCTTCGTCGTAACTCACAGCTCCATCCAATGCCCACTTGCATGGCAAACGTCAGGTCGTTTTCAAAGTAAAGCACCATATTTATTGGAGCACTTAGGTATTTCTGTTTATTCCATTTAACATGTGTAAACCTATACTACTGTATTTTCCTAGGTGCATATCTTTTTGTGTGTGTGTCACTGGTGAAGTTTTTGAGGGTTGGGCCCCAGCCCTATTTCCCCCACAATCCTGTGGTTTTTACTTTGTGATTTCCCATGGCGCGGGGATTTTTAGCAATGCACATGAAGCGTTAGAGCAGAACCAACTGTATTATTATCTCCATTTTACTGTTGAGAAAGCTGAGGCCAAAAGCTTAATGTAATGTGCCCATTCACTAGCATGATGCCTAAACATTAATAATAGTAATATTAGTAATCACAAATAATAACTTTTATCAAATACCTACAATGAGCCAGGCAGTGGCTAAAGTACCTAGAAAGGTCCACTTCATTTGTCCCGACGCCCCTGGGATGTAGTATGATCAGCACTCCTATTTTACAGTTGAGGAGACAGAGGCACAGAAGGTTACCCAGCTGGACAGAAGGACAGGTGGATGTCATAACCCCTGGTCCAATCTGTTTGTGATCCGAAGGCCAAGGCTCTTGGGGCCCAGGGAGGAGAATTCATGAGGCACTCGGCTCCCCGTGCCCGGTACTCACTGTTTGATGCTGCTGATGGCATAACCCCTCCCCAGGCACTGGTTGTGCCCTGCTCCCCATGGCATGCTGTAATTCTTCAGTCGCTTCCCATCCTTGTAAAAGTCTTTCTTCTCTGATCCATCAGGGTTCAGGAATCGGTTGTATTTAAATACCTGAAATAGGAAGAAGGTCCCTTTCTGATGCCACCCCCAAAATAGGCATGGACAAAGAAAAATGTTGTTTATAAGAGAGAAAAACTGGAAATAATGTAAAGCCCAACTGATAGGGGATTGGTTAAAAATTATGGCAGCTCTTTATAATGTTGAGCTTGGTCTGTGTGTGCTGACATGGAAAGAACTTTTAAGACTGGTTGTTGAGGGCTTCCCTAGTGGCGCAGTGGTTAAGAACCTGCCTGCCAATGCAGGGAACACGGGTTCAAGCCCTGCTCCAGGAAGATCCCACATGCTGTGGACCAACTAAGCCCGTGCGCCACAGCTACTGAGCCTGCGTGCCACAACTACTGAAGCCCTCACGCCTAGAGCCTGTGCTCCACAACAAGAGAAGCCACAACAATGAGAAGCCCACGCACTGCAATGAAGACACAATACAGCCAAAAATAAAAACAAATAAATAAATTAATTAAGAAAAATAATAAAAGGACTGGTTGTTGAATGAAAAAAGAAAGTGTTGGAATAACATGTATTGTGTGATCCTGTACTACACACCTGCCTATTCCTATGTGTGTGAGTGTGTTGTGTGTATGTCTGTAAAGGCATAAATATTATCTAAAGGACACACTCCCAACCACTGTTAGAGAACCCTGTGGAACTGGAGAGGAAGTGGAATGAAGACAAGTTTTTACTTTTAAATATATATGTCTATATTTCTATCTTACAAGTATATATTACTTTTGCAATTTAAAATAAAAGAAATTAAAATTATTTTTAAAAAAGAGAATGCCAATTTCCTTTGGTTACATTGTAGAGTGGTAATGTGAAGACTGTGTCTGAGCATAGGGCTTTGTTGTACAGCGTAGGTGCTAAATGAAGGATGGGTGGAAGGATAGGTGACTGGACCAGTGGATAGACAGGTGGAAGAGTGAGGTGATGGATGGACGGATGTTGGGTGGATGGATGGATGGATGGATGTTGGGTGGATGGATGGATGCACAGCACAGAACCTGGCACACAGTAAACATCCAAATCTGTTAGAAATTGTAAAAGTTTGCCCCATCTCAGATTCCAGGGAGAGGTAAAAGTGCTGGGAAGCTGACATAACATTCTGAAAACAGGAAAAATTGCTCAGCTGTCCCCTGCAAAGCGCTTAGTGTGTGCCAGGTGCTATGAAGATCTTGGTTACATGATCACATTTAATCTTCCTGACGACCCTGTGAGGCAGGTGCTATTCTGAGGTCCATTTCACAGGTGAGGAAACAGAGATACAAAGAGATGAAGTGATCGGGGCAAGGTTCCACAGCAAACAAAGAGCAGAACTGGCTGCCACTCAGATAGGACAGATCCTGAAGCCAGTCATCCTCCCCCACAGCCCCTGGTATGCCTTTTACCTCTGGGTCTGTGTAGATCTCCGGGTCCTTCTGGGGACTCAGGAAGGGGAAGAGGAGGAGGCGGTCGCCACATCGCAGGGTGAATTCCCGCCCATCTGCCATGGGCAAGGCCATGTCCACCACGACCTCGCGGGTGATGAAGGGTGCAGCGGTGAGCCTGAGGCTCTCACTCAGCACGCTGTCTGCACAGGGCAGGTAAAAGGGGGGTTCAGCACTGTCCTCTTCCCCACTCGAATGCCACCCCCAGCCCTCATTTTACAGAGGCAGGTGGGAAGGCTCAGAGAGGGTGCATGACTTGCCCACCATCACAAAGCAAGACCCAAAATGGCCAAGTGATGAGATGTGACTGCTGCAGTCTTCAGAGACTTTGGACATGAAGGTTTGGGTCTGACCCTAAAAGAAGCTGTGAGGGAAGGTATCTTCCAGGGAGATACCAGAGGAGGCTAGGGAAAGAGCAGGGCCACCCATATTGGTTGTGTCTGCCTGCCCAGCACACATTCCCTTTCTGGAAACAGTTCCCTGCTTTCTTCTGGGGACCATCCCCTCCCCCACTCTCAGGGGTTGGGCTGTTGATTTCACTCCCAACACCTGGGATTGGGCTGTGATTGGCTAATCAGAGCACCCATGATTGGCTCCAGATGGGCACACGACCCAAAGAGAGCCAAAGAGACACATTCCTGGGGCTCTGGGTAGGAACGTTGCAGAGAAGCACACCCTCCCGGAGCCGGGAACACATCAGCCCGGAGCCACTGGCAGCCATCTTGCCAGCCTGAGACTGGAGTCAACCCAGTGGAAAATGAGGCTGAGGATGGACAAAGACCTGACGGCATTGCTAAAGCACCTGGATCTACCTGTGCCTGAAGCCAGCCCCTCTAGACTTTTTAGTTACCTGCCCCACATGAAGTCCCTTTTCTGCTTCAGCCCATTTAAGTTAGGTGTTTTGCCACTTGCAACAAAAAATCTCCCACTGAGACCATGAAACATGGGTAGTGGAGACCAGGGCATGGAGATGCCAGGTCTATGAAGACAGGAGGCCCAGGGGGACCCTAGGTCAGAGGACACCGATGGACCCTGGACGCTAGGAACCCATGACGGGGAGGGCGGGCTTGGGGGCCCATGATGCCCTGGCCTTTGGGGCTGTCTTGGAGGGTCTGACTGTCTCACCAAGCACAGGCATGCTGTCCAAAACCTTCTGTGGGAGGGCGGTCATCTGCGAAATGGGCTGCTCTACTTGCAAGAGCATAGGCTCAAGCTCTCCGCGGACAGCAGCCAGGGCCTCGGGGGTCCTGAGAAGGAAGAGCAGGACCCAGAAGGCGGCAGGACCCATGTTCCCCTGAAACGAGAAGGCGCCCCCGTTACAGCATCAAGAGCGCAAAGCTGGGCTGGAAGTTCACCAGTCTGTGCCATGGACACAGCCTGGGCCAAGGCACTGGGGCCGGGAGGCCTGGGTTCCCACTCCTGAGGACCCATGTCTATCTTCGGCCTCAGGACATGGCCCAAATATGCTTTGGTGGCCTAGCCCAATGCCTGCTTCAAGGCCACTCTTGGCATCCCTGACCTTGAGCAAAATCATTGATCTGAGGTCACACAGGAAACCTCCATAGCTAATCAGCGAAAATGTCAGTACAAAGTATATGTTAAGATTACTGTTAACATCTGAGGATGGATGCATCCTTAGCCCCAATTCCCCAACCTTCCCTGCATGCATGCTTCTTACCGTGTGACTCTGCACTTCCTCACATTAAAGGGGCAGAGCGTATTTCCTCAGCCCCTTGGATTTGGGCTGAGCCATGTGACCTGCTTAGGCCAATAGAACGAGGCAGAATTGACAGAACAGCAGTGCTAAGTCTAGGCCTTAAGAGACCTTGTGGGTTTCTACTCGCCCCGCTAGCTGGCTGGTCCCAAGAGGAGGATGAGAAACACCCGGAGCAGAGCTGAGCTGTCCAGCCGAGCCTGGTCCAGACCAGCTGACTCCCAGCAGACCCACAGACAGGTGAGTTAAATAAATGCTCATCAAGGTAAGCCACCGAGTTTTTGTGGTTGGTTGTTATGCAATAATAAGAAACTGGTACAAAATCTGAATGTTTGCTTTCAAATATTTGAGTATTGTGTGCATATATAGCAAAGCAGCAATAATCAATGATGACTGTGACAGCTATTAGTTTCTTGAACAAAAATTATGTAAAACTTCCCAATAGGTAAATAATTAGGAAAACGGATAAAATTTCTTGCCCCAAGACTTCAGCCTTGGCTCAATATTTTAACACTCCGGTATTCAGCATGTGGCTAAGATATGATGGGGTATCCTTAAATGAACTCTAGATATGGTTAGAATACCAATTAACCTCGATTTGGAGGAAGATTTCTGTCTACCATAAATGACTATCTTATCCAATCTTAATAATGGAATATTAAGGAGTCATCAAATATCATGTTTACCCAGAAATTCAATTACAGACACTATTGCACATGGACGAAAGGACATTTGCACAAGGATATTTCTCACGGTGCTGATGTAACAGGAAAAGATTGGAATCAACCTCAATAGGAGATCAGTGTGATAAATGATGACCCATCCATAGGATGATGACACTGGAAGTTGCTAAAAAGGAGCTGACTTTATGCGTGCTGATATGGGACAGTAGCCAAGACGCACTGAAGCAAGATGCGGGACGGGGCCTCATCGTGCTACCATTTGTGTGTACATTTAAAGAGGGATATATATGAGGAAGCACAGACCATCTCTAGAAGGAGATTCAAGAACCTGGCAACTGAGGTTTCCTCTGGGACAGAAGCTGGGAGGGGAGAGAGGCAGAAAATAAATGCACAAAGCATCCATGATGGTGAAACAGATTTTCTTTCTCTTTAGCTGCCATGAATTTAGAGGTGCCAGGTGCCCTCATTCAATCTTCCTATCAAGCAGGCACCGTTATCACACCTTCTTACTGAAAAGGAAAACTAAGCATGCCCTAGTCCCTCCCCACTGCCCAGCAGATTGTGGGGGGCTCAATGGTATTTGTCAAATAAACATCTATGTTCCTTTGGGCTGGGGACCTCCAAGGCAGGCTTGGAGGTGGGCTGGCACAGCCCAGGACCAGGACCAGGCAGAGTTGGGTTCAAATCCCAGCTGCCCCCTTCCTGTGACCCTGGACAAGCCACTCCCCTCTCTGGGTTTCAGAACCTCCCTCTTGGTAAAATGGGAATAAATACGTGCCCACTCCTGGGGCGGCCACAAGGAATACGAGGGACTCCCACAGGCTGAGCACACGGTAGGTGTTCAGAAGTGGTCTCCCTCTCTCACCAGCCCCTCCCTCGGGTTCAAGAACCGATGGAGGCCTTGGACTCTCTCTGAGATTTCCTCCAGAGCCTCAGGTCCGGCTGAAACAAGCAAGGTCACTTGCTGTCCATCACTTAAACAGCCAGGGGAATGCAGGCGATAAATAATTCAGCTTTGGGTTAACTCAGTGCCAAGGCCATTTTACCTGCCCAGATGGTCAGATGGGGGCCACCACTCATTAATTACAAAGCAGGAGTGGTAAACAAGGCTGCTCGGTTAACTTTGCTTTCAGGAAGAAGCTGTGGCAAGTTAGGGAGGTGACGAAGACTGCTTTCCGCCCAGCTGCACCGATGTGTGAGCGTGCATGTGTGTATGATCACACAGCCATGAGATCCTTAGTCCACTACCCTGGAAGCTGAGTGTTCTCCCACAGGACCTTGCCTCAGTTTACGAGGACACTTCTGTCTAATCTCCCTCCCTCCCACTGCAGCAAAAGTCCACCAACCCAGCAGCCCCTGTGCTCTGTTCTACCTTTTCTGTGAACGACGGTATCTGACCTCCAGGGGGCGCGCACTGTGAGCCAGACCCGGTGCTCAGCGGCTCACGTGCGCCACCTTGTGGCCTCCTCTCCGCACTGTCAGTCAACTGGAGTGGGGACACCTGCAGCCCTGCCTGCCCCGCACCACTCCCCTGCCTTTGGGTAGCAGCAGCCCATTTTCCTTCGGAGAACTACCTCCACTTCATGTGAAGTCCAGTGGATTGTCTGCGGCGAAACTACCCCCTCCAGACCTCAGGTGTGACCGTGTGACCCCAGCCTGGGCCACTCAGTCAGTGACGAACTCAGAGGGGACAGGTGACCTGGGCTGGGCCAGTGGGTATCAGACTTGGGGTTTGTGCTGGAATTCACGGGAGAAAGAATCCCTCCTCCATGGGGACTGCCAAGTTGCCAAGAGCTGCTGGTGGCCTTTGCTGCCACCACCTGGGAAAGTCCATCTTGAGGCGTGAGAGAACACAGAGGTGAGGGGTGGGAGATCACAGATTACATTTATTTTCATTTTTTTCTGATTAAAATTTTTTTCTAAGGGAATAAAAGAATACTCTAAGTGCAAAGTACATCCTGGATTGGATCGTGGAAGAGAAAAGGGACAGTAGTGGAAAAACTGGGAAAGTCTGGATAAAGTATGGACTTTCAATTAATAGTAATGCACCAACGCTGATTTCTAGTTTTCCCACATGCACGGTGGTTCTGTAAGAGGTTAACACTGGGGGGAGCTGGGCGAAGCGTATTTGGGAACTCTCTGTACTATCTTTGCAACTCTTCTATAACCTATAATTATCTCAAAATGAAACTACTGAAGGGGAAAAACCCAATTCTGTGCACAGCTATTATTCTTATTACCTCCTCCTTTTGGATGGTGAAATTGAAGCCCAGAAAAGTGAAGTGATCTATTCAAGGTCACACAACTAGTCAGTGGCAGAGCTGGGATTCCACCCGAGTCTGTCTCACTCGAAACACTGCTTTTGCTTTTCATCCTCACGTTGCAGTGCCTCCACGATCACGATCGCGATCATCTCCACTGAGCAGCTGAGCATCCGTAAATCCCGTGCCCGTGCAGCTCCCACAGTCCGCCTCCCCCCACTCAGGACCACCCAGGAGTTCCTGCAGCCATGGCTGCTGAGGCCAAGGCAGACGTGGAGAAGGAAGAGAAGAATGAAACTTGACTGATGGGGCCGCGACAGTTAGCGGTGTCAGTCCCAGCACTACCGTGGTCAGCAGAGCCGCCCATTGCCTGACAGCTCAGAGCTGGGAGAGCAGCCCGGACCATGATGGGCCCGCAGAGGCAGGCCTTTGGGAGCTCTCCTCCCTCCGCCCACTCAGCCCACCCCAACCCAGCCCACGTCCCCTAGGAGCCAGCCTCTTCCCCTGCCTGGACCTTGGATCTCAGCCCACCAGGCCCTCCTCTAGCCCCTGGATGCTGGAGACCCCCTGACCCCTCCATCAGCCTAGAGCCCAGGTCTGGGGCTCTGGACTCACAGAGCCTTTTCGAGGATCCTGTGAGATGATGTTTGTAAAGTGCTCAGTCGGGTGACTGGCACAGGGTTAAGCGCTCAACAGTATCTTTTGAAATGATTCTCCTCACTCAGATCTGACGACAGCAATCCCAGCTACCATTTCTCAACCCCTTGGAACACTTTCTGCAGCCGGCCTCTGGGTGGCGCTCCCTCCGAGCTCCCCTCCCTGACGGCTCCTCGTCTCCCTTGCTGGCTCTCCTCATCTTTCCGACCCCCACGCTGGAGAGGCCCAGGGCTTGGCCCACTTCTCCATCCACCCTTGAACAACCATCTCTGCGCTGTCAACCCCCCAACATGTCCAGCCTGGACCATAACCCTGGACCCCAGACTCTTCTTTTCTCCAGGCGCTCCTACCTGCCCGCTCTCCACCTAGAACTCAACATGCCCCAAACAAACCCCCGACTTTCTCCCCCAAAAGTCACTCCTTCCACCATCTTCCTCAACTTCAGCGTTCCTGCTACTCACGCCCAAGCCTGGAGTCATCCTGGTTGACATCTTCTCCTAATGTTCCATCCAAGAGCAAAGCCTGTTGACTCTACCTGGAGATATGTCCAGAAGCCAATCCCTCTCCCTTCTGCCCTCTGGTCCAGCACCATCCTCTCTTGCCTGGATATTGCTGTGGCCTCCTCCCTGGTCTCCTTGCCTCCACTCCCCCCACTACAGTCTATTCTCAGCAATGCAGCCAGAATGACCCCTCTAAAGCAGAAGGCAGGCCATGTCACTCCTCTGCTCACAGCCTTTAAAGGGTTTCCATTTCAGAGGAAGAGCCAAAAGTGCTCCCCATGGCCTACAGGTCCTGCATGGTCTGGCTCCTGCTACCTGCCTGCCGCATCACCCTCATCCCCACCTCAGGGCCTTTGCACTTGCTGCCCACACCCTCCCCCATCCTACACAGCGACATGGCTCACTCTCTCACTTGCTTTGAGGTTCTGCTCAGATGTCACCCTCTTGGTGAGGCCTTCCTTGACCACTCAAAAAAGCAGGCCCTCCTCGCTCCTGCCGCCATCCCCTTTCCCTGCTTTATCTGTTCTCCACAGAACTTATGATCTGTAATACATTTTACATACTTACGTGTTTAGTAATTGTCTGTCTTCTCCCACCACGATGTCAGCTCCTTAAGGGCAGGGGTCTTTGCTCTGCTCACTGCTCTCTTCCCAGCTTCTAGAATGGTGCCTGGCACACAGTGGGCCCTCACTAAGTATTTCTTGAATATGTTTATTGAGCACTAGTTACCTGCCAAGCACAGTTACAGGATTTTACATGGATTGCTTCCTTTCATCCTCCCCACAACACCTTGAGGAAGGTCCTGCCGTCTCTATTTTATGGAGGAGTAAAGCGAGGCACTAAGAAGGGACTGACTTGCCAAGTAGTGGTAAAGTCAGGATCCAAGTTCAGGCAGGTTGTCCACAGAGCCTGTGCCCCAAACCACTGGGATACCCAGCCTCTTGGCCCTACTCTCAAAAGACTCGAGATCTTGAAGGGTCTTCCACCTGCCTGAATTCTGGACGCTGCCAACAACTCAATCTCAGAGGACACCCTGACCCCAACTCTTGCCCAGTTCTCCTGGCCCCGCCAAAGGCTGTTTGCCGGGCTTGCTGCCACTCAAGCCCCTAGGCCAGCATCCAGTTCTGCTGACAGAGGTCATTTCCATAGGGGATTATGGGGACAGTTTGGAGTCCCAAGTCACTGCCCATAAGTATGTTATTAGACACTAATGGGGCCCCAACTGCTGATTAAACCCAGTCCCCAACCCTTCCCAGCCTCTGCCTACAAGGACAGTTAATGGCTCTGGGAAAAAACTAAAAATAAGTCGTAAGTCAATGGGAGAGGAATTACCCAGAAATGTCAGCCTGTGTAACTGTCACTGCTGAGGTGGGGCCCAAAGAAGGAGGGGGCTCACGGCTGGGGCGAGGGCAGCAGCCAGGCCTGGAGATGCAGCAACCTCAGCCCTGCTTTCTCTCACTCCAGTATCTAGTCCTTCACCAGCTTCACTGGTCCTGTCTTCCCTGGGTTTCCAGAATCTATCCACTTCTTCCTCATCTCCATGGCCACCACCTCCCCTTCCTGGAATACTCTATCCCCACATCTTCCCCCAAGTCCCCAAATCTAGATCTTTCTTATCATCCAGGGTTCAGCTCAGTCATCTCCTCCTCAGAGAGGCCACCCTGGCCAGAGTAGACCCCCAGGACCTATCTAGTCATGACCCTGTTTTATATCCTGCATATCAGCATCTAAAATCACCCTATATCTCTTTCCCTGATGTCTGCCCCCGCCCCGCCCCTGGCTTAAACAAAAGCAACACAGAGCAGGGTCTTTGAGGTCCATGGTAAGTACTCAGTGGAACTTTTAAATGAGTCTTCAAGATAACTGGTCTGCATACTTCAATAATCTCAAGGTTGCAAAAAACAACTAAAGGCACCAAAACTGTTCCATATCGAAGAAAACTAAAAAGGCAGAATGACTAAATGCAGTGTGTGATCCTGAGTTGGATGCTGGACCAAGATGAGCCATAAAGAGTATTATTAAGACAACTGGCAAAATTGGAATGTGGACGGTATATTAGATAATGATCCTGTATCTGGGTTAACTGTCCTGAATTTGATCACTGTGCTGATCAAATGATGATGTAAGGGAATATTCTTGCTCCTGGGAGATGCACGCTGAAGTAATTAGGGGCAAAGAATCATGATGTCTGCAACTAATTTGCAAATGGTTCAATAAGATACGCACAGTAGGAGACAGAGAGAAAGCAAATGTGGTCAAATGTTTAAAACTGGGGAATCAAGGTGAAGTATATATGAGTTCATTAAACTATTCATACAGCTTCTCTGTAAGTTTGATGTTTTTCCAAATTAAAAACATATATATCAAATGAATGATCCTGTTCGACAGTTAAGAGAGTCAGGGAACTGGGGCAGACAGCTGGGTGTGTGCGCACCTCCCCACAGCCATACTCACAGTGGCACACTCTCACACATGTTCACCTACATGCACCAGGATGTGAGCGCCCATGCAGGCACGTGCATATGCGCTCGCAGGCATGTGCCTAAGTGTGCCTGATGGCACACACGCAAGAGTGCACACACGACACACAAGCACTCATATGCACAGCCTCACGTCCACACCTGCACACACCCACCTGTGTGGCCCAGAGCTGCAGCACCAGAGCCCGCGCCTGCATCTCCTCTGACACGCCCATCTCCTCCAGGTGCAGCAGGTAACTCTCCAGCCATTTGCTCCGGTGGGCCCGAGTGGCCAGCCTGGCTGGGGACAACAGCTTCCACAGGCGACCTTTGACCCTGCACACCTGGTCCTTATCCCCTGCAGGGACGGAGCACAGAGGATGAGGGTTACAGATCCACCTCCAGCCCAGGGTCACCCAGCCCTGACCTCCCATTAGGCCAAGGGTCTTCCAGATGTCACCCCAGGGGATGGGGAGTTCCTGTGGGAAAGAGGCGACAGGGACCCAGCCCTTAAATGCTGGCCTGGCCCAGAGGAGGTACTCAATCAACATTTGCTAAATGAATGGGCTTCTCAGCACAGCAGGGGGAGGGGCAGGAAACGGGGAGCCACATTCTCCCTTCCTGGGGTCTGATCCCAGAGGAACACCAGCCCATGTGGGTGGGGAGACCCTGAGAGCACACTCAGCACAGCGTCACTCAGGGGTAACAACCAAACTGACCACCAAGAGGGGACAGGTTGGTCTGGGGTCTCAAACTCAACTACCTGCAGGAAAGGCAGGTAAAGTGAATGAGGGAGGAGGGACAGAAAGGGGCCCAACGGGAGGGTCGGGTGGCTCCACTCAGCTCCACCGACCAGCCCAGCCCAGCCAGGGAGCCTGGGTTTCTAGAAGAAACTGAAATCCAGATGTTCAGGGGGAATCTTCTCATGTGTTTTAAAGTTAGCATCTCAGTAAGAAATTTTTAATCACCGCACAGGCCACAAAAGCATCTCAAGTTAAACTGGCTCACGGATCACCAGTTCAAAAACACCATTAAATAAACGATGGCGTGTTTACATTCTGGAAAACCGTGAAGCAGTGAAAACCAATGAGGAAGCTCTTTACGTCCAGCCCTCACCGGGCCCACACGGGCAGACCATTGAAGGAATAAAGTCAGATGCTTATTTATTTATTGTATTAACGCTACAAGATGATGCTGTATTGACATATATATATGTGCAAATATAAGACTTGGTTGTTCCAAAATCACTCCTTGGAAAAGGGGGAGTCACTTGGATTGCTACAAAATTCCAAAGTACTAGAAACTCTCTCATTGACTTTTTTGAGCCACAAAGCAGTGTTTCAGGAAGGTCCATCCACCCAGTGGCTCTAAACCAGGCTGCACGTTACAGGATGTAAAACGTAGGCGACACTTATTCAAGTGCATTAGTTATGTTTTCAAATATTATGCTCCCTATGCTTTTCTTCAACCTCTAGACACTTTCAGGTGACATACTTCTCAATTTAAACCAGTGAGGCCAATTGTTATCTGAAATACATGATTTTCCTCTTTCCCAAATTTTCAGGTACTGGAGCATCACCAGGCAGGTTTAAATCTCTGGCTGCTCAGGTCCCCACCCCACCCCCACCAATCTCATCAGAATCTCTGGGGGTGCGGCCCAGGCACACGGAGATTTTAAACAGGTGGGTGCAGGGTGCAGGGTGCAGGAGGTGCTGAAGCCACCTCAGTTGATGCTGGTTCTAGATGCTTACTTACAGGACCGATCTGATGAGATTGATAACAAAAGGAGGTAAAGGGCTTCCCTGGTGGCGCAGTGGTTAAGAATCCGCCTGCCAATGCAAGGGACACGGGTTCGAGTGCTGGTCTGGGAAGATCCCACATGCCGCAGAGCAACTAAGCCCGTGAGCCATGGCCACTGAGCCTGCGCTCTAGAGCCCGTGAGCCACAACTACTGAGCTCACGTGCCTAGAGCCTGTGCTCCGCAACAAGGGGAGCCACCGCAATGAGAAGCCCGCATACTGCAACGAAGAGTAGCCCCTGCTCGCCGCAACTAGAGAAAGCCCACGTGCAGCAATGAAGACCCAATGCAGCCAAAAACAAATTAATTAATTAATTAATTTAAAAAGAGAGAAAAGAATCAAAATAAAATTAAAATTTTTAAAAAAGGGGGGAAATTTAACGCAGATTTAGAAATGACTGGCATTTTTTAAGGTCTGACAGCACAAGTGCAGGTCTTGAATGTCACTGTAAATACGGCTTTTAAGGATGACTTTCAAAAGCAATGCAGTATGCAAAGACAACGGACAGAATGGGAGAAAATATTTGCACATCATACAGATACTTGTATACACCCATGTTCATAGCAGCATTATTCACAATAGTCAAAAGGTCGAAATAACCCGTGTCCATCAACAGATGAATAGGTAGACAAGAGGTGGCATAACCATACAATGGAATATTATCTGGCCTTAAAAAGAAGGACATTCTGATGCACGCTACAGCAGGGATGAATCCTGAGAAGGTTATCCTAAGTGAAATAAGGCAGACACAAAAAGAGAAATATTGCATGATTCCACTTATACGAGGTACTCAGAACAGGCAAATTCATAGAGCCAGAGAGTAGGATACAGGTTAATAGGGGTGGAGGGAGGGAGAGATGGGGCGTTATTATTTAATGGATACAGATCTTCTGGTATGATGAAAAACTTCTGGAAATACATAATGGTATGGCTACACAACATTGTGAAGGTTATTTATTGAATTTTATACTTAAAATGGTTTAAATGGTAAATTTTATGCTCTATATATTTTACCACCACTAAGAAAACAGGAAGATATGTGAATGTCATTTGGCAAATGAGCCAAAGATGGTGGTGTATAATAAAAAATTGGATTGGCAAAAACACAAGTAAAAAAAAATATAGCAGTAATTTGATCAAATCTGCTTAACATTTGGAGAGCTCTTAGAACAGTGCAGGATACACAAAATCTTACACAAGAGTTAGCTATTGCTACTGTACCTTGTTAGAAAAAGGCAAAGTGTCTACATCAGTGTGTTTACTATGCACTTGTGGGCAAAAGAGAAAAACAAGAATATAGCACATTTGCTTGTATTTGCGTAAAGGAACTCCGGAAGGATCCACGAGAAACTAATGAAAGCAGCCAACTGTGGAGAGTGGGGATTGGGTGGAAGGAGGGATGACAAGAAGGGAGGGGAGACTTTTCACTGTTACTATTTTATATTTTCAACGTTTGAACCACGTGAAACATATTCAAAATCTGGCACCACCCCCATCCCTGCAAAACATTTCCAGCGAAAGAGCACAGATTCATAGACTCGCAGATTCAAAAAGCTCATTCTGTATTTCAAACAGATGATCGGGAGTGAAGAAGAGGGGTTCTGAAAAACTGAGTTTGGTGACTCCACCTGGGATCCCGCTGATGGGGAAGACGCAGGTGTCAAAGGTGGAGTCTGAATAAGCCAACTCCTGAAATGTGAGCATGGGAAGAAAGCAACATTTCTAAACGGTTAGTTTATATAACACGTGAGCTTAACGAGGGAGGTTCAACAAAATCAATAAGGAGACATCGGGGCTTCCCTGGTGGCGCAGTGGTTGGGAGTCCGCCTGCCGATGCAGGGGACATGGGTTGGTGCCCTGGTCCGGAAAGATCCCACATGCCGCGGAGCGGCTCGGCCCCTGAGCCATGGCCACTGGGCCTGCGCGTCCGGAGCCTGTGCTCCGCAACGGGAGAGGCCACAACAGTGAGAGGCCCGCGTACCGAAATAAATAAATAAATAAATAAATAAATAAATAAATAAATAAGGAGACGTTATTTCATTTCCAGTCCTAATTATTTCCATGTTTAGGTTGACCAAAAAAACAAAGCACGACAAAACAAAAAAACTTTCCCACTGGGAAAACCAGGGTTTGCTGTGTATTTAGATCAGAGTATAATTGGGGCTCGTACTGTATTTTACCACGTGGAGAAGGGTCTAGAACTGCTCTGTCCAGGAAGGAAGCCACAAGCCACATGTGCTTACTGAGTACGTGAAATGTGGCCGCCTGGAACTGAGGCATGCTATGAGTAAAAAGTACACCCCAGATTTCAAGTCTTGCATGAGAAACAAAATATAAAATATCGCAAGAATTTTTATACTAATTACATGCTGAAATGCTAATATCTTAGATATACTGGGTTAAAGAAAAAATATAATATTTTTTATATTTTAAAAAATTGATTTATATTTTATAAAATTGATTTCACCTCTTCCTTTTTTTTTAATGCGTCTACTAGAAAATTTAAAATTACATATATGACTGGCATTCTATTTCTACAGGATAGCACTGTTCTAGCAGGATAACACCAAACTGATAACAATGGTTACCTTGGTGATAGATGTAGAGGGAGTGTGGTCAAAAGAGAATTTGCCTTTTCTGTAATATTTGATTGTTTTTTCCACAAGAGGCCGGGGAGCCAAGTTAACAGCCCAAACTCTGGAGCAGAGTGCCTGACCTTGAACAAGGCACCTCACCTCTGAACACCTCAGTTTTCTTACCTATAAATTGAGGTAAGAGTACTCATCACATAGGGTTATACAGGGATTGAATGCATTAACATATAAAGTCCAAAGAGGGATGCCTAGCACAGGCCTAATAAACATTAGCTATATTATTAAACAAAGCTTAATGAATGTTAGTAAATTATTAGTCCAAGAAGAATATATTCATGTATTATTTCTATAAGTAAGAAATAATAATAAATTGTGAGGTAACGAACACCCAGTTTGCAGCCATAGAGACCCAGGTTGAAATCCCAGCTCAGCCCCTTCCTAGAAGGATGATCTTGGGCAAATCACTTTGTATCTCTGAGTCTCAGTTCCCCATCTGTAAAATGGAGGCAACCTAGCTCACAGGATCATTAGGAGGACTCAAAAAGATCACACACAGAACACACTCTGTACTGGCAGGGGTTTGGTGAGTTGTACTTGCTACATTCCTGCCTTTTTTTTTTTTTTTTTTGCAGTACGCAGGCTTCTCACTGTTGTGGCCTCTCTCACTGTGGAGCACAGGCTCCGGATGCGCAGGCTCAGCGGCCATGGCTCACGGGCCCAGCCGCTCTGCGGCATGTGGGATCTTCCCGGACCGGGGCACGAACCCGTGTCCCCTGCATCAGCAGGCGGACTCTCAACCACCGTGCCACCAGGGAAGCCCATCCTGCCATTTTTATAAGGTATTATTCATCAGCCCCGGTGTAATGACTCAACGCTGTGAATCAGAACTGGCCGGCTCATGTGACAGGTAACTTGGTCAGAGGCAGGAGAAACAGGTTTGATGTCAGACCTCCCATGCTGTGTGGGCTTGGCTGAGGCCCTGTCCATCTCTGGGCCTCAGTCTCTCCATTTGTAAAGCAAGAGGACTAGGCATGGAAACACCTCTGACCACTGGAGACCTGAGGGTACAGTTCAGAGAGGCCCCCAGCGGAGACATGTGTTTTTTTTAAAAGCCTTGTGTTTTACCTTTAAAATGCATTTGATTTTTGCATTAGACCCTGTGATTCTTTAATATAAGAATGCTTTTTTCCCCCAAACAATATTTAAATAAATAATAATAATCCAGTGAAATGATTATTCCAGAAAGAAGCAGTATGCTTAGCTTGGGGCTCTAACTCCCTACTGCCCCCCAACTCCCTCCTGTATGAGAAGCACCAGACTCAGTGGTCTAAGGGTCTCCAAAAGGGTCAATTTTCTTTTAAAATGTTTACATTCCTAAAAGCAGAGGAGGAATAATGCATGTAAACGGTAAACAAAAACAACAATAATAATAAAAGAAAAAGAAAGAAAGAAACTCTAAGAGTTCAAATGGGTGTAAGATTCTCTCCATCCCATCTCAGCTTTCCCAGAGGCAAAAATCTATAAATGTTCCCACATTTAAACACAAACACACACACACCCCCATACCCTCTGTTCTGCACCTTTTTCATAACAGTAGATTTCAGCCTATAGCAGTATATCCCATTACTTTCTACAGTTGCATAGCTTTCCTTTGTGTGAAAGCATAATTTATTTCATCAGCTACTACGGGGGACATTTAGGTTGTTTTTAGGGTTTGCTAAAACAAGTGACATGCTAATGAATATCTGTGGATCCGTAGACACATGCAAGCATTTCTGTGGGGGTAATTCCAAGAAGTGGAAGTACAGGATCAAAGGAATGTGTACTTTATATGTTGATAGTTTCTACCAAATCACTCTTCGAAAGAAGCTGCATAGCCTCACATGCCCACAACCAGGTCTGAGGGCCATTCTGCACCTCAGCCTCCAGTCTCTAGCTGAGAAACCTTCCCCAACATCGCCACCTGCTGTCCATACTGGGAAGTGCAGCCTTCCCATACCCAGCCCAGAGCTGCTCCCAGAAAAACAAGGAGAGTTCCCCTCTGCATCTACACAGACTCTCCTGCAGCATCTGTATGGAGAAAACGGCAGCAGAGAAACTCCTCTTTCCTGGAGAAGCAATCCATGCCGGCACGTGTCAGTGCTTTATGCACTAGCTTTTGCAAGCAGACAGACCAAGTTTCCATTTTGCTGGCTCTGCCACCTACCAGCTGTGTGTCTATGACAAGTGACTTCACCTCTCTGAGCCTCAGTTTCTTTACCTGCAAAATGAATTTAATAATACCAACTTTCCAGCACTGATGGCAGGATTCAATACGATAAGGAATTGTCTCTAAAAAGACATTAAGAGTCATGAACAGGCAACTCACAAAGAGGAAAAGCAAATGGCTGGTAACACTAAAAGATGTCTCATACAGTAGTCAGGGAAATGCCCATAAAGCCAGATGCCCTTTTTTGCCCATCAGATTGGCAAGGATTTAAACACCGATAATTGCACATTGACAAGGTGGTGGGGAAATGCAAATTAAAACAACAAGTTACCCACCTCTGTCTATTAGATTGGCAAACAAATGGAAAGACTGAAAAAATCTGGTGGGGAATGAGCAGACTCCTTTCCTTTGGGTAGGCATATGAATTGCTCCATGGTTTTGGAAATGATGTGGCAACAGCTAATAAAAATTTTAGGGCTTCCCTGGTGGCACAGTAGTTGAGAGTCTGCCTGTCGATGCAGGGGACACGGGTTCGTGCCCCGGTCCGGGAGGATCCCACATGCCACGGAGTGGCTGGGCCCGTGAGCCATGGACGCTAAGCCTGCGCATCCGGAGCCTGTGCTCCGCAACGGGAGAGGCCACAACAGTGAGAGGCCCGCGTACCGCAAAAATAAATAAATAAATAAAATAAATTTTAATGTGCATGCCCCTTGACCCAGCAAACCCACTTCCAGGAAACTGTTAGAGAGAAATAAAATCACCAGATGGTAGAAGAGATACAAGTACAAGGAAATACTATAACAGTAACACACATGAAAAAGGAAACAATTATAAATATCCATTGGAGGGGGATGGCTGCCTAAATAGTGACCTCTACTTTGCTATATTCATTTTTGCTTGAGTTAGTTTTATCATAGATTTTCTGGGGTTTTCTGGGTATAGCATCAGATTATCTGCAAATAGGGATACTTTTATTTCTCCTTTACTCATTCTTATATTGGTAATTGATTTCTCTTATCTAAGTGCATTGATTAATGCCTCTAGATGTTTGTATTGACAAGGGAGACTGTATATTGTTAGGTTAAAAAAATAAGTTGCAGTTAATAGATATAATCCCTTTCTATAAATACACAGTGACACTTTAGATACATATATTTGTCTCCATTTTCAAAATAGAGTATCCCTACAAAACACTGTGAAGGGATACATCAGCATGTTAACGTTGGTTTCCATAGGAAGCTGAGCTTGGAAGACTGAGTATTATTACTTTTTACTGTCTACATCTACCACAAGAATATGTTTCTTTTTTTTTTTTTTTTTTTTGCAGTACGCGGGCCTCTCACTGTTGTGGCCTCTCCCGTTGTGGAGCACAGGCTCCGGACGCGCAGGCTCAGCAGCCATGGCTCACAGGTCCAGTCGCTCCGCAGCATGTGGGATCTTCCCAGACCGGGGCATGAACCTGTGTCCCCTGCATTGGCAGGCGGACTCTTAACCACCAGGGAAGCCCTCTTTTTTAATTTAAACAATCTAATGTGTTAATCTTAAAAATATATAAATAAATGAAATGGGGTCATGAGCTGTTGTGAGCACTGAATGAGACAATGTTTAACCTGGTATCTGGCACCAAAGAAAATGCTCAACAAAGTAGTGTTTTTTCTTTATTACCTCAGCCAATCCTAACAGCCACCTTCTAGGAAGAGCCTACTGTTCTTCCCATTTTACAGATGGGATCACTGAGGCACACAGAGATTACATAAGAACCAGTAAACCACCTCAAGCCACCTGAGCCCAGAGTCTGTCTCGACCACTGCCTTCAACTGCTCCTCCAGAGAAAAGACCTAGGGCAAAAAGAAGTTAAGTAGGGACTTCCCTACTCTTAATTTCCCTATTCTTAACAACTGTGGCACAGTAGTTAAGAATCCGCCTGCCAATGCAGGGGACACGGGTTCAAGCCCTGGTCCGGGAAGATCCCACATGCCACGGAGCAACTAAGCCCATGTGCCACAACCACTGAGCCTGCACTCTGCAGCCCACAAGCCACAAATACTAAGCCCACGTGCCACAATTACTGAAGCCCGTACACCTAGAGCCTGTGCTCTGCAACAAGAGAAGCCACCGCAGTGAGAAGCCCGTGCACCCCAGCGAAGAGTAGCCCCCACTTGCTGCAACTAGAGAAAGCCTGTGCGCAGTAACAAACACCCAACGCAGCCAAAAATTTTTTAATTAATTAATTAAAAAAAAAAAAAGAAGTTAAGTAACTTGCCCCAAATCACCAGCAAGGAAGCAGCACAGTAGGGATCTGAATTCAGGTCTTGTTGCAAGTACCTGAGACCAGGACACACAGTTATTTCTCAACCTTCCTACAGCACCTGTCATACATGCAGGGTCCCAGCCTCACTGGAGATTCAGATTCAAATGGACCATGATGGGGCTGGGTGACTTGTCTTATTAACAAGGACCCCAGAGGATTCTTCTCACTGGGGAAGTCCGAGACACAGTGGCCAGGGAAGAATGCAGTCCAGTGGTTCCTATGGCCCTGGCACTCTGAATCCAGCAGGAAGCTCTTTACCAATATTGAGTCCACAGAAATGAATGACGTGGGTTTTTACAAACTGATGTGGAAAGTTCTAGATGTGGAGTTCAATGAAAATGCTAAGTAGCAGAACAATGCCTCTCCAGTGTGCTAGGTCAATGTTATAAAAGCACAGGGCTGACAACTAAGAGAAACGAAGGCATGTGTGCTCAGAAAGACATGCTCAAGAATGTTCGTAACAAGCTAAACCAACCAGAAACCAGAACCCACCAAGATGTCCATCAACCAGGAATGGATGACAAATTGTGGTTATTATACTAATGAAATACTTCACAGCAACGAAAAAGAACAAACTATAGATACATTCAACCTGCATGAATCTTACACACATGAAGCTGAGTGAAAGAAATCAGACATGAAAGGGCACATGTTGTATGATTCGTTTTAAAGGAAGTGTAAGAACAGGTAAAACTAAGCTGAGGTGAAAGAAATCCATACAGTGGCTAACTCTGGGGGGTGGATACTGACTGGGAAAGGGCATAAAAAGTTTAGATTTACCTCTAAGCTGTGCATTTAGGACATGTGTGCTTTCCTGTACATAAATTATACCTCAGTAAAAAAGAGAAATTAAAAACCTTAAAAATAGAAAAAAAATGACACACAACTCTGTGTGTGTGTGTGTGTGTGTGTGTGTGTGTGTGTGTGTGTGTGTGTGTGTGTGTGTTTAGAGAGAATTCTGCAGGATATACTCCAAGCTAGTAATAATGGTCACCTCTGTGGATGGGAGCGGGAGTCGTGGGCTGGGATGGGGAGAAGTTGGAGAATTCTTTTATTGTTCCCTTTAAATTATTCTATATGGCTTGAATTTCTTATAATCAGCATAAACTACTTGTAAAAAATTCTAGAGCAAATTAAATCATAAAACTAGAAAAGGAGCGCACACACACACACACACACACACACACTCAAGGTCCCCAGGCCCCACTCTAGATGTGCTGTATCAGAATTTCTACCAGGAACCCCAGCTCTAGTCCAAGCCCTGCCTCTCCACCACTCTGCTCTTGCATACCCCAGTGACGGGGATCTCACTACCTTTAAGGGCATTAGAACGTCTTTCCTCCTATGTTGTCTATGATCCTCCCTCTCTGGGTCCCTCCACTAGCCCCACCACCCACCAGGGCCCCCATGGCGCTTACCCACTGACAGGGAGCCACATGCCAGTTTGGGGAGCAGCAGGTCAAGCTGGCGGAAGGTGTGGAAGACGTCGGCTGAGTGGACGCGGTCCTGGGCCTGGCTCTCCTGGGTGTGTGGCGGTGCCTCGACACCGTACAGAGTCAGGTAGCCGGCTCTGGGGGCGGCAAACAGCTGGTCAGTGGGTTGTCTTTGGATACTCCCGGCCGAACCCTCCCAGGGCTGCCTACACGTTTTCTTCATTTGTACACCTGAGGAGCACCTGATTTTCCTACCATGTGTCAGGGACCTCTCTGGGCCACAGCGTCAGCAGAGAAGAAAACAGACAAAACCCTCACACACCCATGGAGCCAACACTCTAATGAGGGAGACAGACATACAGAGAAACGAGTGGATGAATCATAGGTCAGCTGGGGCTCAGAGGGAGGGACAAAGAGGGAGGGGGTGGGGAGGGGCTCTCGGTGAAGGATGAGAAGGAGCCAGCGTGGGAGGAGCAGAGGGAGGGGCCTGAGGCGCAGGGAAGAGCCAACCTCCTGCGGCGGGAAGGAGGCAGAGTGTGGAGGCGCTACCCGGAGGCTGGCGAGCAGAGCAGAGTGAGGGGTGGCCAGTGGGGCAAGATGGGGGCACCGATCAGGAAAGGAGGCTCCTGCCCCTGGAGATGGAGTCAGGGTGGGCTCCCTGGAGGAGGCAGGTCTGAGCTGAGACCTGCAGGATAAGCAGGGGAAAGGGGTTCGGGCAGAGGGCACGGTCCCCGCAAAGGCCCAGAGCCAAGGGAGCAGCAACCACAGCCAGGTCAGGGCGCTGCCAGGTACTGCCGGCCCAGGTGCTGGACTGGAGAGTAAGGGGCCGGTGCGGAGCACCCTGGGAGTCTGCACACACACACTCAAAACACACACACACACACACACACACACACACACACACCGCCCGCAGGAATGCTCTCAGAGGAAATGTTTTCACCACCAGCCACTTTTTTTTTTTTTTTTTTTTTTTTTGCGGTACGCGGGCCTCTCACTGCTGTGGCCTCTCCCGTTGCGGAGCACAGGCTCTGGATGCGCAGGCTCAGCGGCCATGGCTCACGGGCCCAGCCGCTCCGCGGCATGTGGGATCTTCCCGGACCGGGGCACGAACCCGCGTCCCCTGCATCGGCAGGCAGACTTTCAACCACTGCGCCACCAGGGAAGCCCCACCAGCCACTTTTTAATGCTCCAGGAGTCCAGCCCCACTGGCCTCAGTCCTGGGAGGAAAACCACAGGTTTTCACTTTTTCCACGTGGTGAGAGGGGCCAGGACTTCTGAGAGAGACACCGTGAAGCCCTAATGCAGCCCCCTCAGGCCCTCCTGGGTCTCCCAGGACAGGGATTTTCCGGAGAAGGAGAGGAAAGAAGCAGGAATGAGGGAGGATGGGGCTGAGAAAGGCCTGTCTGGTCCCCACTTTGTTCCTCTTCACACAGTGTAGACACATAGTAGGTCTTCAATAAATGTTCTATCAATGGATGAATGGATGGATGGGAGGGAGGACGGGTGGATGGATGCATGGGTAGTTAGAACCTAATCCTGAGAACACTGATATTGGAAGAAAATATGGGGTCACCATGATTCTGAGCTCAGTTATCCAAGCTACTGTCCCACCTTTTCCCTGCATCCCACTCACCTTCCCCTCATCCAGTTTTGGCCTCCATGCCCCCCAGAGATGGCGAGTTCAAGACCTGCCCATCCCACTGGACTAAAAGGAAGCAATCCTTCCTTCAGAACAGCTGAAACGAGCTACCTATAGAGTCTAACCCGTCGGCCCTACTGATGCCTCTGCATCAGCCCAGAAGGAATTCCCTCCTCCTTTTCCTCCAAACGTGTAAGCCCCTGGATCCCTCTTCTTCAGAAGAATGTCCTCAGTCCCCTTATGGCAGAAGTTGTAAAGGTGCAGCCCACAATCTAGATTCAGTCCAGAAACGTGTTTTGTTTGGTTAATAGAGTTTTCCTAAAAACAACCGAATGCATATTTAAACATTTGGGGAAATTCATACAAAATCTGGATTTCCCCCTCCATCTCATTTTGAAAAAGGAGAAAGCCTGACCGCTGGCAGCCTACAGTCCCGCCTGGCAGCCCTGGGCAGAAGTGGAGTCACGGCCACCCCTCTTAGACGGAAACAAGCTGGCAGGGTCAGACGGTCCTCCCCAGGCCCTGCGGTCTCTGTGACACTGCAGTTAAACACCTGTCACCATTTGTCATCCTACTTGCACTGGTTTTTTTCTTAAAGCAGAAAACTAGTTCCTTAGATAAAATAGCTACCAAAAATAGGCGATGCAAAATAACCCCTCCCCAAAAGACAAGAAAACCAGGAAGACCACGAGGTTTCGCGCTGTGGACACGAAGGCCCTTCCTGTGGCGCCTCCACATCAAAATAACACCTGGCACAGCTGAAGACAGGCAATAAATAATTACACGGACTATAAATACACACATGACCTACAGGTGGCGCTAGGAGCCATAAAGAAAAAGCTGGAATGGGCCGGGTAATGAGGGGGCCATCATATTAAATGGGGTGGCAGGAAAGACCTCCCTGAGCAGGTGACCCTTGAGATGAGACTTGAATGAAGTGAGGCGGGAGCCATGCCGACATATAGGGAAGAGCATTCTTGGGCAAGGGAACAGAAACTGCAAGGGCTTTGAGTTGGGAGCATGCCTGGCCTGTTCCAGGGGCAGCAAGGAGGCTGGTGAGATGACACCAGTGGAATCAGAGTTAGAACTCTGGATGTGACTGAGTGAGGCAGGGGCCCACACAGGACAGGTTGGAATCTCATGGTCTCGGGCTACGTGAACACACACCTCTGTACCCGTGTGACTGTCATCCAACTTGCCCACTGCCTTTCTATTTCAGGGGCTGCAGATGGCGATGAAAAGGCCCAAGGAGGCAGGAGCTGCAGCCCAGGGCTCAGGCCCTGAAGACACAGGGATCCATTTATGTCTGCCCTCCTGCACTGTGCCTGCTGTTACCATGAACCTAAATGGACCCAGCTGCCACCGCGTGGCCCCCACCTCCCCCAGTGCCTCAGCTTCTTCTCTGACTTCTTTGCCCGCACAAGGATACAGGATGGCAGGAGCTAGGAGACCTGGGAGTGCCCTGCTGTGAACTTGCTGGGTGGTTTTAGCGGCCCCTCTCTGGACCTCAGTCTCCACACCATATGACAGGGTAGACCAGACCTGCATCACTCAGACCAATCACAGCCCTTGATGGTATCTGCACCACTCCAGGGTGAAATGAGAAAAAGGCGACACACCAAGGGTCGTGCTTGAGAGTGTAGGCTCTGCAGCCAGCCCTGCCAGGACCCCAACCATGGGACTCTGGGCAAATGACTTAGAATCTCCAGGCCTTAGGTATCTCATCTGTCAAATGCGGTTTGTAAAGTACCCGCCTCATAGAGTTGTGAGGATTAAATGTATTAGCGCACACTGAGCCTACAAGAACACACACACGTCATAAATATTCCTGTGTGCCCATATGTGTCAGCAAATGCCTGTCCTTTATCCTCAAACTGTGTTGCTGTAATTTTTTTGGAGCGGTTGAAATGTCTCGCTTGTATGAGATGCTGGTCATTAGGGATGCCACCAAAAACTACTGGCTCTCCTTCCCTCACTGCCTGTGGCCATGCTCCTCCATCCCTGCCACCACGCAGTCAAATCCACCAGCAGGTCCCACCAACCCCATCCCCCAAAGCTACCCAAATTCTCGCCATCGCCTGGTCCAGGCCACCATTCTGTCTCACCTGGGCAACTAAAACAGCCTCCTAACAGGTCCCCCTGCCTCCCTTTCATTGCCACCCACCCGAACTATGGTCTAGTCTCTGTCTGGCAGCCAAAGAGAGCTTTTAAAACTCTAAGTCTGGGCTTCCCTGGTGGCGCAGTGGTTGAGAATCTCCCTGCCAATGCAGGGGACACAGGTTCGAGCCCTGGTCTGGGAAGATCCCACATGCCGCGGAGCAACTAGGCCCCTGGGCCACAACTACTGAGCCTGCGCGTCTGGAGCCTGTGCTCCGCAACAAGAGAGGCCGCGATAGTGAGAGGCCCGCGCACTGCGATGAAGAGTGGCCCCCGCTTGCCGCAACTAGAGAAAGCCCTCGCACAGAAACGAAGACCCAACACAGCTATAAATAAATAAAAATAAAGGAATTCCCTTAAAAAAAAACGAAACCAACTCTAAGTCCAATGGTGTCATACCCCTGCTTAAACCCCCAATGTCACTCATCTCACTTAGAATAAATTCCAAAGCCTTCCATGGCCTCGAGGCTCTGTGAGACCCAGTTTCTGCCAGTTTCTCTGACCTCATCCCCCCGCCCAACCTCCTTGGCTCATTAGGCTCCAGCCACACTGGCCCTCTCACCAAGCATCTGGGTGACCAGCAAGGCTCCTTTTCTGGCCTGTGTCTCCTTTACAGCTCACAGGCTGAGTCAGGCGACCACTCAAGAGTCCCAGATACAAAATGTCGCCTTGCAGCCTTTGCTTTGGAGCATCCCGAACTGCTTCCCCAACCACAAAGTCCTCCTGGTTCCCTTGGCCACTATTAATGGCTGGTCCAGAGTGCTGGGCTCACCTGAGCAGGAAGCTGTAGGAGAATTCGAGGAGTCCCATCTCATGCCAGCCACTGCCTGCTTCCATGGTGTCACCCAGCAGGACAGTGTGGAGGTTGGTATACATGGCTTCCGTGAGTGCCTGGAGCTCTTTGTGGAGGAGAGTCCTGGGGCAAGGAACCAAGGTGTGAGAGGGTAGCTTCCAAAAATATATATATATGCACACAGGCACCTCCTTGGCCAAACCTCAGAGTCCCAGGGCTCCAGTGCCTCAGTGGCAATGAGGGCTTTTGGAAGATTGGCTTAAACAAAATATTATTTCTATCATCATCCACAATGACGATAGTTATTATTAATTTTGCCAAGCACAATGATCTCATTTCATCTTTTGACAGCCCCAGGGATAACAGTTACTATTATGATACCCATTTTACAGATGGAGAGACTCAGGGACAGAGAGGAAAGTGATTTGCCAAGGTCACACAGCCAGTAAGTGATACAGCTGGGACTGAAACCCTGATCTGCCCAACTCCAGAGTCTGAACTTTTAAACATGATAGCCATCCCCTCTCGGGGCACATGAGCTTGGATAAGGAACCCACAGACTTGCAGAAGAGAGAGAACTAAGAAACCAGCCCTTTCTCCTTGAGATCCAAAGTTAGGGAGACCTGTTTGGATAAAGTGTCCTGGACCAAGGATTGCTAATAAACATGGCTCCAAGTGAATGCTCCATGAGGAATAAGGCAATCTGGCTGGCGATCTGGTCTCGTCGTTGAGTACCTAGGAGTCTGAGGAGAGGACCAGTTCTGGGAGAGCATGTGGCTGAAGCCAGAAGCCCCTCTGTACTGAGCCCCCACAGTACAGTCAATATTGAGCCATGACTGAATGTATGATTAGAAGCCAGGAAAGATGGAATCTTCTATCTAAGTTTAAGGCCCCTCTACACTGCACAAGGATCTAAACCATAAAGGACCCCACTGCATCGAGCGAAGCGTCCATGGGGTGGTGCAGAGCCGGTGTTCAACAGCGACACCTTGTGGCAGCAACAAGACCAGTGCTAGTGTGCCCATCAGGTGCTCTGGCTCTCTGTCGCCATCTGCTGTTTGGACATAGGATGGACTCCTTTAGACTGAATAAGCCCCTGGGTTCTTGGATAATTCAAGACGGGAAAGCCTCCAGAGGGGTTCCGTGAACTTCCAGGTAATAAAAGCTTTGGGATGTTTCACTGTTGGAAAAACAATAGATACGACCCATGTGAGATAATGTGTGTGAAGGGCTTAACATAGCGCTTGGCACATTGTAAGTGCTTAATACATGGGAGCTGACACAGTGATCAACCCTGCTCCAGCTGTTCCCTTGACTCCACTCCAAGCACTAGTCCTTGACAGAGACAGGAGCCCCCAATAGATGTGGCAGCCATGCCCAGAAGACCTCATGCCAGCTTTTGAGAAATGCCCAGAAACTCTCGAGGGTAGACACTGGAGGAAACTGGGATCCTCCCTGGGTAGGGGGGTAGGATGCAGTGAACTGTGGACTCTTGTTGCTAATGGAATCCCTAGAATAGCAGGACCCAGGACACTCAGGCTCAGGAGTACTCCTAGCAGCTGTCCCACAAAGCCAAGGTCAGACTGAGCATTGTCTCTCATCCATGTTCACCTCATGAGGCTGGCCTTTCCTCAGCTTTAGCAGTCCTGCAAAACCCGGCTTTCTAGATGCTTTTCCTGACTCCAGGAGGTGAGTCTTCCTGGAGAGAGATCGCTAAAGATGCCCATCAGACCGTGTGCACTCTTTAGGGGAGGATGCAGAGTCTTACTTCCTCAGTATCTCGGTGGGAGGAGAATGGGCTGTGGAGTCTGCAGACCTGGGTTCAAATCCCAGCTCTGACGCTTACTAGCAGTAGACCTTGGGTAAGTCACTTCACTTCTCTGAACCTCTGTTTCCTCATCTGTAAAATATGGATAAAAATACCTACCTCTGAAGCTGTTGCACAGATATGAACACGTGCCTATCAAACACCTGGCATTTGGCAGGTGTCTTCAGAGGGAGGTTGGCGTCATTCTGTGCTCCTGCATCTAGGATGGTGACCAGTGTATGAACGAATACAGGGTAAATGCCCTCACAGGTCCTTTTGTAAGTATTACTTATGTTTCAGGACCTGCACCACTTCCTAGCTGTGTGACCTCGGGCAAGTCACTTCTCTTCTCTGAGCCCCGTGTCCTCATCTATAAAATGGGGCTGTAAGTTACCCTCCAGCATTGCTGTGAAGACTCATGAGATCATGCATGATGCCTGGCACAGAGTATGGACTCAAAAACATTAATCACCCCACCACCTCCCTTTATTTCACAGATGTGGAAACAGAGGCTCGGTGCGGGGGTATGGTTTGCCCAAAGTCACAAAGCTAGGCAGTGGGAAAGCTGGGATTTGAATCTAGGTCTAGCTGACCCCAACCCTGGTCTCCTTCTACTAAAAATCAGAGCTGCCTCTTGGGAAGTAAAGAGTTCTTCTTCAGCCCAATTCTCTAGGGTTGTTTCTTGTTTTGTTTTTGTTTGTTTTCACAAAACGAAATGTCTTTACTGGACACCTGTTGTGGAAACAAGCTCAGCTCACACAGGACTTGAACTACGAGGGTAGAAGCCGATCGCCCACCCTGGCCCACCCATGGGTACCATCTGCAGCCACTCACGGTTTCATCTTGGACTTTTCATCACTGGGGCTGTAATGCGGAAGCTGCACGTCGAAAATCCTCTCCATGAGGAAGACGGCGTAGGCGTGGAAGTCCAGCCTGGTGCGAGGCTCCCACACCACCATGTCATAGGAGTGTGGGTCCAGGAGGACAGTGACATACCTGCCCCCCACCAGCACCTGGGAAGTTGGCAGGGATCGAGTGAGGAGTACGACTATGAACAACAGCAGTTCTCTGAGGTCGACTTACCCCGTGACAGGCAGTGGCCCCACCAGCTACTTAACAGACAATGTCCCCTCATCTACCTCTCACAACCACCCTGTGAGGCAGGGACCATCATTCATCCATTTATAGCTGAAATGTGATAAGGCGTATAACGTGCCCAAGACCACACACCTGAGAAGTGGCAGAGCTGGGAAAGGAATTCGGCACTTTTTCTGAACCAAAGGTTATGCTCTTAACCACCTCACTTTTAAGCATCTTCCACGGTTATCTTGGTTAATGTCATATCTCCAGCAGCCAGGAGAGAGTCTGCCCACAGAAGCAGCAGATGGATGTGTGTGCATCGTAGGTGGATGGATGGATGGATGGGATGGATGGATGAATGTACAGACGGATGGACGGGAGGATGTCGGTGGATAAATGGATATATTATAGGTATGGGTGGGTGGATGGATGGATGAGTGGATAAATGGATGGAAGAAAGGAAGGAAGGATGGATGGATGTTGTTGGATAAATGCTAGTGGATGTGAAAGCAAAACCTTCTTTGGGAGGCTGAGCTCTGTATGTAACATGCTGCTCAAGACAGGAAGGAGACAGCACTGGAGAGCTATAATCCTGCAGTCAACAAGGGTGAGGGCATTTTCCCTCAAATGTGTGTGGAGGGGGTCACACAACTCCAACTACCCACTGCCTTAGCCTTGTTTTCAAAATGTGGTCTGTGAGTCATGGTGATCAAACTCTCTTATAAAATACAAGCCAATATCCAAGAAAAATGCTGTTGGGTGGATGGTTAGATGGGTGGATAAATGGAAGGATAGATCATTGAATGTATGTTGGATGGAAAGATGGATGGATGGGCAGCTAGAGGGTGCTTGCAAACTAAATGTATCAATGAATGTTGGGTACATGGATGGTAGGATGCTAAGTGGATACTGGGTAAACAGATTGAAGGGTGAATGTTGGATTCACTTCTAACCTCCAAGTTAGAAGGAGACGTGGAAGGTGGGTGGATGAGTGATGGTTGTTTGGATGTTGAAGTGGTGGATGGAGAGAGATATAAATAGATGTATATAGAGTGGACAGACATTGGATATTGAAAGGATAGATAATCAAATGCTGGGTGGTGGTGGCAGATGGATGGAAACATGGGCAGATAAGCAGAAGAATGGAAGTTGGTGGAAACTGAATATATGGTTGAAAGTTGGATGGATGCTACGTCCATGAGTGGAAGAATGCTGGATAAACTGGGTAGACAGGTAGAGGAACAGATGATGGACAAGTGGATGGAGAGACAGATTTTGGATAGATATTTAGAAAGATGGACGAATGAGTGGATAGATGGAGGTTGATGGAAATGGAATATATGAATGAATATTGGATGGATAGATATTGGGCAGATAGGCAGAAGGACAGATAGGCTGCTTAGATATTGGGCAGATAGGCAGAAGGACAGATGTTAGATGGATGGGTAGATGTGGGACAGATGGAAGTTGAATGAATGGATAGAGGTCGGTTAGATGAACACACCAAGTATTGGATAATATTAAATGACTGCATAGCTGCATGTTGGGAAGATGCTAGAGGGATAATGAAGGGATGAATGTTAGATAAACATTGGATGTACAGTTGGATAGGCATATAGAAAGTTGGCTGGACCACTGGATGGTTAGTGTATGGATGGGTATTGAAGAAATCAGTAAACACCAGGTTTAATAGGCCCAGCTGCTCATCCCCTTCCCTCCCAAGAGGCAAAGAGGCACTTACAGTAAAGATATCACCATGCTTCTCCTTCATCCTAGTGAGGAAGCTGGCGGCATCTTTTCCAAACTCCAAAGCATAGCCCAACCAGGGGATACTGCCCAGGTCCAGGGGGGGCTCGCCAGGTCGCCTGCAGAAGCCACAGCACTTATCACCATTAGATAAAGCAGGGAAGAGGATAGAGTGTGGGGCGTGGCGTGAGATTTTCAGGGGAGAGGAAGGCTTCCCTGAGGAGACATTTGACCAAAGACCTGAAGGCGGTGAGGGAGGGAACCACATGGGTATCTAAAAGAAGAGCTTCCAAGCGGAGGGAACAAGTGCAGAGGCCCCTAAGCTGGATCATGCCTGGTGTGTGCAAAGAACAGTGAGGAGGCCAGGGTGGCTGGATGTGAGAACAAGACGTGTACAGTAGAAGGTGAGGCCGGAGGAGTAACAGGGGCCAGACCATGCAGGGCCTTGCAGGCAGCTCTGAGGACTTCAGCGTTTGCTCTGAGTGAGGGGGGAGCCATCAGAGTTCGAAGCAGAGGAAGGACAGGATTTGGCTTTGGTTTTTACAAGTGGCTTTTGGCTGCTGAGTAGGGAATAGACCACAGGGGGCTGAGAGCAGAAGCTGGGGTACCAGTTGATGTTCGTACATACTGGGGGGTCCAGTTAAGGTGGTCACCTCTCTGCAGGTAGGAGAACCTTCCAGAACCCAGCGGTATTAGGATACAGAATTCTCTGTATGAGCCAGCATGGACCAGGGTCCTGGTCATCTCACACTTCCTCTCATGCCCACCGAGAAAGGGTAAGGCTGGAGGGCATGGCTGGAGAGCAGGAGGTGGTAGAACTGCCCTGTGGCTGACCCCGACTGCCCCTCTCCAGCTCAGAATCTGAGGTATCTCAGGAGGCCAGACGCCATGCCCATGGCCTGTGGGGATGCCCCAGGGGTACAGGCAGCTCAGCCAGGGGCTAGGAAGGTTGCGTGTGATATTCAAGGTCAAAATCTCATCTGTGAGAGCAGAGGGACTCCTCTGAGGACATAATAACATATCTACACCTCACTACGGTGGATGGAATTCTAATATGACTACAATGACCTACAACTGAGTGAGGGAGCTGGTGCAGTTGACTTTGAGAAAGGATGATTCTTCTTAGTGGACCTGACCTAATCAGGTGAGGACAGGGCTTACAAGGGGCAGGGATCTTCCTGGCAAAAGAGACTGAGATTTGGCGTAAGGGAGATTCTTTGCTGCTGGCTTTGAAGATGGAAGGGGCCACATGGCAAGGAATGCATGGGGCCTCTAGGGGCTATGAGTGGACCTTGGCTGACAGCAAGCAAGAAAATGGGGACCTCAGTCCCACAACCGCAAGGAGCTGAATTCAGCCAGATTCTTCCCTGGAGGTTCCTGATAGGAAGGCAGCCTGGCCAACACATTAATTTCTGCCTTGTAAGACTCTGGACAGAGAACACAGACACACTGTACTGGACTTCTGATCTACTGAAGTGTGAGCTAATAAATGGGTGTCGTTTTAAGCTCCCAACTATATGGTAATTTGTTACACAGCAAGAGATAACTAATATACTCAAACTGACATTGCACTTGCACTGGGCCCTGCCCTTGGCCAAGCATTCGATATATGAATGTCTCATCTCATCCTCCCCAACCACCCTCTGAGGGTGCGGCTCCATTCACACCTTCACCAAATATTAACTATGAAGCAGGCATCGTCCTGGGTGCTGGAGATACAGGAGTGAACAGGGAAGATGAGGTGGAGAGCCCTGACCTCACAGGGCTTACACACTAATAAGCGGAGACAGATGAAAACAAAGAAGCAATATCATTTCAGAGAGCGAGAAGTGTGATGAAGAAAATAAAGGAGATAAAACGTGACAATGAAAAGACAAATAACCCAATTTAACAAGGCACAAAAGAATCTGAATGGACAGCTCTCCAAGGAAGATATACAAATGGCCAGTGAGCACATGAAAAGATCCTCAACATCATTAGTCATTGGGGAAATGAAAATCTTCCCTTCATCTTTCTTCCCCTCCCTGTCTACGTTCTTCCACCATGGCCTCCTGCCTCCTCCATCTGACTGTCCCCCAACATAACCCAAAGCGGGGAACAGGTGGTGGACAGAGAGACTGGCTAGATTTGAGGGCCAGAGTTTGGGAAATATGGAAGCAGAACCAGAGGCGAGGGTTGAGGGCATTAGGAAATGCCTCCCCCTACCCACTTCCTCCTCTCGCCCCACTCCCACCCTGCCTCTGAGCCCATCATTGAGGAGACTCGCAAAGGGGCAGCTCGGGGATTCTAAGGAGGTGCTGGGGACGTGCCAGGACCCTTCCTTTCCCCTCGCCTCTCTGTGAGCCAGCTTCTCCTGAAGGCTCTGTTTAAAGGCTGGCACAGCACAGGGCTGGAGGAGCCCAGTGTGCACCTGCCCTCTTCCAGTCCAGGTCTGAGCCCAGAGACAGGACACGGCAGCGGCGATTTCTGCACAAGAGGCAGGAGGGCAGGATGGTTGTCATGAGCCTGACCTTAGCACCACACTTCCTGGCTTCAAATCCCAGCCGTGCTCCTTGCCGGCCGTGTGACTTTGCTTCCCCATGCCTGTTTCCTCACCTGTAAAAGAGTGACAACACTACAGACTACACTGGGCTGTGATGAAGATGAAGGGGGCTATAGAACAGTGCTTGGCACCTGGCAACCGGGGAGCAGCTGGGGTGGGTCTGAGAAGCAGGACCAATATGACTCCCAGGTGCCATTTCTTGAGCAACGGCTATATGCCAGGTGCAAAGGTTTCCTTGCTTGGGAATAATGGCTGATACTTGATGAGCCCTGACTGTGTTATCCTTTGAGGAAGGAAGCATTGTATTTCTATCAAGCCCATTTTACAGCAGATGAAACTGAGGCACAGAAGGGGCTGAGCCACTTGCCCGAGGGCCCACCTTGGAGGGTCTGGGTTTCTGACCCAGGCAGGCCTGGCTGCAGAGCCCACACTCTTGATGCTACCCTGGCCCCAAGTCACCCCAAGTGGACATCTGCACAGCCACTTTGCAGGTGAGGAAACTGAGACACAGAGAGGTTCCAGCGACCTTCCCAAGAGCAGGGCCTGAGACCTTCCCCTAAGACATCTTTGGGGTGTGGGTGGGGCTTCCTTTCCCTGCCTTTCACTCTGCCTGCCACCGGAGCTCCCCAGCGAGCCTGGTGTTATTTCTGGCAGCACTCATCTTTCCCCTGAAAAGTTCCAAGGAGCTGCGGACAAAGGTAGGAAGCTGGGAGCCCAGGCGTCTGATTCCTGATGTGCCAAAGGCTCCTTCAGCCCCCGGGCCCTGAATCCAACCGAGGCCCAGGTCACATTCCAGGGTGACTCAGCCAGAGGCCAGCGGGGGCGAAGGAGGCTCTATTTTGGGGTCTGCGGTCTCTAGCCTCCCTCATGGACACTCTCACTGTTCTGAGGCAGGGATGCAGGGCGTGACCCTCTCATCCCCAGCTGCTGCCCACACGGCTGATCGCTGCCTTCCCTTCCTCCTCTGTAAAATGGGGGTAACAAGAGTGCCCCCATCTCCAAGTTAGGAGAAAATGAGATTGGGGGCCTAAATTCCAGCCCCTGTGGGGTCTCCCAAGGGTCCACGCAACTCTGCCTCCCCAGGGTCCACACTACCACCCGCACAACTGTCAGTGACTCCCATACCCACACTTCTCCCCAGTACCCCACCTGGCGAAACTGCTAAGCTGTCCACAGGTATAAAAATCAACAACTCACCCTCAAAGACAAATTAGCTCTCTGGATTGATAGCAAGAATTAGCTAAAATAATGTTTGGCATTCCTTCTAATCCAGCAATTCCACTCTCACCTACTATTATCGTCATCATTCCCTGTTTTGTTTTGTTTTGTTGGGGTTTTTTTGGCAGTGCCGTGCGGCCTGTGGGATCTTAGTTCCCTGACCAGGGATCGAACCTGTGCCCCCTGCAGTGGAAGCACGGAATTCTAAACACTAGACTGCCAGGCAATTCCATCATCATTCCCATTTTAAAGACTGGGAAACTGGACTTCTCTGGCGGTCCAGTGGTTAAGACTGCGCTTCCACTGCAGGGGGCGCAGGTTTGATCCCTGGTTGGGGAGCTAAGATCCTGCATGCTGTATGGTGTGGCCAAAAAGAAAAACAGCATAAAGATTGGGAAACTGAGGCAGAGAGCAGTTACTCAACTTGTTCTTATTCCTGGAGGCTGGGAGTTTCCATATGCTAAGCACCTGGGTACCCAGCCTCCCAGAATCCATGTATTCTGTGGCTGCCCTCATCTGCCCCAGAGAAACGCACAGACTAGGAGGCCCCACAGGATGAGCCCAGCACATTGTCTGAAATAGCAAAAACACTGGAAACAACTTGAGTCCCTCAATAGGGACAGGAATAAAAGGGAAAAAAGAAACCTGCACCTATTCATACTATGGAATACTACACAAAAAATCGAAAGAATGAATTAGATCTCCACATAGCAACATGGACGGATGTCAAAACGAAAATCTGGAGTGAAAACAGCAAAGGTACAGTCTGAAAACAACTCTGTACAGAGTTTCCAAAAAGCCTGACAACTTAGGAAAAATAATTTATTTCTCTATAAGGAAACTTATCTGTAGCCTTTTTCGTTTTCATTTTTCCAGGCAAATGATTGAATGTATGGTGTTAAGTTTCACCTGGAAAGGTGTCCAGAGGTTGAAGAAAAATATCGTGAACTCACTGTGTGGAAATTCAACTAACACATTGTTTAAAAATAAAAGGTTTCCAGAAAACTTCTGGAATTTTCAGACACTCTGATTTAAACACACACACACCACACTTCCACCGCCCTGTGTTATCTACGAGCTAATGTCTATGCGTATAAGAATAATTTTTAAAACAGCTAGGAGGCTGAGGAGATATGACAACCAAAGGCAGTACCCTGGATGAGATCCTAGCACAGAAAGAAGACGTTAACGGAAAAACTGATGAAATTCAAATAAAGTCTGGAGTCTGGTTAATCGTAACAGACCAGTGTTGGTTTTTTTAGTTTTAATGACTGTACCATGATAATGTAAGAGGTTAACAATAGCAGAAACTGTGAGGGGTATTTGGGAACCCTTTGTACAACTTTTCTGTAAATATAAAACCAGTCTAAAATAAAAAATCTTTTTAAAAGATCTGGGAGGGTCCTCTCAAATTAATCAACAGTAGAGGTCCTGAATTGTCGGAAGAGTGGTTAGAAGGGCTTCAGTCTTATTTATAATGGGATAAGTGCTTAAGTCGAATGTATTCCTTGTGCAATTCAAATTAATTTTTAAAATATTTTATAAAAAGAAAAAGATCTATACTGCCATCTCCTTGACTTGAGATAGGTGAGTTTTACTTTTCTCCTAAATCGCAGATTCTCAATGGAGCAGGAGAACCTTGGGGACTAGGAAGCTGAGGCGTTTGGTTCTGGTTCTACTCTGCCCGAGTAGACCTCAGCAGAAGGGAGACCCCTTTGTGGGCCTGAGTTTCTCTGGCAGAGGGAAATACCGAGCCTACTCAGCCCCTGCATCCGGATCGGGGAATCCTGTGGAAGGTGGTTCCAGGGCCGGTAGGAGGGCATCGCTCAGGGCCTCTGCCTTCCCCAGCCTCAACTCTGCCGTCTGTGTAATGGGGGTGAGAGCAAGCCTGGGGGGTGACACCGAGTTGGTGCACGATCCAGACAGAGGCTGAAGAGCGGGAGGGGGCTTCTTCCACCGGGGGTCACACCGAGCATGTCCACGCACCCACTCTGCACCCGTGACTCTCGGTTCTCACCTGCAACCCCCTTGCAGGTCCCAGCACCGCTCTCTGGGCCAGGCCCGGGCTTCTCGCGCCCCGGCCGAGCGAGTGTGTGCGGTGGGTGAGCAGCCCTCTGGGACTCCCGTCCCTGCACCTTCCCGCGCGCGTCTCCCCAACTCTGAGCCCTCTTTAAGCCCTCTGGGCCTGGCCCCCTCGCCGGGGCGGGGGAGGGGCGCGGAAGCCCCTTCGGCCGGACACTTGGACTCCCACCTCCAGGCTCGCCCGGGGGGTGTAGGGGACGGTGGGAAGAGGATCCCCTCCTGCCCGGGGGACTGGAGCGGGGGCTCCGACGTGGGCCTGCCGCTGGCTCGGCGACCCCCTCGTTGCAGCCGGGGCGCGGGCCTGAGCGGAAACGACCCTTTGTCTGGCCGGGGGCGGCGCTGGCGGGCCGGGGTGGGGGGAGCCGGGGGTAGGCCGGGCGGGGGGCACTCACCGCGTGCGCCGGCGGGTCAGCAGCAGCAGCAGTAGCAGCGCGGCCAGAAGCCCGAAGACCACGGCCCAGGACATGGCAGGCGCGGCGACCAGGCTGCGGCTGCGGAACGCCGGAGGCGGCCGGCCTGGCTTGGGGGCCACGGGGGCCACGGGGACCCAGTCCCAGAGCCGACCCCGCCCCCACGCCCCTCCCTCTCCCCCCGCCCACCCGCCTACGGGCGGGGGCAGGGCCTGCGATCCCTCCCAGGTCCAGAAGGGTGGGTGGGGTGGCTCTTGGAGACTCCGTTCGGCTCAGCTTCTACGGGACGGGCTCCGACCCCTGGCCCAGGAAAGGGTGGGAGGGATGTGCGTGGAAAATGTGGGTGCGGGGGACGGGAGGGATGGTGTAGGGGAAAGGGAAGGAATGTGCAGGGGGGGAGGGGTTACGCGGGGGTGTGGGGGAGGAATGGGGGATTTGGGGAAGAGGAAGGAAGGGAATATGGGGGGACGGAGGGGTGATGGGGATAGAGAAAGTGTGAGGATGAGAGGTCAAGCGGTGGCAGAGGAGGGATTGGGGGTGGGAGGGGACTGGAAGGGCCTTTCCTCCACATTCCACCTAAACAGTCTCCACCACTCTAGCCGCCCCCCCGCCCCTCACCCATCCCCTCCCCACCCCACCCCGGATGGGCTAGAGACCATTAGTTTTCTATTCTGTTGGTCTGGGCGGAGTGGGGTTGTACCGCCCCCTATTTTACCTTCAATAACTACAGTGGAGGGGGCACAGGAGCTGAGAACACCCCGCTCTGAGTCCCTCATCTGCAACTGCTGTAAGGGACGATAAGTGTACCTCACCCACGTGTACCTGCAGCTCAGCAGGGGCTCAGAATAGGGTGGACATTGTCACATTACCTGGTGCTTAGGGTGCTGGCCTCTGGTGCCAGTGGCTCTGCAAGAGACCACCCCTGGGCACTGGCGAGAACCTGGGCTCCCAGCTGGAAGCGTCTGGACCTCACTCCACCCTCTCCACTCCCTACACACACCCCACTCCACTTACACCTGGGAAACCTTGGCCAGGGAACTTACCCTCTCTTAACCCGCTTCCTTATCTGGGGACAGAGGTCAGAGTTGTACTTTACCTTAGGGGGTTGCTGTGAAGAACTGATGAGAGCTTGTCAGTAGAGGGAAGTGCAAACTAGGAGTGCAGGGCACATGTGAGTTTTGTGAGGCAGTGAGCAGAGTGTGGAGCTGGGACCCAGAATTTCTGATACTAATCCTTGGGCTGTTGCTCACTGCTGGCTGAATTGAGACAGGTTTCATTTCATCTTACCAATAGCCCCCAGGCTGAGCTGTTACTCCTCCCTGGTCTCCTGGCTTCTGCCCTCATCTCTCTGCAGTCCATTCTCCCTGCAGTTGTCAGAAGAATCCTGCTAGAACCTAAGTCAGAGCCTCTACTGAGTCCTGCTCAGAACCCTCCATGGCTCCACCTCACTCAGAGCACAGCCCAAGTCCTTACAAGGTCCTGTAAGGACTTGATCTGCCCCCTCCCACCTCTACCTCCCTGCCCTCATGTCCTCCCACTCTCTGCCTCACCCACTCTGCTCCAGCCACACTCATCTCTCACCCTGCCCCAAGTGTTCCAAACTCACTCCCACCTCAGGGCCTTTGCACTTGCTATTCCCTCTGATTGGAACACTCTTCTCTCATATACTTGCACAGCTGGCTTTTATCATCACATCCCTCATCCCTCTGTCTCTGCTCAGTTGTCAACTGCTCAAAGAAGCCCTCCCTAACTGCCTGGTCTAAGGCAGTCACATCAGCCCTGTCTATTGCCTTGAACTGTTTTGGGGTTTGTTTTTTTTTTCCTTGACAGTACTTAACATTTCCTGCTATCATATTAGAGCTTCATTTATTTGTCTATTTAATGTCGGCTGTCAAGGCAGTTGGATGACCCTCATGTGGCCTCAGCAGACTGAGAAGAGCAAGAGGCAAAAGGAGTTCTTGAATCTCTTGTTTATTTATCCAGCTTACTCACCAGCAAAGCTGACAATCCCAAAAAGGCCACAGAACAGGCCTGGAGGATTTTCTCCAAATTTGGGGAGCCCCACGGGGCAGCCTTCTGGCAGTGGGGTTCACAGTCCGGCTTGGCCAATACTAAACCATGTGACCTCAGGCAGTCTGCTCCACCTCCCTGAGCCTAGGTGCCTCATCGGTGAAATGGGGATGAAGTGAAGAGTAAATGACCTAATCCAGGTGACACACTTGTCAGAGTGCCGGACGCACAGTGAACTTTAGTGGGGGTCAACTGCCATTAGCACTTAATTCCAATCCAGCCTCTCACCATATGTGTGATCAAGGCTTGGTCTCAGTTTTCTTATCTGAGAAATGGGGAGAACAGTTCCTTCCTCACAGGACAGTTGCACCCAGCATGGGGCCTGGCACACAGTAGGTGCTCAATAAATGTTAGCTCTCCAATCCCACACCCCTGGCTTGAGTGCAAACTAGCATCACCTCAGTCCAAATCCCCCCCAAATAAAATGTCCCTCTTCCCCCCTCAGCCCACGGGCAAAATCCCACCCACCCCCCAGGGAAGGAGGCCAGCTGCTCACACACCAAAGAGGGAAGAAGGTTTTGGGGCCCCTGGCTTCTCCCTTGCTATCAGAATCTGATTTTGTTCACAAATCAAGCAGGTGTTTAGGAAGATGGCCCCACCCCCTTCCCACAGAATGAACCAGTGTTGGTCTGAGCCAGCCAGGGACATCCCTCTTTGCTAGGGATTGGTCCAGTGGTGGCCACGTGAGCACCATCTGGACATTTGTTGGGGGCTTCTGGGAATTTTCCCCCTCCCTATTCTCCTCCTTTTCTTTGGGGGCCATTGTGTAAGGATGTGATGGTGGGGATATTATGAGGGAAGGCCAGGAAAATGGCAGAACCCCAAACCAGAGCTGCAGGAGAACCATTCCTGGAACCACTTACCCCCAGACTTATTGTTTAATGAGATAATCAAATGCCTTTGTTGCTGAAGACACTGTGAGTCAGATTTTCTCATACTTGCTGCCAAAAATTTTCCTAACTAAGATGACTTCCAGTTATGGCTGTGCCAAGGACAACGTGACGTAATCATGCACCCAAAGCGCCTTGCCCATGAGGAGCATTCAAAAATGTCACTTCATCTCCTTAGTTTTGCTTTTTGTTTTTTCTTTTACAGCTCAGTCTTTCTATGCTTATTGGGCTAATAGGGCATTCAACTTTCTGGTTATGGCATCTTGCAGGAACAGGCGGGCTCTGAAAAGTAGCAGATATTCCAAATTCCCCTGACCCGTGAGGACTAACAGGGCCCTGCAGAGGACAGGGCTGGTATGTCCTCAAGAATGAAGAGGAGGGAAGACACCCCAAGAGTGACCCTCAGCCCATGGTGAAGGGCTTGAGAGCCAGGTTCAAATCCCAACATTGCCCACTCGCTTGCTGTATGAAACCTAAGCAAGTCACTTCACCTCTCTGAGCCTCAACTACCTTATCTGTGCAGTGGACGTGTTGCTGGTGGTGGTGATGGCAGGGAGGCACCCAGCGGGATTTCAAACCCAGCATTTAAGCCTTCATCTGAGAAGTGAAGCCCACGTGTCAGGTGGACCTCAGGAAACCCCTCCTTCCATCCAGCTCTACCAGGGGCTGCCACCCAGTGACAAGCATCGGACTTTCCCCTGTAGGAGTCTCGGTATGTCCAGATGTCCGCTGTCCACTAGAGCCAAGACATCTGGGCAAGTCTCTGGGCCCGCCTGACCTCCACTCTCTTATCTGGCTGCTGTAAGGTCATAAGGATAATGTCAAGCCCCAACTCCTTCAGAAAATGGGGGGCTTCGCCTGGGAAAGGACAGCCCTTCCAACCCCATGCCCCTGCTTCCTCTCTTCCAGGAACCAGGTCTGGTTCATGTCTGCGTCCTAAAGGCCACAAACCAAATGTGTCAGGAAAGGAAAACATGTGTTGCCTTCTTCGAAGCTGAAAACCAGCCCCATCAGAGATCGGCAGCTGTAGATGCTTCTGTAATTACAGCTCTAACTTCAGTTGGTAATTTGGGCCATTCAAAACACTTTCTCATATTTACTCACTGAATCTCTACAAAGGCCTTATAAAATGGGTACTATTATTATTCCCAATGTGCAGATGGTGAAACCAAGGCCCAGAGAGGCTCAGTAACTTACCCAAGTCACACAACACTTCCTTTCATAGACTGGAGCCTGGGAGTTTGATGCCCTCTGAGGACAGGCTATTTTCCCTGTGGTGTGAACACACCGGGGGCTTTCCCACCCCCATAGCTTTACTCATGCTGTTTACCTGCCTGGAAGCCTTCTCTTTCTCTTCCTTTTGGTTTATCCAAATCTGTTATGGGAAGGTGTGTTAGTTCAGGTCCTCTGAGACAGCCAAGATGAGACGAGACATACAAGAAATTTACTGGGGAAAAGGCCAGGGAGGAAAGTGAGGGGGAAGCCAGAGGAGGCTGGAAGAAAGGGAAGGAAGGAAGAAAGGAGGGAGGGAAAGAAGGGAGGAAGATTGATTGGCTGTAGACCACAGGGCAGTTCTAAAAATGTTCAGTAAGGCTGACAGGAAGTCCTTGAGCCTCTAGAGGAGCGCTGTGTCTCCAGGAAATGGGCCTGCCTTGGGATCCCTTCCTCCCTCTGTGATTAACTGGGAGAAGCCCCTGGGAAGCATGGCCTCCACTCAACTATGAGGATGAATCCATGATCCATCTGTCAACTAGGCTCCACACAGAAGACTTGAGAGGTACCTTTTCACAGCTGCTGAAGTGAAGAAGTACATCTGCCACCTAAAACAACAACCAAAAAGACAGCAACAAAAAAGCTGACTGTATATGCTTCTATAGGCATGAACCATATCAGTGCAAGAAGAAATTCTTCCACTTTCAGAAGCTGGGCCAGGTTGAGAGTGGAGGGGAAGGAGAGACCAAAGGTGCAAAGCTGCTATTGCTTTTGTGCTGCCAAAGAGAGGGTGGCAAACTCAAGTCTCCAAGCAAGTAAGGTAAGTGAATGAAGCGAGCCTGTCATATCAGGGAGGCAATAGGGAGGAGTGGGGACAGTGGAAAACTGGAGAGCACCACCCCATCCAAAAGGAAGCTGCCTCTACTCAGTTCAGCCAACTGTGGCCATGCAGAAATATAGCCCAGTGTGGCCAGGTCTTGATTCCAGAGAAGCCAGAAATAATGGCTCACATTATTTTAAAACACTGAATGGGCCAATAACACACATCTGCCACCTGACTTTGGCCCTGGAGTTTAGTTGTGCCGGAGGCCAGTGGCTTAGCCATTTTGGGGTGCGCAAAACAGATCTGGAGTTGGGAGGTTGAACTAAATCACTCTGTAGAATTAAGGAAGTATAGTGGAGTTTCAGGGGGAAGCCAGAGGCAGTGAAGGCCAGGCTGACATGAGGGCAGGTTGGGGGCCTGTGTAGAAAATCAGCCAAGTGAAATTCCCTGTGGAATTAGGAGTGGCCAAATGACAATTACAGTGGGAGCCGGGTAATACTGAGTGTTTATTTGTTTCTTATGTTGGGCTATGGAATAGCAACACACATACACATGCTCACACGTCACCTCCAGTTGCGCCCACATATTCAGAAACAGTCTGCTACACACACAGGGTGAACACCTCATTCTAACTTGCCCAGACTTTCCTGGTTTTAGTCCTGAAAGTCCCATGTCGCAGGAAATCCCTCAGTCCTGGACCACCACGAAGGCTGGTCACACTACCAACACACTTCTGTAGCGTGTGAGTGGGCTGGAGATAGGTTCAGTGCTGTGGCAGCCATCTTGGGCCCTGAGGAGAGTCATCACCAAGTCACACGTTTAATTAACTACCCCAGGACCATGCTGTGGTAGATGAGAACATGGCCTCTACACATGGAGATCAGCTCGGTGCTTTGTGACCACTAGAGGGGTGGGATAGGGAGGGTGGGAAGGAGACACAAGAGGGAGGGGATATGGGAATATATGTATATGTATAGTTGATTCACTTTGTTATACAGCAGAAACTAACACAGCATTGTAAAACAATTATACTCCAATAAAGATGTTAAAAAAAAAAAAGAACATGGTTTATAATTCTGACACTTGCCCTGTGTTGGAATTAGACAATCATACCCTTTGCTGTACATCTGTAGAGCCTCCCACTATGGCCAGAGAATACCCATGCTGAGTAAGGATACGAGAGGAATCCTGTATCTCCATGTGACATTCCTGGTTTCTGCCATTGGCCACTACTCATGGAGCAAGGCTGAGCTCGGCCCGCAGCCTGAAGCAAGACTCCCCAGCGGACCTGCAGACCCGTGAGTGAGAAAAATGAGAATTTGCTATTAAAAGTCATGGAGGTTTTGAGGCTTTTGTTAGGCAGCAAAAGCTGACTGATCTAGGCTTTATCTCTCAACATTTGGAGTCAATTTGGTTAGAAGTTCTTTGTACCAGTTAGATACAGAATAGGCTACTTTCCATGCTTTGGGACTTGGTTTTCACATCTGTACAAGGGGAAAATGACAGGGCCTCCCTCCCATGGTGGTTGGAAGGACTCGAGAAGATCATGGGTCTAGTGCGTACTGTAGGCACTTAATAAAAGGGATTTTATTAAAGAAGTGAAATTCTTGGGCTTCCCTGGTGGCGGAGTGGTTGAGAGTCTGCCTGCTGACGCAGGGGACGCGGGTTCGTGCCCCGGTCCGGGAGGATCCCACATGCCGCGGAGCGGCTGGACCCGTGAGCCATGGCCGCTGAGCCTGCACGTCCGGAGCCTGTGCTCCGCAACGGGAGAGGCCACACAGTGAGAGGCCCGCGTACCACAAAAAAAAAAAAAAAAAGAAGTGAAATTCTTTCAGCACACACTTGCTGAACACTTATTTCCCAGCATTGTGCTAGCCTCTCTGTCAAGAATTTTAGAGGAGGAAGCAAAGAAGGCAAACCTCCCCCATTTTGGTCATTTTCAAACAGGAGTAGAAAAACCACGTCTGGATTAGAGGCAGAGGGATAGAGGAAATGACCTCTTTTCTGACATCCAGGACTTGGGGCTGAATTGTCTAAATGATGGGGGCATATCTGTGGTTTAGGAGACTTGAGGGTCTCTAAGAAACAAGGATTTCAGCTGTAATAAAGCCATCCTCCAGCGTCCTTCCCCAGGGAGAGCCAGGATTATGTAAGGAATGTGGTCGGCAAAAAGCCCAGAGGCGGGGTGGGGTGGGGGGTGGGGTGGGCGTGGGGGGTGGGGGTGGGGGTGGGGTTGGGGTTGGGGGTGGGGGTGGGGTGGGGGGGTGGTGGGGGGCAGCTACCCAGACGCAAGCAGGGCTGAGCTGGGCAGGCTTCTGTTCCACTCTCCTGGGCTAACTCCATGTGGGCCTCATCTCAGGCTGGAGGTAATGTTCCGGAGGGGTCCTGCCTGTGTTCCAGGCTATCTGTCTGAGCGGACGGTGCTGGAGCAGAGCAGCTGTGGCAAGCCCCCCCTCCTTTGATATCCCCAGGACAGGGGTGTAGGTGGCCCCATGGTTTCCAACCAGCTGACTTGGCCCTTTGGATTGGAACAAATGAGGCAGCCAGACCTCAATCTCCTCAACTCCCTGCTGTCCTGCCTGAGCGCCAGCCTGACCCAGAAGATAAGGAGAAAAAAGACCCACGTTGATCCGATACACAGACAGACCTCAAGTGCTGGCCCTCCTGCTACCTACAGCACTGCGAGAGCCTCAGAACCTCTGTTGTCTCGTGCAGAAATGGGGACAATACTCAAAACTGCTCTGCTTGTGTGTCAGAGGAACTGAAAGGACCCAATAAGAGAATGGGGGTAGGAAAATGGCTGCAGAAGTTAATATTTTCCCCTCCTCCTTCTAGAAATTATACCAAGGCATCAAAGAGAATGAAAAAAAAAAAAACTCAAAAAGCCCACAAACTCCATTTCTAGCAAAACCAGGAGAGAGTTATAATCCATAGACTTCAGAATATGTGTGAAATTTTCCAAAAGCAGCTTTGAAATAGGGCAGAAGTCATACAGGAGGTGGTGAGTGGGTTCAGTGGCGGCAAATCTCAGAAAACATCAGCAGAAATGTACTTTCTGGGGATGAGTCTTGCCCTGAGGTGAAAAGCTGCATTCCTTATTTATAAAAGTGAACGTAGGAACTGGGGTGAGTAGCAGAAGCCCTCTGGAATCTGGTTTGATTCTGAGAAACAGAGATGGTGTAACAAAGAATGAGAGAGAAGACATATTTGCAGGGAACAGTCTGTCTTTTTGGCAGAGAGGAGAGAACCTTTTAGTTACGAAGTCTAAGAAAATACCCTCTTTCTTCCCAGCACCCACAAGAACAATCAGCAAATAGCTGACACAGGAAAATCAAGCCCTTCCAATGACAAGTTTTTTAAAATAAGTGTAGGGACTTCCCTGGTGGCGCAGTGGATAAGGCACCGTGCTCCCAATGCAGGGGGCCCGGGTTTGATCCCCGGGGAGATCCCACACGCCGTGGAGCAACTAAGCCCGTGCGCCACAACTAGTGAGCCTGCGCACTAGAGCCCGCGAGCCACAACTACTGAGCTCACGTGCCACAACTACTGAAGCCTGCACGCCTAGAGCCCGTGCTCCACAACAAAGAGAAACCACCGCAATGAGAAGCCCGAGCACTGCAACGAAGAGTAGCCCTCACCCGCCGCAACTAGAGAAAGCCCGCACAGCAACGAAGACCCAACGCAGACAAAAATAAATTAATTAATTTTTTTTTTAAAACCTATCTTACCTAGTTTTGTAGGCAAATCCTATGAAACTTTTAAAGACTAGATCATTCTAAGGTAGTTAAGTTGTTTGAGAGCAAGGCAAAGAAAGAAAACGTTACAATTATTTTTATGAAGCAAGTATTATGTTGATACTGAAGCCTGACAAGAATTGTACAAAGAAAGTAACAAACTTTGCTTGTAAGTATCAATGCAAAAATTCTAAATAAAATGTTAGTAAACACAACCGTAAGCACAATAGAAAGAATAATACATCATGACCAAGTGAGTTTTATTCCAGGAAAGCAAAGCTATTTCAATGTTAGAAAATCTATTAATGTAATTTATGAGGAGAAAGGTCATATGATTCTGTTTAGGGCTAAAAAGACATTTGAGAAAGTCCAACATGCATTCTTGATAAAAACTCACGCACATGTATTCAATAAGAATCATGAATACTCAGTAAAATAGATATAGATATTTACCTCTTTAACGTGGTAAAATATATTGTGGAGTACATCATGCTTATTGAAAAAACCCTAGGGGCATTTCCACTAAAGGATGGAGACCAAAGTTTCCAGTTTAACACAGAGCTGGACATTTAAGATAGTACTGGGGGACTTCCCTGGTGGCTCACTGGTTAAGAATCCGCCTGCCAATGCAGGGGACACAGGTTCAATCCCTGGTCCAGGAAGATCCCACATGCCACGGAGCAAGTAAGCCTGTGCACCGCAACTACTGAGCCCACACACTGCAACTACAGAAGCCCACGCGCCTAGAGCCTGTGCTCCGCAACGAAGAGCAGCCCCCGCTCACCACTAGAGACAGCCCGCACACAGCAATGAACACCCAACACAGCCAAAAATATACATAAAATTTTTTTTAAATGTATTTAAAAAAAGATAGTATTGGAAGTACTAGTCAGTACAATTGGGTGACAAAAGAGAAAAAGAGATACAAAAACTGAATAAGAGAAAGTAAAATTGCCAGTGTTACACATATGAAATGATTCTGTGTGTAGGAAACCCAAGATAATTCAGTAAGGTATCAAGATACAAATTTAGCATGCATAAATCAGTAGCTTTCCTATATTCAAGCAATCATCAGTTGGAAGATATATTGAAAGAAGTTTCCTCTTAAAATAACAAAATTAAGATTACATATCTGGTAATAAAATTAAACAAAAGATGTGTAAGACCTACATGAAGAAAACCTGAATTCACTATGGAAGGATACAAAAAACTACTTGAAGTGAAAAGGTACACGGTAATTTTGTAAAGTTTTTTATTTATTTATTTATTTTTAATTTAGTTATTTTTGGCAGTGTTGGGTCTTTGTTGCTGCGCGCGGGCTTTCTCTAGTTGTGGCTAGTGGGGGCTACTCTTCGTTGCGGTGTGTGGACTTATCGTTGTGGCTTCTCTTGTTGCCGAGCACGGGCTCTAGGCACGCAGGCTTCAGTAGTTGTGGCTCGCGGGCTCTAGAGCGCAGGCTCAGTAGTTGTGGCACACGGGCTTAGTTGCTCCGCGGCATGAGGGATCTTCCCAGACCAGGGCTCGAACCCACGTCCCCTGCATTGGCAGGTAGATTTTTAACCACTGCGCCACCAGGGAAGCCCTACACTGTGATTTTGGATGGCAAGTTTCATCATGAAAACAATGTCTGTTATTCCTAAATTGATTTATACGTTCCTTGTTACTATAATAAAAGTACCATCAGCCTTTTAACAAGAGAAAATAATTTTAAAATTAATCCTGTGAAAAATTAAACAAGCAAAAATATCCAAGAAATCTCTGGAAGAGAGGGAAACAACATTATCAAATGTTAAACCATGTCATAAAATCTCAATAATTCAAACATTGTAGTACTCGGCTATATCAATAGACTGATTGATGAACAAAACTGAAAGCTCAGTCATAGATCCAAATCCATTCAGGAATTCAGGATGTGATAAAGTTAATGTGGAAGGTTGTATTTTCTAAAAATATTTGGAGGGCTTCCCTGGTGGCGCAGTGGTTGAGAGTCCTCCTGCTGATGCAGGGGACGCGGGTTCCTGCCCCAGTCCGCGAAGATCCCACATGCTGCAGAGCGGCTAGGCCTATGAGCCATGGCCGCTGAGCCTGCGCGTCTGGAGACTGTGCCCCGCAACAGGAGAGGCCACAACAGTGAGAGGCCCGCGTAACGCAAAAAAATAATGATAATAATAAATAAAATAAAAATAAAAATATTTGGAAAGGATAGTAACAGATCAGCTCCAGGGACTTGAGAAGCAGAGAGAATAGGAGCCACAGGATGGGGTCTTCGGGGTACCAACTATTTCTTTTCTTAGCATTAGTTCCCCTTGAGTTTCTGGTTCTCCCAAGAGAGAGTCGGATTCACTGAATTTGGGTCATATGCCCACCCACTGATCTGGATGGACAGTCAAACAAGATGGTAGTCCCCAAAGGAGGACCAGAAAGTGGGGTGGGAAGGTTAAAAGTTGGACAGGGATGGCCATATGCCCATTTTACAGATGAGGAAAGGGAAGCCGAGAGAGGGACAGGGATCGGCAAGGCCACAGAGCCCAGGGACAGTGGATTCTGGGATCCAACCAGAGGCCCCAGCTGCCTTTCCCCTCCTGGGCTCCAGGCTGGCAGGGGAACAAGAGGACACTGTGCTGCTGGCAGGGATGAATGGCTGGCTCCTGGGGACGCACCCTGACCCAGATGAGGCCTCCATGGTTCAGGAAACCACCTCAGACTGAGCTGCATTCAGGAGTCGAGGTCTCCTCTTCTGGCTCCTCCTACGGTGAACAGACCCCCCCCCTTCAAATGCGGCCCTGCCCCTTAACTCCAGCCCTAGGGTTTTTAGGAGAAGCCAGCGAAAAAAGCCTATTTTTCCAATATGTAAAGCACTGCATGGACCAAATAAAACATGCCCAGGTTGGAGGCAGCCCAAGGATGGCTAGTTTGTAAGCCCTGGAATGCTCCTTTCTGCCCACAAAAATTAAAGCTCTGTTTAAATAGATACTACTAGGGTTGCACTAGGGTTGCAAACTTTCTCACTTTGAATTCGGATATGCGAAGAAAAATCTAGTGCCATGATTAGGAGTGAGGGATATTCTGGAGCCAGAGGACCTGGGTTCAAGTTCCAGCTCTGCCACTTACTGTGTGGCATCAGGCAAGTCATTTAACCTCTCTGGGCCACAGTTTCCCTTGGGGGGACACATGTAATCAGTGTCTGGCATATAGTGAATACCACAAAAAAACTCTGCTACTGTCCTCGGTCCTCGGTCTGATCTTTTCATGAGCTTCACGTGGTAGAAGATACAAAACCTTAAACCAGGCTAATCATTTAAACTGTTCAGGGTAGACCAGCTTCACTCGGGTGTTTCAGGGACAAGTGTGGCTGTTCAGTTCCCCTCCCTCCTTGCTCCTCTCCAAGATGGCATCTGCCCGCACCTTATCCGAGGAGAAAGGTCAGGTTCGGAAGTGACATTTAATGAGTGTCCCCTCTGCACTAGCAGATGCAGATGCCCGAGCTCTGGGAATCCTCATAACCACTCCTGAGCAGGAGGAATTGAGACTCCCTGAACCAGTGCTGGGGAGCTTGCAAGCAATGGAAGCACATGAGACTCCACGATGTCCGACTCCGAAGCCCGGCTTTTCTCTGCTCCTATCAACTCTGTTCCCATTCCCAGGCATGGGACAAGATTCAGAAGCTTGTATGCGCCAAGTGACCCATATCACTTAATCTCTAAAGGAAAAACTTTCTCTACCTTACCCACAAAGTGTGTTCATTTGTCTACATTTCTCTTTGCAAATGATAGGAACTCAACTCAAATTGGCTTGAGGCAAAAAAAAAAAAGGTAATTTATTGGCTCAAACAGGGAAAGTCCAGGGTTGGAATCCTGGCTTCAGGGAGTTGGGGATGGGGGGGGGGGGGTGGGCAGACAGCTTCAGGTAAAGCAGGATCCAGGAACTCCAAGGATGTTAGGACTTGTTTCGCTCTATCTTTCAGTTCTCTTTCCTCTGTGTTGGCTTCACCCATAGACAGCCTGTCCCTGTGTTGTATCATGATGGCTCTTAGCAGCCCTTATATCCTGCCAGCTCAGCAATCCCAGTGGGAGGAGGGTCTCTTTGTCAAGTAGTTCTGGTGAAAGTCTGAGACTGATTCAGTTGGTCTTATTTAAGTCAGATGCAAATCCCTTTAGTAATCCCTGAAGCCGTATGGGATGCTCACATGGGCCAGGCCCCAATCTCCTGCCAACTTCTGGAGGTGGAGCTGGAGACTGGAGTAGTTTCACTACAATGTTGAGTAATTAACGGCCTCCCTGGACTCAAGTGTGCAACATGAGCTTATTCCACATGTTCTGGCTTTGAGACTTGCTCTGACCGATGGAATGCAGGGAAGCGATGCTGTACCTGTTCCCAGCCTTGGCCTCGAGAGTACTTGCAGTTTCTACTCTCTCTTGGAACCACCGTGAGAACAAGCCGGCCTATGCTGGAGGATGAGAAACCACATGAAAGAGAGCCCAGTCCCCCGCAGAGGCTGTCCTAGAACAGCAGACAGCCAGCTGACCTCCCAGAATGTGAGCAGGCCCCCACCCAATCCGAAGCTGACCCCAGATGCGTGAGACCAGCTGAGACCCAAACTGCCCTGTGGGTCTATTCACTTGTGGGCAACAATAAATACTTATTATTTTAAGACACTGAGTTTTAGGACAATTTATGTACCCAGAACTGACAGATACAGGAGTTGGTCCAGCAGAACCATGTGGATTGAGTGGAGGAGGACTGCTTTTTAAAATGAGACATGGGTTCTAGTATCAGAAAGGCAGGATGAATCTTGGGGAATCTATTATTTATTGCTCTACAACTATCATCCCCATTTTGCAAGTAAGGAAACTGAAGCTCAGAGAGTCTCCTCAACTGGTAAGTGAGAGAGAGATGAATTTGAGCCTTGGCCTAATCTACCAAGTCTCCCAGAATAAGTACAAACATTAAGTGATGAACCCAGATTCAGTGGAGCATGGACACAAATGTGACCATGCACCTGAGATGAATCAGTCGTGGCAGTTGAATACTGATTTTAGTTGAGTTTCCTGGCAGCCAAGGTGAAAAGGGAAATGTATTGAGTTGCTTCAGTCTGTTCACCTGATATTTAATGAAGGAGGAAGTGGGGAGGAGAAGGAAAGAAAGAAAAAAAGAGACTATATACAAGGTTGTCTAAAGACAAATGTTTTTCTAGCCTTGACTCTAAGATGGCAGTGAGGGCTCCTTACATAAGGAATCTAACAGAAAAAAAAAGGTTCTTAAGGTAGAAGCTGCTCATTTTATTCCCCATAAAAGTTAAAGGCAGTCTGTGAATTCACAGGCATTTCTGGGAGGAACTCAGGTAATGAGGTCCTTTCCCTTTCTCTCTTTTTCTTGCTTTCCTCTCTCCTCCCTCCTTTCTTTCTTCCTTTCTTTATTTCTTTCTCTCTTTCTTTATTTCTGACAACATAGAAGTTTATTTCCGTCTCTAGTGTGACAATTTAGAGATCACTGATCCAGGGCTGGTGAGTTGGCTCAGCCGTTCGTCCCATGCAGCTTCAATCTCTGCGTTCAAGGTGGCTGCTCTAGTTCCTGCCTTTAAGCCTGCTTTCCAACAAGCAGAAAATGGGAAAAGCAAGAGTTTGCTTCTGAGTAATCTTATTTACATTCTGGCAGGACTGGGACTGACAGAAGCCAAGGGAAAAGAGGTCAAGTGCATTTGTAAAGATGAAAATGGAAAGGTTGCCAAGGTTCAAATGCTGCCTTGGCCATTTACTAGCTGTATTAGTTTCCTGTGGCTTGGTGACTTACAACAACAGAAACTCATTCTCTCACAGTTCTGGATACTAGAAGGTCAACATCAGTTTCACGGGGTCAAAACCCCATTGCCAGGAGTTGGCTGGGCAGAGCTCCCTCTGGGGCTGCTGGAATTCCTTTGCTTGTTGCCACATCACTGCAACCTCTTCCTGTCTTCACGTCACCCTCTCCTCTGCATGTTCATCTACTCTTCCTCTGCCTTGCTCTTATATTGACACATGTAGTGGCACTTACAGCCCTCCTGGATAATCCAGAATAATCTCCTCATCTCAAAATCCTTAATTTAATCACAAATGCAAAGACTTTACCACAACATTCATAGGTTCCGGGGATTATGACCTGATAATTGGAGGCCCACCGTTTAGCCCACTGCACCAGCTGTGTGAGCTCGGGCAAGTGTCTTAACCTTCCTGTGCTTCAGTTTCCTTACTGTAAAATGACAGTAGCCACCTCTGTAGGTTATTATGAGGATTAAATAAATTAATCACGTAAAGCACTCCAAAGGGCGACCAGCACATGACAAGAGCTTTGTGTCAGCTTTTAATATGATCAAGACGCTTCTGCCGTGACTAAAATCCCCGTAAGGACAGTTCCCATCTTTGTCCTGTTCACCACTGTCTTCGCAGCACCTGCCACAGGGACTTACACACTGTAGGCGCTCAGTAAATACTTAATGCACACGCGCAACTGGCTGGCTGCGTGGCTTTAAGGAAGTTGTTTTTCCTCTCTGGGCCTTGGTTTCCTCATGCCTCCATGAGCGCTGCTGTTGGGGAAAGTATATTTCTCTGTCTGGAAGGGTGTGTCCCTGTCGGGGGTAGACGGTTTGGGGGTCAGGGGACGGCTGCAGCTGCTTTCTCTCTGAGTCACCGGATTTCTCAACTTGAAACCAACTGTCTAAATATTATGAGCAAGCCGGTTGTAGATAAGGTGGGGAAACACTGATTTGACCAAAGCTGTAGCCAAGGTGCTCGGTCTGGACTTCCCTGAAACTTTTCAGCAGCGTGGCTTGGAGCTTAGCACCTGCCAGGAAAACAGGCCGCTGACCCACAACCAAGAGGGACGGCCCAGATGCCTGGCTTTAGAGTCTGCTCTGGCCGTCTCTGTTCACAGAGCCAGCATCTACTCAAATCCTTGTGGCTCAAGTGGAGAAACTGAGACCAAAAAGAGTGAAGACCTTGTCCAAAGTTATGCTGCCCAATGAGGCTAAGATGCAGGATCCAGCCAGCACCTGCAGGAACCAACCAGGCAAAGGGAGGGGTAAAGCTGCAGGCATGTGCAAATGACCAGGGGTGAGAGACGGGACTTAGAGTCAAAAGCTAGGGTAGAGGAGAGAGAGGGGGCTACAGTACATGCCCAGGACTTTGGACTCAATTCTGAGGAGAAAGGGGAACCATTGATGGTTTTAGGAAGAGGAGCAACTAGATCTGAGAGTCTTTTTTTTTTTTTAATAAATTTATTTACTTATTTATTTTTGGCTGCATTGGGTCTTCGTTGCTGCACGCGGGCTTTCTCTAGTTGCGGCGAGCGGGGGCTACTCTTCGTTGCGGTGCATGGGCTTCTCACTGCGGTGGCTTTTCTTGTTGCAGAGCACGGGCTCTAGGTGCGCGGGCTTCAGTAGCTGCAGCACGTGGACTCAGTAGTTGTGGCTCGCGGGCTCTAGAGCGCAGGCTCAGTAGTTGTGGCGCGTGGGCTTAGTTGCTCCCCGGCATGTGGGATCTTCCCGGCCCAAGGATCGAACCCGTGTCCCCTGCACTGGTAGGCGGATTCTTAACCACTGCGCCACCAGGGAAGCCCTGAGAGTCTTTTTCCAAATGTGGTACACAGACCATCAGCATCAAAATCACCTCCAGTGGGGACAAGGAGGAGGCTGTCAAAACACAGACTTCTGGGGTCCCCCAGAATGGGCTCTTCATTTTAACAGACCCTTCTCCGAGGTGATTCTGAAGCACACCCACTGTCCTAATGAGTCCAAAGATGCTGGGTAACATTCCAGTTTAAAGATCTCGACTCTGCCAGGCCTGGTTTCAAATCCCAGCTCTGCGACTCACTTGCTGTGTGACTTTAGGCCAGTTACTGCACCTTTCTGAGCCTCAGTTTCCCCTTCTCTGAAATGGAGACAATCTTAGTCTTTGCCTCTCAGGGTTCTTCTAAGGACCAAGTAACATAAGGTGCAAAAAGTGCTCAACACAGGTCTAGAACCTTCTTAGTGCTCAGAAAACACTAAGTGATGTGGTGATTAGGGATTCACCGTGGTGGCCATGTGGAGGAGGGGACAGAAGGGAGCAAGCGTGGAGGCAGGGAGACCAGTGAGAGGGTGGCTGCAGGATGTGCCTGTGGTTGGGATGTGGAAACAGCTTGGACGGGGTCCTCTTTGCATAGCACCAGGTGGTGCTTTCAGCTACACTGCACTGTGAACGGTGCCGCCCGGCATCCTGCTAGGAGATGGTCTGGGGCTGGAGAGAAGAGGGGGGAGTGAACAGAGGAGAGTAATAATAACTACATTCGAAGCCACAGACTCGGCGCTTAGCATGTGCCAGACCCCATGTGAGTTGGTTTGGGTACGTCATCTTCACAACGGCCCTATGATGTGAGGATGGCTTTATGCAGGGGTTTCTCAACCTCCACACTGCTGACATTCGTACTGGGTCACTCTGCGGTGTGGCGCCAGGTTTGCACTGTGGGATGTTCTAGCAACATCCCTGGCTTCTACCCACTAGATGCCCATAGCACCCTTTGCCATGTCTCCAGACTTTGCCAAATGTTTCCCAGGTGGCAGAATCACCCCCAGTTAAGTCCCAGTGCATCATCCTCGTTGTACAAGGAGGAGACAAAGGCTCAGAGCCAAAGCATCTTGCCCGCAGTCACTCAGCTAAGAAGCAGCAGGATTCGAATTCTGGCTCAGAGCCCTGGGTGTTGACCTCTGCTGTGAAGGAGGTCAACTCTTTGCAGTGGCAGACCCAGGTTGTATATATGGGAGGGGCTGGGGGGTGGCGGTCTGGTCCAAAGGGGCAGCCTGCTAGGGATGTGAGTTGCATTAACTTAGATTGTATGTTTATTGGGGGTGGCTTTGGGAGTGGTGATGGAGATTATGGGGGAGCCAGCTTCACCCATCGCCACCGAGCACCCTCTAGGTGCCACCACTGACGGCCCTGGACGGTGGGGCTGAGGGAGATGGGCGTTGAAGGGGCAGAAAGGACCAAGATGATGCCGCTGGGAGAAGCTGTGAGGTCATTGGGGCCTGGAACCTTGCTGCCAGGAGCCTCCCAAAACTCTGTCTCAGACCTTCAGGCTAAATATTTATACTGTGAGCTCTCTTTTCCTTCCTGCATGGGCAGATGGACGCTTAGAGATGGGTCCAGGAGATATGGGGAGACAGAATCCAGGGAAAGGGAAAGAGTCGAGGCTAGAGGCCAGGAGATTGGAGACCAGAAATAAACGTCCGTTCCCTAGCTTGACATCCAATGCCTTCCAGAGCGGGACCCGGTGCCAACAGTCTTCTCCCTCAGGGAGGCGTGGAATTCAAATGTGTTTTTGTTTTCTTAAGAGATGTGGAAGAAAATGATATGTTTCTTTGGCCCAGTCTTGATCTTTTTAAGCATGGGAGTTGGAGATGAGGGGACAATTAAGTCAAAAAATTATGCCCAGAGAAGAACCACTTTTCTAGACCCCAAAATACTTTGTTTATACAGATGGTTGCTGTCAAAGGCCTGACTGTGAGCACTTGAAGAAGGTGGATTTATGTTGCAGGGGCCTCTGGGTGAGCTGGGCAATCATAGTCAAGGTCCTGGCACTTTAAGCCACAGTGGGCTCTGCTCTCCATCGGAGATGACAGGTCCCACCAATGGGTTCTTCTTCCAGGCGGTGGAGACCGATAAGGGCCCTCATGCTGTCAGTTTAAATAAATCAGAAAGAGAAAAACAAATACCATATGCTAACGCACACGTATAGAATCTAAAAAAACGGTACTGATGAACCTAGTGGCAGGGCAGGCATAAAGACACAGACGTAGAGAACGGACTTGAGGACACAGTGGGGGAAGGGGAAGGTGGGATGAAGTGAGAGAGTGGCACTGACATATATACACCACCAAGTGTAAAATGGACGGCTAGTGGGAAGCTGCTGCATAGCAGAGAGATCAGCTCCATGTTTTGTGATGACCTAGCGGGGTGGCATGGGGAGGGTGGGAGGGAGGCTCAAGAGGGAGAGCATATGAGGATATATGTATACATACAGCTGATTCACTTTGTTGTACAGCAGAAACTAACACAACATTGTAAAGCAATTATACTCCAATGAAGACATTAAAAAAAAAAAAAAAAAAGCAGATCTGACTGAGTAGGTCTGGGGCAGGGCGTGAGAGTCTGCTTTTCCAATAGGCTCCCCGGTAACGCTGATGCTACATTTAGAGAGGCGGGTCCTTGGCACACGGCTTGACGCTTGAGGTCATTGCCAGGGGCGAGCTTTACCATTGTTTACCAAGTGTGCTGTGTGTGCCCCTGCCACTAGACCTTTGCTCCCACTGTCCCTGCCACCTGGCACGCCCTCCCTCTCTCTGCTAAGCTTCTCCATAAGCTCCCTGCCTTCTCAGACAGAGCACCTCCTCCAGCTGGCACGTGCTCCACTTAAGGATTCAGGAAATGTCTAAGCTCGAAGGATCTTTGAAATAATCTCCTTCAACTCTCTTTGGAGTTCCAGGTGATTTTGTGGTAAGAGCTAAAACCCCAGCTCAACCCGGCCAAAGCAGAAAACAAGTTTTAAAATAATGACTTACTGCCTCATGTAAATGAGAAACCAAAAACATTTCTTGAAGCAATGTTTGTCATAATCCCAAACTGGAAACAATCTACATGTGTCCTGCTGTTTAAAAGGTTGGGGAGGTTTGCGTATGCCGACCTGAAAGGTCTCCAAGATGTATTATTAAGAAAAAAGCAAGCACAGAATGATATACACAATAGTATATCACTTATTTTAAAACACCAAAAAAAACCTTGGTATCTTCTACAAATCTGTATAAATTTGTGTGGCTGCATAGAATAAGAATCAGACAAGGTTTCTCAACCTGGCCACCACTTGGGGCGGGATAATTCTCTGCTGTGGAGGCCGTCCTGTGCTTTCAGAATGTTTAGCAGCACCCCTGGCCTCCACCCACTAGATGCTGACAGCACCACTCCCCCAGGTGTGACACCAAAATGTCACCAGGCATTGCCAAATGTGCCCTGGGGGGGCAAAAGCACCCCTGGTTTAGAACCACTGGAATAAGATCTGGAAAAGCCCATTTCAAAGAAATAAGATCAGTCACCTGTAGGGGTGTGGGAAGGACTGGGATGGAGATGGAGGTTTTTCATTCATGACTGATTCATTCATTCATCTATTTCATACATTCTGTTTCTTTGGTGGAACCTGACTAATTCAGGAAGGTTAAATGAAATAATACTTAGAAAGTCTGGCACAAAGTAAATGCTCAAGAAATACCAGCACCATTGTGGTTGCTCTGTTACTCCTCTTCCCTCACCTAAAAGGGCAGATCTCATTTTGAGGTCATTCTGAGACCAGCAGACATGGCTGAAAAAGCACTGACCTGGGAGCCAGAGGACATCAGCTCAGGCTCACGCCCGCTCCCTTCCTAGCGAGATCTCCTCTGAGCCTCAACATCCTCCATCCGTAGAATGTCAATAATCTTACCCCTCACAGGCTTGCTGTGATTAGATGCCACCCTGACTGTATAAGCACCTGGGACACCAGAGATGGCTGATGAAGCTTCGTGGTCTCCAGATGAGTTTATTTACTTGGCATGTCACAGGCACGAATGCATTGTACTAGATATTGTGGGTGATTATAACCCACACAGAAGCCGGGGCGTCACATGACTCAGTCTCTGAAGGAAGACACATCTTCACCCTGGACGTGCTTGGACTTGAGGGAGCCATGAGGGAGGGGAGTTGCAATGGGCCTGGATGAGTCCGTGGTGGGGATCATGATGGCCTAGTAACTTTCCTCCAAGATCAGTGTTCTTAGGATTAAGTCCTAACCATCCATCCGCCCACCCACCCACTCTCCTTCCCTCCTTCTCATCCATCCATGCATTTAACATTTATTGAAGACCTACTACGTGTCTACACTGTGTGAATGAGGGACAAAGTGGGGACCAGACAGGCCTTTCTCAGCCCCATCCTCCCTCATTCCTGCTTCTTTCCTCTCCTTCTCCGGAAAATCCCTGTCCTGGGAGACCCAGGGACGAGGAGGGCCTGAGGGGGCTGCATCAGGGCTTCACGGTGTCTCTCTCAGAAGTCCTGGCCCCTCTCACCACGTGGAAAAAGTGAAAACCTGTGGTTTTCCTCCCAGGACTGAGGCCAGTGGGGCTGGGCTCCTGGAGCATTGAAAGTGAAAATGTGCATGGTTGGGACTTCCCTGGAGGCCCAGTGGTTAAGACTCCGTGCTTGCACTGCGGGGGGATGCAGGTTGGATCCCTGGTCGGGAACTAAATCCCGCATGCTGCGTGGAGCTGGAGCGGCCCAAAAAAACCCGAAAATAAACAAACAAACAAAACATGGATGGTGAAAACATTTCCTCAGGGAGCTTCCAGGTGGGAGTGCGGGGAGAGACAGCAGAGAGCCTCGCACCGACCCCAGCCTCCTGTCTGCCCAAGGGGCTGCCTGGGCCCCCCTGCTGTGTTGGGAAATTCCTGTGGGTACAGTCGATGATGGGTTCCAATCCCGCCATTGTGCATGGGTTCCCCCAGCGATGTGTCCCACATTCCCCCTTCCTCCTGCTGCCCCGTCCTCCAGGGAAAGGATACTCTGTAGTCTATGCAGCCTCTGGCCTCTCCCCAGTGGAAGGACATTCTGGTCACACATCCCCGTGACTGAGCCCCAGCTATGCCCCAGGCGACTATAATTCATCATTCATTTCATGTCACCACCAACGCCCTTGGGTGGTAGACACCCATGTTGTCTCCATTTTACAGACTTGGAAACTGAGGCAAGTCCCTTGTCCAAGGTCACACAGCAGGTAAGCAGCAGTGCTGGGACTCCAGAGCCACAGGTCACCATTATCTTCGTGGAAAGTCAGCTCATAGAGTAGGACAGGTCTCAGCAAAGTGTCCACGATGGACACGAGAGGAGGAAGGGGGACTTTGGGGCTCTGGCTTCAAACCCTCACTCCGTGGGAAACAGCTACAGCTTCACCTCCTCCCTCCCATGTCCCTGGCCTATCACCACCCTGTTCATCTACGTCTCTCCCGAAAGCCCAGGTTTTCCTTGTTGCTCACTGTGGCTCCAGGAACGACATCAGCCCATGAAGGCAGGACCTGGTCTGTCCAGTTCAGGGCCATGGCCCAGGCCCACGTCAGGATTCAATACATTTTGGGCAAAGACCTTTGGGATCAGTTGCCAGTGGATCAGTCACTTGCGGCTCAGAGACAGCCCCAGTGCCGACCCTGTGAGCCTAGTAAACTGCATGCCCCCACCGCACCCCCGCGAGCCTCCCTGCCTTCATCTGTAGAAGGCGCAGTGTAAAGCTTATCTCTTAGGTCCTACAAATACTAAATGCTCAAGCAATGAGCTGGAAGGGCCATAGGGTCGAGCGTTGTGAACTCAGACATCCCAGCATCCCAAGACACAAGGGAGAAATGATGGAGTGGGCTGGCCGCAGACTGTGATAGCCCCTAGGCAGCTCCAGTTACCAGCTGCCAGATTGTCTCATTTCTCGAGAGAAGAAGAAATCTAGAGTTTACGAGAAGTTTACGAGAAGAAATCTAGAGTTTACGAGAAGTTTCCCAACTCTTAAGTGCTGGCAGCTAATCTAAAACATTTAAACACTTCTGCGGGAAGGATGTGACTGCAGGCTGTCAATCTGAGACCCTGATTAATCCAATGTGCCTCAGATGTGGAGATTGAGGCCCAGAGAGGGTGAGCCACCGGCCCCAGGTCACAGAGCACAGGAAGTAGAGGGGAAATGGCGACCTTTATCCCCCAGCTGCAGCCCAGCTGCCCAAGCCTAGGGTATAGGCGGGCCCGCTCGCCATGATCCCAAGGGAGGCACCGCAACCTTCACCTCCCAGGCCTGGCAGTTCTGGGGTGAGAGAGAGAGGTCACGGTATCTCTGCCCAACCTGCCTAGACCAGGCTGTATCAGGCTATGAGACCCAGAGAATAATTCCAAGCAACAGGCTGGCCTAGGAAGCAAGACCTGGGGTGGGATGGGGGGTGGAGGGGAGTATGCTCCTCCCTCACTTCAGTGACTTGGAAACCATGTCAGCAGGCCTGGGCAGAGCTGGGCAAGGGGCAGATCTTGGTTCAACTCCTGTCTGGAGAAGCGTGTGGACCTTCAGCCTAGCACTGCCCGTAGAGGTCTTGCTGACAGGCCAACAACACGTGCCAGGCCCATCTCACCAGAACTCTCCTGACACCCCACGATCTCCCTGAGCCCCCCTCCCTCCAGCCTCCCACCACAATGGCTGCCCTGCTGTGCCTGCAACATACCAGGCATGCTCTCACCTCAGGGCCTTGGCACTTGTGGGTCCCTCCACCTGGTACACTTTCCCCCATTATCCATATGGCTCATGTCCTCACCTCTTTCAGGCCTCTGTTGAATGTGACCTTCTCAGGGAAGGTCACATTTTAAGCGGGGTGAACCTGCCTGTTCACTGTGCTTAAAATCGCAAGCCATCCCTACATTCCTTATCCTCCATCTGGCTTTATTTTTCCCCACAGCACTTATCACCACCTAACATATTATATGTTTCATTTCTTTATCATCTATTAGTTTCCTCTTGCAGCTGTAACAAATCACAATTTGGTTGCTTAAAACAATACTAATTTATTATCTTACAGTGCCGGAGGTCAGAAGTTCAAACTGGATCTCCTTAGGCCAAAATCAAGGGGCAGGGTTGACTTCCTTGGGGAGATTCAGAGAGAGAATCTGCTCCCTTCCTTTTCCAGCTTCTACAGGCTGCCTGCATCCCTTGGCTCGTGGCCCTAGTCTCCAGCTTCAAAGCCAGCAGAGGCAGGTCTAGTCTGTCTGCTGCTGCATCCCTCTGGCTCTGACTCTCCTGCTTCCCTCTTGTACTTACAAGGACCCTTGCAATTAAATTGGGCCCACTGGATAATCCGGGACCATCTCCCAGCTCAAGGTCAGCTGCTCAGCAACCGTAATTCCACTGCCACCTTAACTCCCTGTGTAACTAGCATATTCACTGGTTCCAGGGGTTAAATGGACGTGGATGGGGGTGGGGGGGCATTATTCTACCCACTACACACACATATACACGCACACACACACACACGCACACACACACACACGCCAACAGAGCTCCAGGAGGGCACGGATTGCTGTCCATCTGGTTTACTACTTTATGCCTAGTGCCTGCTGCTTAATCAGTGCTCAATAACATTTGGTGACCGGATGGGTGGATGGAGCAGAATGTGGTGACTGACGGAAAGGGAGGCCCGGGAGGTGGCTCAGACAACCCAGGGGTCCTCCCCATCTCACTCATGGGACCTTGGCTCAGAGGAACCCAACACGCCTAGGGCTGGGGCACTGTGACTTAGCCCCTGGCCTCACTGTACCCGCCAGAGCACTTTCTACTCTGTCATCCTGAGCCCACAGAAAGAGGACGGATGTGGGTGGTCTCACTCCCTCACCACTTAGCTCATCCCCTTCCTGGACTGAGCTTTCATTTCTCTGACAGGCCCTGGGCTGCATGTGGGAGGCCCAGAGAAAAGGCCTGAGCTCTGAGTGGCTCCAAGAGGGGTAGTCCTGGCCGTGACCCCCTCTCTGCCGGCGCCCCCCACCCTCAAGAGCTCTCCTCCCAAGGCCGTGCCAGGAGGCGTGTGCAGACAGCTGCCCAGCCCCAGCCTGTCCATGGCGGGGGGTGTGTGTGCCCAGCAGGACCCAATTAGTCACGTAGCAGCTGGAGCTCTCTCCTCCTTCCAGCGGTGCAGGCCCTCCTGCCTTCAAAGGAGACAGGCTCAGGGCCCAGGTTTTCTCATGACAAAAAAATGTTCTGCCCCCAAAGGACATGAGCAAACAGCCTGCTAGGAAGGCAGTGGAGATAACGGTGTTTCACCGTAGCAGGAGACACTCGTCCCCAGCAACACGCAGAGAATTTGGAAACAGAATGTTGAGTGAAAGAAGTGAGAAACAGAAGAAGAACTTGTCTGTAAATTAAAAACACCCACGTGTAAAATAATAATACTTGTTTCACAAAGACACATACATACCCAGAGACAGATGTCACAGGCTTGGGCATTAAGGATGAAGGGAAAAAATACAACAAAATATAACAAAGTAAAACCATGGAGTTCCCTGACACAAACCAACTGATAGCATGCTTAACACAACAAATAAAAGGTGTCCGCTTCACTCTCAATTTAAGAAGAGAGGTTTAAACTATACTAAGATATCTGCTTTCATCTGTTAGAGTGACCAAAAAATCCAAAAGTTCATAATACAGTTTGTGGGGAAAGAGGAAGCCTCACATTTCATTGGTGGGAGAATAAATTGGTACAATCTCTGCAAAGTGCAATTTGATCATACAGATCAAAATGTAAAATGCACAAATGTGTCATAAAATCTCACACACAAAGAAAGATATTAAGGAGAAAGACACTTACTACAGTATTATCTGCTAAGAGCAAAAAGCTAGAAATAACCTGAGGGCCCAGCAATAAGTGAATGATTAAGTAAAATGCAGTCCAGCCACATAATGGAATACTACGCACCTGTGGAAAAGGATGATGCAAGACATCATCATCCTATTTGATGAATTAGGAAGATCAACAAGGTATGTCAAGAGGAAAAAGCAAGATGCGAGACATGGGTTGTATTATGCTTCTATTTGTGTAAATAAAAAGTGTCTGTGGTCGTGTCATGGTCAGACTTTCCCTGGAGGAGCCCACGTGAGACTGGAAACAGGGCTGCCTTGGGAAAGACAACTGGGAGAGCTGGGAGTCAGGGTGGGGAAAAGACTTAATTTTCACTGCTTACCTTTATGCACCATTTGAATTTTTATCATTTACATGTCTTGCCTATGTTTTGAATGTAATTTTTTTAAATGGAAAAGCAACACTCAATTGATCACAAAATTTAAACAATGAAATACAACCAGTATGAACCAATTGTTCCTAACTCTTCCCCTGAAACCACTACTATTAACCACTTTCCAGATTTAATATACGATCTTAAATTTTGACATGCTTCTGTATTGTTTGAATTTGTACGACAGGCTGCATGACTTGAAATTAAACATGAAACTGCTTTCTTTTTAACGCAAGAGACCAGCAAGGAAGCAGTTGTAGTTGTAAAGGTGAGAAAAGATGGTGACCTGGACAGGCTGTTAAACAGTGAAGTGGCCGGTTTCCGGAGACAAGTATAAGAGCCAGATGTGAGGGCAGGTAGGGACAGGAGGGAGGATGTGCCACGATCTCATGTCCAAGTGGACACCAGTGTGTTGGTCCCAGACAGGACTGGGGAGACTGGAGCCAGGGTCAGAAATTCAGTGATGGGGGTCACGGAGTACCAAGAGTGGGTACAAGGGTCCCAGATTTTAGGGGCTGGGACTCTTGAGGTCAGAGCAAGATGCCTGGATAATGGACTCAGTTTCTAAGAGTTAAACTCCAGATTTACTTGGAGTTCTTGGGACTTCCCTGGCGGTCCAGTGGTTAGGACTCCGTGCTTCCACTGCAAGGGGCACAGGTTCAATCCCTGGTCGGGGAACTAAGCTCCCACATGCCTCGTGGCCAAAAAACAAAAAAAACAGATTTACATGGAGCTCTGGAGTCTGGATTCACTGCTGGGAAGTTTGGAGGGAAGTGATGATTATGATGATCCCGACAATAAGAGTAACAGAGGCCAATACTTTGTAGCACTTACTAGAAGCCACGTGCTTTACACGTGTTAACTCCTTTAATCCCACAGCCACCCTCTAGAGAGGTGCTGTCGTCCCCATTTCACAGATGGGAAGACTAAGACACAGAGAGGTGAAGTAACTTGCCCAAGTCACACGGCTTATGGGCAATGGAGAAGGGCAGGGTGCACCACTGAGCAAAAAGGAGGTCCCTTCCCCCCAGAGTCCCAAATTCAACCTTCCTCAGTCCCTCCATCTCTCCTGCCACCACTGCATGGACAACTGCCACAAGCCCCTCCTCAGCCTCCCTGTTTCTGCCCTCGTCCCCCAGCCCCTTTTCCACCAACTGATCGAATTTAACATCACCGATAAATGATAATGACAATCAATAATTATTTCAATAACTGGCCTGTACTCCTCAAAAATTATAAAGATTAAGGACAGAATCTGTCAGATTACAAGAGACGAAAGAAACAACAAAGTCCTATTATATAGCACAGGGAACTATATTCGATATCCTGTGATTAACCATAATAAAAAAGAATATGAAAAAGAATATATATATGTGTATAACCGAATCACTTTGCTGTACAGCAGAAATTAACATAACATTGTAAATCAACTATATGTCAATAAAAAAATTTTTTTAAAAAGAGAGAGAGACAGGTCTTCCCTGGTGGCGCAGTGGTTGAGAGTCCGCCTGCCGATGCAGGGGACACGGGTTCGTGCCCCGGTCCGGGAAGATCCCACATGCCGTGGAGCAGCTGGGCCCGTGAGCCATGGCCGCTGAGCCTGCGCGTCCGGAGCCTGTTGCTCCTCAACGGGAGAGGCCACAACAGTGAGAGGCCCGCGTACCGGAAAAAAAAAAAAAAAAAAAGAGAGAGAGACAGAAGAGACATGACGACTAAGTATGACGCACAATCCAAATTAGACTCTGGATGGAGGGGGGCGAGGAATTGCTATGAAGGACACCACGGGGACAGCTGGCAAAATGGTTATGGGCTTTGGGTAGCATCTCTAGTAAAGCTGCTGAATCTGATGGCTACAGGGCTGGATAAGGGAATGCCATTGTTCGTAGGAAATACACGCTAAAATATTTAGGGGTAAAGGACCATCATGTCTGCAATGTATTCTCAAATGATTCAGGGGAAAAAAAAAAAAGATTTCTCCAGAAGAGAGAGAGAAAGAGTGAATGATAAAACAAATGTAGCAAAATGTGGTTAACAATTGGTAAATCTGGGTAAAGGGGTTTTTAGAGTTCATTATACCATTCTTGCAACTTTCATTTCTTTCAAAATTAAAAATCTTTTCCAAAGTCCTCAGCATCCCCCTGTGGTGGGTAAACCCTCCACGTCATGAGCTCAGGCTACACTGTTCAGTTCCTCTCTGCTTGTAGCCCCTGAAGGTTTATTTCCCTTCAATTCTGCAAGCCCAGCCATCCCTTTAAAGGGCTCCTTGCCATGTTTTATCCAGGATCCCTAGGTGTCCTGGGGGTAGGGGGTCCCCGTCCCTGACCTGTCCCAATGCCCAGCCTCTCAGCACTGTGAGGGCAGGAATGCGTCTCTCTCACTCCCAGGCCCCTGGCACAGACCACGGGCTTGGCAAATATATGGTGAATAAACAAGCTTTAGGTTATAGGCTGGGCTCAAATCACAGCTCTCTACTCACTCATGGGAAAGCCACTTCACTCCACCAAACCTCCCTTCCTTCATCTGCATGGGGACATGTCCGTGGTTTTTTTTGTTTTATTTTTTTTAATAAAACACAAATACAGAAAGCCGCACAGTACAGACATATACCTTAATGATTTATGATAAGGCAACTAAACTTCCTTGTGGCCACCTCCAGGTGAAGAAACAGAACTTGGCCAGTTACCCCAGAAGCCCCTGCAGTAGCCCTGTCCTACTCCGGGACAGCCCCACCCTCCTTCCAAAAGGAACCACGAGCCTGACTTTTAGAGTTAACTCTTGTGTTTCTTTATAGTTTTATCACTTCTGTTTGTATCCCTAGGCTATATTTTTTCTTGCCCATTTAAAAAAAAAAAGAAATTGAGAATTCCCTGGCAGTCCAGTGGTTAGGACTCCGCACTTTCACTGCTGAGGGCCTGGGTTCAATCCCTGGCCGGGGAACTAAGATTCTACAAACCGCATGCAGCATGGCCACTCCCCCCCCCCCCCAAATTGATATGTTTTCAGTCTTTTAATTTCTGTTTCCCCTACCATTTGTTTCTTTTCCTTACAGTTCACCTGTTGCAAAACCTGGGTTGTCTGACCTGTTGATTGCCCTGGGGCTGATTGTAACACAGCACACTCTAGCCTTGGCGTTTCCTGCAAAATGGCAGAAAGATTCAGATGCCTGATCAGGGATATTTGTGAGGAATGAGGATGGGAGAGGAGCCTGGCACCAGGGGGCAGCCCCTGAATGCAGGAGCCGAGAAGGTTCGGGTGCCCATGTAACCTGACCGCAGCTCAGCCAGGCGAGACATCCAGTCTCAACAATCCATCTTGGCTTCTCTCCCCAACTCAGACCAAGCTTCCCCACCTCAGGAAAGTTCCAGGACCGAGGCTGGCTCGTCCCAGTGGGAGCTGGCAGCAGAATGGCCCATAATTTTAGCAGTTCCTCTTCCCTAAAATTATTTCCCATCTGGAAATGGATTCCAAACCCCGCCCAGGAAAGAGTTGGTGGTGCAGGGAACATTTTTCTATTAAAAACAACAAAATGAGATCAGACACCGAACGTTGAGTTATTGTAGGCCAGGCTCTGGAGGCCTGGCTGAGTGCCAGCTGTATACCCTCCTTGAGGGGCTCTGCCAGGGAGGAGCAGAAGGTGAGAGGGACAGTCAGGCTTTGTTCCCAGGATCCCCCATCCCACCCTGGGCACAGACTCTGCATGCAGGGCCTGGGAGGGCCTGGATGACCAGAGGAGAAGAGTTTGGGCTGGGATCGAGCTGTGGGCTGTTCTAGGTCACATGGGACATCAGGTCCCAGAGAGGAAGGCAGTTTTCCCCACAGGGATTCTCTTGCTCTGAGCACCTCAAGGAAAATCCTTCTTGCTGCTAACAGCTCCTTATCATCTAGCTAACCCTCCCATCCCTTCTAACAAAGTTCCAGCAGGCTCTGTTTCCAGACTGGGCGAGGAAGCATCTGGCAAGGATGCAATGGTGTTGTTTAGCTCTCATTGTGTTTATTTTCATCATTGTCTTCAATTCATTACACAGGTTTTCCATTTCTGCTAATGATATATAGTTTCCTTTGTACAGAAACAGGTTTAGTTTAGAAGAAAGGTTGGTGGGCAGTCCCTTTAAAATATAGATTAAGGAAGGCAGGGAGCACATATAACACAAAACTCAGAGCCAACCAGAGTTTGGGAGACTCTGGTGCCACGGTTAAGAGGTCAGACTCCAGAGCCTGAGGGCCTGGACTTGAATCCTGGTTCTGATGCTTGTGGGCTGTGTGATCTCGGGAAAATCACTTGCCCTCTCTGAGCTCTGGGGTTTTTAATCTGTAAAAGAAAGGAAAATAATAGCACTTCCATCACAGTTCTTTCTTTCTTTTTTTTTTTTTTTTGAGGAAACTTTTAGTTTATTTTAGTAATTTTTATTGGAGCACAGTTGCTTTATAATGTTGTGTTAATTTCTGCTGTACAGCAAAGTGAATATATAAAACCTTCCCATTTAGGTCACCACAAAGCATTGAGTAGAGTTCCCTGTGCTATACAGTAGGTTCACATTAGTATCACAGTTATTTCTGAGGATTCTATAAGACATTGCTGGGAAAACACTCAGCAGGCACACGAAGGACCCATTCTATTCATTCAGCCAAAATTCATTGAACGTTGCTCCTGAGTTCATGATGTTTCCTGAAAAAGCAGGTTCAAATCCCAGCCCTCGGCTTACTGGCTGGCTGAGCAAGCTGCCCTACCTCTCTGAGCCTCAGCTTCCCCATCTGTAAGAGGGGGACATTGATAGTCCTTTGAGGTTCCCGCAGGAGGTGGAGGGTGGCCTTCTGAGACCCCATGGCACGCTGCGTGTCCTGTGTCTGTCCCTGCCTCTCAGTCACAGTGAATTGAGCCCCAACATCTACCTCATCCTGACTCCCTGCCGATCTTTTTAAAAATTATTTATTTATTTATTTACTTTTGGTTGCATTGGGTCTTCGTTGCTGCCCGGGGGCTTTTCTCTAGTTGTGGCGAGCGGGAGCTACTCTTCATTGCGATGTGCGGGCTTCTCATTGCAGTGGCTTCTCTTGTTGCGGAGCACAGGTTCTAGGCATACGGGCTTCAGGGTTGTGGCACATGGGCTCAGTAGTTGTGGTGCACGGGCTTAGTTGCTCCGTAGCATGTGGGATCTTCCCCGACCAGGGCTCAAACCCGGGTCCCCTACATTGGCAGGCGGATTCTTAACCACTGCGCCACCAGGGAAGTCCCCCCCTACCCCGCCCCATCTTTTTGATGTTATTTTAGCCAGACTTGGCTACTGAGGTTCCTTGAGCCACCCCGGGGCCTTTGTATACACTGCCGCTTCCGTCTGAAATATCCTCCTGCTTCCAGATGGGTAACTATTGCTCCTCCGGAAAAATCAGGTAGGCTTCCTGCCCTCCCCTGAAACATCCCCTGAGGCTTCCCCTCTCTGGGCCATCCCAGCTCCCCAGTCTTCCTATAGGTTCTGATTCTCTGATATGGAGGGTCCATGAATATTTTAAACAAATAATTATGCTCTTGGCACAATGTCTGCCTCCCTTTTTTCACTGTGTGGATACACTCACTCCCTCCCCAAAGGAGACCACGCAAATGTCTAATGAGTACAATCATAGCTTATGATCCCAAGGTGCGCGATCTGCCTCCATACACTGAAGACGCATTGTGGAACAGCATCGCCTCTGCTAGCGACCTCAGCTGTCCAGCCTCAGTTACCGCCTCTGAATAATGTGGCAATAACAGTGCCCGCCTCATTCGGGCTGTCCCAAGGGCTGTTAACGTATGTGGGAAGCCCTGAGCACAGAGCTCGACGCAGGGGAGGAGAAAGACATCTCTTTGGTAGGACAGGACCTCTCAGACCAGGGCTGGGACTAGGGTGAAGCAAGCGAGGTGCCTAGGGTGCGAAATGTAAGGAGGTGCTCACTCTCAGAGCCACGAAGACCCAGTTCCCAGGAGCCTCAGAGGAGGCCCAGATCTCTGCTGCCCCCTGCTGGTCACTCTGCAGAATGACACTCCTTCCCTCTGCTCCCAAAGGTCCCTGACCCTCATCCTCAGAGCTGGACGGGAGGAGGGCACCTTGCCAGCTTCGAGGGACAGGTCCTGCTTCTGCACCTGTGGGAGCCTCAGTTTCTTCACCCATAAAATGGGGTAGGAGAGTCTCACAGTGCATGGCAAACAGGAGGCACTCAATCATCTATGTCCTTCCTTCAACACCAGCATTTAAGGAGCACCTACTATGTGCAAAGGACAAAGAAGGAGACTGAAATTCAAGTCCTTCCCTTCAGGGGCTGAAAGGGTGGAGAGGGGAGGATGAAGGAGGCCGGGAATGGCGACTGAAGTACAGGATTCCCCCTATGAAGCACCCACTGGGCACCACACACTGTTCTAAACACTTGTGGAGGAACACATTTAATGCTCTCAGAATGCAATGAGGAGGGTGCTGTTTTTACTCTTGTTAGGAAACTGAGGTCCAGAGAGGTTAAGGAGCCTGTCCAAGGTCACACAACCTTGGTTATGGAAGTGATACTAAACCCCACAAAGTTCTAGTGCAAGGTGGGAAGGGTTGTGCAGATTCATCCATTCATTCATTCTACAAATATTTGTTGCACACTTACTGGGTACCAGGCACGAAGCTGGATGCTGGAGAGAGAACAGTGACCAAACAGACAGCCTCTGCCCCCAGGGAGCTGTTCACATAGAGGAGATGGGCAAAATAAATATATATCACTTGGTGATTCTTGCTGTATATAAAAAATGGAGTGAGAAGGGAGGGAAAGCAGGCTGGAGTGTCTTTTGATTTTAAACAGAAGGGCAGGGGCCTTTGGAGCCATTTAGGGACTTTGGATTTCTTTGTGAAGGAGAAGTGGGAACCATGGAAGGTTCTGAGCAGGAGAGGGACATGGGGGTGACAGACAGAGAGAAGTCAGAGACAACTGACTCCCTGAGTGTTTGGGGGAAGAGTTCAGTTTCAGATGTGTCCGTTCACGTTGCCTGTTAGTGTGGATGTGAAGTTTGGGCTCATCTGAATAAAACATCTTGCATTGACCTGGCACACCGTGAGCCATGGGCAAGCGCTTGCTCGATACTATTGGCATTATTATTACAGGAATGCTGGAGGGATCATTTCTGAAGTCTTGGTTCCTCCGGGAGCTGTTGCAGTGTCTCACGAGGCCACCAGGTGGCACCAGCGCACAGTAGGCAGGCCTGAGGCTGCTTACCCGGGGACACAGCATCCCAGGCCAGCATCTCTCAACCAGCCAGGCTTGGACAGGCTCATTCTGTGGTGACAGCTGTCCTGTGCACTGCGGCATCTTTGGCCTCCGATCACTCGATGTCAGCAGCACACCCCGATGCTCCGGGGGACCAGCAAATGCACCAAAATTGTCTTCAGACATTGCCAGGTCATCTCCTAGAGGGAAAAATCTACCCCTGCTCTTCTCTCAACCACTCTGTGCCAGATACATTGGCCTCCTCGAAGCTCCTCCCACTCATCTGCATATTCCTGCTGCAGGACCCTTGCACTTGCTGTTCCCTCTGTCTGGAACTCTCTTCCCCCAAGATATTGTCATGGCTCCTCCATTTCATCCAGGTCTCTGATCAGATATCACCACGTCAGGGACTTCCCTGGTGGTCCAGTGGTTGGGACTTTGCCTTACAATGCAGGGGGTGCGGGTTTGATCCCTGGTCAGGGAGCTAAGATCCCACATGCCTGGCAGCCAAAAAACCAAAACATAAAATAGAAGCAATATTGTAACAAATTCAATAAAGACTTAAAAATATATATATATCACCACCTCAAAGGCCCCCTGTCCCAGACGCTCTCTACCCAATTACCTGAATATTTTTACAGCACATTATCACTAGCAGAAAGGATACTGTTAAAATGTTAATTCCTTTACTGTGGATCTCCCCCACACAACAAACCCCTGCCCTCTTAGAGCTCAAGTTCTGGTGAGCCAGATGGTCAGGAAGGGCCTCTTTGAAGTGGTGACATTTGAGTTGTGACTTGAAGAATGAGAAGGGACTGGTTGCGGGAGAAACTGAGGAAAGGTCTCTCCTGACAGAAGGAATAGCAAGTGCAAAGGCCCGGGGGCTGATGAACCCCTAGAGCCTGCCTTGGAGCAGGCCTGTCTGCTCACTGGGTGGTGAGCTCCCAGGCCACGCACAGCTGACAGCACTTGAGTCATCAGGAAGCCTGATGGTGTGGACAGGGACTGGGCTACACCCGGTCACACAAAGGCTAATTCACGGCCAGATGGGAAGGACACAGGGCAGCCCAAGTGGTTGGCTCCCTCTTGTCAGCTCCCAGGAAGCTCTGGCTGGAAACAATTGAAAGTCTGGAGCTTCCCAGGAGACTCAAGTTTCCCTGGGTCGGGGAACACACTGGGCAGCTGTGTAAAGGCTTTGAGGTCCCACGGCCCCATTCTAAGTCCAGCCCCCCACCCCTCGCCAGCTGAGCGACCTTGGCCACATCATCCCACTCTCTGGGCTTCAGTTCCCTCACCACTAAAATGGGTGAAACAGGACAGTGTGAGGCCACGTGGGAACCAGGTGTTATGCGGTAGGAGCTTGATAGCAGGTGGCCGGCCGTGGCGGTTGGCTATGGTGGTACTAAGTATGAAGACCAGCAGGGGAGCATGGCATGGGTTTCTGGTTCGGAGAGCCCGGGTTTGACCTAGCTCTCCTGCTTTCCAGCCTGGGGCAAGTGTGATCTCCCTGCTCCTTGCCTCGGTTAAGGGATAATGAGAGCCAGACACAGGACGATGGCTATAAAGGCCCCAGCATGGGGGCCTGTGGTTATAGATGTGGGGTCCAGGGCTTCAGAGGGCAGCCTCAGGAGGGCAGGTGGGAAGTGTAAGGGCATGTTCCCTACAAGCTGACAACAGGAATGGTTTCTGGAAAGGCCCGGCTAAATGGCTGATATGGCAGAAGAATGATGCATCTGGGTCAGCCTGCTGGGTTCAAGTCTCCCGTACTAGCTGTGTGTCCTCGGGCAAGTTACGAAACCTCTCTGTGCCTTGGTGCCTTCTTCTGTGAAACAGGGGTAAGATCATCCCCACTAGGCCATGGGGTGGGTGTAAGGTCCTGATGGGAGAAGGTTCATACAAAGAATGGCTGACAGGCTGAGGGTCCGCTTTGATGACCCATAACTGAGTATGGCTCCAAGGAGCTGGGAGGGGAACGGGGAAGCGAGCAGGACCCGGAAGGGCCGTGGGGCAGAGGAGGCAACACCCGCGTGTTGTGTGAACACATTGACGAGCTCGGCCGCGGATCAGGGTGAGAAGGCATATCTCAGGCCGGGGAGCAGCAAGAGAAGAGAACCTGAGGCTGGAAAACTACACAGTGGCCATGGATGCTTCAGGTCCTACCAGAAAAGCTGGCTGCACCCGAAGAAAGGAGAGCGGACATGTGGAGGTAAGGGGTGTGGACTCGGCCTGGGGCACTAGGGAGCCATGGAAGGTTTGGGAATTGAGGGCCCAACTGCTCTTTGCATGAGACTTGACGTAGTTAGGATCCTCCGCTTCAGAGCTTCAGCCCCTGCACCCAGCTTGGAGCCTGCCACACGGTGGGTGCCCAGGGAAATGGTTTTGAATGAATAAACGAAATAATGAGCGCATGGAACCCAGCCACTTGACAGCTGCCCTTATTCTGCCTTTCCCCACCCACACAGCACTACATACCTCGAGGGACTTAGATATAGCTCTAGAAAAGATTATAGTAGCTAACACATGTAGGGCATCTATTACTGGGTTTTAGGAAGAGCCAAGAACTAAACAGGTCTAGTCACTGCGTTTGTGGAGCTCACATTTCGGTGACACACCAGGAACAGGTAAACAAATGTGCGTCTGACGTGATGTGCTCTGGAGTGGATGAAACAGGAGTGAGACAGAGTGATGAGGTGAGGGTCAGGCCGGCCTCTCTGAAGAGGTGGCTCTGAGGGGATAGTTGAAGGAACAGCCATGGGAGCAGCTGAGGGAAGGGCATGCCAGGCCGGGGGACCAGCAAGTGCAAATGTCCTCAGGTGGGAATGAGCTCAGTGAGAGGGAGTCGCGGCCAGGAGGCCCTAATGGCTGAGGAGGGAAAATGAAGGGACAGGAGGGCCTGCAGGGCCTGTGGGGCGAGGAGACAGGGCTTCCCTCCATATGTAGCGGGCGCCCTGGAGGGCTGTGAGCAGGGAACTGGCTTGGTCTCCTTCACCTTTTATATCCTCCTAGTCAAAGGGCTCCACCATTATCATCATCCCCATTTTACAGATGAGGAGACCGAGGCTCCAGAGTTTGCATGATTTACCTTAGGTCATATGGCCAATAAGAGGCAGAGCCAGGGCTCAACGCCCCCCCTCCCCACTCCCCACCCCGTCTGTCTCTGGGGCCTGCAGGGCTGGAGGCGGATTGAAAGACACCTGCTGGACCCAACACAGGTCTCCTGAGTCACCAGGTTGGGCCCAGAGCTAATTTCTAGCAGCCAAGAGCTGCCCCGGGGAGGTGTCCCTCGCAGGGTCACTCCTTGGTGGCCTGCCCCAGTGGCTGTGAAGTGCATCCACGCCCTTTTGATTCCCCGGCAGTTCCGGCTACACTACCTCAGCCCTCAGCGCGCGTGTTGTCCTGTGTGGAGTCCTGGCCCATTGCTGATACTGGGCCCAGGCCTGAGGGCAGAGGGCAGGACAGATAAATGCAGGCAGTGGGAAGCCCCTGTGGGCCCCACTAGGCCAGACTCCTGTGGATGAAGCAGAGGCCAAGGCTACCTCATCAGAAGCTCAGGGGCCCAGGTCCCACACAGATAACATGACCCAAGAAGAGGGAGACTCCTGTGGCAGAACTTGGCTTCTATAAGAGAAAGAGGGAAGGAAGAGAGAAGGGGAGGGAGTGAGGGAAGAAAGGAAGGAGAGAAGGAGGGAAGGGATGAAAGAAGCGATGGAGGGAGGAAGGAAGGATTCTAGTGCTATCATCTCATTTAATCCTCATAACAACCAATGATGATGATGATACCCATTTTACTGATGAGAAAATTAAAACCCAAAAAGGAAAAGTTTTCTCTCAAAGTCCCAGAGCCAGGAAGGGGGAGAGCCAGCATCAAATCCAGTCCTTTCTCCTTCCAGAGCCCCTTTGACTGGGCCTGGTAGCCCCTCAGACTCTTAAGCTTTCATTTTCTTCTCCACAAAGTACAGCACTCTGGACTGAGCCTCCAGGGGCCAGCCAGGACTGGCTGTGGACCTTGGACAGGGCAGAGTTGGTCAGTGCAGCAAGGTGGGCCTGGGGGAGCCTGGTGGCCTCCCTGGGGTTGCTGGCCATCATGCTGGAGGCCACTCTGTCCGTGGGACCCAACCCACCCAGGAGGAGCTCATCTCAACATAGGAGTCATCTGGGGCCTGTGTGGCCCATTTTGGGGTGGGAGGCCCAGAAGTTGCCTGTAACTTGCCCAGAGTCACACCGGGGGAGAGCAGACACAGCCAGGGAACAGGGGGTACAGTGTCCTTTCTTCCTGCCCACTCAGGATAGTCTTCCAACAATTGCCTCTTTTGTGCAGCCTCAGTTTTCCCCACTCCCAGGACCTCATGTTAAAAAACATAAAATGCCTTCCCTTGACCCCATCACCTTACCATGAGCTCCTCTCCCTCCACTCCCCCACATACCTGGTGAGAGTCCACACTCCCTGGCCCACTTCCACACCCTACCCCCTCCTCAGTGTCCCCCAACCAGGCTTCCACCCTCTGTGCCACCAAATGGCTCCCAATGTCACAATCCCTGTTGCCAAGTCCAATCGTGGCATCCGTGCTCAGCAATATCATTTCTCAGCAACATCATTTCTCAGCAATGTCCTCCCAGAGTCCTGTGTTTGGACCCCTGCCGGCGGCGCTCCTCTCCCTCCCTTGGTGACCTCACCCATTCTGCTGCATGAAATAAACATGCATGATGAATCTCACATTCCTATCAGCATCCTGATCTCTCCTGGGCTCTGGACTGGAATATCGAATTGCCGACTTGAAACATCCTAAGAAGACATCTTGCATTTCTCCAAACACTTATTCCTCCCCCATCCCCACCCCAAACCTCCAGTCTTTGCTCCTGGTGACACCACCCAGTGGCTCAGGCTCCAAAGGCATCACTAGTTTTTTGTTTTTAATTGGGGTAGAGTTGCTTTACAATACTGTGTTAGTTCCTGTTGTACAACGAACTGAATCAGCCATACGTATACACATATCCCCTCCCTCTTGGACCTCCCTCCCACCCCACCCCCCAGGCATCACTCTTGATTCCTCTGTGCCCCTCACTGCTACCTCCAAAATGTGTCCTGAATCGTCCACTTCCGCTGCCACCACCTCGCTCCAAGCCACCGCCATCCTCACCCACAACCTCCTTGCTTGCTTCTCCGCTGCCACAGAGCTCCCTACAGCAGCCAGAGGGAACTTTATTTTTTAAATTGTTTTGGCCACGTCGCGCAGCTTGTGGGATCTTAGTTCCCCGACCTGGGCCCTCCGGCAGTGAAAGCGCCGGGTCCTAACCACTGGACAGCCAGGGAGCTCCCAAGAGGGAACTTTTGAAAACGTAAATCCAAACATGTCACTCGCCTGCTGAAACCTTCCAGTGGCTCCTGGCTGCCCTTCCGCAATCACCAAAGTTCTCACCACGGCCCGCAAGGCCCCGTCTTTGCCTCCTCCTCTCCCCTTCAGCTGCTCTGGCTTCCTTCTACTTCTTCCAACAAGCCAAGTTCTCTCCTGCCTCAGGACGTTTGCACTTCCTCTTTCCCATTCCCCTGTTCTTGTCATAACTGCCCTTCTTTTAAACCTCAGCTGAACTGTCACCTTCCCAGGGGTCTCTTCCCCGACCATCCAATTGAAGGAGCCCCACCCTGTGTCCTGGTCATTCTCGACCCCATCTCCCTGTTTATTTCCTTCACAGTTCTAAGCACATCTGGAACTCAGTCATTTATTTGTTTACTTGTTTATTGTCCATCCACCCTTCCTCCCCAGAAAGTTGGTTCCACGAAGGCAGGGATTTATATCTGTCTTGTTCGCTGCTATAGACGGAAGCCAGGTACCCAGCACAGTGTGTAGCACAGAGTAGATGCTCAGTAAACATCTGTTGGATGGATGGGTGAATTCATACGCAACCAGAAAAATGAACCTAAACTACACATTTAATCTTGCCACTCTCCCACTCAAGAACCTTCCTTGGCTCCCCACTGTCTACAGAGTAGACAGCAAACTCTTCTTTGTGACATTCAAAGCTTTCTGAACTGGTCCCACATTGGGTGCTCACTGCACCCCCAGAAGATAAATCATTCATCGTGGCCTGTTAGGAAGTGGATCGGTTAGGTGTCCGTCTCCCCACACCCTACCAAGAGCCATCTGAGAGTGGGGTCTTGGTGGTCTTCATCTTGGTCTATTGGCATTTAGCCCTTTGTCAGCAGCATCAGAGACGTTTGATGAATAAATACAAGAATTAGTGAGTGAGTGAGAGAAAGTGGCCTCACTGTGACTTGGGGAGCCAGCAAGGGAGAAGGCTCAGATGCAGGAAGCTTCAGACTCAGAGAGCGGCACTTTCCAAATTTAGAATATGGGAGTAGTTTCACTGTTTCAGGTCACTGCTCCTGGTCAGGGTTTCAAAAGTATGTAGAGGTGGGGTTTTGTGGTAACAGGGAAATTTTGAAAACTGCCAGCAATCAGCCCAGCAGTGTCTCTCAGGAAGGGATGATTTGGTGTTTTTTTTCTTTTTTTTTCCCCTAAATTATTTATTTTTGGTTGTTTTGGGTCTTCGTTGCTATGCGTGGGCTTTCTCTAGTTGTGGTGAGCGGGGGCTACTCTGTTGTGGTGCATGGGCTTCTCATTGCAGTGGCTTCTCTTGTTGCAGAGCACGGGCTCTAGGCGTGCAGGCTTCAGTAGTTGTGGCACGCGGGCTCAGTAGTTGTGGCGCACGGGCTTAGTTGGCCCGCAGTATGAGGGATCTTCCTGACCAGGGCTCGAACCTGCGTCCCCTGCATTGGCAGGCAGATTCTTAACCACTGCACCACCAGGGAAGTCCCAGGAAGGGATGATTTGAATGATAATTACCAGATCCTCCAATTCTAAGAGCTGTGCAGCATCAGATTAGTAAAAACACACTCTCATGTGATTTTGACCAAAACCATGAAGACCCACAGCCCTGGCAGTGAAGGTTGTTGGGACTTACGGTCTTGCTGGCATTCTTCTGGTCTTTGCACACCTCTCAGACCCTTTCAAATCTCTTGATTTGCAGGTGGGATGGGAGCAGAGCTGGGATGGAGGAGAAGCAGCTATGCGAAGCCACTGTGGCTTAGCAAACTGGTCTTATGGTGCGTGTGTATCCGGAGTGGCTTTGGAGGCATTGAAATTACGGGGAAGAGACAAAGGCACTTCCCACAGCCCTTGATGCCAGCCCTTGACACTACCACTGACCATGATAACACCCCAGGCCTGACGTGACAGATGCCAACACTCCCTCCTAACCTGGCCCCAGGACCCCACGCTACAGTGGGGGGTGAGATGTTCCTTTAACGATCATGATGGCTGATTAACGATTCATATTTACCATCACCTGTGAATTAGCTTCAAGGGAAACTTGTTAAGGGTAATTTATGCCACTTGTGAAATGAATTCTGCTCCCCATTCTGGCAGAAAACTTCCTTGGGAGGTTATGAGCTATGCAGCGCAAGAGAGCACAGCTCTGCGACCTTCTCTCCCTCCCTACCACCTTGCCCTGCCCCCCTCAGCTGCCCACTACTACTGCATGTGGCACTGACAGGCGCTGTGTGATTAATCTCCGGGACAATGGTGGGTGGCTTGGTGAAGTAGCCAAATGGGAAAGAGGTCCCTGCTTTGCGGGGGGGAAGGAATAGGGGAGAGGGAGATGTAAATCTTCTGCTCTTAATTCTAGAAAGAAGAGGGACTGGGAAAGATGCTCTATAGCTGGATTCCACTTCTACAACTAGCTCCATAGCTAGAACTCCACAGCCTGGGGAAGTCATTTCACGTCTCGGGGGCTCCATTTCCTTAGCAGTGGTTCAGATTTTTGTAAGAAGGACAAATTGAAAAGCCAAGAAGCCTGGGTAGCTGGGTAGGCATCTCTCTCTCTCTCTCTCTCTCTCTCTCTCTCTCATTCAACAAATATTTTAAGACCATCTACTGTCACACCCTACCCTGGATGGCAAGGAGACCTGAGATTCTTGCCCTCCAGAAGTTTACAGTGTAGAGGGGGAAGAAAGATAATAAACCAGTGAACACATAAATGAACAAGCAGATTCATCTAGTGATGTGGAAAGAAAAATAACACACAACTGGGACAGTCGGCTGCTCCAAACTGGGTGTTTAGGGAAGACACCTGAAATTGATGGAGTGCTCCCAGCAGAGGGAGGAAAAAGAGAAAATTCTTCCCCAAAGCTAACGTCTCCAGCGTCACCTTTAAATGCACTCCAATTCTTGACTTACTACCCTACCTAAGATATGCCAGATATACCTACAAAATTTAATCTTTTAAACCATGAGGCTGGCAAAATTTTTCCTGTAAAGGGCTAGATAGTAAATATTTTAGACTCTAGGGGCCATACGTAGTCCCTGTCACAACTCAACCACTCGATTTTCCCGTTGTAACTTGAAGCAGCCGTAGACAATATGTAAACCAACGGGCATGACTGTGTGCCAATAAAACTTTATTTACCAGAGGCTGGCTGGCCAGAGTTTGCCAACCTTTGTCAATTTTTAGGCTAAAGGGTCTTCCCTGGTGGTCCAGTGGTTAAGACTCTGTGCTTCCAACACAAGGGGTGCAGGTTCAATCTCTGGTCAGGGAAGTGAGATCCCACACGCTGAGCGGCGTGCCCAAAAAAAGAAAAACAAAATTAGGCTAAAAATTAACAGAAATATGAATGGTGAAGGAAGATCACAGAACAAAAAGAAGTCCAGGAAAAATAAAGCTAACAATGTGTACTGGCCAGTTTATCACCATGTAACACGTAATAGCAATCCCGCAGAAGGAAATCAAACCGCCCAACAAGAATAGACAAACATGCTAAGCTCTGTCAACACAAAGGAAAAGGAAGTGACAGCGAAGAGTGACAGAAACACGGAAAAGCAAGCCAGATAGTGAAGAAAGGATGCACCACAGGAAGGATGTGCCGATTACAATATTAAACTGTCCATTCCTTGATCCTGGCCCAGGGCTGGAGAGAGCTAACCAGAGATTCAGAGCAATGGGGGACATGGAGCTTTTGTCTGTCATTCTGTCTTTATGTCTGTCATTTTATGTCTGACAAACATTTATGTCTGTCATCTGAACAGACGATCAAAAACAGAACAGAGGCAAAAGTTTTTTTTAATTTACATATTGATTCAACAAATATTTAATGAGGACCCACTATGTTAGGGGCTACCAAGACTTAAAGTGGGGAAAATGGCAGTTCTTATTGGATGGGGTTATTGAGAAGCAGAATTTTATGATTATTTTTTTAATTTTAATTGTGGTAAAATATACATACTGTAAAAACGACCATCTTAACCATTTTCACATGTACAGTTCAGTATTGTCAAGTATATCCACACCGTTGTGCAACCACCTCCAAAACTTTTCATCTTGCAAAAATGAAATTCTATTATCACTGAACAGCAAAATTTCATTTCCCCCTCCCTTCAGTCCCTGGCAACCACCATTCTAGCTCTTGTCTCTATGATTTTGTCTACTCTAGGAAGCTCATATAAATGGAATCGTAGAGTATTTGTCTTTTTGTGAGTGGCTTATTTTACTCAGCATAATAGCCTCAAGGTTCATCCATTTTATAGCATGTGTCAGAATTTCTTTTCAAGGCTGAATAATATTCCATTATATGTACCACATTTTACTAATCCATTCCTCTGCTGATGGACACTTGGGTTGCTTCCACCTTTTGGCTATTGTGAACAACACTGCTATGAACATGGGAGTACAACTATCTCTCTGAGGCTTTCAATTCTTTTGGATATATACCCAGAAGTGGAATTGCTGGGTCATGTGGTAATTCTATTTTAAATTTTCAAAGAAAGACTGTTTTCCATACCATTTGCACCATTTTTCATTCCCATCAACAGTGCACAAGGGACGCAATTCCTCCACATCCTTGTCAACACTTATCAGAGGAAAAACAATTTAGAACTGAAACCTTAGCTGTACCCTGTCACTCCCTAACATGATATACTGATAGATACTATGAAGTGGGTTTTGTTTGTGTTTGTCTTTCTTCCCAACTGGATTGGAGAATATGGACTCTGTTTTTCTCACTGCTCAATCCCCAGCACCCAGTCCAGGACTTGTATACAGCAGGACCTGAGGTATCACGTAGGTGCTCAAAAATTTCCTGAATGAACAAAAGAATGAACCATCTCAATTTGACATGGAAAAAATCAGATGAGATAAGATGAATGTAGAAAGAGCCAGACACACCCAATCTCTGAATCCCACTCAGGAGCTTGGGGCCTTAAGTGAAGTCACATTTCTCCAGTCCTGTTTTCTCTTTTGCAAAAGGGAGGTCACAGTACTTTCCATATGATGTCATTGTGAAGGGTAAGTGCAAAGACATGTGAGTTACTTAGCACAATGCTTGACGCATAATAGGTGGTCAGCCAACGGAGCGTCCTTCATCATGGCAGCTTCACCATGAAGCGCGGTGTATAAATCTAAGGTGTTCTTACTATTAGTAAATCCTAATTCTTAAGACCAACTTACCCACAGGAGAAGTAACTTGGAGCCAAGATTTCTAGCTGGTGACAAGACCACAGACATATCTGTCAAAAGAAAAATTGTAATGGAATGAAATACAAAATAATACAACAAAATAGAAAGATGCCATCAGATTTGTTTGCCTATCATTTAGGGATTTTTCTTTTCTCATAGTATTTTTGCTGTGAATCCACTGACTAATAAAAACATAGTTGCAGGGCTTCCCTGGTGGCACAGTGGTTGGGAGTCCGCCTGCCGATGCAGGGGACGCCGGTTTGTGCCCCGGTCTGGGAAGATCCCACATGCCGCAGAGCGGCTGGGCCCATGAGCCATGGCCGCTGAGCCTGCGCGTCCGGAGCCTGTGCTCCGCAACGGGAGAGGCCACAACAGTGAGAGGCCTGCGTACCGCAAAAAAAACCCAAAAAACCCCATAGTTTTAGGATCATGAGTTGGTCACAGCTAGAGGGAATGGTTCATGTTTTCTCTGAGCAAAAGGATTTGGTAATTCTGGAGATGAGAATTAATACTGTAAAGATACTAAGACTTCCCAAATTAATACTTCAATGTCATGTCAATCATAATCCTATATCGATTTTTTAATAGAACTTGACAAAATGAATCTAAATTTCACTGGATTAAGAAAATACATAAAAATAGCCAAGAAATTTTTAATAATAAACAATCATGAGGTTATATGGATATGTTCACTCTAACAATTCAAAGAGCTATTCACTTATGATTTATGGATTCTTCCGTATGTAAACTCCACTTCTAGGAAAGCTTACATTTAAAAGTTCGAGGAGTATATGGAAGATGAGAGATACTTGTCTTTTGAAAATATACTATAGGGATAAATATGAACTATGTAAAGCAGAATGAGACAAAGAACTTGGTGGAATGCAAGAATCTTGCTAAAGGGGACTTCTCTGGTGGTGCAGTGGTTAAGACTCCGAGCTCCCAATGCAGGGGGCCCGGGTTCGATTCCTGGTCAGGGAATTAGATCCCACATGCATGCCGCAGCTAAGAGTTTGCATGCCACAACTAAGGAGCCAGTGAGCTGCAACTAAGGAGCCCATGAGGCGCAACTAAGGAGCCTGCCTGCTGCAAATAAGACCCGGTGCAACCAAATTAATTAACTAAAAAAAAAAAAGAATCTTGTTAAAGAATTTAATGTATGAGACATGGTATTTCAAAAACAATGAGGAAATTACATATTATGATAAACAATATTGGGACAATTAGCAGTCCATTCAGAAAAAAATAAAAATTTGGACCCTCCCCCCCACCTCATCTCATACACAAAATCAATTCCAGGGGATTAAAGATATAAAGGGCATGGTCATTCATAGATGGTAGAAGGGTTAATTCAGACTTCCTTTTTGTAGGACAAATTGGTGTATTTCATCAACATTTAAAATGTGCAAATTCTTCACCCCAGTAATTCCACTTTTTGGACTCTCTCAAGTTGACCTGCTTACATATATGCACCCGAATTTATGGGCAGCTGTGTTCACTGTGGTGCATATCATGTGATAGTGGAAAACTGGAAACAGCCTCCATGTCCCTCAGGAGTAGAATAGGTAAATAAATTACATCCATCCATACTACATGTGACCATTCACAGGAATAATATAGGTTTGCTCATTCATTCATTCAACAAATATTCATTGAGCACCTACTATGTGCCAGGACTGGTTCTTGGCACTGGGAATAGAGCAGGGAATAAAACAGTCTCTACCTTCATGGGGATTACATTTGGGTGGGGCCGACAGTCAGTGAACAAAGAACGAATAACCATATAGTAGGATTCAGAGTAAGAGACCTTGTGAAGCAAAAGAAAGGTGAATGAGGGCTGACGCACAGTAGACTGGGTGCCCATGGAATGCTTCCCGGAGGGAGTGACATTTGAACTCTGAGACAGCTCTTCATTCACAGAGAAGAGGTCACCAAGAAATAGTAATATACAAAGCCAAAAGTAATACAATTTAAGTTTCTTTAAAAGTATACATGTCGTAAGCGAGAGAGAGGCATGGACATATATACACTGCCAAACGTAAGGTAGATAGCTAGTGGGAAGCAGCCACATAGCACAGGGAGATCAGCTCGGTGCTTTGTGACCACCTAGAGGGGTGGGATAGGGAGAGTGGGAGGGAGGGAGACACAAGAGGGAAGAGATATGGGAACATATGTATAACTGATTCACTTTGTTATAAAGCAGAAACTAACACACCACTGTAAAGCAATTATACTCCAATAAAGAAAAAAAAGTATACATGTCTTTATCTCCCTATACATGCACGTAGGCATATAGGTACATACAGACACCAGCTAAACTGCCAAAATTAAAGGGAGAATTGAAATATTTTTTTTCAGCAAGCATGTGCTCATGTATTACTTTTATAATAAAAATATTTGTGAGTTGTGTTTGTGAACAAAAGCTTGTAAGAGCACATATGCAGAAAAAGAAGTTGCATCACAAGTAGCCTAGGGGTTAAGAGCATTTACCTTGGGGTAAAAATGACCTGGTGTTGAAATCCTGGCTGGCTCCATCGGCTGGTTTTGTCACCTCAGGCAAGTGGTGGCTTGGTGGCTGCCGTTCCCCACCTCTAGCGCAATGGTTCCCAATTGGGGATTTTGCTCTCCCCAGGGTCACATGGTAATGCCTGGTGACATTTTTGGTTGTTACAACTGGGAGGAGGGAGTGCTATGCTACCAGCATCTAAAGGGTAGAGGCCAAGGGTGCAGCTAAATAGCCTACATTGCAGAGAGGATGCCAACCCTCCCCTCTCCATCCCGTACAAAGAATTATCCGCCCCCAAGTGTCAAGAGGCGAGACTGAGAAACCCCACTTTAGAGAAAGGGGCAGAGTCTACCTTGCAGGGCTGAGGATTAAGAGTGCACAATGCACTTAATTAGCACAGCACCTGACCCTGAAGCAGCACTCAATAAATGGAAACTACTATTTTTATCACTGGACTTCCCCCAAATTAAAAAAATTTTTAAGTGGGGAGGAAGTGGTAGAACCAGAAATCATTTCGGCCAAATTCCGATTCTCGTGACTTACTAGAAAGGATCCTGGATCTTTTAACAGCAACATGGGTCTTCACGGGCTGTTTGCCAATTAGAGATGGCATAGGAAGGGCTCCTAACGCCTCCTGGTGTTTGCGTTGATCTCACCCCCTGCTACTAGTTCAGGAGCATTCCTGATGGGTTATTCCTTGTCTCACGTATATTCAGCTATCTTTCTCTAGTGGGCATCTCCCTGGGGTTCAAAAACACACTGAAGTTTCTCTTGTTGGAAAGCCAAAATCAAAACCTGCCCCGAGCCTCACACACTTCCTCCAGGTACCAGCCTTCTTTTTTCATCCCTTTAGAGGAAATTTAAGAAACGCCTGTACTCACTGCTACTCCACCCCCTCCTTTCTTGGTCTTCTCCAGTGTGGTTCCCCTTGCACCTCCACTTCAGCAGAATGGCTCTAGCCTCGACCAATGTCCTCCCCGCTGCTAATCCTTAATTTTCATGCCTCATCTTGCATCACTTCTTTGCTGCATTCAGTGCTATTGACCACCCCCTTGAACATGTCTCCTCCCTTGACCTTCCTGTCCTATCCACTCCTGTCTTCCTCCTATCGCTCTTCCTGTCTGCCCCACTGGCTAATCCTCTTCTTCCCAACTGTTATTAATGGAGATCTTAGAGTCTTGGGTCAAGACCACCTTCTGTTCTCCCTCTATGCGTCCTGTTCTACTCCATCCCTAAACAATCTCATCCACTCCTAGATTTTCACTAATCTCCTACCCCAGAGACTCACAAATCCATCTGTGGTCCCGACTATTCCTTTGAGTCCCCGAGCCAGCATACGCAGAACGGCCTGTTTGCTGTTTCGGCTTGGTTGTCTCAAAACCCCCTGAACTCAGCACACTCATGACTGATCTCATGACCTTCCCCGTGAACCTGGTCCAATGCCATCCAGTGCCCTCATCTCATGAAAATGGCCTTGCCATCCATACAAGTGGCAAAGCCAGCTTAGTGGATTCCTCCATCCCAACAGCAATCCATGTCCAGGTCTTGTGAGTATTACATCAGCATCCCTCCATCTCCTCTCCTCCGTCCTGCACACCACGCCCCACCATGACCACATTCACCTACCTGGTCCTCCTACTTCTTTCTCTACAATCCGCCATTCTCCCTGCAGCCAGAGGCCTCTGTTCAAATTACTCTCAACTCACATCACACACAGCCCTACCTACTGGAAGCGCTTGAATCCACTGCTCTAAACATAAAACCTGAAAGCTTTACCTTGGCTCACAGGGCCCTGCACTGCATGGTCCAGCCCCGTCCACCTCCCCAGTCTAACACTGCCCACTGTGACCCTCTGCCCTTTCTGCTCCCGCCTTACCGGCTTTCTGTTCTTGCAGCTCCTGGGGTACCCTGTTCATCTCCCCTCAGCTCACCCACCGCACCTCAGGGACGCCTTCCCTACCGTGCACTCATGGTCCGGAATTACCTCCTTTATAGCACTTACCGTGGTTGTAGTTAAATCATACCCTCCATCTGGGAGTGCAGGAGGAGAAAAGGATAGTAAACTTTACGAAGCCACTGACCCTTTATTATTTTGCTAATCATTATATCCCTAGCACCTGGGCACAGAACTTTCCACGCAATAAATATTAGTGAGTGGTAAACATTCAACAAAAAGAAGCTACGATTATACTCCACGCAGTATCAGGCAGACGGCAAACTGTGGACTGGCCCCAGAGGACCTCCTGGAGGCAAACTCCATCGACCCTCACCCCACCCTTTGCCCAGGTGTCTTATTCGACTTGATGGGCATCGCCTGGGCCAGTTCTTGAACGAAAACCCAAGTGTGGGGGATGCCTGGTAGCACAGTGGGGTTCGATGCTTTGGCTACATGGGCAGCGTTTTTCACTCAAGTGGTCTGACTGCAGGGCTCGGGCTGGCAGTACTTCTCTCAGGACTACCTGGAGTTCAGCCCGGCAAAGTGGAAGCCAAGGCTCTAAGAAGTCAAACTGTCCCAGACAAAGACAGACAACCACCAAGGTTTGGTTCTTGAATATGTATTTTTTACTGAAAAAATCATTCATAAATTAACATACAAAAATGTACAAACACATGAGTAAATAATGTAATGACAAAGGACTATTTTCTGTGAAAAGTGTTTTTTAAAACATCTTTAGATTTCAGTGCAAAAATGTACCCCTGGCACCTCTTAAAACATAAGAGCAAGCTCAAAAAACTCGTAGTGATGGAAGTAAGCGAGCTACGTTCAATGTAATGGTCATTGGTGAGTGGATACAATCAGTACGTGTGCTGCTGCTTAGCTCTTAACGTCTGTGGTAGAGAGGCTCTCACAAGAGGCCCTGTAATGTCAGAATGAATAGTTTTGCTGATAACCCCCCCCAAAACAAAACAGCGTGAAAGGAAAACTTCTTCCTATACGCAGCAATCAAAAGACAAGACTGATTTAAGGGGTCATTCGTTGGTAGCCTTAAAGAATTTCAGCTGTCAAAATATATGCAAGGTCACATTTGGTTCTTATTGTTCTTTTTTCTTAACGTGAGAATTTCACACTATTAACAGCACACAGGCCTGGCTGTGTTTTTAACTTTTACCTGTCCCCACACGATACTCAGCTTGGTGGATAAATGACTTACAGTGCACAGCAAGAGATTTCACATGAATAAAACAAACTCACACATGACTGCAAGATGATTTAAATGACCCTACTTTGAGCAGTGGAAAGAGACTTTTCCTTTTGTCCTCAAATCAGCATTTTCTTTTTCAAATCAGGTGTTAGCCTTTTGCCAACATTTTGTTCTTGATGGTAAATGTGTTAATGAAAGGCTTCAAACAATATCATTTTACAGTGCTGCCGAGCGTACACGAGCCATTCTTGACCAAGAATCAGTCTGTCCTGGCAAATTCTTCCAAATGACATCATAATTTTGTCACACTGAAAGCAGCTCACAGCCCTCAGAGAGAAGAGGCCAGGCTAGCCCAGAGGCCTGGGGGTGCTCAAAGGAAGGGGGGAAAGAAATCTTTATTGCTATTTGCACCATACATCAAAGGAAAGCCAAAAGAACGTCTGTGTGTCATGTTCCTCGTGAAGGTCTTTTAAAGCAAGATATGCTCAAAAAAAAAACAAAAAAAAACCTCTTTTAAAACATTATGATACAACTTACCAGCGTGTTCAAGGGCAGGAGTCTGCTCTCTCATATGAGCTGGTAAGAGCTTTGCAATGCAGTTTATTTTCTAAATAGCATTCTCCTCTTTGAAGGAACAAAAACACAACAAAAAAAACAAGGCCTGGCCAATCACTCCCACAGCGTGTGGGGATCATACGTCCATGGAACCAACACATGCAATGGAATAAACCCCCAACCCATGTGTATATAAACAAATACAGCCTCTACACACACCCATGTAAACCATGAAAATTAAGGAAGTTGAAGGCAAACAAGGCAATTAAAAAACAACATGAAGTACTCTTCAGAAAGTACTCCTAATAATGATATATAAATATGTTTTATGGAAAAGGAGGGGAAAAACCTGGCATTTTTCAGAATTCTGCAGAAGCCAAAGGGGACTATGAGGTGAGGGATTCAGCTCAGGCGAAAACACAAAGGCACAACTTCAAATGTGATTGAGAATCTGACTTCAGAAAGCACATGGGGGTGTGAATGGAGCACTTGGGCTCCTGCGGCCGCCGTCCGGCAGCTTTGTTAGTCTAATCCCAAAGCTTGGATTTGGTCTAACCTGGATCCCAGCTGACCCATAGCACACGAGTGTCACCTGCTCCCTGGCTGAATTCTTCATAATTCAGTTGCTCATCATTCTATGTCCTAGTTAATAGTGTTAACGACAAAGCTTTCCAGAAACCAAAATGGGAAATATTCAAAGGAATCGCTGAAGCTGGTTGGTAATTTAGGCACAGACTTCAGAAACTGTGGCCAAGTTCCACAAGAGCAAGCGAAAGAAGGAGAGAGAGAGAGAAAGAGAGAGAGAGAGACGGAAGTAGGGAAAACCAACACCCACACTCTCTCTTTACGATGATGGAAGGACAAGACAGGAAGTCCAGAGATCCAGGGGTGTGCGCACAGTGGGCCCACCTGACGGGTTTGCTTCAAGCGGGAGAGCAGTGTTCTAACACAGCAGCTTCGTGTTCAGCACAAGACTGGGATGAGAGTGGACGTGCCCAGCAGGGCAGAGACTCCAGAGCCAAAGTCGGGAGCAAGACTTTTGGAAAAGGGGACAGGGGTGGGGGCACAAGAAGTTAGCTACCGGTGATAAAGATTGGACTGTTTTGCTCTCCTGTGACATGCCCTATAACCACTCCCTTCCAGAGTGACAGCAATTTGGGAGACGATGTTATTCCACTTGAGCTGAGTTCCTGCATCTGCCAAACAAATATGGGATCTAATTTATAAACCCTCGGTTTGAATTGGAGCCAGCTAGAAAATTAAATTTAAAAAAGGCATTTTACATGGCTTATTTACAATTATACTTCTTCAAGAAGTGATTGTTATATGTCTATTTATCTTCCCCAATCCCTCCCCCACTCCCCCCTCATCCCCACCCAAAGCAGGTAATCTTTTTTTTTTTTTTAATGAAACCAAAGAGAACACCAGAGATGTAGAAGAATGGTTGTGTGGAGTTGCCTTTGCTCTTCCTAAAACACAGCTGCCCTGTGGTGGGTCTGCCTCTTTGCTCTGAAGGGCAAGAAGCTCCCAAGGCCATTCGTGGCGGGATGGTGGCGGATCACAGTTCCGGTTCTGCAGATTGTGGAGGAGATGGGACGTCAGGGCAGAAGATGAGGGAGAAGAGCAGCAGGACAGACGTCTGTCTTGTGAAAAGAGCAAGTCAGTTCCCCGCTGACTCCCTCAAGTCCAGTGGGTCCAAACGGTGAAGGCGTTATGTGCGTGTGCTCTGTTCACATTTTTTCCTTGAACCCTGTGATCCCTCATGGATCCACACTGGATTTCTGTTTTCTTCCTCTGCGGAGCCCCGAGACATGTCGTCAGGCTGCTTTCTTGGGGGCGGTGGGTGAAGCAAACATATATTCTCCCCTCGTCTCAGTACTCGGTCACCTGAGCCAGCTCGGGTGTCAAATTGACAGTAATGTTTTTATACAAGGCGTCATATGTGATGTTTGCAAAGTAGTTCAAGTTGTTGAGGCCGTCCAGCCCTTGCCGTTCTTTGGACTTCCTCAGCAACGCATACCTGTTAAGCAGAGAACAGAGGGGTGGCTCTGAGCGAGGGTCCAAGCTCCTCACGACACGGACGGGGCAGGGCAGACCACAGGAGGCGGCACAACCCAAAACGATGTTCCTGCCCCACATGGCGGGTGACTGGCCGTTCAGCTCCTCCAGGCTACACGTCATCATTAGAATTAGAAACATGTCCTATTTCATGTGAGGTGTTTTACTTACAGCATTATTTCATTTAATGTCAGCTCCTCCAGGCTACACGTCATCATTAGAATTAGAAACACGTCCTATTTCATGCGAGGTGTTTTACTTACAGCATTATTTCATTTAATGTGCCTGCCCCTTTGCAGATGAGGAAACCAAGGCTCTCAATATTAACTGGTTTTCCCAAAACCACAGAGTGGGGAAGTGGGAGGTAAGCTGCTAAACACATGGGATGAGAAAGTTCAGTCTGTATTCAGTGCCTGCTTACTCCCATGAAAACAGAGTTCACGCAGCCAGGTCGACTGTCTAGAGAATAGTGCTCCCCACTACTGACAAAAGACACAAAGAGCCACTCCTGAGGACGCAGAGACGTACTCCACCCACATGCCCCGCTCAGTCCGATCAGGAATTTCTTTATTGAACGTACAGAGGGTAATAAAGCAGCTGCAATCACGCAAACAGAAGCTGAGGGACACCCTTCCAGAACCAGAGCTTGCAGAGAGGGTGCCAAACTTTCTGTCATGTGACTGTGAGTTACACAGAAACCTTTACCGGAGTGGATTCTTCCCCAACTCCCTGAAGGCTACAGAGGAGACGACAAAGCTTAAGACACAGAATGAGTGATGTCCTTAAAAGATCTTACTGTCAAAAATTTTCACCAATGGTATGATTTTGCCCCCAAACGCCTGCCTCACACTTAAATTAATATATATACAGGAACTCTAAAACAGCTGTCCGAACAAGACCCTGGAGAGGGGTGGGGAGCAAGACAGGGGCTGCCGTGCTCGGGGACACCTGGAAATGCGAAGTATACAGGATATTTGTACAAGGAATAAATAAACTGCACCAACCTTCCAAGAAACTGGACTTCTCCGCGGTGGTGATGAGGAATGGACTTGTACTTCCCTGCATCACCTTCTGGCCGACTCACAGAATAGCCTGCATTCTGCACTCTGTCCAAGACAAAGAGGGTGAGCTTTTGGGTAAAATGATCAAGTCCCATAGGTGACCAAACCCATCCCGAGGCTGAAGGACCCCAAGCTGAACAACAGAACTTCTGCATCTAAATATTCATGTTGCTTCCCCTCTGGATAAGTTCACAGCTTTAGAAAAGAAGTCTACAATACAAAAACGTTTTGAAGAAGGAAAGAAATTTGAAATTCAAAAAGAAATTCAAAATTCTTGAGGTGTGACACAGGGTCTCCGTGACAGGTACAACCACACTCCCTCTGGGCCGGCTTGTTTGGGTCCTATCAGAAACATGTTCTCCCCGGTGGGCACACCTGTCTTCCATGACCTACCACAGAGCAAGTCAGCAAAGTCAGAGTCACCGTGTGTCCCCCCTAGAGAGACCTTATGTCTCCGCCCACCTCCCCCATCACCAGGGGGATGAGCTAATTTATATGATGTCCTCCGATATAGATATAAAACTTCACAATTTATGAAAAGTCACCATGAGGGAAGAAGAATTTAGAGGAGGTGTTCAGGATATTTATTCTTAACATGATAAATATAAGATTTCCCAGGCTGGGTTTACTGGAAACTTGATAGGACTCCAAGAAATACGCAATACATGGGGTAGACTTTGGATATCTATGCGATATTTATGATCATTTTCATACTTCAACATCCTCCTCGACTCCAAATTATACTCTCATTTTGATATATAGTCAGCCCTCAGTCTCTGGGTGGGGGACTGGTTCCAGCACCGGGCCCACAGATATTAAAATCTGTGGATGCTCGAGTCCCTTATGTAACATGGCATAGTATTTGCATATAATCCACTCACATCCTCCAGGATACCTTAAACCAAACCTAGCTAATTTATCACACCTAATACAATGCTATGAGAATAGGTGCCAGCATGTGGCAAATCCAAGGTTTGCGTTTTGAAACTTCCTGGAATTTTTTTTTTAATATTTTCATTCCGTAGTTGGTTGAATCCTCAACTTCAGAACCCATGGGTACGGAGGGCCGACTGTGTGAAGATGTGTTCTCACTCTCACTTGATAAATATATATGAAATGCCTACTGTGTGTCTGGAATTGTGCGGGGCGCTGGGGAAAACCAGCTGTAGGGTCCTGCACTGAGGGGCTCCTTGCTGAGCTGAGGAAAGAGCAAGACGAGAGTTATGGCAGATATCCTGGGGGAGCTCAACTGGATTCAAAAACCAGTCAAACTTAGTTAAATGTCTGGAAAAGCTGTTCATCCTCACTAGGTTCCTAAGAAACCCAAGTTAAAAGGATGAGATGCCACTTCTACCTAACAGACTGAGAAAGAACTGTCTGGAGCTGCTTTGCCTAACAGCAGCCACAAGCCACATGGAGCTACTACAGAGCTGAAACACGGCACACGTTGAAAAGGTTGTTTACATCCAATGTTGCTGGTGGTGTAAGAAAATTTGTACGCTAATGTGCTGTTGGTCAGCATATTTTTGCAATCTTTTCTGGAGGAAAATGTGACAATAACTATCAAAATTTAAAAGTGCATTTACTTCTTGGGACTTCCCTGGTGGCGCAGTGGTTAAGAATCTGCCTGCCAATGCAGTGGACACGGGTTCAAGCCCTGGTCCGGGAAGATCCCCCATGCCGCGGAGCAACTAAGCCCGTGTGCCACAGCTACTGAGCCTGCGCTCTATAGCCTGCAAGCCACAAGTACTGAGCCCGCATGCCACAACTACTGAAGCCCGTGTGCCTAGAGCCCGTGCTCCACAACAAGGGAAGCCACCGCAGTGAGAAGTCCTCGCACTGCGTCAAAGAGTAGTTCCTGCTCACTGCAACTAGAGAAAGCCCACGCACAGCAACAAAGACCCAACACAGCCAAAAATAAATTAATTAATAAAAAAAAATTTTTTTTAAAAAGTGCATTTACTTCTTGACTCTGCAGTTCTGCAACTAGGAATTTAATCTAAAGATATATTTGCACATGTGAACAAAACATGTTCAAAATTAAACAATGTTCATCAACAAGAGAGGATTAAAATAAATTGTTGTCTATCTACATAAAGAAATACCATGCAATTGTTAAAAATAATGAAGTGGCTCTCTAACATGGTTGGAAGGGGAGAAGGGATGTGTCTGGGTTGTTTATGTATGAATAGAAACAAGTCTATAGAAAGAAACAGCTTGTTCAAATGGCTACTTCCTGGGAAGGAAACAGGGTAACAATGGGGATTAAGACTTATACTCCCTGGCTTAGACACATCTGTATCATCTGAATTTTTACCCGAAAATATTATTTTGTATTAACAACCAACACACCCTTTCTTTTTTCAAAGCTGAGATAGAAAGTGGATACAAGGTAGAAATTCTTTTGGTTATTTGTTCCTTATTAGGTTACTATTTACTTACTCTGTAAAAATACTACTTTACACTAATCACACACAGGATTGTTCATACAAACTTACATAATACAAGCCTTATCTGATGGCATGGATAAATCTGTGTACACATAACAAACATCTGACCTCTGGTTTGCGGAGGTTTCAGTAAAATGTGCTGTGAGTGTAAAGTACACACCAGATTTCTATGATTTAGTCAGAAAAAAATGAATGTAAAATATCTCATTAATAGTTTATATTGATTACATGTTGAAATGGTATTATTTTGGATATACTATGATAAATATAATTTAAAAAATATTTTTATTAATATAATAAATTAATTTCACCTTTTTCTTTTTTAACCTTTTTAAATGTAGCTACTAGAACACTGAAATTTACATACATGGCTTAGTACATCATATTCCTATTAGACAGTGATAGTCTGGAGAGTCTAAGGTAGCATTTCTAGAAGACATCAGAAGAAGGTAGTACCTGTTCCACAGGTCATCATCTTCTCCACCCCAACCCCAGAAAGCATTAGGAAAGCCATTGATTTTCCGAAACTGTTCCACTGTTAAGCCGCTCACTCCACCAAAGAACTCAGTATAAGGAAGCCTAAAAGGAGATGTATGGTATCAATCATCTGTGCATTAAAGGGTGATTTTTTTCTCCTAGAACAGGCCATCTCACTGGAGAACTAAGTCTTAAGTAAAACAATACTCTCTGTGCTACTGCCCTGACCCACCTGAAACTGTTTCCTCAGGACAAGACGCATCAATCTGAGTAGCTAATTGAACTTTTTCCTAATTGATTATTTTAATAACAGCTTTATTGACGCAGAATTGACATACCATATAATTCACCCATTAAAAGTGTATAATTCAATGGTTTTTAGTATATTCATGGAGCTGTGCAACCATGGCCACCAACAATTTTAATTAATTTCATCACCCTCCTGAAAGAAGCCTTGTACCCACCATCAACAGTCACTCATTTCCCCCTATTCCCCTCAACCCTATGCAACCACTATTCTCCTTTCTGTCTCTACAGATTTGCCTATTCTGGACATTTCATATAAATGGAATCATATAACATGCAGTCTTTAGTAGTTAGCTTCTTTCACTGAGCATAATGTTTTCTAGGTTCGTCATGTTGTCACATATATCAGTACTTCATTCCTTCTTATTGCCAAATAGCATTCCATTGTATGGATGCATATACTACATTTTGTTTATCCATTCATCAGTTGATTGCCATTCAGGTTGGAGCTAATTGGATTTTGGCATCTTTGCATCTCTCACCATCCTTTTAGATTTAACCTCTTTAATTAAGGGGAAATGATACTCACAGATACATGTACTTATCCAGTTTAGTTGCAAAGTGCCTTGGCATCTGTCCACATCCATAATAGTTACGATCGCTTTCTGGTATATGATCCACATCATGAAAGATAAGACAGTCCCAGTCCAAGTCCTTCATTGCTTCTTGAAAACCCACATTAAAAAGCATGGCTCGATTAAAGGGCTGGGTGCCAACCTAAAAGAAGCAGACCTTTATTTTTAAAAGGACTCTTGAAGCACAATCTTTGCTGCCTCAGCCCTGCCTAAGGGAGAGCTTATTGAGAGATCCTGGGCCAGAAGGGAGGTGGGTCCTGCCCAGCTCATCACTGGCTCACAATCACTTGACCTCTGGCCTTGACTTCCTCGGAAATAAAAAGGGGTGATAAAGATAAACCCAAGCTCCTCTCTCCCAAGGCTGTTGTAAAGGCAGACGGTCAGCCATGTAACAGCATTTAGAAGGGTACCCAGTCCCATATACAGAAGGAATAACAACACTGCCATTTCGACCTGTGGCTCCTTATCTTAAGGGGAATTTCCTGGGTCTGGGGCCTAAAGACAACACTTAAAGCAGCTCTAGCAAAAGCAGCCCACAAGAGGCCTTTGTTCAGGGTAAACAAGTTCCAGGCTGCACTCAAATCTGCTGATATTGAGCAACATCTCAAACCAGAAGCAGGACTGCTCTCTGCTCCCCTTCCTGCCGCAGGGCGACTCAGTCGACTGTGAGCTTTCAGTTTTACTGGATCTTTACACCAAGGATGCATTAGCTTGAAGCTCTCTAAACTGCTGTCTCAGAAGAGAAAGAAGAGAGAAGGACCACTTACTTGCTCCACCACATAAAATGCAAACTGTAGGCGCTGGCGTTGGAGCATGGGAATCAGGTGTCGGAGCAGGACCGGGAGGTGCTCATGGCGGTTCCGGAAGGGGATAAGGATTGCCACCTGCAATGGGTCACAGCAAAACAGGCCGCCCTGTTGGTCCCCTCATCTGTTGCTTTGCAGCAGGGCACTTCTGCAGAATCGGGGACCAGCTCTTGGGGAGTTCTGGGAGCTGTCTTATCCTCAGCTTCTCTAAATGAAGACCTATGGTGGCAAGTCGACCCTTGGAAGTAAGTGGACCTCGTTCTTACATGTGCCATACCATGTACACAGTGGGCCTGCAAATGAATTCGAGACCACAACCCAGAGAGAGACATACATTCATATTCACTGTGACCCAGTACACAAATATAGAGACATACAACTAAAACACGCTTCACAGAACAGTACTTCCCCTTAAAACATGCAATGCACTTTTATATATATACATAAATTTTTTTAAATGCTGCTCATTAAATTGATTTTACAACCCAGTGATGGGCTGGAAACACTGATCTGTTCCAGACGTGCTTTGATCACTGCTGCACCACAGCATCTCATAGGGCTGGCACAGAACAGGCACTTTACTAAATACTTGTTGAAAGAATGGACTTAAGCCAGTGCCATAAGCTTGATCCACACTACCGATGTCTCCTGATTAGAGTCACGCAGAAAAAAACTAAACAATTCTCAGTGTCAGGCTAGATAACTCCACTTTTTATTCCACTAGACTCACGGCAACAATGCCAAATAAGGCATGAAGCACTGAATTTGTGAAGATGGCTTCTGCAAATGTGTCACAAGAGACCTACCACCCCCTACCCCCTGCTTAGCCAATATTCCTGTAAGGAAGAAAAAGGGTCCTGGCTCAGTCATCAGAACAATGTGAATTTCTGTGGCTACAGAAGAGTCCTCAGGGAAATCCATTCCTCCAGTATGTTCCCATCAAATGCAAATATTTTGCATTAAGTAGTAAGTAGGGTGCAAATTACAAAAGGTCAGAGTGAAACCCATGGTGATTCAGATGATGGCAGGTAGGCTTCCAGCACTTGGGGTCTGACCTCACCCCCTACCTTCCATCGAGGAATGCAATCCGATGGCTTCCAGTGACCTCCGAGCTTGATGGTTGGGTCTTTAGAGAAGAGTTCATGGATGGCATCCATTCCAATTTCACTCATGTTTATGGCTATGGGGCCCTCTGAACAGAGGAGGGAAAAAAATAATAATTAAGAGGCCAGAAAATGGTAGTCTTATTCCTATGTTCAGGGTTGTAATCTCTGGAGCAGTTCAGTGCTTTTTCAGTTTTTAACAGGGATGGGGGTCCCTTCCTCTGCTTTCCAACTCATTGCATTTCAGCAAATCACTATTACTATTACTGTGTAAAGCAGCAAATCAAGAAATTGAGCCTTTGAGTTCTGCTTCTGCCAAGGGTGTACAGCAGCTGAACTTCTGAAAATGGAAGGAGAGAAGTAGCTGAGCTTGGCACCGTCGCTGTGTGCTCCTGAGGCATGTATAGACACACTATCCCAACTCATCGATCAGTGACCCCGACTGGTCACGTCCAAACTCAGAACTCTCATCGTCTCGGACTCAAGTCCAGAAGAGGACTGTCCAAGAAGCCCCAAAGTACAGAAAAGGTGTAAAAGTACATTGTCATTGTTTCAGATTATACATGAGATTCTAAGAAGGAAAGGAAAGGAAAGGGGAAGAGGAAGGGGAGAGGAAGAAGAAAAAGGAAGAGAAAGAAAAGATCCAAGAATTTCCTAAACTAGCACTTTGTTAAGAAAATAACTTCCCTCATAGCGAGCAAGTCATATAATCAGTGTGAGATTTATACTAAAAGACAAAGCTGGTTGCCTACACTTTCTCTAGGACATCTTAACAGACCCCGAGTTACAAAGAAGGGGGGCATGTGTAAAGCAAAGAGTGAAAAATGTGGTAGAAAATGGCACCAGGAACACAGGCCACCCTACAGAAGTGCTGAAGAGGAGCCAGGGCACAAGTAACTTTCAGAATCCCTGTTCCCAACATCCGGGAGGCGGTTACAATCTCTGTGTAAGTAGACATCGACAGCTCAAGAACACTCTCCCTTTTAGTTTACTCAAATAAGAAGGCATCAGTTTTAAAAACAGAGGAAGATAAGCAAGAGCTCTACTCACTCATGGAAGGGAGCCTTTCGGGGCAGGTATGGTTTGCAAAGTAGGTGAAGTCTTCAGGAAGAAAAGTTGTGGTTTGTAGGAAGGTTTCGCTGTGGTTCAAGTCAAGAGGATAATCTAGAGAGGTAAGAAAAAAAGGCAACTCAGACTGGTACATGTCATCACTCCTACAAGTCTTCGATGCCTACCAAAGGAGTATTTTTCTTAGATATCATCTTTTGGGGAGGCAGGCCGCTGGCCTAGCTCTGCAGCTAAAATCTGAACCTGTCAATAAAAATGTTAACCAGATGATACTAGTTTACCAGTGTTTCTATTCTTACTGTTGTTATAGCTTTATATGCAGGCAGTTCACAGTCAAATAACCTTACAACGTAATTAAAAAAAAAAAAAACACAGGGCCCCCTCGCATGTCTTTCTCTAAAGGAGCCGCTCTCACTTCCTCGCCTACTACCTCAGCATTTATCTCCGTCAGCCTGCACACCCAACCTCGATGCTTGGGTTTTAGGTCCATCTGTTGACTTCTCACTGCGGGAGCTGAAGACTGCGCTCCCTCCCTCCCCTGCCCCCGCCACACACATACGCTTTCCATCCTCCAGTCTCCCTCCAGTCAAATATGATAATCGTGGTTAGGACAACCTTCAGTATTTATATTATGACGATTCGATAAATACTCGCTGTAGCTGAGAAATGGGGAAAGTTATGATCACTTTTCCTTTCCTGCATAATTATTTTTTCCTGGAGCGACTGTCTTGTTTTCCTGTTTGCTTAGTTTTATGTGAAATGATGACAACTTGACGTCATGCCCTTTGCCACTTCATTTCCCCTGAAGACACAGGCATCAGGTCTTCCCTCAATTTCCTCTTCCTTAAGAAGGTCCAGCACCTCCCGATCCACTCCAGTTTGGACAGGCTTTCCTGTGAGCCTGATGTGCACATGCTACTCTGGGATCTCCCTTCCTCAGTGTCCTGGGGAGTCCCTTCATCTTCCTATAGTATCGAACCTCAGTTTTCCTAAGTTCAGCTTCTCCCTTGTTCTCACTTGGTAGAGCACATTCTTCCAGTGGCTTCCTAAGAAGGGGGAAAGGGCAGTGATTTTGAAACCCTGTATAGCTGATTATTTTCATTCTTCCTCACTTGATACACGGTTGGTTGGTTTTATAGAATTCAAGGCTGGAAATAATTGTAAAGGTGCTTTCCCACAGCCTTCTAGATTCCCCTGTGCCTGTTAAGTCCGAAGCCATTCCCATTCTTTATCTTTGTAAAAGGTGAAGTAATTTCTTTCTGGAAGTGTAAAGAACTTTCTCTTCAGGAAATTTCATACTGGTGTGCCTAGCCCACCGTGTTGACCTTTTGGTGGGCTTTTAAAGTTTGGAAATTCATTTTCTGTTCTAAAATTTTGGGGTGAGGAGGAGGTATTACTGTGATGATGATTTCCTCCCTTCTGTATTGTGCTATCTTTCTGGAGAACAGAAAATAGGACTCAGATGTTGGACTTCCTGGCCCTACAATTTTCTCATCTTTTCTAACTGTCTTTCCATCTTGCTATTCTTCTGCTCTACCTTGAGAGATTTCCTCAAACCCAGTCCTTCTTTTAATTATCATTTTCTGCTGTTAGAGTTTTTATTTCAAAGTGTCCCTTTAATTTTCTGAATGTTCATTTTTTTTTTCAATGTCTTGTTCCATGTTTGCAATCCTTTTCCTCTGACCCTTGAGAACATATGTGATAGTTAAGTTTTTTCCTCCCAGTATATTCTGTTTCTTTCAATTTGCTGCTTCTTATTTGTTTTGGTCTCTAGCACAGTGATCCTCGGCCATCTGCTAATATTTAAGAGTGGGGAACGAAAGCTAACTGGAAGGGTCTGGACTGAGGTTCTTCATTGGAGGGTGTTCTGGCCAAAAGTTTGGTTTGGAAACCTCCAGTGTCAATATCTTTGGGTCTTTCCTCTTGGTCCAGTCAGGTTTCCCAGAGAAGTCTATTCTAATCTCCTGCCAGAATCACATGCTCTTTGCTGCAAGCACCCTAAAACTGAGGAAGAGGAAAAGGCTAGGGTACCCTAAACCAAGCCAGGTCCCCCCAGTTGAAGGACCCTCTATTTTGCCATCTCTGGAGGTTATCAAGTCTCTAGTACTTTGCCAGGACAGGGGAAGGAATCTGGGTATCTGACTGCTTTTTAAACAGCTTTCAACCAACCTTTATCTTAGTTGCCACCTTTATTCTTATCTCCAAAAGTACTTGATGTTGCTGATTCCTGAGCTTCTGAGGGATTCTGGGGTATAAACTGCAGTGGTTGCTGGCTTTCCTTGCTGCCACATTAGCAGTCAGTTTTCTTGGGTCCATTAAGTCCTTTATCACTGGTCCATCTGCTTTCCAACTTGCAAAATTTTTTGCTGTGGTCTCCTTTCTTGTTCTCATTTTCAGGGGTTTACGCCATTAAACACACACACACACACACACACACACACACACAAAATCTACTGTCATTTTAGTGACGTGTTAAAGAGTAAAGCAGAGGCCTTTTTCCTAGGGGGAGGTATGAAGGGGGTCCTCCAACCTCTTTATCTTTTGACAGATAAAGAAAGTGAGGCACCGTATACACAACTCGTACAAGGAGACCTGGCTAGTGCATAACAGAGACCCGACTGAACTCTTTCCATTACACTGCACTATTTTTTCAGAGTATGAAAATCTCTTTCTCCAGTCCTTTTGGATTCATGCTGATTCTATGAAAATTAAAACTTCCTATTCACATTCACTTTGCACTCTGGAATTCTAGAATCTTCAACATGGATTGTTTTTAAAAAGCACTATGAAAAGGCTTCCAAGAATCAAATGGCTAATACAGTGAGTCCTTTTATACAGACACATGGCTGCCTATTCTACAAGTACTCGGAGGACGAAACTCAATGAGAGGCAACTTGAAGAGAATTTGAAGTCTCTTTTTTTTTTATATTATGAGTATTTATTATAAATATGGCTGAATACAAGGATTCATATATATATATAATAGGTTTCATATCATCTCGTAAATACAATAATATTTAAGTCTCTTAACAGGGCAGGAAAGGGACAGAATGCTTTCTGTCCTTTTTAGTTGCAGCTTTCCTGAAAAACAATAAGCTTGCATTTATATAAAGACATAAACCAAGTCAGCATGAACACTAAAGGTAAAATTACATTCACACAGAAATTAGCCCAAAGTCCTCAGTTCACACATGCAAATCCATCCTAAGTCCAGCCCTTTCTGAAGGTATTAACATTTCAAAAAGCTACGTCAAGAACCTCCAATGCTAATCATTACTCTGGGTGATTCTCATTTTGCTTAATTGTATACATATATATACACACACATATTTTTTTGTACATAAAATGATTCTTTTTAAGAAAAAAAATTAGCAGTTTTCATGTGTTCTAGAAAACGTGTATGTCTGTGATGTGCGCATGTGTGGAGGGAGAAGCTGGTTAGAAACGGCATCACAAAAATTATAGTCATCCTCATCAGTTCACTCAGTCCCATGTCAAATATACAAATCAATTTTCACTGCAAAGTAAAGGCGCTGTTACTGTGGAGGATTCCTGGACTGAATGTCAATATTATGACATAGTGTGAGTGTGTTTCGTGTTTGGTAATTGCAATCATTGTTGCTTCTGTTGTGGTCATCCATTTACGATGCTTGGTGTCAGTTTATTTATCTCTTGTAAAAATAAAATACAGTGTGTGTGTGTGTGTGTGTGTGTGTGTGTGTGTGAAATAAATACATACATACATACTTTTTAAGGGAAAAAAAAAAGAAACGGCATCACAGTAATTAGGCAAAGAAATTCCCAGAAGTATTACAACAGGCATTTTCATAAGCAAATCAACAAAAACAGAATAGTAATTCTGGGCAAAGACAGAACCAAGCCTTAGAGCTACAACCTAAGTAGGGAACAAGAAGTTAAAAAAACATGTGGGAGAGGAGACAAGACACCGTCTAACCTTAATGATCCTACTTTGGGGTTCTGTTTGGGGACACAGATAAATTCCTTTCTACTTCCTTCCAACACTGATATATATATAATAGGCCTGGTAGTGAAACTGTACAACCCAGATTGGGACTTGAACCCACTGTCTTTTGTCTTTTTTTTTTGGCCACGCCCATAGCATGTGGGATCTTAGTTCCCTGACCAGGGATCGAACCCGCACCCCCTGCGTTGGAAGCGTGGAGTCTTAACCACTGGACCACCAGGAAGTCTCATGAACCTACTGTCTTTTAACAGAGATCACACACCTGGTCTCAGGACTTACTGAAGCTCAGGTTATGTCTCAGCACAGAAATTCAAATTCGGTGACAGACAAAGTGATAGGTAAGAAGTGGATTTGTTTAGAGATACACATTCCATAGGCAGAAGAATGCAGTCCATTGCAAAAGGCGACAATGACCTTGGAAGAAACACACACCACAGACAGAGTGTGGACCATCTCAGAAGGTGCGAGGCCTCGAAATATGGGGTTGTTGTTAGTCTTTCTGAGCCGGGTAACTTCATAGGCTAACTAGTAGGAGGATAATTCCAACTTTTGGGGGGAAGGGGCAGAATTTCCAGGAATTGGGCCACCGCCTAATTTTTGACCTTTTACGGTCAGCCTCGGAACTGTCATGCGCCTGTGGGTGTGTCATTTAGCTAATGTATTACGGAGAGTATATTATGAGGCTCAAGGTCTACTGGAAGTCGAATCTTCCGCCATCTTGGACCTAGTTGGTTCTAACCAGTTTATGTCATATCCCAAGGGCTATGTCATTCTTTTAAAGGTTGTGCCCTGCCCCCTTCCCTCCTGTTTCGTTAGCAGCTAGCATGAAACAAAACACCACTTATTCTTTTCTTCTGATTACTAAATTAATAATGTCATTTTTAAAAAAGAAAACCTGAAACACACAACTCCTAAGTGAAAGTCCTCCATAACCTTGCCCTACACCGTGGAGAACACCCACCCCCAACAAACACAAATTTCCTCATTTCTAACTTTAAATTCTTTACATAAAAATTTAAACAAAATCTACCTTTCCACTAGTAGTAGAAGCCTTTTAAACTGGAAGAGGCAGAGGAAATTAATTGCTCACGACCTGGTAAAACTGTGCCTGGTTATTGTGGAGTCCTAGCTCTCCTCCAGCCTCCTAGAAATGGGAGGACTATACTGCATACTCTCTTCAGGGGTTCCAAACACCCATTTCTTTTTCTTTTTTTTTTTTTTGCAGTACGTGGGCCTCTCACTGCTGTGGCCTCTCCCGTCGCGGAGCACAGGCTCCGGACGTGCAGGCCCAGCTGCCATGGCTCACGGGCCCAGCCGCTCCGCGGCATGTGGGATCCTTCCAGACCGGGGCACGAACCTGCGTCCCCTGCATCGGCAGGCGGACTCCCAACCACTGCACCACCAGGGAAGCCCCAAACACCCATTTCTTAGTCTTCTAAAGCACGACCCTACCGAATGAGGGAACTGCTGAGAGAAAAAGCCAGCCTGCTGAATTTCTATGGTCACGGTTTTACTTTTTAATTTAAATCTAATCCATTTCGAATCAGGACATGTTCTTCCAGCAAGGGAGGTAGACGGCAAAGAAGGCAGCTGCTTTTACATTTATAACCTGGGACCACAACAGACATCCTTCCTACCTGCAGATCCAAATGGCCTGCTCGGTCAACTTTGCTTTACATCAGCGGTTCAGCAGCCTTGGCTGCATACTAGAATCATCTAGGAAGCTTTTTAAAAATCCTTATGCCCAGGATATACCCCAGACTAATTAAATAAGACCCTCTGGGGGTCGGGGGTGGGGGCAGGCATCAGCATCTTGTAAAGCTGCCCAGGGGAGTCCAGTGTGCTTCCAGGTTGACACGGCTACCCCAGTCAACGGTGGTGGGAAAATTCTGCTTTCTCCCTCAAATTACCAAATCCAGCTGAGCGGGGACTGAAAAGTGCTGACTAACAGACGCCAGGAAGAATCACTACTTTCTCCTCCCATTTGAGAAAAGGCCAAACCCTTGCCTCTCTGACTGAAAAAAAGTGGAAATATATATATATCAGAAAGATGCCATCAGGACAAGCATTGTAAAATATAAAGAATTTGCATTCTTCCAGAGTTAGCTCGCTTAAGGCTGACCACCTGCTGGGAGAGGAGACGAAAAGACAACTATGGGCTGAGCAGGCAAAAACCAGAGAGAAAGAGGTTAAGAAAGAACATCGACCTCACGGAATAAAGTATGAAACGTACTGGCAGTGACTGTTCATTTTATTTGTCTACGACAACAGACCTGTTTTGAAGGATGTGGGCAACAGGATACTTTCCTGAGTATGTGACCAGAAGGGGACTGAGGCCATCAGCACAGGGAGGTTTGTGTGCATGTGCACGTGAATACAGAGGGAAGAAATCTCCCTCTGGGTAAAAGTGACTGCATAGAATGACACCTGGAAATTCGTACTTAAGAATGAGAAACGCCAGGCCACCCAACCACTCACCTCAAATATACAACTAAGTGGCTGGACTGGATGAATCCAGGGATTCTCTTCTGATGCCAATATTCTCTCGAGCGTCTCCCCCCGGTGCTCTGGGTAAATTTTACAGGACTCACAATTTCACATACCAAAGGCTTTCAGTGACAAGAAGTTTCTCCAGGTCATTATTTCAGGCTTAATTCCAGGTCACAGTCCTGGTCCCTCAAAGTACTTTCTTTTTAGGCAGTAGCCATTTTAGCTTTCAAGGATAAAGAAAGCTAGCATTACTTAAATGACACACTAGCTTTTAAGCTACCCTTGGCCTCCTGAAGGCCTTTGAACATGGGTGTGTGCCACAGCACTTTTTTTCCAGAGCGGGGCAACACAGTTCATGAACTACCTCAGTCCAGGCTACTCTTACCAAACCCACGGTGCTCCTGGCGGGAGTGGCCGGGGTCAGCGGTGGTGGTCATCTGGCTATCTCAGCAGCTTTAGGCCCCAAATGCTCTTTCTGACTGTGCTAGGCAGAAAATTACTTTGAAATGAATAAAAATAGTTGGTTTTTAACTGGATAACTTCCAATGAAATGATGTTTCCTCTTCAACACTTACTCACCAAGGATGTGCCAATAAAATAAAAGCCAATCAAGATGGTAATCTCAGAACTAGGTTACAACACTTAAAATGTGTTTTCTTGTTAAATCTATCCACTCACACACTCAAAAATCATTTACTCTATGCCTCCTATGTGCTAGGCAGTGTACCAGGTACCAGGCATAGTACAAAGGCAACACAGGCAATGAGGAGCGCTGCTGGGGTTCAGAGGTCAGCAAGTCCCAACCCCACTGCTGCAGAGAATCCTATAACTCTGACCCCTTCATCCCTGAAAGGGGGACACAGTCGTTATCTTACTGAGTTCTTGTGAGGAGCCTATGAGATAATGCAAGCAAATCATCTACCCCAGGGCGTTTATGCTGACGGAGCGGAGCCAGCAGCGCCAGGATGGTGCCGCTGGAGAGCGAGCAGATGATGATAGAACTAATAAAGCCGTTCCAAGGAAGGGTTCTGTGGAGGGCTTTGAGCCCTCAGATGACAAGTGTCTGTTAAGAGCTACTGATGGGAAAAGGAAGATCAGCACTGTGGTGAGCTCTGAAGAAATGATTCAGTTTCAGATGGCTTGTTCAAGCCTACTGAGAGCTAACATGGGTGGGCTGGAGAAGGGGGACAAAAAGAGTAAGAAGAGCAAAGCAGCTCAGTGAAGGGCACCAGATCTCCCGTTTTCACCAGCTAGCCACTGAATCGCTATTTTTCCTTTGGTTTTTACTTTGGGCCACAAAGCTGGGTTTCTGATTCCCCTACAGTAACTGTTTTCATGTGAGATTAGGGTCATTTTTGGATGGAAGAAGGGCTGTAGTATTTACAAGAAGCCAGTTTATTTTAGATCTGGCTAAGTGATCTGTGTTGTATGGTTGTAAGTTTCTGGATAATAGTTTATAGTCTCTGTAGCTGTCTGTGGAGAGCACTGTATCATTAAACCTGTATTTATCAGCACTGACCATCTTTTATTCCTTTTCCCACCCCATAAAAAGTTTCTGGCAATAACCCCTCATTCTGGAATGATGTGACTATGAATTGGCTTTAGGCCCTGTCTTATGGGTTACTGGAATTGAAACCTGACAATTTTATAAAAAGTTGTATTATTTCACGGGTATTTTTCCCAACTTGTTGTATAATTTTATCATCATAGTTCCTTTAGCAAATTTGAAAGAGTTCTCATAGCCAAATTAGAGTTTGCTTAACCAAACTAAGGATAAGCTATTACAAAATCATAAAGAATAAAGATTCCAAGTTAAAAAAAAAAAAATCATCTACCCCATCATAAGCAGGCCCCGACAGCAAAGACTTCCGATTTATGAGGAAGAGAGACACATTAAACACAAAATGGATGATTAACTAGTCCAACCAGAGGGATGCTGGGAAGAATTATTTTAGTGTATGATAATTTGAGGATAAACACATGCAAATTCAAGTAACAATGGGTCCCTGGATAGGACTTCCAAGGGTGCAACTCACTCTCTGCTCAACTTCCAGGGACAATAACCCCTCAGGGAATTAGCATGACCTGTGTTGCAAGACCAGCAGTGGTGCAGGGATGGAGACCTGCTGCGCACCCTCTAACTTTGAGAGAAAACAGGCTACCTCGCCAATGGCCCAGAGAGAAGCCCCAGCAACCTCTAACCTTGGAGAGGCATGAACACGTGGACTGGGTAAAGGTCACGACAGCGTACATGCTCCTTTATCTGGAGTGATACAGGGGAAAGAGCTCTGAATGGCGGTCAAAGTATTCCCGAGTTTTATCACCCAACTAGAAGCAGGTTCGAGCGGGGTTTAGGGAAAGTCACATGACCAAGCCACTCCAACACCCCCAAGATTACCTGTACATGTGAAAAATGGAAGTAACAAAATCCTGCCTACCCAACGGAGCCATATCCGAGTCAAGTGAGACAATGTGTGTGGGATCATCTGTTAAAACCGAACACCACACAGGATGAATTAGGAAACAAAAATCTGCTTGGCCTCCTCCCTTGACTTCAGGAGCTGCAGGGACTCCTCTTCCAGGTACGGTACAGAGCTCAGGCAGTTTGTCCCGTGAGGCCACAATTTGGCTGAAAAGCTCTGAAAAGTTGATCGTTCGCTCTTTGCGAACAAGAAGAAAGGAAGTAAGTACCAAAGCTTATGGGTTTGCTAACTGTAGTGCTTGGTTGCTGCTAAACTGGCCAGCAGGACAGACTGATAAACTAGGGCGTGGTCAGTTCTTCTCAGGATTTAACTTCCCTTTCAGAGGCAATGCTTTCTCTTGATATCCCAACACCCCAGAATAATTCTCACTCGCAACGGTTGCAAAGCAATTTCACATTCTACGGTGAGCTCTGGACAATCTTAGAACTTACTAGAGAAGAAAAAAGGATTGATTTGGAGGAAAGAATATTTTTAAAAATATACATATTTTATAATACTAGGCTTGAGTGAAATCACTAAGAAGCCACAGGGGAAGCACATTAGTCCTCAGTTAAAGAAATAAGTGGCAAATCATGAATGCGAAGCAAAATGAAATCTCAGAATCTGTTTTCTAAATAAAAACCATCCCTGGCTGGAGACTGGAGAGGCTTCACGACAGACCCATTTAACCATCTGGAAATACTTCCTCTGTTCAACTTTTGGAAGAGTTAAAAAGAGAGACATAAAAAAGACAGCCTCCTCTCAAAGGTGAAGAACTTGCTATGTACAGTCTTTTGTAAAAGTAGTTAAAGTGAAAACTACGATTTGGGAACAAGTTCTTACAATATAATGTCAGGCAAAGCCATCTAACCTCGATGTTCTTTTCCCCTCTTTATATACTTAGTGCTTATAAGATAATAAAAGTTACAGGTAAAAGCTCCAAAGACTGAGGCAGAAATGTTCACTCCTGGGTCCATCATTACCGCTTAGCTGAACTCCTGGGAGGAGGCCCTCTGAGCAGACCACCTCTTTACTAAAAATATACCTGAGTCATTCACGCTGCTGTTCCTCTTGGCATAAGCGCTCCGAACCACCTGCTCGTAAACCTGAGCGCCGATCGTTCTCATGTTGTCCCGGATGAGAATGCCTTGAGCCTGCATCATGAAGAGGTAGGTGTTCACTGCAGAAAACAGACGGGGAGGGAAAAGAGGTTAATTCAAAAGCAATCAGTAACGTAAAACACACAGAAAACCCCACATAACTTTGGGTTTCTTTCTTTTTTATCCCCTTTTCTTTTTGAAACCTTTCAGTTCTAAAACCCTACAAATGCTGTAACTTCTATTTTCCATACTGGGTTCTATGTTTTCAGGACACCAATATTCCTTGGGTAGCTAGGAGAACTTAGGGGTATTTCTGTCCATATTCAGCAGTTTTAGAAAAACCATAAATGAAAAAAAAATTATCTTCTACCTGGCCTTCAAATACCCAAGCTGTATTCTAGCACCGTTATGATCAGAAAGACCTTTATGGATCAGTTAAAACATTCTGAAAAAGATCTCCGCTCTCTTTAAGTTCACATTCTCAATACTCAATCGCTATTCTCAGAGAAAGGAAACCACCAATTGCCCTGCCTTCTGGAAACACTTAGATGTAGGTCTGGTCCTGGCTATCTTTCGAAAGTGGTGATGAAGGTTCCAGCTATTTTTCTTTGCTTTATTTGGAGAGAAGAAGAAAATAACGAAAGAATGTTAGCAGTCCTCACTACCCACCCACCTCAGCCCCAAAGTTCAAAGCAATGGGAAAGGAGCAGGGGGCTTGGTCCAGGTGTCAGTTTAAAACATATTCCCTTCATGATACATACAAATATCCAATCATTATGTTGTGCACCTGAAACTAAAATAATGTTATGTGCAAGTTATATCTCAATAAAAACAAAGCGAAACCAAAAAAAACACATATTCTTAACCATATTAACTGCCCAATCATCGTCATCTTTGGAAAGCAATCTCAGGGGTGGCACATTTATAAGTCTAAACTCTGGCGTGTGCTAGGGATCATCTGAACACTTGACTGACCTCTAACCAGGCCCCAGGCAGGTATGCAGCAGAGAGGCTGGGCCACTCCTCCAGACTCAATACACACAGCCTCGGGCGGTCCTGGTTCTTCAGCAAGACATATTTTGTGGACACTGTCTCATCATTATTATCACAGTGTCCTGCACATAATGGGCAGTAAATATCGACTAAATGGATGAAGCTTAGAAGTCTATTTACTTTATTTCAAGCTATTGTGTGCAGTGCTTGTACTTGTGATGGGGGTGGGGACAGGGACAAGTCAAATGGCACAACTCTCAATGTGGAAAACATCAGGTGGCCCACATTAAACGGGGACATAAACTCTTTCAAAAGATTTCTAATCATCTCTAAGATAAATCCAGAGCCGTAAAATAATTAACAAAAGAAATCAATGCTCAGAATGCTTTTAGAAATGAGGGAGCAGTTTCAGATTAGGCCCGGCTGTGACTGGAAGACAACTGCATGCTTAACTCCTGGCACTGGCTGAGAATAGATCAGATACAGTGTTTACTCTCTGTAGCAAGAAAAAGTTACAGGAAAAAAAATTAGCTTCAAATCCTTAAAGAAAGTACCATGCTGTGAAGCCTCTGAAAACAACAGTAGCATCTCATTTTCTATTTACAGCAGAGAGCACTGTGCCCGGTCATAGTAGGTAGGTAGGTAGTTAAGCCTAAGATTTAAACTTCTTCCAATATCATATTTCTAATATGGTTCTGTACTATATTTTTTAATCACTTAGACTTATGTATATTATACATATTATATTAAATCTTCCTTCTATCCCCAACATACTACTTAAACCAGTTGTCTTCAATAACATAGAAACAAATATTTATTGAACATTGTGTGTAAAGCTGTCAGGCACTGCAAAAAATACACTACCTCTTTTCTCCCGGATTTCATCTTCTCTGAGCTTTTTATATTCTACACTGTAAAGGGCAATGTTGTTAGCCCCTCTTTTAAAAATTCCCTCCCTTTCTTAGTTCTGTAGGATTCCTCTAGGGCAGTTCTCAAACCTTTCCCTGCCTATTGCCTGGAGAGCTTTCTGAAGCCTGCTTCTACGCCTCCCACCCCCAGAGACCCTGATTCAGTAAGTCTGAGTGGGGCCCATGAATTTGCACTTGTAACAAGCTCACAGGTGATACCAGTGTGGCTGGTCAGAGGACCACACTTCCAAAACCAAGGCTCTAGGGAGACTTCAGCTACCTAATAAATAATAGTGAGTAACATTTATTGAGCACTTAATTACCTAATTCTTTATCTTGTTTAATCCTCATAACCTAAGAGGCAAGTAATACCATCCAACTTAGAGTCAACTTCTAGGCTTCAGTTTCTCCACCTTGCTTCACCAAGGTCACTGAGGGATGGATTTGAACCAGGTGGACCTACGCTCTAACCACTGAACTTAAGAACTTGCTCATCCATATTCTAGCCACAACCTGTCCCTCAAAGATTTCACACACCCACATGACTTAAATGATTGCTCTTAAGGAGATTTTTTTTTTTTTTTTTGCGGTACGTGGGCCTCTCACTGTTGTGGCCTCTCCCGTTGCGGAGCACAGGCTCCGGACGCACAGGCTCAGCGGCCATGGCTCACGTGCCTAGCCACTCCGCAGCAGGTGGGATCTTCCCGGACCGGGGCACGAACCCGTGTCCCCTGCATCGGCCACCAGGGAAGCCCGGTGGATCTTTCTTAATTACAGATTTAGCCACACTGCTCCTCAAAAGCCTTCTACGTCTCTTGCCTGCATGCCTGGGCTTCTGTTGATCTGCAATGCTTCTGCTCTCCTTTCTGCCATCCAAATCTCATTAATCCTTCAAACCCCAGTTTATATAATTCTCCAGTCTTCCCCTTCTAGAAGTTCTGTGGTACTGTTAAAGATTGTCAAAATTTTGCCTTTTGTTTACATTTTGTCTTAGTTTGCTAACAACTGTCTCGTGTGTTAGTCTTGTCATTCAATTAACAAATTTACACAAACCACGTATTATCAATGCTTTTTCTAATTATCCACAGGAATTAGCACAAGGCTGAAAAAACAAAAGGCTGAAGACATAAATTTTGCCAAACAAAAGAAAATAGTCACAAATTCACAGACTCAGGGTTGGATGGGATTTTAAAGAACACTTTTCAATACCTCCTCATACACCACCAAAAAACTATGCCTTCCAAGAACACAGAATCAGTAAGTAAAATAAAGCCATCTTCAAAGAAAATTCTACTTTGGGTTGGGTCCAAAATGTTTTCCAGCCACTTTTACCCACTGGTTCCCATCCTGCCCCTTGACAGAACAGTAAAGTCCCTTTCCCACACTTCAGATATTGGAAGACAGGCATTTTCAACCTCCCCCCACCCTCACCTCTACCCCACCTAACCTCCTCCTGCAACCCCATGCTAGATAGCCCCACTTCCTCTGCGAGCCCCCTGCCCTTGCCATCACCACACCTTCCCTCCCCATCCTGGCTGCTGTCCTCTGAATACCCGCCCAGTGGTCTACACTTTGACAAAGAGTGGTGCCCAGGCTGACAGTGGTCCAGGTGCAGTCTGATGGGCCCAGAAACAAGCAGAACTACCAGCAGCCCTATTCCATCTGTTACCAAAGCGCTGTCAACTAAAGCCTCCTCTTGGAGATGCAAATGCACAATAACTCAAGGCCAAAGAAATCCTACAGGGGAGAGGCTGAATAATCTAATCCACCATTTCCCAAACCAGCCCCTTTTCCCCCACATAATATAACTAGTAGCATCAAGTGATTCTCTGCAGAACTCACTTTGGGCAATTCTGTTTTGGGTATTTTTATTAATAGAATTTAAAACTTCCATTACATGGTAGATAATCAATCGATAACTGCTGAGTGTTGTTAGTAAATAGCAGTCACACCATATTACTGATTCACATTAAGCTTGCTAGAGGCAAAATACTCAATCTTTTTAGCTGCTAAGCTACACTTCCTCTGTTCTGCGCTCATGCAGTTGGTTATAGAGATCAAACTGTAGGACCTTTACAAGTGTCCCTATTGAAAGTCTTGTTACTAAATTTAGCCCATGGTTCTGGCCTAAACTAGGAAGTGTATATGTGCGCTGCTTTCAATCTAAATGATCTCATTTAAAAGTCACATCTTTGTGAAGTAGGTATCATCTTGATTTCCTATTTAAGATAAAGATGTAAAGTCCTCCAGAAGTCATTTACCTAAGGTCACATGGTTAGTGAAGTCAAAAACAGAGAGAGGTGAGGTTAGGTGTTCCATACCACTTTGCTGAACGTTCCTTTGAAAAATGGTACTTTCCAATAATGTGTTCCTGATCAACTGCAGCTGAATCACAGGAAAAAAAATTTAAATTGGCACATGGTTGTTAAATCCTTAATTGTGTCAACAAGTACCTACTGAGCCCCTACTTTCCTGTGTGCTTTTTATTTTTTTACACACAATTCTAGGCCACTGTGGGCCAAGGATGAGCAGGACAACACAGAATAAGGTACAGACACAATTAAATAAGAAGGTATAATGCAGTGTGATAAATGCTAAAATAACATTTACTACCAATTCAGGCTTACCAGTAGCTTTTTTACACTTTCACGAGAAATGGTAATTATTATCCAGCCCCTGTTTCTAGATTGAGGCATCTCTTATGATCATAACTTAGCTGAGAAAAATAAGCCCCATTCAGGTTTACATAATTGGAAATTTCCGTCCAGATGCCAATGTAAGCAGCCTTGGGCCACGGCTTTAACTGGAGAGTTTCCGGGAGCAAAGCACCGGGCCTCCTAACAGGAAGGCAACCATCTCCTCTCTCCATCAGAATTCCAGTCAGCTTCCATATCCCTATGAATCAAGTAACACGATTTTCACTTGAACACACACATTAATAAATGACTCTGACTCATAAAAAATTCCTCACTAGATAATGAAATCTGACATTCCCGATTCGGAGCAGAATCATTTGACACAACTGAACCCAGGAGGAAATGACAATTAGAAGATTCTATATACTTGAGAGTTCACAATTTGTTTTAACCTAAACATGTGTATCCTTAATGTTTGTTACATCTGGCTTGGTAAGCTAAAACAGCATTAAGAAGTAGAAAAAGAAAGCCATTCCTTTCCTGACCACTGTCTAAAATCTGTCTTAACACCAACACCCAGACACTCCCGGCTTTATTTTTCTATTACACCTTTTCTTATTTGTCTTGTTATCACCCTCTAGAATGTGAGCTCCATGAGGGCAAGGATCTATGCCCCTGGTGGCTAGAACAGTGTGTCTGGAACACAGAAGATACACAGTGAACACTCGAATAAATGAGTATCTAAGTCAGGACAATGAACAGTGGAGACCTCCAAACTCAGCTGTGCCCAAGAAGGCGTGGATATGAGATTTCAAGCCTTTCTCTCTCCTTTATGAGAGGAACTCAAAATGCTTTGAGTTAACCAGCTTCATTGCACAAAACTGTTCTTAAGAAAAGTTCAGCAATTCCTTTTCACCAACCGAGCAGAGCTGCCAAATAGATTAGCTTTTCCCTAAAAATGTTCTCTGGTACTCCCACTCCTCATGAAGTTGTTTGTTTTTTTAATGTTCCTTAATATAACGCACAAGTTTATTCAAAACCTTGTGCAATATTATTTGTAATAGGAAAACAATGGGGAAAAAATCTAAATGTCACCCAAAGGAGACTGGTTGAATAAATTACTGTACATCCACATGGATGGAGTACCGTGAAGCTACACAAAAGAATGAGGAACCATTCAAAATAGCTCCAAACTGGCAAGAACTCAGACGTCCATCTATAGTAGAACAGATTAAAAATGTGTAGCCTATTTGAATCTTGGAAAACTATACAGCAACCAGAAGAGACAAACTGCAACTATATGCAACCACATGCATGAGTCTCATACATCACATGGAACAAAGACACCAAAGGGCACAGATGGCGTAATTCTATGTACACAGAGCCCCAGAAGAGGCACGACTAACCTGTAGTGTCAGAAGCCAGGGAAGAGTTATCTGTGGGGCAGGGGAGGAGGGTTGGAAAGGGGGCTTCTGGTCATCTTTTATTTCTTGACCTGGATACTGGTTTCATAGGTATATTCATTTTGGAAAAAGTCATCAAGCTGCTCACTTACTTGTGCACATTTTAATATGTATGCTATACTTCCATAACATTTACCAAAAAAAAAAAAAAAAAGAATGAGGAAAATCTATGAACTAATTCCCAGGATATATTGTTAACTGGAAAAAAGCAAAGAGCAATAGTGTGTGTGTGTGTGTGTGTGTGTGTGTGTGTGTGTGTGTGTGTGTGTGTGTGTGTGTGTGTGTTATGCTGGCTGTTCAAGACATAAGGTGAAATTTTATACACATATTTTTATAGGAAGAAACGGGAAAGGCAAACCAGGTAAACATTCATTATACACCTATTGTGTGCCAGGAACTGCCCTTCACTCTGTGAATAAAATGATAATTATAAATAAGATACAGATCTTGTCACTATCTTCAGTCAAAGAGCCAGACAAGGAGACTGTAGCCAGTGCTGTCTGTAAGGGGGAACAGGAGAGTGGCTGTAACTCATATAGTGACGCGGGGGATCAGAAAATACTCTCAAGAAGAGGTGACTCTAGGATATGGTCTTGAAAGAAGAGCGCTGAAATAGGAAAGGGAAGAGCAAATGAAGGGGCACAAAGGGAGAAAATACATTTGAGGAACTAAAAGCAGTCGGGTATGGCTGGAATGAAGGGTATGTATGGCCAAAATGCGAGGACGCGGTGGGGTGGGGATGGAGTTAGAAAAGCAGAGGGGCGCAGGAACACAAAGGGCTTTATGTGCTATACTTAGGGGCATGACATGGAAGAAACAGTCCAGGATCAGATTTCAGGTGGGCCAACTAGTAGCAATCAATCAAAACAAGTGAATACACCCCTACTCAATTTCAGGGCTCCAGATAAAAGACTGAGCGTTTTAGTATCCAGACCCAAGTTCCTTAAAGGGAGAAACGTCTTTGGATGAACTGAATAAGGTGCCGTACGTAGAATCCCATTTGGTTACTACAAGCTGGGTGCCAAATCTTACCAAAGACTGTATTTTCGCTCTACATGAAGCAGCAGGAGGAATGCCCTGTCTGCCAAATCTTGGAGCAAGCAGATGGAGTGAAAGACATCAAGATATAAAGCCAGTACTACTGATACACAGCCAGGGAGAGCTGGGGCAGGGGCGGGCAAAGGTGGGCCTGGCGTTCAGTGGGCCCATCAGAGTAGGTGTTCTTTCCCGGGACTGACTCACATCTGGTATCTTTGTTCTGAACACCCCCTACAGGCCAAACAATGTATGATTTCTAACAGGGTCAAGTACATTCTAGGAAAACAATGGAACAAATCAATGGACCAAGGATTATACACCATTCACATTCATATGATTTCAAAATAAAATAAAGGATGGGGAAAGGGAGAGCATATAAAGGGAACAGAAGTAGAAAAGGAATAAATAGAAGAAAACAGGACGGCTGCTCAGTCTCTCCTCCTGCCCCCATATATAAAATACACCAATGAAATATAATAAAAATCAAGGGGAAACAACGAACAGAATATGCCATAGGAATGCTGAAGTTTGATTTCTGCCATGCTAGAATATCTGAAAAACCTGCATGGCTGTTTTGGACCAATATTTTCTGAGAAATACCAGAACCTGAAAAATAACTGATCTCTACTCCCCAAATCAGAGATTATCAGTGTTCACTGTTCCGCACAATAGGTGTTCTGTAAAGAATGAACCCACTTATTCTGCTTATAAAGAGACAGATTCCTGTAAAAAGCAATGCATTTCTTGAGTCCCCTATGTGCCAGTGCCTTTCTAAATACCTTCTGCGTTATCCCATTTCATCCTCACAATAAACCGAGAGGTAGGTCATTACTCTCATTTTATAGATGAGGGGACTGAGGTCTGGATATAAGTAACTTCACTATTTGGAGCCAAGATTTCCCAACAGGTCTTTGTTTCCAGAGTCCAGGTTTTTAACAAATATGTTCTATCATCTCCCTGGTTCTGGATGCCCAGGAGTCCTGTGAACCCACAGCTGTCATCACCACACTCTGCTCGCTGATTCCTTTCATCTGAATCTTTACCTTGAACTCATACATGATTGGCCTCCAATATTCCACTTCAGTGGTGGTGCCAATGATCATGGTATAGTCTGGTACATCCCTAGAATTTTATTAAAATTTTATCAGTTTGAAGCTTTAGGATGAATCACAAATTTCTGCATTTCAGATCTACTTAAAATGTTGGATACTCATACTATACAGAGAGAGATGAAGACCCAAGGTGTGGGTACACAGTGACAAACATTGAAGAAAAAAAGAAAGCTGTTTGGGTTTTTTTTTTTAAGATGCAAGGAATTTTTTGACAATAAATTTACACCCTTCGGCACGTCTATTTTAACGTTCTGGAGCAACTGTGTGACAATTTTCACACTCCTCTGTACGAATGCTTTCTGGTGACACCTGTTCATACTAAGCTTTAATGGCTCTTTTCATGGCTTTTCCTGATATCATCCCACCCCCAAGATTAGAACTGTCTTGACTCTTTCCCAGCTGATAAACTCTTACCATGACCCCTATAAATGTGAGCCTATCTCGTCCAGCAGGCTGTAAACTCCTCACGAGTACAGACTGTCTTACTCTTTTTTTCATCTACAATATCTGATAAACAGTAGACACTTAGCTACTTATTAAATTACTGAATTACAGCTCAGCACACAGCATGCTGTTATGGCCATTTGGTGGAGGTGAGCCTTGTTTTCTCAAATGAGAAGTAGACTGTTTTTTCTGCAACCATACAAGAAAGATTCTATAAGCCAGAAGACAGCATAGTGAAACTGATACTTGACTAACTTTTCTGGTGTAAGTGTAAAGTATAACCTTTTGGGGAAACTATTTGCAAATTCAACAAAGAGCCATAAAAATACCCGTATCCTCTGATCTAGCAATTTCAAGGAAATTATCCTAAATATGAGGACATTCTATGCACGAAGTTTTTAATTAAATTATTCCTAAAAACAAAAACTTGGGAAACAACTCAAAAGCAACAATTAAAGAACAGATAGGTTAACAGTAATACATATGCCTGGTAGAATCTTATACAACTTTAAAAGCAAAAGCCATGAAACCTTATAAACAGAATAAATGTGGAACACCTAGCATAGACTATCATACTCTTAAGAATATGGAAAAAAGTTCTGTTACATTATGGTAATTATTGCTAAAGAATAAGCACATGCATAAGGCAAAAAATGACTAGAAGCAAATTTACTAATATGCTTAGATGGTAGGGGGTAACAGTGATATGAATTGACTTTTCCTTCTTCTGTTTTTCCTATTTTCTCTGTAACAGCTTTTTGTTGTTGTTATTAATATACAGTAGGGAAAAATAAAGGATTCCTCCAGCCAGACTGAATTTATCTAACATGACATTTATAAACAAGATATTCACAATTCCGTTCTTTGCTTGTCAGGCTAATGGGAGAGGGGGTAGGTGGGTGTATAAAGTGCGCAGCTGCCACACTTGAACTATCTCCACATCCACATTCTGTTTTAGAAAGGTTGCCAATAATGGCTGCCACATTCTCCTTAAGTCCTCCCTACCTTGAAGGCCAGGAGAGCTTCTTAGACTAGAATTGCCTACAGAAACCAAGAATTTACGCATGGACAAGGTGTTCTAGTTTTCTCTCTTGGGAGTAGAGTATATCTACACTGCACAAACAACAGACCTGAGGGGAAGGAGAAGAAACCCCTCATATTCTAAGGGACAAAGGTAGAGGTTCGAGTCCTGTCCCTGGCTGGCTCTGTGGTCCTCTCCGGACCTTGACCACCCCATCTGTATGATGGCATTACTGAACTGGATACAGTTTCCTTATCCTTTTCTACCAAGCCTGACCCCCATCACTGATATACATAGATCATCTTCTGCAAATAAAAATGTTTACATTTACACTGAATATCTTCAAGACATAAACTTATATAATATTGAATGTGCTTTTGCAAATCACACAAACCCCTGTAAATTCTGATTCTTCCCCCTTCCCTTTGGATCTTGAGAATCACTAGACTGCAAAGTCTCTTTCAGCTCAAAATACCACAATTATAAACTCACTGTCTTCTCCTCTCTTCATTTGGGAAAAACTGACTTACAAACACCTCAGATTTACATTTGTCTACCTTCTCGCTCCTTCTTTTCCATAGGGAGTAGGGTTTGACTGTCCTTACACCCCGGCCTTCCTTTCCAGAACAACGGCGCTTTAGCCCTCTTCATGATAAAGCTGGGAGTGGAGCCTTAATGAGATGGGAAAGCACATTCCCAGAGCCACTTCCTTCTCCATACACACTGGAGTGATCTAGAGGGAACATGGGTCCACACAGGGCTTCTAATTCCCTATATTTCCTCTCTTCCTCCCTGACCATGTTGAAAAATTGCATTTTCATGATGATTTAAAAGAAAACAATTCTATAGTAAAGAGCTGAATTTCTTTAACTCAAATGCTATCTGCCTACAACTCAGTTTCTTCTATCCCTTTGCAAATATATAACATAAGATTTTAGGATCAGGCTAAAAGTTGCTTGTCTAAAGGATTCAAAAGACTGACAATAATGAATGTTGGTGAGGATGTGGCAGAATAGGTGTCTCCTACCTTGCTGAAGGGAACATCAATTGATATAACTCATAGAGGGCAACCTGGCGATGTACTATGTCAAAGTGAAATGATCACTCTCTTTAAACCCACTTTCAGGTATTCATCCTAAAGAAATAACCTGACAAATATGAAGTATGTCCAAGGATGTTTATCTCAGTATTATTTATAAAAGCAAAACACAAACCTACCTAAATGAGCAACAAAAGGACTAGAGGAAAAAACTGTGGCAGAGTCATACCATGGAAAACTAAGCAATCATTACTTCATGAAAAGAAATCTTATTGTGTAACAATGTATACGGGACATCACATTTGTGTTAAAGTAAAAGACACAGAGGAAAATACATGCATAAAACAATTTTGGAAATTGTACATCAAGAAGTTCACAGTGTCATTTCTGCTCAGTAGAATTATGGGTCTTCTATAGTTCCTTTGCTGTTACAAGGCAGCATTTCCATGACAGTCAGAAAACCCTTGTATGATAAAGAGAGTCTCTGTTCCAGCAGTGGAAATTCTTGCAGTAACCAAATCTGTTTGAGTTGATCCAAAATTTCAAAGTTTCCAGAATTACTAAGAATGCCTTTTTCACACAGCACCTATTTTTAATATCTAGGAACAAACTCTAGGAATGCTGCCTTAGGACATAGTCTTTTTCTTTCCATTTTTTTAAACAATGATGTTTTCATCTTTTTAAACAATGATCATACATTTTTATATGGGGGAGGGACACAAAAACACATCCAAGCTTTTGCCTTCTTAAGGATTCCCCCCTCTTTACTGCTCCAGACCCAAATAATCTCCCCAACCCCAAACCATTATTCTACTTCTGCCTACCCCCATATGATTCATAATTATCCTAAAACTTCTGGTGCTTCTAGTTGTAACTTCATCAAGCAAGTTTTCTCCATCCATCCCACGATCCCAAAGTATTTTTCCGTAGACAGCTCTTTGGTCTCCCTCCTGATCCTCTTTTGGAAAGGAGATTATTCTCCATGTCCTATGGGGATAATATATGATAATCATATTATTTTTACCCTAGAAGATTGTAACAGACTAATAGGGTTATCTACTCTTTAGGAAGTTAAGTGTTTCCAGAAGGCATCATTCTAGCTGAAATTAGCAACCCAGTTGTCGCACATGAAATCAGAGCCATGATTTCTACAGAAAGACAAAAATTACTAAAGAAAGCACTTGAAAATGTCTCGACTCTGCGGCATAAACACTCAGCAAAACAAGGTCTTCCCTTAACACCCTGTGAGTATGAAACCCTCCCTCCAGACCAGATGGCTTGTCTTTAGCAAACATCAAACTGTAGTCCGAGAAAGGGGTCTTCTGAGCCACTCTTTTGCTGTCATCTATAATATCGCTTTGCCTTTCACTTGATCCAGAATGATCAGACAATAACTCTTCTTTCTTCAGCTAAGTGATGCTCACATGTTACAGCAATGCAAGGCCCACCAAGTCCACAGAAACAGAAGGGCCATACAAGGGAATGCTGTAAAGTGTAAATCGTGTTCAAAACTTATAAGACTACTCTGGAACATTAAAAACAAATTCTTCCCACAGATTACTTGATTGCAAAGGGCAAAGTACACATTTACAATGGGGAGATTAGACCAAGGGATCAAACTGGGCATTGCTAACATTAAAACAAGGTAACATTACCTTCAAGAGAATTCCTGCCAAAAAACTTTTAACCTACATCTAATCAAGGTTTTAGATCTCTGGTTTACAGAAAATACAGGGGATTAAGGAAGACATCAAACTCAAACCAGGCAATTCCACATTGTAGGACAGTCTATGAAACAATTGGCCTGGACTCTTCATAAAGTTACTGGGGGGTTGGAGGACCGGGCAAGGAGCTACAGACTGAGACCAAAAAGACATAGTCAAATATAATGATATAATAATGTGAGTTGGGGGGAGGAAAGCTATAAGTAACATTTTCAGCACCACTGGGGAAATTGGGATATGGACTGGATATTAGAAGATATTATGAAAGTACAGTTAATTTTGTTAGTTGCAATAATAGTATTGTGGTTATACAGGAGAATATCCTTATATTTTAAAGAGATGCCTGCTGAGGTATTTAGAGTTAAATATCTTGATGCTGGGAATTCCCTGGCACTCCAATGGTTAGCATGCCACACTTTCACTGCCAAGGGCGCAGGTTCCATCCAGGAACTAAGATCCCGCAAGCCGCACGGCATGGCAAAACAAACAAACAAAAAAAACTTGATGTCTACTTACAATTTAATTGTACATGGCTCAGAGGAAAAAGAAAGCCAGAGTTAAAATAAATAAAGCGAAGTGGTAATAACTGTTGACTCTAGATGGAGGGTAATGTGTTCACTGTGTTATTCTGTATACTTTTCTGTATGTCTGAATTTTTTCATAATAAAAATTTGGGGGCGAAGTCTGATTTTGGATGTATCTCAACTGCCAACTACATCTAAATTATACTAATGCTATACTAAGATTCTGTAAGTGGGTCAAAAATTATAATACAGGGAGTAAATACCCTTAGTGATGGTCACATAAAAACTTAAAGCATTCATTGGCTATTCTTTTTTTAAAATTTATTTTATTTATTTATTTATTTTTGGCTGCATGTGGGCTTTCTCTAGTTGCGGTGAGTGGGGGCTACTCTCCGTTGCGGTGCAGGAGCTTCTCACTGCAGTGCCTTCTCTTGTTGCGGAGCACGGGCTCTAGGCTTGCGGGCTTCAGTAGTTGTGGCTCGTGGGCGCTAGAGCACAGGCTCAGTAGTTGTGGCGCACGGGCTTAGCTGCTCTGCATCATGTGGGATCTTCCCGGACCAGGGGTCGAACCCGTGTCCCCTGCATTGGCAGGTGGATTCTTAACCACTGCACCACCAGGGAAGTCCCTCAGTGGCTATTCTATGCCCCCCTCCTTAATTCTTTACTTTCTTTTTGGAAACAAAAGTTGCATTTACTCTTTTCCTCAGGAAAGCTGAAGAGAAATTATAAATAAATCTTCCTGCTCCCTCACTTAATCTTTGAATGGCTTTCTACCACCTTCAAGGTCAAGTTCAAATTCCTCATGCTTAGCATGACTTGAGTCCATAAAACCTCTCCCCTGTCTCTGCAATTTCAGATCTTGCCACTCCCCAATTCCAGCCACAATGGACGTCAGCAGTTCTCCAGGATCTCAGACAACTCTGCTCCTACTGCCTGGATCTTAAAGGCACGAAAGCAAGGAAGGCTTCCCAGGAGAAATCAACTATCACAGAAAAAGCATGTGCTTGGGATGAAAATGGAGGGGAGGAGAAAAGATTCCAGCGAAGACCAAACCCAGCTGTGCCTCCCTCTCCCTTCACATATTCCTTAGGTTGGCTTGTTTGCAGTTCTCTTCAATTACAGTTGTAGGTTGGCCAAAAGAAAAATGGCTAATTCCTGAGATTGGATTTATTAACAGACAAAAGACAATTCCTAGGCCTGCACACCCCACAATCAAAAACACTACAGTACGTCCAAAGACCTTATGACACTGACCCTCTGCCGGCAACCATACAGCACTGAAATGTCAAAAAATTAAATTACGGTCCTTTGTAATAGATTTAGCACTTTATTTTTAAGTATTAACAAGACTGCCAGAGGGAGTAAGTTTATCAAGGGATAAGAATCCTATCAGAGGCCAATTAACATTTCTCACCACGCCCAACAACTCTCCTCTCCAGGGTTCAAAGTTGCTTACAACCCTGTGGGTTTGTCAGCAGGTGCCTCTGACCAATAACCTATTACGATGAATGTACTAGGGGCTCAGTGTACAGGGAGGAAAACCTGAACTATTAGAAATAACTACCTGAGCAAATTTAGTATTGCCCAGATTTTGTTTTTTGTCTTTTGCTGACAATCCACAATCTAACGCAGCCATTTGATTTTTAGTCTCTTCTCACCTTGGTTTTCCCTTCTCACAGTTATTTTTAAAATCAGCAAATGCCGGGACTTCCTGGTGGTCCAGTGGTTAAAAATCTGCCTTCCAATGCAGGGGACACGGGTTCGATCCCTGGTCAGGGAACTAAGATCCCACATGCTATGAGGCAACTAAGCCCGTGCACCACAACTAGAGAGAAGCCCGTGCGCCACAACAGAAGATCCCACATGTTGCAACGAACATCCCGCGTGCCGCAACTAAGACCTAATGCAGCCAAATAAATAAATATTCAAAAAATAAAATAAAATAAAATCAGCAAACACATAACATTCATAAACTGTCAGTGGCCATCTGTGCTTTTCACAATTAGATCACTATTAAAGAGGAGCAAAATTTTCAGCTCTAGACTTTACTTCGACGATCGAGCAAATCATTAAAGGGGTGAGTGAGTGACTCATCTTTAGAGTAGGGTTGCTGTACTCTGAGGCCACCCTAAAACAAACATAGTTCTTGAACTCAACTGTAGGCCCTGAGGCTTCTGGCTAGAGTTTTATTACTGCCTCTCCCCCGCATCCCAACTCTAGCTCCTCAAACAAAGCCTGGCACTTTCTGGATCCCTGCTCATAAAATGACTCAGTCTACTAATGGGGTCATTGGCAAATTTTTAAGGAACTGAAATATTATCAGGTTAAAAAGTGAGTTAAAAAGAAAAAAACTGTTCTAGGAGAGCTGTGAAGTACATAAGAATAATAGAAAAATTCACCTAAAAGAAAAAAAAAAGATCAGGCAGCACCAACCATAACCTTCTACCCACATGACCCCTCTAAGTGGATCCACAGAAGACTGTCTTGAAGTGTCTTTTGCTAATTTGTGGTTAGAGCACAACACAAGAAAATGATGCTCACAGCAGGACACTAATACTAAGTAATTTTATGAGATTATGCCTGCGTTTGTGCTAAATAACTTATGCTGGGAGCAGTAATAAAAGCGGAGATGAAGTTAAGCTATTAATTGAAGACTGTACCAACCTCATTCTTCCCCCCAACCAAAAAGAGAGAGAAAGAGAGAAGGATGAATGAGCCCCTTCAAGACCCAGTGCAAATGTACCTGCCAATTGATCTCTTCCTTTAAAAAGCCCTGCTGCTCTTCTGGGCACACTTTTTGCACTTGGCAGTTGTGCAGTGGCTGTGAAGTCTGTGAAGGCCTCCTGGTACTAGGACTAGAGCTGGCACACATAAAACTAGTAGGAAGCCAGCTGAAGGCAGGGGAGGCACAAGGGACAGAAGACTGTGAACGGCCTGTCCTGGCCCATCTCGAGGGAAGGACAGAGAAAAAACCACACAATAGTTTTCACTCTTTAAAAGAATAAGGTTCAAGGACATTCATTCTCTGTGTTAACATGACTAGCTACTGCTGCTTTCTGGTGAGTAAGGAAGGGGAGTCATCCTGAGAAACAAAGAGTTACTTCTGTGTTCCTCTACAACATAAAAGCCATCATCATTCTAATTATGGGACTCCGGTATCCTAAAACCAGCCTATGAGGTGTGTGCCTACCTTTTAAAAGGTGCTACAGGGTTGATAACTTCTTTGTTCCTGGAGGCATTTCTGCAATCTTTTCAGAAGAACCTTAAGAGTATTAGCCAGAAAGTGCTACAACTTTCTGATGTCAGTCAGGGAGCATGGGCTAGAAAGGGAACCACAAGGCTTCATGGATGACCACAGCCTCACCACCTATCATGCAAAGATGATCCACACTCAAGTACAAGTTCACCCTGAGTATGAGAAGTCTTAAAGTAATCTCCCTCCCCAAAGTCTGGCCCTAAGATCACACCTTAGACACTGAATAGGGTAAAATGCTCACAATCTCCTTCTACCCCACCTCCCCCCACCTGCTCAGCACCACACCTCCACTCCAGTTTCCCCAAAGCAGCATTTCCAGGACAGCACGATTCTTTAATCCACTGAAACTTCAACACTGGCTAAAGTGTACTATTATTTCTTTTTTTTTTTTAATTCCCTTTCACACCATTTAGACTGTAAACACACAAATCTCTAATCCCAAATGCTAGGTGCAAACCCTTGGTGATTATGTTAAAGTCAGGCTTTTTAAATTCTATTTGATCTTTATCTGATTTCTGAAGTGGAATTCTCTGCAGAGGAAATGAGTTGAAACTGCTTTTTTTATGATGCAGCTGAACAGATAAAACAAAAATTATATATAACCAGAACACAATACAAGAGTCATACTCTCCAAAATTACATATGGATTTGGCTAACGTGGTAGGTGAAATATCTTTTAAATCAAATGTTAGCATATGCTCTAAAGACATTTTCCATCTTAGGACTCAGGGTAAACAAATTTTATTTCTTCAGAGCAGAGGAGAATGGCAAGGTGGAGAATCAGATGACATTGGAAGAGAGCCTAGATCTCACCCCTCCTCAGATGCCAATCAGATACAGCCTAGGGCTCCTGGGCTAAATTAGAAGATGAAGGTCAACTTGGTTACTAATCTCCCAGAGACAGCCCAAGGGAAGCAAGACAGAAAAGCAGAACCAACCCTGGGACTCAAATAGGATTAAATGCATATCATAGCATTATTTATAGCCCAGGACAGGTGGGTAATAATTTGGCTGGACAAGAGTTTAGGCCCTTTCCTGAGTTATTCACCTACTGTTCAAAGAATGCAAATGCCTTCCTATTGTAGCCACAAGCTAGACACCAGCCAGGAGTGCTTAAGTGGATACACCCTCTGGTATAGGCGGGCACTACCTCTGAAGGACAAGACTTATAATCAGCTGGCCATGAGGTCTTGAAAAATGCCTACCAATGTGTACTTGATAAGATACATAATCGCTGAGCCCTGGAAGCCATCCAGGAGCTCACCAGGTCTTTGGAAGGGCAAAGTGAGACAGATATAACAGTGTAACAAGGACACACTCCTCTCAAACTTCGTCCTAGCACAAGCCTTGATGGAGAAGAAAATTAAGAGACAAGGGGTTTCATTTAATTTTGATGAAGTATTATTATTTCCATTTTATAAAAAAACAGGGCTACCCTGGTGTCGCAGTGGTTAAGAATCCGCCTGCCAATGCAGGGGACACGGGTTCAAGCCCTGGTCCGGGAAGATCCCACATGCCACAGAGCAACTAAGCCCATGTGCCACAACTACTGAGCCTGTGCTCTAGAGCCCGCGAGCCACAACTACTGAGCCCGCATGCTGCAACTACTGAAGCCTGCATGCCTAGAGCCCGTGCTCCACAACAAGAGAAAGCCACTGCAATGAGAAGCCCTCGCACTGCAACGAAGAGTAGCTCCTGCTGGCCACAACTAGAGAAAGCCCCCGTGCAGCAATGAAGACCCAATGCAGCCAAAAGTAATAAGTAAATTAAATAAATATTTATTTTAAAAAAAAGAAAAAGAAAAGCAACCTGGGAGTTAATCATTGCTCTGACCTGGCTTAAAAGCTCCCACTAAGCTTGCTACTAAGACCTTGGAAACCCCTGGCCTCCAAAAATACTTCAACACAGACACTGTTACTGCTAACAGGGGCAAAAATGGAAAGTTCTCAGGGTTCCTGGAACCCAAAGCGGGGTCCCCTCCAACCTCCCAGACACACTAATTTCATCCCTTGCCCACTAGATGATGACATAAAAAAAAGAAAAAAGAAAAAATTTAAAACCTAAGGGACTTCACTGGTGGCACAATGGTTAAGAATCTGCCCTGGTCTGAGAAGATCCCACATACCATGGAGCAACTAAGCCCATGCGCCACAACTACTGAGCCTGCACTGTAGAGCCCGTGAGCCACAACTACTGAGCTCACATGCCACAACTACTGAAGCCCACGTGCCTAGAACCCGCGCTCCGCAACAAGAGAAGCCACTGCAATGAGAAGCCCGCGCACTGCAACAAAGGGTAAAAAAAAAAAAAGGGTAGCCCCCAGCTCGCCGCAACTAGAGGAAGCCCATGCACAGCAACGAAGACCCAACGCAGCCAAAAATAAATAAATAAATTTATTTATTAAAAAAAAATAAAACCTAGGGCCAAGACCCAAAGCCAACCACAATTCAAAAGGAGAGAACAATGGATACTTTGATCTTCCTTTTCAACTCTCATCACAGCTGACTGTTTTCAGCACTGCTGGGATGGCTCAGTGAACTATGGGAAATGACCTGAAAGGCCCACTGGTAATGACTAAACGGGGACTGCGTCTTGAAAAAGACTTCTTGCCTCCAATTTTGTTAATTTATTTTATTTTTTAACTAACAAAGATTTTTCTGCAATTGCCAGTCCCGAAGTGAAGCTGAACATTAATTTTCATTCTATCCTTAGTCATTCTCTCACTCCAGGCAGGAACATCACTGAGTCTTGCCTATGAGACTGAACGTTGGTTAAACAAACATCACCATGTTCACATGTCAGCTAAGGTTGCAGCAGACTCAATCCCCAGGCCCAAAGGAGAGCCAGATTTTTCCTCAATGCACTCACTGCCATAAACACTGCTGTTATCAAGCAGAGTGAAGAAGTTATTTAGGAGATATGGCAAATAACACTGTAATTGCTTTGAAGGGAGAGGCAAACTTACAGGACTTTGCCCCAAGCTCAGCAATTTGTCAAATGAGCCGGCGTAAAATTACGCTCCCCCAAATACCTCTCCGCCCATTACCAGAAGGAATCTATTCTGACTTGGCTGCTGCCTTTAAGCTGCCACTTTTTCAGGTTTTCTATCTATCCCAAATGAGACAAGCTTATCCTTTGATTAAACATGCCGTATAATATCAGAAAATCCATCAAGTCATGTAGGCCAGAGAGTAAGTCATCCGGCTCCTCAGTATCAATACCATTGTTTCACTAGCTGCACAAGCAAGAAAGAAGGATGCATGGGCTGAAGAGGCACTTCACAAACTCTTAAAGCTTTCCAGACACACAGACCATGAGTATTTTGGGACACGAGGCTGGGTTATTGAGGTTGCTCTGTAGCCAAGAACTCCTCTTAGAAATAAGACTCAGTATAAGAGATATTAATTATTCAAAGAAGTTTTAAAAAGTAATAAAAGCACTGACACATGCTACAACATGGATGAATCTTGAAAACATGCTAAATCAGACACAAAAGCACAAATATTGTATGATTCCACTCACATGCGGTACCTAGAACAGGAAAATTCATAGAAACAGAAAGTAGAAATGTGATGACCAAAGGCCAGGAGAAAGGGGAACTGGGGAATTGTTGTTTAAGGAGTGCAGTTTCTGTTTGGGATGATGAAAAGGTTCTGGATATGGACAGTGGTGATGGTTGCACAATGTTGTGAAGGTACTTAATGCCACTAGATTGTATACTTAAAGTGGTTACAATGGGAAATTTTAAGTTTGCTTATGTTACCACTATTTTTTAAAAGCTGTATGTAAAAACTAGAATTATAACAATAAAATTACAGGTGATAAATAATAAACCTAACCAAAGGGGCATAAAAGTTCTGTATTTAAAATCCATTTACGATAACCAACAAGGACCTACTGTATACCACAGGGAACTATACTCAATATTATACAAGAAAAGAATTTCAAAAAATATATACATACATGTATAAATGAATCACTGTGCTGTACACCTGATACCTACATGATATTGTAAATCAACTACACCTCAACAAAAAAATCTTTTTACTAAAATTAAAATAAATAAATAAAATCCACTTAAGAGTCAAAAGGATCAACACTCCCAAAGCGCCAAAACAGTGCAGACAAAGCTACCGCTGCTCCCCTGCTTCTCTCATCCAGTCTCAGGACTTTACGTACCACATCTATGCTGATGACTCCCAGGTTTCTAAGTCCAGCCTGGACCTCTCCCCAAACACCCTGTCTGTATACCAACTGCATCCTTCACATCTCCACTTGGATGTCCAACAGTCCTCCCAAACTTAAACTGGTCAAAAGCCAAATCACTGTCCTGCCCGCCCACAAACCTGCTCCACTGTAGTTGTCCTGTCCTGGTTAGTGGTAACTCTACCCTTTCACCCTCACCCCCTTTTACAGTCATTCTCAACCAGGCAGCCAGCAGCATCCTTTTGAAACAGAAGTCAAATGGTCTCACTCCTCCCTCTTCAAACCCTCCAATGAATTCTCATCTCTCTCAGAGTAAAGTTAAACTCTGGACAATGGCCTACAAGGTTCTAAATCAGGAGTCAGCAAACATTGGAGGCCAGATCCTGTCCACTGCCTATTTTTGTAAACAAAGTATTATTGGAACACTGCCGCTCCCACTGGTTTAAGTATTGTCTATGGCTGCTTCAGCGCTACAAGTTACAGGGCGGGCGGAGCTGAGTGGTTGCTATAGAGACTATAAGGGCTAAAACATTTACAGCTGGCCCTTTACAGCGTCAGTCTGTCTTCCCCTGCTCGCAATGATTTGCACCTCTCCTCACCCCTTTGCCGGCATCTCTTTCCACTGTCTGCCTCACTCACTCTGCGTTAGCCACCGCGGCTTCCTTGCTGTTCCGCGGGTACCCCAGGCAAGCTAGCACCTCAAGGCCACCGCCCACACGGGGCTGCTCTTCCGCAGACAACAGCACGGTTTTGCTTGTGCAACTAGAGCATGACCTTCCCTAACCCAACTATATTTCAAACTGCAGCCCTTGCCCCACCCTCCAGTTTATCTTCCCCCTCTCAGTTTATCTTTCTCCATAGCACCAATCACCTATTACGGTACGTAATTTTCTTTTTTGTCTGACTTGACCTCAGTACATTAGAATATTAGCTCCATGAGGGCAGAGATTTCTGTATGTTTTGTTCATGTATCCCAGTGCCTAGAACAGTGCCTGGCATACTGTAACAGCCCAATAAATTTGTTAAATATAGTTCAAAGAGTATGCATGGTATAGTTTGTGAGCCTAAGGCTAAATTCAAGATTTCTATTCTAATCGTAGGGAGTAAAAATCAAATGATTAACAAAAGAGATGGGAAAACTAGGATCTGTACTTTAAAAGAATCTGAAACACAATTTTGGCTTCTAACACATCCAAATACAGTTAAATTTCTCAATTAAAAAATCAAACACCAGTCTAGAGTTGCAATTAAGTAATAAATATCATATGTGCTCACAATGCGAAACCTGTTTTAAGCTGTAATCTCCAATTTATTCATATCCTACTGAACTTTATTTTTAATCTTCAAAAGTTGACATTTTAATTAATATTCGATACATTTCCTATTATTCTATTCCAATATCCCTTAATACTGCTTTTCATATTACCCTCTTAGCTGAAAAGACCAGAAGTAGTAAAAACAACTCCTGCTTTGATGAAGTAGGTTAAAGAAATGATATGTTTGCAAAATAAAACCAACCAACCATGTGCTAACAAAATTGGCAACTCTAGTTTTTATAAGCAATATTTTAAAGAAGAAAAATGTATCATGCAAGTAAAGTCAAGGATGTTAGAATGATAGTAAATTGTTTGCCCCACTACCAAGAATACCAAGAAAACCTGAAAGGAAATCTGTAAGAACTCCAGGTTTTGAATTTACCAAGTAACAAACCAGCCCTACAGGCAGAGAGTTTAACAAATACAATTTTGATATTTAACAACACTAGTATACCTGAAATGGCTCAGAAACTAATAACACATTAGTTTTTGTTTAGAAAAAAGCTTAGAAGAACATGCAGCAGGCTGTTTAAATAGTGGTTACCTGGAGCAACAGGTGGGATTACGCAGAATTTTTGACTTTTTAAGATTATATATTTCTATAATGTTTGCATTTTATGTAACCTTATCTTCCTTTGTAAGAGAAAAATAAAGATATAGAGAAATGATATAGAAATAAGTTTGTATACAGCGGATAAAAACTCTCAACTGAAAATGATTAATGAAGCAATTATCCTAGAAATAAATTGTTTTCATCTCACAAATAGCTAACGTTCAGATGAGAAGTTGCAAACTACACACAAATGTGTTTTGTTTGGCCTATCAGGTGTCTTCCGGTTTTCCTTTCACTTTCAAACTGTGAATTAACTGCCAGAGAGTTTAGTGGTTAAAAGTATCAATTTTGGAGCAACTACCTAGGGATAAATTCTAGTCAGCTGAATGACCTTGGGCAAATTACTTAACCATTCTGTGCCTCAGTTTCTTCATCCATAAAATGGGGATATCAATATCCCTACCTCATTTAGGATTAAATGAGTTAATATTCGTCACATACTAAAAATAAAGCCTAGAACATAATAAGCACTATATTTACTTAAATATTTGCTATTATTATTCACAGAAAAGTCCAGATTTCTAGATTTTCTTGAAATATTGGAAGATCTAGCAAAAATGGACATGCAATTCCCACCTTAATGCAATCATCAGGTTCTGAGTAGCCTAGTGGCTCTCTCCTTTTAACAGAAAACACCTTTTTAGTTGACTCTAATCCTCACCAGGGCCTATCTAGTGCTTACAGACACCAGCATTTGAGTTTATACCCTCTGATCCAAACTGAAAAAGGAAAATACATTATAAAATCAGAATTTCATTGTTTCCACCCTCCAAGGAGTTGCTTTTATATTCATTAATTTATTAATCTAACCACCCATCAACATTTACGTGTCTACTACGAAGCAATGGGGATCCAAAGACATTAAAATGGGACTACAGCTTAGTGTTTAAGAGCCTGGCCTCCAGAATAAGACTACCTGGGCTTGAGTGCTGGCTTCATCACATGGTAGCTGAAGAACCCTGGTCAGGTTACTTAGACTCTCTGTACCTCAATTTCCTCACCTACAAAATGAGGGAAATAACACCACCTACCTCATCGGGTAAGGAAAATGAGTAACAAATGCAAAGCTCTAAGACCAGGACCTTGTGTATGGCTAGCACTCACATGTTAGCTTAGAATTAATTTTAATTAGAAAAGAAAAAAAGAAAAAGTTGGTCCCTGAACTGATGGAGGCCACATACCGAGAACATGAGCATGCAAATCAATTATGTGCCAGGTATATTAGTGGCGCTGTAACAGAAAAAAATCAAGGCTTATGTGTAGACTTAAATGACACACTGAAGAGCCACTTGTTCGAATAATTCTATCCTCATTCCCCGGTAAACAGAGAGGAAGCAAAATGGGGTAGGATTAGTCTTTCATTGATATAAGACCAAGGTCTGAGTCTGGACCCTGCACAGCAGTGTGGTCTTAAGATCAAGACTGAACTTCTCACAGTCTTGTGAAGGTTGGATATAACAAATGTCAGACCCAAAAGTTAGTGATTAGAACAGAGTGGCCCTTTGCTGAGTCACAGTTATTATTATTTTCATGAGCCTTTTGTTTTAGAATAATTTTACAGAAAAATTGTGACAATATTACAGAGTTCCCATACAATTTTTCTTTTTTATCCATATTGTTATTCTGATCGTGAAGAGAGGTAAATAACTTCTAGGCTACCTTGAAAACCCATGGCAACAATGAGGACTACCACTCTGGGAAAATCCCGATTTAAGCACTCAAAGCACCACAGCACATCAATAAACTGATTTCACAAGTTTGTCAAGATGTGTCATGGTTTAAAGGCTGACCTGAGTAAGAGGCTATGATGCTCACCACAGACCTCGCTACACGTTCTCCACGTGACCATCTCCAACAGGAGCTTCAGCAGGTGTGCGGGGTATCCCCTCAACCCGTACCACAAACCCAATGGCTTCAAAAATTCCTTTTTTCTCCAGGGCCCATCCTAACATAGTTACTTCCTAACCAACCAGAAATAAAACTCTGTGGCCCAAACAGACCTGCATTTGAAAACAGCAGGCACAGCAGCGGCTGGGCTCTTGAAGGTCAGACTCTGAGTGGCCATCCAGAAGGCTGTGGGCTGGCAAAGGCAGGGGAGAAAAATGTTGGCTCCAAGCCTGGACCCTAGTGCTCACGGAGCAATGAATTACTTGTTCTATTCTCTTGTATCTGACTCCTAGCAGCTGCCTATCATAAAGGTAATGTGAAAAATATCATTTTAAATTTTACAAAATAGAAATTAGGGAACTCAGAAGAGACGTATCCAGACAATAGCTAGAAAAGTGGGAAAACAACAGCTATTGTCCCAGAAATTGAATGCAGTTCACACTAACATTCAGACCAATTTTTTTTTCTTTTTTCAGACCCACTTTTAAGAGCTCTCAAAAACCTTATGTCATAGACGTTTCTGGAGTTTTTAAAGCCTTTAAGAGTAAGAAAAAAGCACCCTCTGAATTGAAGCTTTAGAGTAATTAAGGTGGAAAAGCTGCTACAAGATATGCGTGCATGAAAGATGGCAGCATTTGAGCACTGCAGCGGGGTTTCTCCTCTTCACCGGTGCTGAGCTGCTGCTATAACAATCTTCTCTGACTCAGCACCTAAGAGGCACGATGGGAGTACCATAAAAAAGCCAGGCATTATTAATAAGAGTCTTGGCATCAAAGCAGAATGATTTGGAAAACAGGGAAATGTCTGCAGAGAAAGAGTAGCAAACAGCTTAAATCATTTTTGCCAGTGCCAGAAATGTCCACTCCAACTCACTTTTCTTCTAAGCTGTCTTTTCCACTTTTAACCCTTAGTTTTAGCCCTAATTCTGATCTCTTTATGCCCTGTGTCCCTTAAATTCCCAGTGGTTATTTACATTCTGAGTGGACTTCTCTGTGTTAATTTGCTCCTGTCAAGATTAGACTGTACATGTGTTAGATCACTGTGAAACCAGAGGGCAACAGTACTGCTCTGCAGAAGCCCAAGGAGACACCACACACGGGCTGGACAGTTACTACCACCTGAAAGCCAAGTCTGTCTTCTCATGTGACCTAAGCTCCAAATTCACAGCAGGCAAGCTAATGGTGGCAAAATCTATTTATTCTTATAACGGTTTTAGGGCCCCAGTGTCTACCATCAAATGAGCAGGCAAGAATGAAGTTGGAAATTAGTCCAGTGGTGACAGACAATAACGGGTAACTCAAAATTCAATTCCACTTCTCTGGTAATATATCCAATTAGGAAAACTAATCCCTCCTCTTAGACCAGTGGCTCTCAACCAGGGGTGATTTTGCTCCCCAGGGGACAGCTGGCAGTATCTGGAGACATTTTTGGTTGTCACAGCTGAGGGAGGGGGTGCTATAGGATCTCGTGGGTAAAAGGCCAGGGATACTGCTAAACACTCCACACTGCACAGGATAGCCACCAGCGACAAAGAATTACCCAACCCGATATGTCACTAGTGCCGGTATTGCGAAACTCTGCCTCAGACAAATCATTTAATTTGTTTGTGCCCAACACTTACTTTTAAATTAACCATTAATATTTTTAGACAAAAAGCATAGTAGTAATGTACAAGTAAGTTTATTAATGTCTGGTTCGCTCTTAGATTTTTTTTTAATTAATTAATTAATTTATTTTGTATTTGTTTGGCTGCGTTGGGTCTTCATTGCTGTGCACGGGCTTTCTCTAGTTGTGGCGAGCGGGGGCTACTCTTCATTGCGGTGTGCAGGCTTCTCATTGCGGTGGCTTCTCTTGTTGCAGAGCACTGGCTCTAGGCACGCAGGCTTCAGTAGTTGTGGCTCATGGGCTCTAGAGCGCAGGCTCAGTAGTTGTGGTGCACGGGCTTAGTTGCTCCGCGGCACGTGGGATCTTCCAGCACCAGAGCTCGAACTCGTATCCCCTGCACTGGCAGGCGGATTCTTAACCACTGTGCCACCAGGGAAGCCCCCACTTTTTAGATTAATAAACAGATCATATTTCTTTTCAATTCCCTTTGAACTGAACATGTCTTCCTTTATAAATGAAGCAAAGACTAATACCATCTTTTCTACAACGTAAGGAAAAAGCACATGAGCAAGATTTATATAAAGTAGTGTCTGCTTCTGACTATTACTGAGTAGCTTACTGTACACCAGGGATTCCTCAGAGAACAACTAGAAAAGCCAAATAAAATACAAAAAGAAAAAAGTTTGAAGACTTTGGAGAGTTGCTGAGGCAACCAGGACTTGAGGAGACAAAATCCTGGAGAAGGGAGAAACCCTTGGCGGTGAGCCACACACTGCAGTTGGTTTGTTCCTCCAGGTGTTCACCAATTCTGGGTACCAAGAACAAGGCTGAAGAAGCAGGCAAACAGTCTGGGCACAGGACTGAAGCCACTACTAAGAGGCAGAGAAACCAGGAGAGCTTTTGGCAGTTATCTCAGGTCTAAGAAACAAAAATGGAGACTTAAGGGGTCAGTATCCTAATGAAAAGAACTGAGCCAGTTTTCCCTTTACGAGATTTTGTAGAATCCCAACACTGCATAGGTCAGGGGGCTAAGAAACCAAGCCAAAAGCCTCTGAAGAGCACAGCTGGGTTTTTTAGTCCATCCCATGTGCTGAGGAGACAAAGATTAAAGTTCAGGACACACCATGGAGGAAGGGCCATGGTAAACAGCCCAGGTTCTCAGCTGTAACTCCTGCAGGGCTACTCCCTAAGAGCAGGCAAAGCAGAAGTAAATGGAGCCTTACAAAAACCACACCCTAGCTTTGGTCCGCCCAATAGGATAAATGGGATCAGCTCTCATCCTATTTGTGTAGCAAGTGAAGTGAGCCTTCTCTAGAAAAGAATAAAATCATGTAAGGCCAACTACAATGTTTTATACACAACATCCAGTTTTCAATCAAAATTACCAGGCATGCCAAGTGGCAGGACACCAGATGACTGAATATCAAAAGAAGAACCAGACAATAGGAAAAGACCCACAGGTGATCCAGGTATTGGAGTTATCACTCATGGGCTTTAAAAATAAGTACATTCGAGAAAAGAGAGGAAAAAAATTAAGAAAAAAGATGGGGAGAAAAAAGAAGAATTTCACCATAAATGGAATCTATAAAAAAGTATTGGGACTTCCCTGGTGGTGCAGTGGTTAAGAATCTGCCTGCCAACGCAGGGGACACGGGTTCGAGCCCTGGTATGGGAAGGTCCCACATGCCACAGAGCAACTAAGCCTGTGCGCCACAACTACTGAGCCTGCACTCTAGAGCCTGTGAGCCACAACTACTGAAGCCCGCATGCTGAGAAGCCCACACTCCGCAACGAAGCGTGGTCCCTACTCACCGCAGCTAGAGAAAGCCCGTGTGCAGCAATGAAGACCCAACGCAGCCAAAAATTAAAAAAAAAAAAGTATCAGATAAAAATTCAAGAGCTAAGAAATTAAGAATTTAGTAGACAGGTTTAATATTGGATTAGATATAGCAAAAACAAAAGGAGAATTAGTGAACTAGAAGTCAGGACAATAGAAAACATCCAGATTGAAGTTTGTAGAGTAGGGGAGGAGAATAGAAAACTACAGGTTTGTACTGAGCACTAGCCTTAGAAAGTGCCGTGGCAAAGTAGTGTTTATGTACCCACTGGATACTGTATGTAGAAATGAACACAGGTGCTACCTTTGACAATTATACAGGATTTATGTTACTTGCTCACATCCAAGACAGTAAAATAATCAGAAAAATAATCTTTGGACTTAAAGAGAAAGACTGTGAGAGCTTTAACACAGTAAAGATGGAGAATCTAACAATTCTTAGCTTGCTCTCTATCAATCTCAAAGTTAAAATGATCAAGTCAGTGGTCAGATTCAAATGGCTCCACTTCTGCCCTATGGTAACTAGAACCTTAAAGATACTAATTTATGGGACTTCCCTGGAGGTCCAGTGGTTAAGACCCTGCCTTCCAATGCAGGGGGCACAGGTTCGATCCCTGGTTGGGGAACTAAGATCCCACATGCACAGCAGTGCAGCCAAAAAAAAAAAAAAGATACTAATTTATAACATTTTTAACCAATATTTTACTATGAAAAATTTCAAACATATAGCAAAGTTTAAAGAATTTTACAGTGAACACCCATATACTCACCATCTTGATTCAACTCAACTTTTTTTTTTAATTGAAGTATAGTTGATTTACAATGTTGTGTTAGTTTCTAGAGTACAGCAAAGTGATTCAGTTATACATATTATTTTTCATATTCTTTTCCATTATGGTTTATTATAGGATACTGAATATAGTTCTCTGTGCTATACAATAGGATCTTGTTGTTTATCCATTCCATATATATTAGTTTGCGTCTGCTAATCCCAAACGCCCAAACCAATCCTCTCCTGCCCCCCCTTACTCTTAACTTTCTCATCAAAAATACATCCATCTATCTATCCATCAATTCATCTTATTTTTTCATGCATTGCCAAGCAAATTGCAGAGATCACTATATTGCCTTCTAAATACTTCAACATACATATCATTAATAAGAGACCGATATCCGTATAAATACTCCCCTTTTGGTGTAAAATTCCATAAAATGAACAAGTATACACTTGCTGAGTTTTGACGAATGCACACACCTGTGTAACCCAAATCCCTATCAAGATATGAAATACAACCATCACCCCTGAAAGTTTCTCAAGCCCCCTCCTAGTCAATCTCCATGATCACTTCCCCCTCCCAGAACAAGTGTTACTTTTAGCCCACTATGTTACAGAACTGCATTTTAAACATTTTCAAGTCTCTAGTGTAAAGAGTAAATCTTAGAAAAGTAATGTTTAAAAAGGACAAGCATTTTCATTATAAAATATTAAGTGGAAGCACATTCCTGAAGTTAAATTTAATGTATCTATACATGTAAAGTAGGAAAGAAAGTGACATATTTCAATTCCTATAAACCGACTTAAAGTGTGGTATTAGTAATAGCTAATTTACTGCCAGTATCTTTCAATGTGATAATATTTAGCTCTGAAGAAGGCACATTGATTGGTATGTCCAACATATGTAGCCATTATTTAACAACTGTTCTTGTTTTCTGAAATTCTACTTTTATGAATTCATGGAAGCACAAAATATTCTAGGGAAGAATTCTTACTTTCAGACTTCCATGTTATCTGTAATTTACATTCCTTGAATATTTGGCTTTCCTTTCTGCATATGACCAAAGTGAATCTTTCTTGGCAAGAATGGATTGCTCTCTCTGCTGTGAACTGTAGTTACCTGGCATTATCTAGCAACCAGTTAATTTAACACAAATTAACAGGTTATGCCTGTATTCTGGTCCTAGAATATTATTAGACAGATAGCAGATAAGACCTAAGTAAGTAAACGATCAAATGGTGCTAGCTGAACCAGGCAAAACTTCCTTGAGAATTAGTTACTATTCTTTTCATTTCTGAGATTTCCTATAGGTGGGGAAATATGAGTCATTCTGATAAAAGTGAAGGTGCATCACAATCAGCCTGCTTTAGGCATTACTACTGCATGAAACACACACCAAAGAACGTTCTTCTATGGCATATGGTAAAGTCCAGATTTTCTTACAGGACTGAAAATGTGACAGTCACTTTGCCTCTAGATTGTTTTAACACTTTAATTATATAAAACTGTACATAATGTGAGCTCAATTATGTTTTTGAAAAATTACACACATACCAAAAAAAAAGAAAGAGAAGAAAGAAAGAGCACCAAAATGTTAATAGCAAATTATCTTTGGGTTGAGATTTTAAGCTGTCTTTATTTTCTTTATACTTTGCTGTATTTCCCAAATTTAAACAGTGAATGTATTAGTTTTATAATCCAAAATACATACTTAAAAAAATAAAAAATAATACAAAAACCCTAGTAGCAACTGACCTGTAATGATCCCCATCTCACTGATTACAGTGCCCTTTGTACCTGTTTTATCTTTCTGCTCACCCCAAAGATGCATATAACCTGGTTCTCCCAGCAACAAAGCACCTTGACATCCCACTTACCCCATGTTTGTAAGGACAACAGATGGTAATTCAACTGTTTTAAACCTATGCCCCCTACAATCATGCTTTCTCACTATCTTTGGTATATTCCCACCTGCCAAGTTTTTTTTTTTAAACTTATTCGCTGTAGTCTGCATTATAAAAACAATAGGTATGTTGAGTGTGCTTTTTCTATTTATACACAAATGTCTCTCTGCCTTATCCCCAACCAAAAAAAAAAAAATCCTGGTATCATCATATCATCATCATTCAAGGCCAACTTTATAAGAATCCCTGATAAGACTGGTGAAAATCCCTGGTAGTACAACCAGACTGGGAATCAGCTCTAGTCTTGGTATTGCCTGGGAGACTGAGTAAATCCTGTAACATCTCTCAGATTCCATTTCCCCACCTGTACAATACAGAGTTTGTTCCAGTAACCCTGAATATCCTCTTCTCTTAAGTTGTGATCCTATATGTGTGACTTAGTCCTGAAAACACATCTAAGATTACAATCTCCCAACAGGCAGACTATCAATCATAGTAGCAGCTAACATTTACTGGGCATGCTCACCATTGCCGGGGACCTGGCTAAGCACTTCACTATAAGGTAGGAACTGATATTATCCCATGAGGAAACTGAAGTAGGTACAGAATGGTTCAGTAAACTTGCCTGAAGTCACAAAACCAGCAAACTGCAGAGATGGGACATGAGCTCAGAAGGTGTGACTCCAGAACTTATTGCGGGTTTACATCTCCCAGGGGCAGGCGAATTCCCCTTGTCCTAAATAGAGCACAATGGGCCGGTACAACATAACTTGTGTTTCTAAAAGGCCTGCAAGCCAGATGATTGATTGACGATACAGAAAGAGACAGTGAGGCAGGGAGGGAGGAAGGAAAGGGGGGGAGAGAGAGAGAGAAAGGAAAGAAAGAATCCTATACCTCTGATTTTTAGGACTCTAGGAATTCTAAATATAAACATCCTTACTATTCTCATGGTTATACATCATCAAGAAACAAGTTTACTTTCCTCACCAGTTTCAAAAAGCCTGACTGACTTGACTGTGTTTATGCTCAGATATGATTAGCTCAGTTCCATGGTTAGAGAGCAGCACAAATGCAGTCCTGCAGCTTTGCATAGAGAACAACTCTTTGCATAAGGAGTAGCCTGGGGGGAAGTTCCCCCAATTCCTGACAGCTGCCTCACACCAGTCACAAGGGAGAGCTGATGTAAAGGGGGACAAAGGCACAAAGCAATTGTCTCTGTACCTGGAAAATAACTGAAAACCACATGATGGAAACCCACTTTCAATATAACAATTAGGACTTCCCTGATGGCACAGTGGTTAAGAATCTGCCTGCCAATGCAGAGGACACGGGTGTGATCCCTGGTCCGGGAAGATCCCACATGCCAGGGAGCAACTAAGCCCGTGCGCCACAACTACTGAGCCTGCGCTCTAGAGCCCACGAGCCACAGCTACTGAGCCCGCGTGCCTACAGCCCGTGCTTTGCAACAAGAGAAGCCACTGCAGTAAGAAGCCCACGCACCTCAATGAAGAGTAGCGCCCCCACTCCCTGCAACTAGAAAAAGCCCGCGGGCAGCAACGAAGACCCAATGCAGCCAAAAAAAAAACTACGGGAAAGCAGGAAAAATGATGTATGAACAAAATGAGAATATCAAAAAAGAGATAGACAATTTTTAAACAAACCAGGTAGAAATTCTGGAGCTGAAAAAAAAAAACCCAACAATAAAACATAACAATTAGCCACATCATTCCATTCACCAAAAAATGATGGCACTGGATGGGCTGATAAATAAGCAGACGTCTAAACTGCTCTTCCTTAAAAAGCAACAGACAGCTTAAGTATACTTTATTTTTTTTTTTTGATGTGGACCATTTTAAAAGTCTCTACTGAATTTGTTACAATATTGCTTCTGCTTTATGTTTTGGTTTTTTGGTGGCATCTTAGCTCCCTGACCAGGGATTGAACCTGCACCCCCTGCATTGAAAGGCGAAGTCTTAACCACTGGACCACCAGAGAAGTTCCTAAGTATAATTTTTAAGACCTTAATTTTCACATTAGTTTCCCAAAAGAAGTTCAAAAAGCTCTGATCCTTATACTTCAACGTGCCTTTTCTAAGTACAAAGAGATGAACTGTGCCCAGATAGGGGTGGGGGTGGGGGTGGGGGTGGGGGTGGGGAAGGGTTTATCTAGGCTTCACACCTACCACTTCTTTGGGCCTATTCCAGTAATACAGTCAAGCTCTGTGACCTTGAACAGTTTAACTTCTCCAAGCCTTGGTCTCCTCATCTATAAAACATCTAGGTCTCATAGAGCTAGGGTGTTAATAGGATAAAATATGAAAAACACTTCTAGAAAGGCTCAACAAATGGAAGCAGCACCTGCTGCCACTGTCTCGTTGGGAGACAGAGGAAGACTGCTGAGCTAGAAGAAGGGGAGACGGAACACAAACTACTCACTGAGATAATCACTTCTGGGAAATAGGGTTTCTCAAATACCAGTCCCTAAGACTCAAGAGGGAAGGAAGAGTCATCATAATTATGTGGGCTAAATGTCACTTTGTCACCATCCAGTTAGTGAAAAATGTGGAGTCTATAGGAAGAAATCAAGAGTAACCTGTGCATCAGGAGACACAGAAAATAGCCTAAAAGGAATTTCAGACAGCTATGGTGACTCTACTTTCAGAATGCAAAACTAGGTGACATGGTCAGGGCAAATAAAATTTTCCCCCCACATGTGAATTTACTTATCAAGAAGTTTTATATAGTACCTTCCCCTTTTCCTTTCTTTCTGAAAAAAAAAAAAAAAAAATTTTTTTTTTTTCAGTCCTGAAGGAAGCTATTAGGTGGGACCAAGCTAGGTAGATGTCCGTGCCAGGGGTAGACAGGGGAGACACGGACGTATGTCTGAGCACAGCAGGATAGGGGCTGGCCTGCATGGAGTGTCAGAGCCAGGAAGGGTGAGAAAAGCATGCAACAGGGAAGAGGGGATGCCACAGTGGAGTTCCAGAGTTGAAGCAGGGGTGAGAGGAGGAGCCACACAGGGAGGACGGAGTAGCCTGGTGCAGGCTTGTAGGAACCCAAGTGGGATGAAGAGGGAAGACAGCCCAGCTAAGAGAGCTGAACTACATTTGGGGTGAGAAATATGCCCAAACAGGGACTGGACAAGAGCAGCATGCTTACGTATGGGGAGATTAATCAAATAAGTAAATACAGTAAGGAAAATCGGAGTTAGGATTCTCACTGTCAGAGAAAGGAATTACAAATATGGAAAGGGAAAAAACTAGAATGAACCCCTTAGCTGTCAGATTTAAATTGTGGGTATTGGTGTGAACTCACCATTTTCTATATACATAAATGGAGAAATAAATATAGATGTAATGTGTGGGTGTGTAAGAGTGTGTGTATACATACATATATTCCAGAGCTCTATACATTGATGAGAAAGCCTAGAAGTCACAACACTCCAAAAGCAATGAGTACATCCAGAACCAGGATCTTGACTTCTAAGTAGCCATTCTCCACTAAAAAGAATCAGAGATTTTTGGAGAAATAGCTGATTCCAGGTCTGGTATAAAAAAAAAGCATAAAATGTGCCTAGAACACCTTGTTATCCCAGAAAGTAAGGAAGCGTTCAAGAATGAGAGGGACAGGGACTTCCCTGGTGGCTCAGTGGTTAAGAATCCGCCTGCCAATGCAGGGGACATGGGTTCAAGCCCTGGTCTAGGAAGATCCCACATGCCACGGAGCAACTAAGCCCGTATGCCACAACTACTGAGCCTGTGCTCTAGAGCCCGCGAGTCACAACTACTGAAGCCCGTGCACCTAGAGCCCGTGCTCCTCAACAAGAGAAGCCACGGCAATAAGCAGCCCGCACACTGCAACGAAGAATAGCCCTGCAACTAGAGAAAGCCCGTGCATAGCAACAAAGACCCAACGCAGCCAAAAATAAAAAAATAATTTTTAAAAAGAAAAAAAAAAGAATGAGAGGGACAAAAGGACAGATGCCAGGGCAAAGGGGTTCCCATTGGCCTAATGAGGACAGTTGAGCATGAAGATGATGATAGTAAACAGATTAAAAACACAAGCCCATGCTGGTAATAATAAACTCTTTAAAAAGCATGGGTATAAATAAATAAATACACTGAAAAGTCTGATGAAGAAAAAGATATTCGTATAGTTTTAAAGTACCTCTCCACAAAATACATACTGATTACAGAAGGGAAAAGAGTCACTTTATGGTGGAACACTAGGCAGATACCTCCTCAGTCAAGTGATCAGAGCAAACATCCTCAGCAATGGGACAAATCACAATCCTGTGTCACCTGACATGCATTGGAAGGATGTAATACACTTCTGTGATTTTGCTGCCAAAGATGCATAACCTGAATCGAACTGTAAGGAAACATCATACAAACTCAAAGTAAGGGATATGCTACAAAGGAGCTAGCCTGTCATCCTCAAAAGTGTCAAGGTCATGAAATTCAAAGAGAGACTGAGGAACTTCTCCAAATTTTCCTGAAGGAGACTAAAGAAACATTACAACAAACACAATGGGCGATTCTGAACTGGATCCTTTTGACATAAAGGACATTACTGGGGCAACTGGCAAAACTTGAATGGAGGTCAGAGGATTAGATGGCCATAAAGGTGAAGTATCAATGTTAACATTAATGGTTGTATTGTCCTTGGTTGCAATATCCTTCTCTGTTGAAAAACACACTCTAATATTTGGGGGTGAGGGGCATAATGTCACCACATGGTTCAAGAAAAAGTCACGGTACTACATGTGCAACTTTTCTGTAAGCTTGAGATTTCAAAACTTTAATCATTTTTTTTAAGTTTCACATATTTATACAAATTACATCATATTTTGTCTCACAGTCAGTTACGCTATAACGCTTATTTTGAAAGTACACATTTGTTCCAACACAACTGACATATTTGGGAACAATCTGAGCGTAAGTGGACTTGCATCTGCTTATGTGCAATTCCACCCATGAGTGACACCCAGAAAACTACAACTCGCTGAACAGACACACACCTATGCACACACTTCAAATGTCTACCAGTGACCTCAGTTCACCAAGTGAGTATCCCATACACATCTGGATATTACAACATCCAGTACTATTTTAGAACAACTCTCCTTCCTCCACAATAACCCACAAGTTGCAATCCTTCTGATGCCCACTTCCACAAGCAAACTTCAGGTCTTTATCAACATAAACTGCTCTACTTATGGTGTTTCTTAACCATTTAACATGTGTAAAACTGTACTGGTTTCATTAGGTTCCTTTTTTTTTTCTTTTTTAATAGGACACTAATTTAGTTTTTAAGTGTTGTGTGCTTAACCCCATTTTTCCCATAAGCTCTAGGTTTTTATTCAACAATTTTGTACAGCACAGTGATTTTTAGAAACACTTAAGTCATGTCAGAGCAGAGCTAATTGCATTTGATATAATCACCTTTACAGAAAAGAATAAATTGCATGACATCAATGGTGTCCCCCTTCTGTACATATAGGTATGGGGATCTCCCAGGTGGGATCTTCCAAAGGGCTAAAGGAAGCCCAGGTCAACCTAGAGAAGGCCATACAAACTAACTTTACATATTTAATTCCTTTAACTATAGATATAGAGGGCAAGCTGTGTCACACAGCTTACACTTGAAAAAAAAGAAAATAATGGCAATAATGTATATAATTATAGTGTGGCCACGGCAGTCCAACCTACCCACTTTGGTTTCTGCTCAGTTGATCTGATCCGTCTTTGAACAGTTTCTTACTCATTCAAAGTTTAGTTACTCTTGACAAACTGGAGAAAAAAATATCAGACTGGAGAAAAATAACCAGTAAGTACAAATAGGTTTCTGAGAAAGACTTTATTTCTACTTTGTGGAATCCAATCAAGGGAGGAGACAGATCAAATACTACACTCTCACATTAGATTAGCCACACTGTTATAACATTTAATAAAACTTAAGGTTCTTCTATTTAACTTTATTAATAGTATTTAAGAATGAGATTATATTGACTTGACGCCATAAGGGCTAGAATTTCCCATCAAGTTTTCCACATATTGGTAAAGAAAGCAAGTAGGTTTTCTTTAGAGCTTTCATTTCAAGAGTCCCTTGCCAGAAATAATCTTATATCAAGACACTACGTTTAGACTCCCTTTTGCAAGAACACCAGAATCATAACTAACTGCTGAACAATCATTGACAGGAAGACACTGGAACTCACCAAAAAATATACCCCATGTCCAAAGACAAAGGAGAAGCCGCAATGAGATGGTAGGAGGGGTGAAATCACAATAAAATCAAATCCCAGAACCTCTGGGTGGGTGACTCACAAACTGGAGAACATTAATACCACAAAAGTCCACCCACTGTAGTGAAGGTTCTGACCCCGCATCAGGCTTCCCAACCTGGGGTGCCGGCAATGGGAGGAGGAATTCCTACAGAATCAGACTTTGAAGGCTAGCGGGATTTGATTGCAGGACTTCGATAGGACTGGGGGAAACAGAGACTCCACTCTTGGAGGGCACACATAAAGTAGTGTGCGCATCGGGACCCAGGGCTAGGAGCAGTGACCCCATAGGTGACTGAACCAGACCTACCTGCTGGTGTTGGAGGGTCTCCTGCAGAGGTGCCATTAGCCCCACCAAAGAGCTGAGTAAGCTCTAGTGCTGGGTCGCCTCAGGCCAGACAACCAACAGGGAGGGAACTCAGCCCCACCCATCAGCAGACAAGCAGATTAAAGTTTTACTGAGCTCTGCCCACCAGAGCAACACCCAACTCTACCCACCACCAGTCCCTCCAATCAGGAAGCTTGCACAAGCCTCTTAGATAGCCTCATCCACCAGAGGGCAGACAGCAGAAGAAGAACCACAATTCTGCAGCCTGTGTAATGAAAACCACATTCACAGAAAGACATACAAAATGAAAAGGCAGAGGACTACGCTCCAGAAGAAGGAACAACATAAAACCCCAGAAAAACAACTAAATGAAGTGGAGATAGGCAACCTTCCAGAAAAAGAATTCAGAATGATGATAACGAAGATGATCCAGGACCTCGGAAAAAGAATGGAGGCAAAGATCGAGAAGATGCAAGAAATGTTTAACAAACACCTAGAAGAATTAAAGAACAAACAAACAGAGATGAACAATACAATAACTGAAATGAAAAATACACTAGAAGGAATCAATAGCAAAATAACTGAGGCAGAAGAATGGATAAGTGACCTGGAAGACAGAATGGTGGAATTCACTGCCACGGAACAGAATAAAGAAAAAAGAATGAAAAGAAATGAAGACAGCCTAAGAGACCTCTGGGACAACATCAAACACAATAACATTCATATCACAGGGGTCCCAAAAGGAGAAGAGAGAGAGAGAGGACCCCAGAAAATATTTGAAGAGATTATAGTCGAAAAATTCCCTAACATGGGGAAGGAAATAGCCACCCAAGTCCAGGAAGTGCAGAGAGTCCCAGGCAGGATAAACCCAAGGAGAAACACCCCCAAGACACATAGTAATCAAACTGACAAAAATTCAAGACAAAGAAATTATTGAAAGCAACAAGGGAAAAATGACAAATAACATACAAGGGAACTCTCATTAGGTTAACAGCTGATTTCTCAGCAGAAACGCTACAAGCCAGAAGGGAGTGGCATGATATATTTAAAGTGATGAAAGGAAAGAACCTACAACCAAGATTACTCTACCCAGCAAGGATCTCATTCAGATTCGAAGGAGAAATCAAAAGCTTTACAGACAAGCAAAAGCTAAGAGAATTCAGCACCACAAAACCAGCTCTACAACAACTGCTAAAGGAACTTCTCTAAGTGGGAAACACAACAAAAGAAAAGGACCTACAAAAACAAACCCATAACAATTAAGAAAATGGTAATAGGAACATACATAGCGATAATTACCTTAAACGTGAATGGATTAAATGCTCCAACCAAAAGACACAGGCTCGCTGAATGGATACAAAAAGAAGACCCATATATACACTGTCTACAAGAGACCCCATTCAGACCTAGGGACACATACAGACTGAAAGTGAGGGGATGGAAAAAGATATTCCATGCAAACAGAAATCAAAAGAAAGCTGGAGCAGCAATACTCATATCAGATAAAATAGACTTTAAAATAAAGAATGTTACAAGAGACAAGGACACTACATAACCATCAAGGGATCAATCCAAAAAGACATAACAATTATAAATATATATGCACCCAAAATAGGAGCACCTCAATACATAAGGCAACTGCTAACAGCTATAAAAGAGGAAATCAACAGTAACACAATAATAGTGGGGGACTTTAACACCTCACACCAATGGACAGATCATCCAAACAGATAATTAATAAGGAAACACAACCTTTAAATGACACAATAGACCAGGTATGTTTAACTGATATTTATAGGACATTCCATCCAAAAACAGCAGATTACACTTTCTTCTCAAGTGCACACAGAACATTCTCCAGGATAGATCACATCTTGAGTCACAAATCAAGCCTCGGTAAATTTAAGAAAACTGAAATCATATCAAGCATCTTTTCCGACCACAACACAATGAGATTAGAAATCAATTACAAAGAAAAAAACATAAAAAACACAAACACATGAAGCTAAACAATACATTATTAAATAACCAAGAGTCACCTGAAGAAATCAAAGGGAAATCAAAACATACCTAGAGACAAATGACAATAAAAACACAACGATCCAAAACCTATGGGATGCAGCAAAAGCAGTTCTAAGAGGGATGTTTATAGCAATACAATCCTACCTCAAGAAACAAGAAAAATCTCAATTAAACAATCTAAACTTACACCTAAAGGAAGTAGAGAAAGAAGAACAAAACAAAACCCAAAGTCAGTAGAAGGAAAGAAATCATAAAGTTCAGAGCAGAAATAAATGAAATAGAAATGAAGAAAACAATAACAAAGATCAATAAAACTAAAAGCTGGTTCTTTGAAAAGATAAACAAAATTGATAAACCTTTAGCCAGACTCATCAAGAAAAAGAGGGAGAGGACTCAAATCAATAAAATTAGAAGTGAAAAAGGAGAAGTTACAACGGACACTGCAGAAATACAAAACATCCTAAGAGACTACTACAAGCAACTCTGCCAATAAAATGGACAACCTGGAAGAAATGGACAAATTCTTAGAAAGGTACAACCTTCCAAGACTGAACCAGGAAGAAATAGAAAATATGAACAGACCAATCAGAAGTAATGAAACTGAAACTGTGATTAAAAATCTTCCAACAAACAAAAGTCCAGGACCAGATGGCTTCACAGGTGAATTCTATCAAACATTTAGAGAAGAGCTAATACCCATCCTTCTCAAACTCTTCCAAAAAATTGCAGAAGAAGGAACACTCCCAAACTCATTCTACGAGGCCACCATCACCCTGATACCAAAACCAAACAGAGATACTACAAAAAGAGAAAATTACAGACCAATTATCACAGATGAATATAGATGCAAAAATCCTCAACAAAATACTAGCAAACAGAATCCAACAACACATTAAAAGGATCATACACCATGATCAAGTGGGATTTATCCCAGGGATGCAAGGATTCTTCAATATATGCAAATCAATCAATGTGATACACCATATTAACAAATTGAAGAAGAAAAACCATACGATCATCTCAATAGATGCAGAAAAAGCTTTTGACAAAATTCAACATCCATTTATGATAAAAACTCTCCAGAAAGTGGGCATAGAGGGAAACTACCTCAACATAATAAAGGCAATATATGACACACCCACAGCAAACATCATTCTCAATGGTGAAAAACTGAAAGCATTTCCTCTAAGATCAGGAACAAGACAAGGATGTCCACTCTCACCACTATTATTCAACATAGTTTTGGAAGTCCTAGCCACGGCAATCAGGGAAGAAAAAGAAATAAAAGGAATACAAATTGGAAAAGAAGTAAAACTGTCACTGTTTGCAGATGACATGATACTATACATAGAGAATCCTAAAGATGCCACCAGAAAACTACTAGAGCTAATCAATGAATCTGGTAAAGTTGTAGGATACAAAATTAATGCACAGAAATCTCTTAAATTCCTATACACTAACAACAAAAGATCAGATAGAGAAATTAAGGAAACAATCCCATTCACCATTGCAACAAAAAGAATAAAATACCTAGAAATAAACCTACCTAAGGTGGTAAAAGACCTGTACTCAGAAAACTATAAGGCACTGGTGAAAGAAATCAAAGAAGGCACAAATAGATGGAGAGATATACCATGTTCTTGGATTGGAAGAATCAATATTGTGAAAATGACTATACCACCCAAAGCAATCTACAGATTCAATGCAATCCCTATCAAATTACCAATGGCATTTTTTACAGAACTAGAACAAACAACCCAATCCAAAAATGGGCAGAAGACCTAAATAGACATTTCTCCAAAGAAGACATATAGATGGCCAAGAAGCATGTGAAAAGCTGCTCAACATCACTAGTTATTAGATAAATGCAAATCAAAACTACAATGAGGTATCACCTCATACCGGTTAGAATGGGCATCATCAGAAAATCTACAAAACAACAAATGCTGGAGAGGGTGTGGAGAAAAGGGAAACCTCTTGCACTGCTGGTGGGAATGTAAATTGATACAGCCACTATGGAGAACAGTATGGAGGTTCCTTAAAAAACTAAAAATAGAATTACCATATGACCCAGCAATCCCACTACTGGGCGTATACCCAGAGAAAACCATAATTCAAAAAGATACATGCACCCCAATGTTCACTGCAGCACTATTTACAATAACCAGGTCATGGAAGCAACCTAAATGCCCATCGACAGACGAATGGATAAAGAAGATGTGGCACATATATAAAATGGAATATTACTCAGCCATAAAAAGGAATGAAATTGATGGATGTAGAGACTGTCATAAAGAGTGAAGTAAGTCAGAAAGAGAAAAACAAATATCGTATATTAACATATATGTGGAATCTAGAAAAATGGTACAGATGAACCGGTTTGCAAGGCAGAAATAGAGACACATATGTAGAGAACAAACGTATGGACACCAAGGGGGGAAGGTGGTGGTGGTGGTGGCAGTGGGATGAATTGGGAGATTGGGATTGACATATATACACTGATGTGTATAAAACAGATAACTAATAAGAACCTGCTGTATAAAAATAAATAAAATAAAATTCAAAAAAAACAGACATAATGTTTAGTTATAGTGAAGAGAACAGAACTAACCAGGAAAAGATGTTACAGCAAAAAGACTGTACAAGATTATTCTAAATCAAACACTCACAGCGTTTACTAAATTGCTGCCACCCTTATAACATCAATTCTCTCAGCCTAGCAATTCCTATAAGGTACAAAACTTTCAAATATCTGTGTGTGTATACAAAGATGAGAAGGAAACAATGAAATGAAAACACCTGAGGAAAAGATGATTATGAATAAATTACTGTAATTTCCTTTATTATCCTTAAAGTTGATTTAATAGTTTAAAAATATTGCTTAACAGAACAAGGGTGGTAACATTTGTTAGATCCTAACTAAACATGATTCATTCTGGAATGCTTCTGATGACACAAGCTTATATAAATAATCTACTGGTAAGTTTGTTCAAAATTCACAATGGAGAGAGTTTTTCACACATACAACCCAAAACTATAGCTTCAATCTATGCAGACTGTTTTACTTTTTTAATTATAGAACTAATAAATTAATATAACTAATAATACTAAAATTAAATCAGTGTTGTTGTTCACTTGTTACTAAACACAAAGCAAAAAATCTGTGCCAACACAGATCCTAAAAGAGGTATTTTTGCCATTCTTTCCCTTGCAAGCTTGGCACTTGGCTTTGGTCAAAGCTGATGTAAATAGCGACAGAATTCAGCAATATATTCTCAGAAAAATAGGCCAAGAGAAGCAAAAGAACACAGGTGTTACACACTCGAGCAGTAATCATCTGCTCCCAGGGCACCTCGGAGACTTCAGCATCCTCAGCCAGAGCACCTGCTCCTCAAGCTAAGGAGTGCCTTCGAGGTACCACCACAGTACAGAAAGGTTTATTCTTGGCAAACATCTGACCCTTGTTTTTCCAGCTCTGAACTTCAAGGGTTCAAATGAAGGACAGGGTAATAGAAAAAATAAATAAATCCTCTGGAAACTTCGCCGTAATCAACTCTCTACCGTGTACCAGTTCATCCACGTGTCCCTTCCCTTCTCTACTCCAATTGAGCACTGTGATTGAGGAACTGTGAAAGGGCAAGGAGACATTTACCTGTTGAGCATCTAACTGGTACCAAGCCATGGAAACATCTGACAAATACTCTCTCCTTTAATCCTCACAATAAGCCTATGTTTATATACTTTTAGTCTTCCCTTTTGACATATTAAGAAACTCTCACTGAGGTAAATGGATCAGCAAAACATCTGAACAAAAATGAAATCCAATTATCCAAAGGTTTTAAAAATACAGGTTATTAATTAGCCTAAGCTTGTACTTTTGTTTTGTTTTGTTGGGGGAATGGGGGCTGTCTATGTGCCCTTTCACATTTATATTTTTCACAAATATAAAGGTCATATCAAAATACCTTTGTTCATGGGATTCCAGTATACTATTCACTCTACTTTTGTATGTGTTTGAAATTTTCTATAATAAAATAAAATAATTAAGGGAAAAAATTATCTTTAACATAAAGCCAACCCAAAAAGTAGCTCTTACCTAAAGCTAATTTCCCATAGTGCCAAATGAAATTCAAATAAATCCAAATCTTCTAATTCACACATATCTTAAGATTTCTGAATACTTAAAAGCAGAATGAAAAAGCCAGGCATGCCAAGTCAACAAGGAAACAGAAAAATCAAGCCAATACCAAAACCAAACATTTCACTTCCTCCCACTCACATTCACACACACATACACAAAATGAAGGATTCCAGTTGTCCCTTCCAGACAAAGCAATTGATGGGTGCCAGCCTAGCACGAGTCAGCTCAAAAATAATCTCAGCAACAGAGGCAAGGTTATTTCCACCTTCCATCCAACAGCGCAGAGCACAAGAGACTAGCTGTTTATGAATAACAGACTTACTTTCCATACTATCCATATGGACTTCCAATTCCAGAATTTGTTTCTTCCTCATTGCTCTTTGGAAGAAGTAAAATATACAACAATTTCTCATTTCCTAGGCAAAGACTACCTCTCAAATTAAAGACTGACAAGCATATTCAAGACATATCATAAATTTGAAAACACCAAAACCATTAACCTAAATATCTAATTAAAAATTAGAAACAATGTTCCTAGCAATATATAAGAATTATTGTACCTACTTCTTCCTAAATCAGGACTGTTTTCCTGTTTATTAATTTCTATTTTATTTTTATTTATTTATTTTTTTGGCCACACCACACGGCTTGTAGGATCTTAGTTCCCCAACCAGGTATTGAACCTGGGCCCACAGCAGTGAAAGCCCCGAGTTCTAACCACTGAACTGCCAGGGAATTCCTTGTTTATCAATTTTTTCATCTAGATTTCAAGTTGAGGAACAAGACTAACCATTAATACATTCATTTGTGATCTGCAATTTCAAAGCATTATCATACACATACTATGTAAGATACAAAAAGCACTTAAAAGCGTTAAAATCCATGTTGAATCTTAAATGGGTAAAACTTTAAAACTCCTACTTGTCATCTGTCCACCAAACCAGGCCCCCACAAAAACAAACATCTGACTGGATTGGACATAATTAATCTGAGACTGAGCTAGGAATCATACTTTCAATTACAATTAATATTTTTACAAATCCATTGTGTTTTTATTTGATCCTTTTTAGTTCTTCACCTTGAAGTCCTAGCAGTTAGCACAGCAACCTTCAACATACCCAAATGAGCAGGGAATTGGCTAGTTGTACTTTTCAGGACCTCAGATCTGTCCACCTCCACCTTACTTCCCTGATTTAACAAATAAATATTCATTGAGCACCTACAGTGTGCCAGACCAGCGTTCCAGGCAGGGATACAACAATGAACAAGAAATGAGGCCCTTGGGGCTTCCCTGGTGGCGCAGTGGTTGAGTCCGCCTGCTGATGCAGGGGACACGGGTTCGTGTCCCGGTCCGGGAAGATCCCACATGCCACGGAGCGGCTGGGCCCGTGAGCCATGGCCACTGAGCCTGCGCATCCGGAGCCTGTGCTCCGCAACGGGAGAGGCCACAGCAGTGAGAGGCCCACAAAAAAGAAAAAGAAATGAGGCCCATGCATTTTCCACTGATTTAGAGGTCTGAGGATGGGCAGGGATATTTGAGTTAGCTAGTGAAAAGCTTAAGGATAGAGCCTAGTCTATGCTGGAAACCAGGTGGGGAGGCCCATGTGTCTGGAGGGAGAGAAGTGGCAAAAATGAAGCTGGAGAGGGAGGTAAAGGTCAGATCACAAAAATTCTTATAAACTACAATAAGTAATCTGAACTTTATCCTAAAAGCAATGAAAGCCACTGAAGAGTAGAAGACAGACTGATCCTGTCTGACAAATGCTCTCTGAGCACCTGCTCAGTGCCAGACCTCTATTCTAAGACAGATACTCTTCCAGGTAGAAGGGAAGAGGCCTCAGCATCTAAATGCATCCTTCCGCCACTGGTCCAGAGAGCATCTATGTTACTAAGAAACTTCAGGTCACTGTTCACCACCATTGCCGTGACTCTGTTCAGGAGATAAACAGCAAAAACATTCATGTAAGTATGAATACCACCAAGAACATGTACAGCCAATGGGCCCAGTGGGGTAAAAAATTAAACTAAATGACTCTTCAAGAATTTCTTTAAAATTTTTTTGCTGTCTTAAATGTCTACAATTAAAATACATTCACTGTTATTCCTGGCAATTAAGGCACGTTAACATCAACTGAACTGACCCTCAATTAAACAAATCTTCTGGGGATATAAAATAACTCAAAATTCTGAAAATTTTTTACTAAAATGAAGCCATGCTCCCTTGCTGAAGACTTAAAAAATAACAGAGGTACGGTGTCCACATCATCCATCACTGTACCCCCAAACCTAGCACACTCTAAGGGTTTAACACATAAAGATTAAGTTAGCTCTAAGAAAACAGCCAAAACAGGCAAATGCAAAGCAAGTCTGTAAACCTTTTCTTTTATCACAGGCCCCAAAGCACAAACATTTTCTAAGTACCCACCTGTCTTTAATTACTACCATTAGCACTCACATTTAGATAAATACATTTGAAATTCAGCTGATACCAGGAAAAAAAAAATCAAAGTGCCAAATTTTACCATGTCACAGATGCAGAAGTCCAGCAGGTTTTTACACGTTAGACTTTTCTGTTTCCTCGTTCTTTAACGTTCTCTTCACTTTCTGATAATGTTATAAAGGGAAAATGTTATAAAATAATTTTTAAAAATGTTATAAGGGGAAAAAACAAATCCTGTGTTCACATCACACACCTCCTAGTCAGCCAGGCACCATCTTAGCAAGCTGTTTCTCATCACTACCTGCCATCCTGTGCCTGTGGTGGCCTGGGGAGGTATGGGGAAACAGAGTGCTCTGTTTCAAACAATCAGAAGGAAAAAAATCATACTTAACACCAAACTCAAAGTCATGCATCCGGGTCTACATTCTAAGTATCACCACTTATTAAACAGCAAAACATAAAAGGTGCTGGTTAATGGAGATTTGAGGCTAACAAAATGCCAAGTGATATATACTTTTCCCTATCTTCAAAATCATCGTATACTTTAATTTCTGTATGGAAAAAAAAAATAAGTCCAGTATTTCATCGACTATATTCATCAATCTATAATATTTTCTAAATTTCTCTTCTATATCATATGTTTAATCAGTAAACTGTATTGTCCCCAACAAAAATTTGGTGTGCCAACTTCTGGCCCTGTCTTACATGGACTTTCAGAGAACTGCAATTAGAAACAGAAAACATTTAAATTTAAGTTACATTTCAGTCCTACTGAACAAAATAATCAACAAAGACATCAATAAGATTTGGACTCTTCAAACACTTGAAATATTTAATGGAATCTGCAGAGCATGTCAAGTTTGGCAAAGACAGTAACCATTTTAAAGACCAAGAATCAGGGCTTCACCGGTGGCTCAGTGGTTAAGAATCCGCCTGCCAACGCAGGGGACACGGGTTCAAGCCCTGGTCCAGGAAGATCCCACATGCCGCGGAGCAACTAAGCCTGTGCACCACAACTACTGAGCCTGCGCTCTAGAGCTCGTGAGCCACAACTACTGAGCTCACAAGCCACAACTACTGAAGCCCTGCGAGCCACAACGAAGAGTAGCCCCCACTCCCCGCAACTAGAGAAAGCTGGTGCACAGGAACGAAAACCCAATGCAGCCAAAAATAAATTAATTAATTTTTAAAAAAAGAAACCAGCATCAAACTTAAACAAGTGAGAGAAAGATAAACCAAAAAACCTTGCCTCCTGCTTCTCAGAAATCAGCTCAATAATAGCTTGTGTAAGATATGCCTATCAGTAACTTAGGGAAAACTTTCACGGGCAGAAAAAGTAAACGACTACAATGTAGGGAGCAAAAGTTCAGTCAAAAACTTACCAAGTAGTATATTTTTTAAAGTACAAACAAAAGGGGCTTCCCTGGTGGCGCAGTGGTTGAGAGTCCGCCTGCCGATGCAGGGGACACGGGTACGTGCCCCGGTCCGGGAAGATCCCACATGCCGCGGAGCGGCTGGGCCCGTGAGCCATGGCCGCTGAGCCTGCGCGTCCGGAGCCTGTGCTCCGCAACGGGAGAGGCCACAACAGTGAGAGGCCCGCGTACAGCAAAAAAAAAAAAAAAAAAAAAAAGTACAAACAAAAGAAAAATATAAATAAATTGAACCTCGTTAAAGTCAAAAGCTTTTGCACATCAAAGGACCCTACCAAGAGAGTGAAAAGACAACCCATAGGATGGGAGAAAATACTTGCAAATCATATATATCTGGTAGTGGTTTAATATTCAAAAAATATAAAGATCTCTTAACAACGGACAATCCAATTTAAAAAGGGCAAAGGAACCTGAATAGACAGTTCTCTAAACAGGATACACAAATAGCCAATAAACATATGAAAATATGCTCAACCTCATTAGTCATTAAGGAAATGCAAACCAAAACCACAATGAGCTACCATTTCACACCTACGAGGATGCCTACACTTTAAAAAAAACACACACACTCAGAAAATAAGTGTTGGCTGCAAGGATGTGGAATATATTGCTGGTGAGAATGTAAAATGGTGCAGCCACTGTGGAAAGTCTGGCAATTCCTCAAAAAATTAAACAGAATTACCATATGACCTAGCAATTCCACTCCCAGGTAAATACCCAAAGAATTGAAAGCAGGGACTCAAACAGATACTTGTATGCCAACATTCATAGCAGCACTATTTACAACAGCCAAAAGGTAGAAGCAACTCAAGTGTTCATCAACAGATGAGAAAAAGTGTGGTATATACAAGATAGGATATTATTCATCCTTAAAAAGAATACAGTTCTGACACATGCTATGACATGAATGAACCCTGGAAACATTTTGCTAAGTGAAATAGAGCAGACACAAAAGGACAAACATTGTATGATTACACTTATATGAGGTACCTAGAGCAGTCAAACTTACAGGATGGAAAGTAGATTAGCAGTTCGGGGGGGTGATGGATGGGGAGTTACTGCTTAATGGGAAGAGACTTTCTGTTTGGGGCAATAGAAATTTTTGGAAATAGCTGTAATGGTTGCAGAACATTGTGAATGTAATTAATGCCACTGAGTTGCACATTTAAATTACCAAAATACATGGCAAAGTTCATGCTATAAATATTTTACCACAAAGAAATAGGGGGAAAAAAGACAAAGTAGTTTTGGGCAAAATGAATTCAAAATCACTTCAAAATCAGGATTAACAGAAGAAGCAATCCTTCCCCCAGATTAAATGCAATCCAACAACAAAGAGGCTAGCTTGACCAGGCAATAGTTTCTTCATTCATTTCAATAAATATTTAAGTGCATATAACGTGCTAGGCAAAAGGACATTACAACCCAGAGAACTCCCCTATCATTACTCTATAGATTATGATGATGTGGATAAAATGAGTTTTTCTTTAAAAGTTAAACGATTAAATGGTTTTATTTAAAATATAAAGATTCATAATAAGTACATCAAGAAAGTCAGTCTACTATCATCTCTGATCCATCTGATTTAACTTCCCTAAGTTGGCAATGTTTTCATTTTTCTGCAATGGAAGAAAGAATTTTTTTTTTAACTACACAAACATGACCCCAACACAGCATTTAGGAAAATACTATTTCCTAGCCTTCAAAAGCCAATGGTCTACCAATCTGAAAACACATACATTATAATCATGAGTATAATTTAGGCTTAGTGCCTAAAAGCACAACTCCTCAAAATGGGGTAACTAGTTCTATGAGTAAAAAAAATATTCTTGCTTTTCCATTTTTCCAAGCATACAGTTGTTCAACACATGAGAATTAAGCAAAAAGTTTAAATGACTATTAATCACACTTTTAGATGGTGAAAAAAGTTCCCTCTTTACTAGTATTTAAATGTTTTACAGCTCTTTAATAAAAATAATAAACAGCTGTGCTCACTAGCACACCTCTAATTTAAGTTTTAAAACACAACACTGAGCTTTCCTACAATCTACACTTCCCTGTACGTGTCACTCCACAACATTTTTCATAATCATAATTATGCCACTAATAAGCCTCAGAGAACTGTTCATAATTGATGATGGTAACTAAGGTACTTCAGAAACAATGCCCAGCTTCCCTTCTAGTCATTGCAAAGTACCTGGCTATCTTTGTAACCTGGGAAGGAGGCGGAACAATACTTATAGTCTAATAATTACTCAAACTAACAAAAGGGGTGGGGGGAGGGAATCTAAGAAGAGACAGCACTTTAAATTATTCAATGTGATTCCCAGGCTTGGGAAAACACTGGATTCATGGGATCAGTAGAGGAGGTATCAATGCTCTTCTATATAAGCCACAATATTAAAAAGAATTACTGTACCGTGAGAAAACCATAATTCAAAAAGAGTCATGTACCACAATGTTCATTGCAGCTCTATTTACAATAGCCAGGACATGGAAGCAACCGAAGTGTCCATCGACAGATGAACGGATAAAGAAGATGTGGCACATATATACAATGGAATATTACTCAGCCATAAAAAGAAGTGAAATTGAGTTATTTATAGTGAGGTGGATGGACCTAGAGACTGTCATACAGAGTGAAGTAAGTCAGAAAGAGAAAAATAAATACCGTACACTAACACATATATATGGAATCTAAAAAAAAAAAAAAATGGTTCTGAAGAACCTAGGGGCATATAAATAAAGATGCAGACGTAGAGAATGGACTTGAGGACACAGGGAGGGCGAAGGGTAAGCTGCAATGAAGTGAGATAGTGGCATGGACATACATATACTACCAAATGTAAAATAGCTAGTGAGAAGCAGCCGCATAGCACAGCGAGATGAGGGAGATCAGTTCGGTGCTTTGTGACCACCTAGATGGGTGGGTTAGGGAGGGTGGGAGGGAGAGGCAAGAGGGAGGAGATATGGGGATATGTGTATATGTATAGCTTTTTCACTTTGTTATAAACCAGAAACTAACACACCATTGTAAAGCAATTATATTCCAATAAAGATGTTAAAAAAAAAAAAAGAATTACTGGGTCAAAATGTAATATTCATTTCTCATTTAACATCCAATTACCTAGAGGAATGAAGATGGGGCAGGAGCTAATGAGTCCAGGGCTCTATTTCATGCTTAAAAGCAAAAGTGTGAGGCTAGAGGTAAAGACTGATTTAGCAGATTAAAACTTAAAAGGATTACCCAGGGGACAAAAAGCAGAGAAAAAAAGAGGGAAAAAAAAAGTCTCAACATCCCAAAGATATTTCCATAAAATTCTTTTAGTATTTTTCCTTTGTCCAAGACAACACACATTTTTTGGTTGTTGTTTCTTTGACACAATGATTTCAAAGATAGACTTCAAGGCAGACATTCTACGTCTGTCTCATTTTTAGGGCAAATGTCCTCAAACAATAGCATTGCACAGTCTGAATTTCTCCATTCACCCTACAGAGTGAAACTGTTAAGTCTGATGGTTATACACCGACACTTCACAGAATCCATGGCTCAGTATTTCACTAAAGGTGGGAAACTAAGTGAATGGGAGATGTGAATTTTTTTTAATGGGGTGTCTTTACTTGACAGAACTCATTATTCCTTCTTCTCCTTCAAGGTTCAACTCACACTTGCTCAGAATCATGGAACTTCAGATCTGAGAGCGACCCTAGAATCTGTACTTTAGTCCATTGCTTTATTTTACAGATGAGAAAACTGAAGTAAAGGTTTCCATCTAGTTATTGGTAAAGCTGGACTGGAGCTCAATCCTCCTCTCAGTTTAGTACTAGCATTAGGCCAAGAGGACATCTCCTATGGTTATAAACAATAATTATTAACATATGGAGCTTTGTGTCAAGCTCTGTGCTAAGCCCTCTTAAAGGCATATTCCACTCAATTCTCACAACGACCCTGAGAAAGATGGTATCCTCCACTCGGCAGATAAGAAAATTGAAAATAGTGTGCCCACTCAGTCAGAGTTGATTCAAACCCAGATCTGGCTGATTGCTAAGTTAATGTTCACTCCTATCCTACAGCCCTTACCATGGCCTATAGGGTCCTACAAGGCCTGACCCCTACCATCTTTCTAAGCTCGTTTCCTACCATTTCTCACTTATAAAAATCCAGTCAACCTTCCCTCAAGTGCATTTCTGCCTCAAGACCTTCACGTATGCTTGACACGCCCATCACCATCCCAATCCCCAGACCTGTGACCTGTTCTACCTCTTCAAGTCAAATATCACCTCATTAATGAAGCCTTCCCTAACCACCCTATCTAAAACAGACCCTCAGGGACTACCCTGGTGGCGCAGTGGTTGAGAATCCGCCTGCAAATGCAGGGGACACGGGTTTGAGCCCTGGTCTGGGAAGGTCCCACATGCCGTGGAACAACTAAGCCCGTGAGGGCCCCAACTACTGAGCCTGCACACCACAACTACTGAAGCCCATGTGCTCTAGGGCCTGCGTGCCGCAACTACTGAGCCCATGCACCACAACTACTGAAGCCCGCGCGCCTAGAGCCCATGCTCCACAACAAGAGAAGCCACCGCAATGAGAAGCCCGCGCACCACTACGAAGAGTAGCCCCCACTCGCCAGAGCTAGAGAAAGCCAGTGCGCGGCCACAAAGACCCAACACAGCCAAAAATAAATAAATAAATAAATAGACCCTCAGTCACTCCTACCACTGTCTGAAATTATATTGTATATTGGCTGTCTCCCCATCAGAATTAAAACACCACAAAGGGCAAAAACGTCCCACTAGAATGAAATCACCAGGATGGCAGAAACATTCTGCCTTACTCATTTCTAGATTGCCTGATACCCAAAAGAGTATCTGACAAGAGGAGGCACTCCAAAAAAACTACCTATTGAATAAAGGAATGAGTGCCTCTGTCTGAATCTCTCACCTCATTAAGGATCAGTATCATACAAGTCAGCAATTGATTACATACTATTTTCTATTTTCTCTAGTTATTTCTTATGATTAATCTTGTATTTTCAACCATATAGTATATGCTGCAGAGGTATTTTATCTTATTTATTTATTTATTTTTACAGCTATTTCGTAATTCTCAACTTTGGGCAAGTTAATGACTCAACCTGGGCTTATACAATCATCTGTAAAATGAAAGCAGCAGTCAAAAGTCTAGAATCCAAATATCTCCCATAGCTGGTAACATGATAGGAAGACACTCAAATACTGGATTATTATTGACCCACAGATCTTAAATTCCTTTAATTTTCTCACAGCTTTCTACAAAAATACACACAGTGTGCAAAGGAAGGCATACTCTTATTTAGCTAGTATTAGAAACTAAAGAATAACTGTCCTTTCACTAATAGTACACACAGGCCTGCCTCTTCTCACGATAACTCCTTTAACTTCTTCTAAGCCAACACCCAATCTGTTTGCTTCTGATTAACCTTTATCTTGACCAATGTTAACCACTAGTTTTCTCTAGTTCTTTGACAGGCCTTTGCAGCATCACATTGCCTACTTCTTGCTTACTAAAGTTCTGTTTGCTTATATAGTTGGATGTGTACAACGTATCTTCCATGATCTAAAACGCTGCAAAATTAGGGAAGCAAGTAAGTCAGTAGCACTTTGGCTTCTACGTCTTTTTCCTCTCTTAAAGAGCTCTAAAGAGTCATGGCAACACAAGAAGACCCTCCTTCCTGGCGATGTTATACGATGTTATACGCTGCTCTCACTGGCCTGTCAAGCTCTGGGGGGAAATGTCAGGGTTGGGGGCAGAATTATCTACTGGCTAGAGTAGCGATGCCTTGGAACAGCAACTGATACTGGCCAAACGGCTGCTTCCAAAGACTGTCCAAGACTAGCACATTTTCACTGTTAAGAGACTTCAATTCCAAACCCAAGACTTTGTTTCTGACATAGCAAACTGCGGCAGAAAGGACATAAAACATCACCAAAATCCTGGTCAAAAGTGGTGCTGTTTAGTTTTATAACTTCAATCTGTTCTCCAAATATGGTTTCCTCCTAAGAAGACTGACACGATGCAATACTCAAAGGAAACATCTGAGTGAGTGAGTGAGTCCGTACAGGCACACGTGGGGAGAAGGGGGTCCTTAAACAGGGTAAGGCTTTTTAATTTTCTAAAATAAAATAACCCACATTCACAATATGACATATTTCACTCCAGAAAAGCTCAGAAACTAAGTGCACTGAAGCATTTAGAGGACACTTTCATGTGAGGAACAACAACAAAAAGGCTGTTTTCATACTACACTTAACAAGGGGGGAGATAGGACTTCCCTGGTGGCACAGTGGTTAAGAATCCGCCTGCCAAATGCAGGGACACGGGTTTGAGGCCTGGTCTGGGAAGAGCCCACATGCGGCGGAGCAACTAAGCCCGTGAGCCACAACTACCACAACTACCGAGCCTGCGCGCCTAGAGCCCGTGCTCCGCAACAAGAGAAGCCACTGCAATGAGAAGCCCGCGCACCACAACGAACAGTAGCCCCCACTCGCCGCAACTAGAGAAAGACCGCGCGCAGCAACAAAGACCAAACACAGCCAAAAATATATATATATATATACACATATATATATTTAAAACAAGGGGGGAATCTGAAATTTTCCTGGGGTTATTAGAGAAAGTTGCATTCAGTTATTTAAAACATGTACTTATCTAAAATCTTAGGTCCAAAATTTGCATAGGATGTGAATGAATTATCAACTTTCTATACATAAATACTTCTGACTATGCTAACACATATATATGGAATTTAAGGAAAAAAATGTCATGAAGAACCTAGGAGTAAGACAGGAATAAAGACACAGACCTACTAGAGAATGGACTTGAGGATATGGGGACGGGGAAGGCTAAGCTGTGACAAAGCAAGAGAGTGGCATGGACATATATACACTACCAAATGTAAAATAGATAGCTAGGGCTTCCCTGGTGGCACAGTGGTTGAGAGTCCGCCTGCCGATGCAGGGGACGCAGATTTGTGCCCCGGTCCGGGAAGATCCCACATGCCGTGGAGCGGCTGGGCCCGTGAGCCATGGCCACTGAGCCTGCGCGTCCAGAGCCTGTGCTCCGCAACGGGAGAGGCCACAACAGTGAGAGGCTCGCGTACCGCAAAAAAAAAAAAAAAAAAAAAAAAGATAGCTAGTGGGAAGCAGCTGCATAGCACAGGGAGATCAACTCAGTGCTTTGTGACCACCTAGAGGGGTGGGATAGGGAGGGTGGGAGGGAGGGAGACACAAGAGGGAAGAGATATGGGAACATATGTATATGTATAACTGATTCACTTTGTTATAAAGCAAAAACTAACACACCATTGTAAAGCAATTATACTTCAATAAAGATAAAAAAAAAAAAACTTCTTACTAAAAGTTTGGCTAAGATGCAGTTCTAGTGTTTCAAACAGCTTTGTTTTCTGGCCAAGTATAAGATCAGAGAATCAAGTGATTTGCTCAAGGTCATTTGGTCAAATCAGGTGGGATTAGAATTACTGATTCCTGTCTTCCAAAAGCCAGCCATGAATCAAACTTTTCTTGGAACTAAGCAGGCCAAAAGGGAAAAATCATTCCCCATTTCCTTTCCTCAATAATCAAGACAAAAGAAAAATTAATTTAAATAGTGGAACTTTAATAAAATTTCATCAGTATATAGACTACTGCCTCTAACCATGCACAGGCATCTCTCTCAAAATCAGTAACTAAACAATTTGCAAAGGTCAGTAACCTCTATACAACCTTGCCATGTGACAGCACCATAAAGTTAATAAGATTTTTAAAATCAGTCCTTCAAATGTATGTCCATCTGTAAATAGTTCACTTCTCTTATCTTCTAAAAGACCTGGTCAGACTGGAACATGGAGGTACTCCAAGCTCTTAGATTTTTTTTTTTTAAGTTAAAGGATCATAAATAAGTTCAAAGTTCTCTTCGGAACCCTGAAAGGAATAGGGATATTTCAACAGTGCAGGTAAAACAAGTGATGAAATAAACGATAATCACTCAGGCTGTGGAGGGCAGGGTGCTACATTTTTGTGTGTGTGTGTGTGTGTGGTACGCGGGCCTCTCACTGTTGTGGCCTCTCCCGTTGCGGAGCACAGGCTCCGGACGCGCAGGCTCAGAGGCCATGGCTCACGGGCCTAGCTGCTCCATGGCATGTGGGACCTTCCCAGGCCGGGGCACGAACCCGTGTCCCCTGCATCAGCAGGCGGACTCTCAACCACTGCGCCACCAGGGAAGCCCCCGTATGCATTTTTATAACCATATTCCCTTCCTCTTCCTTTTTCAAATCCACCACCTCCCTCACACTTTCTGCCCCATCCTTTTCATTTCTACTTTTAAACTGCTGATATAAAACACTACTTTTGATTTAATAACAAAAACATAATGGCCAATGAAGTCATATTTTTAAATTACTTAACTGGATTGGCAGGGGTTTATTTAAGTAGCTAAGTGCACTTTGTATTTGTTACAAACACATTATAGTCAGATTTAGTAATATTCCTCACATCCAATTTTCTAAGCCAAATGGTACCACTACCTCCATTTCAGATGACCCTCAAGTCCAGGAAAATTTCCCTTTGCTGTTAGACTATGGGACACTAACATTAAGAGCTAGCATTAGATCTCAAAAATACCAACAATAGTTAGGTTGAAATTGTAGCTGGGCTATATTACACATGAGCAACTTTAAAACATTTAAAACTAACATGGTTTTTCTGATATCTCAAATTCAAGTCTACATAATTCCAAATATAGCTGTAACACACTCTCAGGTTGATGATTTCTCTTTAGCCGTAGAGCACAGCGTGGCCACAGGGTATACAAAGTAAATCAAAAGCAGGACTGGAAAAATATTAAACCTGGAAGGAAATACAAGTCTGACACTTCCCATTATGCCAGAAAACAGGATTGTCATTATTTGGAAATGTATTAGATTGAGCTATATCAAACTGCCAATATACAACTGGTTTTGACCTGCAAAAAATGGAAATTTCATGTGGTTCAACCCAGTATTATTTTCTAAGCTCATTTTAACAACTGTTAAATTGTCTCAAATAAGGTCTTCATAATCCAAGGCATATAAAACCTTCTATTTCTCTAGACTGCCTTAACTTCTTGAAAAGATTTGCCACCCTCTGTCCAAAGCTGATTATTTAAAAAATTAAGCTCCTAAACAGGAAAGCCAAGATAAATAAAATCACCAAACTGCTCAATGTATCCTTCTAAAACCACTTCACATCCTTCCCACCACTCCTCTTTCCAACTAACAGAAGTGAATCTTAAGTAGATCTGCCCTTTAGAAGACCCACATTTAAGAAGAAATTAGTGAATATTTAAGTGCTTTGCATCTTTCTCAGTTATCAGTGATGTAGGAATCTAAGTGTGGTAGAAGCACATTGCTTTATTTTTTTTTAAATTTACTTATTTATTTACTTTTGGCTGCGTTGGGTCTTCGTTGCTGTGCACGGGCTTTCTCTAGTTGCAGGAGTTGGGGCTACTCTTCGTTGCGGTGCGGGGCTTCTCATTGTGGTGGCTTCTCTTGTTGCAGAGCACAGGCTCCAGGTGCGCAGGCTTCAGTAGTTGTGGCTCGCGGGCTCTAGAGCACAGGCTCAGTAGTTGTGGCACACAGGCTTAGCTGCTCCGCAGCATGTGGGATCTTCCCAGACCAGGGATCAAACCCATGTCCCCTGCATTGGCAGGCGGATTCTTAACCACTGCACCACCAGGGAAGCCCCAAGCCCATTGCCTTTCACTGGGGTTCCACTGACCTAAAAATCTACTGCTGAAGAGTTTTAATTAAGTTGTTACGTTCCATTTCTGTTTTAGAATCTGGCTTCTAATCTTTCTAATCAAGAGGGTGATTACTATCCCAGTGGGATATATTTTTCCATTTCGACATAGCTTATTTATGCACCCACACCAGAAAAAACCCATCACTTTCACAAAAGGGGTTATGGCTTCAAGACTGCCTCTAGGTTCAAATCCATCATTTCACACCCATTTTTATTAGCCTAATATCCAATATGCTAATGAACTCTTTTCTCAATTAATTCCACTAATTACTCACCTGTTCTTATTCTGCCCAGACTCCTATCCCCTCATCTGATCCATCAGGCCACATACAACACCTTCCCAGAGGGATGCTTTTCCTAAGACATTTCATAAAATGTTACGGCAGTAGGAGATTACCTGTTCTATCTTTGTAGTACAAACTAGATCTAGTTTGTACTACAAATCATCAATATTTACCATCAAATGAAATATGCTCTTCAAAAAAAACAATCAGGAGAGGACTTCCCTGGTGGTGCAGTGGTTAAGAATCCGCCTGCCAATGTAGAGGACATGGGTTCAAGCCCTGGTCTGGGAAGATCCCACATGCCGCAGAGCAACTAAGCCTGTGTGCCACAACTACTGAGCCTGCTCTCTGCAGCCCACGAGACACAACTACTGAGCCTGCGTGCCACAACTACTGAAGCCCGCACGCCAAGAGCCCGTGCTCTGCAGCAAGAGAAGACACCGCAGTGAGAAGCCCGCTCGCCGTAACTAGGGAAAGCCCGAGCGCAGCAATGAAGACCCAACACAGCCAAAAATAAATAAATAAAATAAATAAATTTATTTTAAAAACAAATCAGGAGACAATCTCCGGCTCTATCTGGAAATTTCTCTATTCAGCTAGTTCAGTGTTGACAGGTCAACAGAGAATGGCACTAATCATTACTACAATCCTAAAGGGTATTTCCCTAGAGTTAAACCATCAACCCTTTCCTAACATCCAAATGATCCAGACTTTTTACAGCAAAATTTACTCTCCTTGCCCCACCCCCAACAGCATTTTCTGATCATTTTTCACCTTAAACTAAGGTTTTCTCTAGGGCCTCATGGTGATGCCAAGTCAGGCAAATACATACCTTAAACCTTCCATCTACTCCCTCCCTTCTTTCTTGAAAGCTACATATAATAGCTTTTTTTTTTTTGAAAACTCTCTAAGCATCAGGTACAATGATAAGTGCTTTAAAAGGGAACTTATCTACTTCCATCCTTAAAACCCTATAAGGTTAGGATGAGTACCCCCATTTTACAGAGAAGAAAAGGTGAGGCTTAGTAACTTGCTCAAGGTCATAAAGGGCAGCGACTAGAATCCAAATCTGACCTCCATGTCCTCTGACCTTAACCCTCATGCTGTTATTTCCTTCTAATGTTTCTTCACATCCTAAATGTCTGCTCTATGCTCTTAGACAGCCTATGCTTGGTCAGGGTTCAGTTTCTCCAGGGCTGTCTTTCCTTTAAAGGACATGCCTTTGAGAAGAATGAGTCCCCATTCCACCTTTTCTCCATGCTCCTTCCCACCTGCACCATTTCCCCAAGGCCCTTGTCATATCTCCTCCTCTAGGACCAATTTAAATGTACACACCCCCGGCCCCATAGGATACTACTGAAGGGCCACCTTCTACCCTCAAGGCTAGGAGAGGGCAGAAGTTAAAGAAAGGGGAGAAAGGAAGAGCCCAGACAGCACCCCTTCCCCAAGTCTTCAATCAGAAAGAAACTGCCTGAGGACCAGAGGGAGGTGGTGAGGATTCGGGGAAGGATAGGAGATAAGGGAGAGGAGATGACAGGGAGTGCCCTTGGGGGTAGGCGGGGCAGGGGGAGGGGATGGAGAGGAGGCGTGGCACACTAAGGGGTTCGTAGACTGAATGGAGGGGGTGGACCTCCCTGGGGGGTGGGGGATGCCACCCTGCTAGGAAAGGGATCTGGCCACTTGGAAGAGGAGAATGTGTGTGTTGGGGAGGAGGACCTGAAGGTGGATGTAACAAGGGAAAGTCAAGGGAAGAAAGGGTAGGAGGAAGAGCAGGAAACGGTGGAGTCACCAGGGAGAAGAGAGGGGAAGGATGGATGGGAACCAGGAAGGTGGGACTCCTGGAGACCCCAGCACAGGGGCTCCGCGAGGAGGGGAGGGCGGGCCGCGGAGGTTCGGGGGCCGCGGAATGCCCGGAACCGGGGCTGGAGGAGACCCCGGAGGAGGGAGAGCGCCAGTTCTCGAGCCGAGGAGCGTTAAGTGGGGGTTCTAGGGAGGCCAGGGCAAGAAAGGGGGCGTCCCAGCACGCACGCGCGCGCGCTCGCGCGCGTGTGTGTGTGTGTGTGTGTGTGTGTGTGTGAAGGCATGGTCGGGTTCCCGCGGGGAAGGGGTTAAAGGCGGGCAGGGGGTGGGCGGGAGGCTGGCGGGGGGAGGGGGGTTCTGGAGCCCGTCGGGGTGCAGGGTACTGGAATGTCCTGGAGCCCCCCGAGGGCCAGGCGTGGGGTCTCCCGAGGGTCGGGCCTGAGTCCCCGTAGTCTTCTGAGGGCCAGGCTCGGGGTCCCCTCCCAGCCGGGTGTCTTCTGAAAGCCAGGGTCCCCTCAGGGCGGGGCGGGGGTTCCCGGGGTCCCCTTGAGGCCCGAGAGGCACCCCCGGGGTCCCAGGCCCCCTTCCTACCTATGCCGGGCGCCACATAGACGAAGTAGAGCAGCGAGGACGAGAGCGAGAAGAAGAAGAGCGCGGCGAGCAGCGAGCGGCGCGGCAGCCGCAGCAGCCCCCGGCGGACGCGCATGCTGCAGCCAGGCGGCCGCTCGAGGGCCGGGCCAGGCCTGCTCCCGCCGCTCTCCGTGCGCCGCCTCCTTGGCCGCCGCCGCCGCCGCCTGGGCCTCCGCCACCTCCCGGGCCTCGCCGGCCGCCGCTCGCCGCCGCCTCGCCGCTCCCAGCCGCCGGCCGCCGCTGGCCGGGCCACATGAAGCGGGCGGGGGCCTGAGCGGCCCGGTAGAGAGCGCAGCGGCGGGGGCGGGGCGGGGCGGGGCGGGGCGGGCCGCGGGGGCGGGGAGGGGGCGGGGCTAGCGCCGCCGGGCACCGTCGCAAAAGACCCGCGCGCGCGCGCTCACAGAGCGATCCCCTGTTTGGCCCCCGCGGCGGCGCAGTGGCCCGCAGGGAAAGTCGCCAAATGGCGACAGCCCCTCTACCGGCGCGGCCACCGCCCTGGCTTTTGGGGAACGTCGCTCAAGTGCCCGTCGGTCCGCTGTTGGACGCCCTCAACCTGGGAGCCAAGGGGCCGTAAGCAATGTCTGACTCGGCTGGCCACCCACTGCGACAGAAGAGCAGGGATTGTAGGCATGAGGGCTCAGTATACACCTCCATTCATTCATTCATTCATTCAGTTCACCATTTATTGAAAGCCAGACGTATGCCAGACACCGTTCTTGGCGCTGGGGATGCTACATAGAACAAAACAGACAAAATCTGTGTCTTCTTGAACATAACATTCAAATGGGAGGAGAAAAAGAAACAAATCAGTTCATAATGTCAGGTACTGATAAGTGATATGAATACAATAAAACAGGAGAATATGTTTGAGGCAGACTAATGTGGTCAGGGAAGGCCTCACTGAGGGGTGACATAAAACAGTGAACATCAGATGCAAAGGTCCTGAGGTTAAAAAGCCTGATCTGACCCCAGCTTAACTCAAGGCCAGCATGGATACAATCCAGTGGGGCAGGGAGAGCGACAGGGATGAGGTTGTATCTCTGGGAAGGTTCCATATCCCAAAGATTCCTAAGGAGCTTAATGATAACAGTTATCAATATGAAGACTTGCCCTTGAGAGACACTGGGCTTTACCTACCTCATTAAATCACCCCAACAGGCCTGAGATGTATGCTCTTATTATTCTTATTGTACAGCTGAGGAAACTGAGGCTCCTAGATGGAGAAGTAATCCACCCAAGCCTTGCAATAAGGGCTTAAATAAAAAATGACCTGTCTCCCAAGGCACCCTTGACCACTAGGCTGTAAGTGCCTCAGCATTCCATCTGAACCCTAATTTCCATCCTGCAGACAAATCGGTACCCTGCTCCATAGGATAGTGTGCGGCCATATCCAAAACAATGGTTTAAGATCAGCCCCAGGCCAGAAGACCTCTGCTGGCAGTAGGCAGTAACTAGAGACTCAGGTGAGGGCCAATAGAACCTGCCTCGGCCTCAACTCAAGAAGTTGCCAGCTGAACTGGGGAGGCAAGTGTCCCCTTGGAATGCCATAGCAGTCAGGAGAAGAAAGGACTTTGCAGGGATTCTGTGAGAACCAGCAATAATCCTGCTTTGTATTCCTGAAGTGATTTATCTTTTTATGGTGTTTCTTTGACTCTTTATATTCGGGCTCTAGAGCCAGACTGTCCTGGTTCCTTGTTCCTGTTCATTGTTCCCTGTTCCTGTCTCTTCCATTCTTAGCTGAGTGACCTTAAGCAAGTTACTTAACCTCTCGGCCTCTCAGTAAAATGACATGTATTATTAGTAATGACTGCATCGGGTTGTTGTGAGAATTTGAGTAATACATGCACACAGGCTCTCAGCTGACCAACACCCCTGGGAAACGGAATGGGAGAGAAGAGGCTTAAACAACAAAACAGAAAAGCAAATAATTTTGACTCAGGCAGATGTGAGTTCAAATCTTAGCTTGGTCTCAACTGGCTGTGTGACCTTGAGCAAGTCACTTCACCCTCTGAGCTTCTATTCATTACCTGTGAAATGGGCCCAGTGTTGCCTACCCCATAGGGATGTGATGCAGAGTAAGTGAGATAACAGAGGTTTGGACCATACAATGGCCCCCGCCTCCTGCCCAGCTCTGTCTTTAACAAATATTTTCAAACATACAGAAAAGTTCAAAGACTAGTACAAGGAGCACCTGTACACTCTCCACTTGGATTGATATTTTTCCAGCTTTTTAAAATTTTTATACAATTTTTAAATGTTACTTTCCATTTACAGTTATTACAAAATATAGGCTATATTCCCTATGTCATATAATACATCCTTGAGCCTATCTTACATCTAATAGGTTGTACCTCTCACTTCTTCATCCCTATATTGCCCCTCCCCCTATTTTTTCAGATTTATCTATCTATATTCATATGTACAGTTTTTTTTTCTGAATTATTTAAATTAGTTGCTGCCTTATTGGTACTTCATGCTTCAATACTTCCACAGAAATCCTAAGAAAAAGTACATTCTCCTACATAACCACAATAACATTATCACACCTAAGAAAATGAACAATCATACCACAATGACCTGTAATATCCAGTCCATTCCCAAATTTACCCTTTGCTTTAAAAAATGTCTTTTATAGCTTTTTTTTAACAGTATCAAATCAGGGTTTACACATTGCATTTGAAATTATTTCCATAGTATTTGTTTATCTACCATAGTCCCTCTACCTTTTTTTTCATCATCCCTCCCCCAATATGTTATTTAAAACACTTTTAAACCCATTGGGAAGTTGAAAGAATGGTACCATAAACACCCATACACCACCATTCCATGTTTTGTTTAATTGAAACAAAACAATTGGTGCTGGGTCAGTTGGACTTCCATATGGGAAAAAAAAAAAGACACCACTCCTACCTCACACTATCCACGAAATCAGTTTAAGATGGATTGTAAATCTAAATACGAACGATAAAACAAAAGAACAAAAGCTTTTAGATGAAAACATAGAAGAATATCTTCCTGTCCTTGGGGTAGGCAAAGATTCATCAAACACCAGCCAAAAAGGAAAATTTTGATAAGTTGGGCTACATTAAAATAAGAATTTCTCTTCATCCAAAGACACCTTTAAGGGGAAGCATAGGCCACACAGTAGAAGAACTAGAAATATGTGGCTGATAAAGAATTCATATCCAGAATATTGTTTAAAAACACACGCAGATTTATAGACCAACAAACCAATAAGGAAAAAAAAGGAAAGGCTTGAACACACATTTCATAGAAGAAGATATGCAAGTGGCCAATAAGCACACATAAAGTTGCTTGCGTTCACTTGTCCTCTGAAAAATGCAAATTAAAACCACACCTCAATACCATCTGTGGGCTGCTGATTCAGAGGATAACAGGGAGTACCTAGAGCCGAGCCTGGAGGAAGTCCGCCTTGAATGGCAGAGCCAAAAATTATGACTCTGCCAAGGAAACAGAGGGCTCTGGAAGCTGAGGGAAGAGGTGCCTCTGCCTTTGTGCACGAGACCAAGGTCACTTTTCATCCCTGACATTATATGATACATGTATGTGTTTATTTATTCCTTTTCTGTCTCCTGTATCAAACATAAGCTCCATGCAGTCAGGGATTCTGTTTCATTCTCTGCTGAATCCTTGCATCTAGCACTGTGCCTGGCATACAGCAGGTGCTCAGTAATTATTGAAGGAATGCTGAATGAATAGCAGATGTGCATTGAGCACATCTGGGCATGGCAAATGCAGAGGTGACCGAGAGGAGGTGCCTGCAGCCCACTGGCAGGACGGACAGGAAAGTGAGTAACTGTGGTACAGTGCGATGAGGGCAAGACTCATATGATCAGCAGTCTGGGGAAGTGTCCTGTGAGATTCTAGATGGCCTTTGAAAGGAAGGTGAGACATGCTTGCTCGAGGAGCAGTGAGAGGAGGCCAGCCTGCCTGGAGCAGCTGGTGACTCCAAGGAAAAGGAAAAGGGATGGGGTGAGATCAGAGGGGCCTTAACCCTATAGCTCAGGAGGGGCCCCAGAGTCAGAAAGATCTGATGACCAACTAGTCCTGCCTCTTCTTCACTCTCGCTCTGTGACCTTGGCAAGTCATTTCACCTCTCTGAGCCTCCATTTCCACATCTGTAAAATGTGGATCATAGTTTTTCCTCCTGGGGTTGCTGTGAGGACTAGAGATAGTACCTATAAAGTGCCTGGCATGTAGCAGGCGCTCAATCAATGGGAGCTGTCCTATTCTTACACTTTCTCCTGTGGGCCATAGGGAGCCCTTGAAGGCTTTAGAGGAGAGGAGTGTCCTAAAGAAAGGTGCGTGTGTGTGGGGGGGGGTCCCTTGAGAAATTCCAAGAGAGCATGAATTGGGCCTCACATGCTTGTCAACACTCAATTACAGACTAGCCCAAGTAAAACACGTGAAGAAAAGGATCCAGAGCCTGAAGTAAGTCAGAAATAACACTATGCCCTCCCCAACCCCTCAAACTCTCCTGTTCCAGGCACCTGCCCCGAGGAAGCCATTGCACAATCCATAAATGCCAATCACCAGTATTGTGATAATATTACAAAGCAGTGACTATCTGAATTCAAACTCCCAGAGGCAGTGAGTAGATAAATGTCGTTGACATTTCATAACTGCTTTCCAGGCCCCAGGAGACTTGGCATTGATTACTTCTGGTGCCAGAAACTCCTGTTGACTGAGTATTGACTGTGACGTTCACCCTGGTAAACTCCAGCCAGGCAGTCCTTTCTGAGGAAACTGAGGCTCAGAGCAGAAGCTTTAAGAGCCGGTGTGTCCTCTTATCCCTCTACCACAGTGACCATCAATGTTCCACAGAGCAGCTGCCCCACCAGCTGAGTCCCAAAGGGAGGAGAAAATTCCCCCGAGCCCATCAGACCAGTGATGAACATATAGCATGAGCAAGAAATAAAACTTGGTTTTAAGCATCTGATTTTACTGTTTATTTTACTACAACATAACCTGGCTTATCCTAACTGATCACAAATATACTCTTGCGTCGTGAGTATATGCTTTCATGACGCATATGCGTGCGTCATGCTTTCCCTCAATATATTTTTATAAGGTATAGCCGCAATGAAACATGTAACTGAGGTTTATTCATTTCTTGATGATGTTAATTTGTTTCTTTTTTTTTTTTTTTCTATTACTGGTCCATAGATCCTTAGCCACAATTCAAAATCTGAAACCTAAATGCTTTTTCATAATTTATTTGGCAGTTACGACCTGACCTGACCTGAACTTCTTTGGTGGCAAAACTTGACCTCAATAGACAGAAAGCTGTCTATAATCTTTATCATACTTAATATGAATAATCATATGTTCCACTGAGAAAATATTTAGATTTTTACTTACAGGGTGACCCATTCCTCTCAAGGGGTGTTATATAAATATTCAGTGTATGTACCATGTTACCTTTCAAAATTCTGAGATTTTTTTTTTAAATTTCAAAACATATCTGGCCCCAAAGGGGTTTGGATGAGGGATGGTGGCCCAGTAAAAACGTTGCTGCAATGAACATCTCTTGCAGAATGTCATTTACAAAGATGGCCTCAACAATATTTCCCATTCCCATGTTCTTCTGGAACTTACTTTAATTCCTCTCCCTTTGAACCTGGTGGGATTGTGAATCACTTATAGCCAATAAAAAGTAGTGGAAATGCCAATGCACAACTTCTGAGGAAATGCAGCTTCTGACTTGTTGGTTGGACCATCCACCTTAAGAGCCTTTAGCCACCACACTGTGAGGAAGCCCAGGCCATGTGGAGAGGCCACGTCCAGGTGCTCTGGTCAAGGCCCCAGCAGAGGTCCCAGCTGACAGCCAGCATCAATCACCAGACACGTGAGACAGCAAACCTTTAAACAGTCTAGCCCCCAGCTGTCAAGTCATCCTCCACCTTCAAGCCTTCCTAGCTGAAGCCCCAGGCAAGCAGTCCTCACTGTGCCCTTTCCAAATCCATGAGCATAATAAAATGGTTCTTGTTTACACCACTAAGTCTGGGGTGGTTTGCTACGCAGCAATAGTACCTACAACAGTGCTCTTCTGTATATATCCTGCGCACCAGGGCAAAAGTTTCTCCAGAGCACAAACATACAAGAGTGCATTTGCTGAGCAGTAGGATATGCACATCTTCTGTTTAACTGTTTCCCAATTGTTCTCTGAAATGGGTGTGCCAATTTACACTCCCTGCAGCAGTGAACAAGGACTTCCTGCCTCAACCATGGCTGCTAATGATGAGACTTTTCCAGGGCTCTGTCCCTCTGCCACGAAGCCCCTCCGAAGAAAGAGAGTAAGATATGAGGAACTGGCATAAAAAGTTAGCAAAAGACCTTCAAGAGCATTGATTCTACAGAGACCTATGGCTTTGCAGTCAAAAGACTGATTTATATCCCTTTTCTAAATTCTGACACTATCTTTTCTATCCTGGACAGGAAGGCCTAGGGCATGACCAGGTGGCTCCTAGAGAGTATCAACTGATGGAAGTGATTCTCTCGTTCAGCAAGTATTTATATCTACCAAAGTGGGTGCCAGGCATTTTTCAAAATGCTAAGAAAAGAAAGAAGAGGAGGAGGAGAAGAAGTATAGGTACCAGATATTTATTGGACTTTTTTAGATATTTAACTTCCACTCACTTCTGCAATAGTTCCAATTTCCTCCTCCTCTGCTTTCAGTCTGTGGGGTTCTCTGAGGTTGTTGACTCCATTTCTGCCTCCAGACTTGTTAGGTGAGCCAGCCTGGCGAGTCAGAACATTGTATTCCTCTGGTAATAGTAATTGATTCAGGGTTGGGTAGACCAGTCAGAGCCAATGAGACTCAATTCCCAAACATTTAAATTTGTGCTTTTGGAGAAGCCAACTTTCTCTTTCATGCTAGATATAAATATGAAAGGTTGTGAAGCTGACGCAATGGCAGCCATTTTATCCACATGTGGAGCCTGGGGATGAAGCCAGCACATGGAAAGAAACTGATGCAAGCAACAAAGAGAAATCGAGTCCTGATGACATAACTTGAGTCCTGGATCCATCTAGTCCTAGCCTGCCATTCTTTCTGCCCCCCCAACCCCCCCCCCACACACACACCAAGTTTTCTACCTGCTGAACTTTTTCTGTTTTGTTTTGTTTTATTTTTAATTGAAGTATAACATACATACAGAAACATACACATATCACAAGTGTATAGCTCACTGAATATTTAGAACTGAATATACCCATTTAACAAGCACTCACATAAAAAAGAAGCAGCACATCACTGGCACTCACTTTGTACAAATAGAATCATATATTCTTTTATGTCTGACTTCTTTTGTTCAGCATTAGGTTTGTGAGATTCAGTCATATTGAGGAGTGAAGTTGTAAGTCACTCATTTTAACTGCTGAATAGTATTCCATTGTGTGACTATACCACATTTTATTTTCCAGTCAACTGTTATCAGGCATTTGTGCAGTTTTTAGCTGGAGACTGCTATGAATAATGCTGCTGTAAAGTCTTTAGTGTAGTGGCTCTCGTACTAGTAAACTACTCTCTTGACATAACGTATTAGTCAGGACTTTCAACTCAAACTGGCTTAAACAAAAATGAAATTTATTGCCTTAAATGACTATAATGGCCTGAAGCAAGGTTACATGGCTTCAGGAATAGCTGAATCCAAGGGCTCATATAATATTAGCACGCAATTTCTCTCCATAACTTAGCTCTGCTTTCCTTTGGGTTGGCTTCATCAGATTCACCTGCTCCCCCTAAGGAGGTGGTCCCCACAGCTAAGGAATCCCTGCCAAAAAAAGAGTGTTCAGGGCTTCCCTGGTGGCATAGTGGTTGAGAGTCTGCCTGCCAATGCAGGGGACGTGGGTTCCTGCCCCGGTCCGGGAAGATCCCACATGCCGCGGAGCGGCTGGGCCTGTGAGCCATGGAGGCTGAGCCTGCGCGTCCAGAACCTGTGCTCCGCAACGGGAGAGGCCACAACACTGAGTGGCCAGCGTACAGCAAAAAAAAAAAAAAAGTGTTCATGATCAAGTCTCATTGGCTTGGTTTCAGTCACATGGCCATCCATGAACCAATCAGGGACTAAGGGAATGGAGTGTGCTGATTGGCTGGACCTGGTCACATGCCTACACCCAGAGCCAGGGGGCAAGAGGAACTTCATATGAACTACCTGACTGATAGTGGAAAGGCTGACTCCCCAAAGGGAGACAAAGGTGCAGTTACTCCAGTGGAATTGATGCTGGGTAGGCAAAAACAATAGACGTTTGTGGACCATACCAAGCTTTTTTTATGCTTTCATGACTTTACATACTCTGTTTCTGCTACCTGGAAACCCTGGGTTCTCATTTCTCTTCATCCTTTAAGACCCAGCTCAAATATTTTTCCCCAGTGTGATATCTCCCAGAATTCTTGGTCTGGATACTCAGATGGGTGCTCTTGACCTCCATTTCACGCTCCTTCTACTGGAAGAGGCTCAAAAGCTTAAAATGACATTCCCCAGGCTCCTTGCAGCAAGGAGGCCAGTGGTAAATTAAGTTCTGTCAACTAAATGCATTTGCATGAGATCTGAAGGGTGGGAGGGAGGCAGTGGTCCTCTTCCTGTGGCTGTGGCCCCTGACCAGCCAGTCCTGGAAGATGGGAGGAGCATTGGCAGTGGAGTCCTCCGTCTAGTCCCCAGTTTGAAGGGTGTGAGGCAGGAGGATGTGGCAGTGGTGATGGCAGGAGCAGCAGCAGTTTGGTGACTTCTGAAGCATGACGAGGAGGAACCTTAAAGTGGAGGAACCTTAACATCAAAAGTCCAAAATGGGGACTTCCCTGGCAGTCCAGTGGTTAGGACTCTGCACTTCCACTGCAGGGGGCTCAGTTTTGATCCCTGATCAAGGAACTAAGATCCCACATGCCACACAGCATGGCCAAAAAAAAAAAAAAAGATAGAGAAGTCCAGAATGGTCACTCCGATCACTCTTCCACCCCTTCTGGTCACTTTGCAAGCACCTAAATCCTGTATCAAATCCTGTTTTGACTAAAGTACCTGGAGTGGTTTCTATTTCCTGAACTACATCCTGACATAAAATTCCCTGATGTAGAATAATCATAGACACCTCTGTGAGAGCACCAATTACACTGCTTTATGTGTACGTACATACATATGGGTGTATTTTCACATGTGTACATAATAAAACAAGCAATTAAATAGCACTTACACTGCATCAGGCACTGTTCTAAGCGTTTTACTTAAGGCTTACAGCAACATCTTGAGGGAGGTATTATCACCACCCTCATTCACAGATGAAGAAACTGAAGTGTAGAAGGATTAAGGAACTTGCCCAAAGTCACACAGCTGGGTTTTTTTTAATATATAAGTTATGCGTCAGTTATGGCTGGATTATACATTTCCTTGAGGGCAAGAAAATGTCTCTTTTTCATCTTTGCACCCTTTGTGCCTAAATCAAGGTCTGGCACATGGTAGATATTTGGCAAATATTGGTTAAACGAATGCATGAATAAAATGTTTATGAATTCGTCTGAGTCTGCTGTAAGAAAACAAAAAAATTCCCCCTCAAAGTCCAATCATTAAAAAATGTTTCAAGGTATTTCTTTTCCCACTAGAGCATGGGTAAGTAAACTTCTTTTGTAAAGGGCCAGATAGCAACTATTTTTAGTTTTGCAGGCCATACAATCTCTGTCACAACAACCTAATTCTGCTAGTGTAGCACAAAAACAGCCATAGACATGCAGCTGTGTTCCAATAAAACTTTATTTTCAAAGATAGGCAGTAGGGCAGATTTGGCCCATGAGTTGTAGTTTGCTAACCCCTGCACTAGAGAATGAGTCTCTGTTGTATCAAAGTATTTACTACAGATTATTGCACTTAGTAAAATCCATCAGTACCTTAATTTTTACTTTGTTTTGAAAAATTACTTTTTAAGCTACCACCCTTCAGCTTATCCCATTTACTTCCTTCAGTATATTAAACTTCCTGGCACATAATTTTCATCATGTCACTCTTCTTATCAAAAACTTTTGTGGCTCTCTATAGCTTATAGAAGAAAGCATAATCTTCATTTGACCTTCAAGACCCTCCATGACCTGGCCATGACCATTTGTATCACTTACTTCTCTCCAACATGTAAGTGGGGATAGAGAATAAGTATTTCAGGTTCTATACTGAGGAGTGTGCTTAGTAACATTCCATGATTCTACACCGTACAGGGCTCAGTCAACATTCCATGACTCTACACAGAAGAAGGGGGTTCAGGGCTTCCCTCGTGGCACAGTGGTTAAGAATCCGCCTGACAATGCAGGGGACACGGGTCAATCCCTGGTCCAGGAAGATCCCACATGCCACAGAGCAACTAAGCCCGTGTACCACAACTACTGAGCCTGCACTCTAGAGGCCATGAGCCACAACTACTGAAGACCGCGCGCCGCAACTACTGAGCCCATGCACTGCAACTACTGAAGCCCGTGCACTCTAGGGCCCATGTGCTGCAACTACTGAGCCCACATGCTGCAACTACTGAAGCCCGCATGCCTAGAGCCCATGCTCCACAACAAGAGAAGCCTCCACAATGAGAAGCCCGTGTACCACAACACAGAGTAGCCCCCACTCGCCACAACTAGAGAAAGCCCACACACAGCAACAAAGACGCAACACAGCCAAAAAAAAAAAGAAGTGGGTTCAGCTAACATTCCTTGGGTCTATACAGACGAGGAAGCTCTGTAGACATTCCATAATGATAAACAAAGAGGCTCTGCAAACATTCAATGATTTTATAGAAGCAGGTGTCCTGCAAACAGTACAAGATTTAAGCCACAAAAAGAGGTCTGCAAACATTCCATGATTCTGTACATATAAGAGTGTTCCTCAAAAATAGTTCATAATTCTATATACAGGAAGGAAAAGTTGATCAAACACCCTAAAATTCTATACTCAGGGAGTGCTCTGTAAACATTTTATGATTTTATACCTAGGAAGAGACTTACAAATATTACATAATTCTATAGATAAAAAAGGGCTGTGTGAGTCTTCCTTGATTTTCCAAGGTGTTTTGCAAACAGTTGGTGATCCTGGAGAGGGATCTACAAACAGTTAATGATTCTACTCAGAAGAGGGTGTTCATTTCCCTGATTCTACTGAGAACAGGAATGCTCTGTAAAGATTCCACGGTACCAAACATAGGAAACTCTGTGTGCAGTTAATGATACTACAGATAGGAGGGTATTCTGTAAATATTCCTTGATTTCACACAGAGGAGGGGCAGTCTGCAAATATCTCATGATTTTATATGTAGGAGAGGGTTCGGAACACATTCCAAGATTTTACACAGATGAAGGGAGTCCAGCAAACACTCCTTGATTCTGCTGAGAAGACAAAGAATCCCTACAAATGTCCCTCGATGTTACATACAGGAAGAGAATTTGGAAGCAGTTCATTATTTAATACACAGGAGAGTGCTTGGCAAGTGCTTGGGAATTCTGTGGGCTGTAGTGGGCTTGGCAAATCTGATCTTACAAAGGAAAGCTGTGGGATGGGCGGTTCTATCAATGGACCCCAAGGGCCAGAGCCCAGAGTCTCTAAATGTTTCAAGTGCACATAAAGATGTTTGAGACCAATACTGACTCCAAAATATAAAAAGGAAACTGCAAAAATTGAAATTAGTCTAAGTTTAATAAAAACATCTACAAAATATAATGTTAGGTCAGCTAGTCATCTACCTCTGAACTCACACGATTGCATCTAACTGTATCTACTGAGCCATGGGGATGCATTTTGTTATGCTTAATATGATGTGGATGCGGCCTTACAAAGTAACAATGCCAGAGGCCCAGGAATATCCTAAAATGACCCTAGATGGGGAAGTTGCTGGAACGTTCCCGTGGGAAGGTTAGAGGACTCTCATCTCCAAGCCACTTGCTGCCCCTACCAGCCCAGCTCCTGAGCAGAACGCTGACATTCCAGAGCTGGGCTCAGTTCATTCTCTGCTGGGGTGAGAAAATATCCCAACTCCCAAGGGACGGACAGGGCTCCAAATATCACCCACTGATTGGAGGAAAGGCTGCCCATGTCCGCAACAGGGAAAGCCAGTGAGCCAAGGACATTATGTTGTGGCATGTGCCTGGAGCAATCAGATATTGTCATGGTATCAGGAAGGAAAAACAGCTGTGTCTGCTTCTCCCCCTCCCATCCTCTGAGCCCGCAGCATGACTCCCAGCAGAGTAATGGGGGTCAGAGGAAGGAGCTGTGGCGGCAGCTAAGCCCCAGGGTCACAGGCAGGAATCAGGAATGTTGACCAAAGGCAGTGAGAGAACGTCTGAGTCTAGGGTCTAAACATCCCAGAGCCCGGCTATAATCAATCAGCCCATACGACAGCAAATGTAATATTGCCCTGAGCTAGAGGCCACAGGATGGGCAGAGGTTAGAGCTCTGTTCTTCCATTTTCTTAACCCATACCCCGCCTTCAATGAACATAAAAGCACCTCAGTCTCCTTTGGCATCATTTCGATTTCAAAAGAAATTTTTTCCCTCTAACTCTAAGATGATTAAAGAACACACAGAAGAATATCTTTATGACCTTGGAGAGAAAAGGATTTCCTAAACCAAGCACGAAAAGCACAAAGTATAAAGGAAAAGATTAACCAATTGGACTACATCAAAATTGAATATCCCTCAATGACAAAAGACCTCGCAAAGGGAAAAGACAAGGACAAGCCAGAGAAGATACTCACAACCAATATAACAAAGAGATTATATCCAGAATTTATAAAGAACTCTTACAGATCAATAAGACAAAAGACAATCACCCCAATGAAAAAGGACTAGAGGGTTTTAAAAGGCATTTCTGTGAGAAGAGGTAACCCGTAAACATATGGAAAGGTGCCCAGTGTCAGGATTAATCAGGGAAATACAAACTAAAACCAGAATCAGATACTGTTTTACAACCAGAGATTGACAGAAATTCTACTTCTAGATATGTACTCCAAAGAAATTCTGGCAAGTGAGCATAAGGGGATATATACAAGGGTGTTCATTGCAGCATAGAGTGTAACAGTGAAAAATTACAGGCAACCTAAAGCCATTATTAGGGGAACGGGGGAAAAACTGGTTTTATTTGTCACATGATGGCATACCATGCAACAGTTAAAATGAATGAACTAAAGCTTCTCTATATATCAATAATGTGAGAGAACAGCAAGCTACAAAATGAGACATACAGGGGGATAACATTAGGCTGAATTTAAAACATATAAACAATGAAACTATAAATACTAAAAGAAAATATGAAAGAGGGCTTTCTAATTATGATTCAATGACCAGAAGCCATAAAGGACTGATAAATCTGACTATGTTAAAATAAAAACTTACGGCAAAAAAAGAAAGAGAGAGAGAGAGAGAAAACCCACAAATGACAGGACATCCCTGGTGGCTCAGTGGTTAAGAATCCCCCTGCCAATGCAGGGGACACGGGTTCGATCCCTGGTCTGGGAAGATCCCACATGCCACGGAGCAACTAAGCCCGTGCACCACAACTACTGAGCCTGCGCTCTAGAGCCCGCAAGCCACAACTACTTAGCCCACGTGCCACAACTACTGAAGCCCACACACCTAGAGCCCGTGGTCCGCAACAAGAGAAGCCACCTCAATGAGAGGTCTGTGCACCACAATGAAGAGTAGCCCCCCATACTCGCCTCAACTAGAGAAAGCCCATGCGCAGCAATGAAGACCCAAAGTGGCCAAGAAAAAACAACAAACAAAAAAAACCACACAAATGACAAGCCAGAGAAAAACTCTTGCAACTCATCCCACAAAGAGCTACTCTCCCTCATGTAAGAAGAGCTCATAGAGACAGATAAGAAAAATGGACAAAACCCAATAGAAAAACGAACAAAGAATATAAACATACAGTTCATAGAAAAGGAAATTCAAATGGCTGTTAAACATATGAAAAGCTGCTTAGCCTCTCTCATTCTAAGAAATGCAAATTAAAACTATAGGAATCTCCACGGTCCATCTATCACTTTGGCAAAGTTCCAGAAGCTTGATAACATGCTGAGTGATAAGAGTTTGAGGCAACAGGAACCTTCAATTCCTGGTGGCGTATAAATTGGCCCAACCTCTCTGAAGGACAATTTGGCAAAATCTATCAAAATGATAAATGCATACACATTTTGATCCAGCAAGTTCATTTCTAGGAATTTGTCCTACAAATAACCCTGTATATGTGAAAGATGACATTTGTATGAAATTATTTAACAAAAACATGGGCCATAATAGGAAAAAAAAAAAAGGAAACAAAAACCCATTGTCCATTGAGAGGAGACTGGTAAAGTAAACTGTGATCCATCAAATAACAGAATACGAGGCAGCAGTTAAAAAAAAAAAAGAATGATGAAGCTCTCTATGTACTGATATGGAAAAGTCTCTAAAATACATTGCTATGGGAAAAAATAAGTGTGATGACACCTATCTTGTATAAAAACTGTAGGAAAATAAGACTATATGTTTGTATTTGCACATGTATTCAAAAAGATACTCTAAATGCGGCTTCCCTGGTGGCGCAGTGGTTGGGAGTCCGCCTGCTGATGCAGAGGACACAGGTTCGTGCCCCAGTCTGGGAAGATCCCACATGCCGCGGAGTGGCTGGGCCCGTGAGCCATGGCTGCTGAGCCTGCGCGTTTGGAGCCTGTGCTCCGCAACGGGAGAGGCCACAGCAGTGAGAGGCCCGAGTATCGCAAAAAAAAAAAAAAAAAAAAAAAGATACTCTAAATGAACACATACAAAAATAAAATAGTAATTACCTGTTGCAGGGGGAGGGAACCATATGAATCATTCATTACTCATTTAGGAATTAAATGTTGAAACAATGAAAGTGCACATACATATACACACACATGCAAATCAGTTTATGCTTCTTCCCTGCTTAAAAACTTCCAAGAGCCACGCCCTGAAATAATAATAAAAGTCAACACCTCACTGAGGCCTACAGACCCAGAAGGATCAGGTACCAACCAGCCATCCTCTCTAACCCCCTCTGGTCACCCTATCCTCACCTTTCTTCATCTCTTTCTCTATATGTTCATATGGTTGTGTGAAAAAAACAAAAAGTATAAAAAGGTATCAAAAAACTGGAACCCTCATACACTGCTGGTGGGAATGCAGAATGGCACAGCCACTTTGGAAAACAATCTGGTAGTTCCTCAAGCAGTTAAACATAGAGTTACCACATAACCCAGAAGTTTTACTCTGAGGTATACACAAAAAATATATGAAAATATGCGTCCACACAAAAATTTGTACATGAGTGGTCATAGCAGCATTAGTCATAAAAGCCCAAAAGCGGAAACCTTAAATGCATATTACTAAGTGAAAGAAACAAATCTGAAAGGACTGCATACTGTATGATATCAGTTATATGACATTCTGGAAAAGGCAAAACTATGGAGACAAGATAAGGATCAGTAGTTGCCAGGGATGGGGGCAGGGGGAAAGATGAATAGGCAGAGTGCAGAGGAGTTTTAGAGCAGTGAAAATAATCTTTATAATATTATGATGGTATATATAGGTCATTACACATTTCTCCAAAGTCATGGAATATACAAGAGTGAACATACAAGCCTAAGGTAAACTGTAGACTTTGGGTGATTATGATGTGTCCATGTAGGTTCATCTTTGATTTTAAAAAAATGTACCATTCTGGTGAGTGATATTGACAATGGGCAAGGTTATGCACGGTGGAGGGGAGAGGTTATGTGGAAATCTCTGTACCTTCCTTTCAATTTTGTTGTAAACCTAAAACTGCACTAAAAAAAATAAAATTAACACGTACACAAACACATTCCTCAAGGAGGAAAAAGACACAATTTTAAAATATATATATTGTTTGAGTTACTGATGGAGGTGAAACTGAGGGTCACCTGTAGCCAACCATGAGCAGCAACGTGCCCCCAGGAAGGACTGAGTGAACTGGGGAAAAGCAAATTCAAATGTGTCCTTCCTCTGCTCAAACCTTTTTCCATAGCTCCCCATTGCCCTCAAGAGAGAATCCAAATATTCTTAACATTTGCCAAGACCTGCATGAACTGATCTCTGGGCACCTGTCATTTCTCCTCCACCTTTTTCCACTCAGTCTCTTTTCTCAGGAACATGGACGTCACTGGTTTTCTTTATGTCCCTTGCATGAGCCCTGCCCCCCTCTCTCCCCCAACACACACCCCTTTTCCCTGAAAACCTCCCCTCCCTTTCCCACTCTCTGAGGCTAAATACGCCTACACACCCTGCCAGGTGGAACAGCAGGGAGGCAGCCAGTGTGGCTGGAGTGGGCTGCGGGGGGGGGGGGGGGGGGGGGGTGCCGGAGGACCGAGGTCAGAGGTAACATGGGTGGGGGCCATCACAGAAGGCCTTGCTGATCAAAGAAAGGCTTTTACTCTGAATGAGCTGGGAGCCGTGGGAGATTTTGTGCAGAGGGACAGGATCTGACTTAAGGTTCCTTTAGCTTTTGGGGAGTGGCTAGCAAGGGCAGAAGTAAGAAGACCCAACACCCTCAATCAGAATTAATCCCCATTTGGTCTATGCCCCCAGAACACACGCATGGACTGCTTTCAACAAGCAAAAGCCTTTACTTCTCTTTCATGTTCTAGTTGACTATTAGCCACAAGAGCTGAAGCACGGTGGATAAGACCTCTGGGGTTGAAGTCCATCCCTCTCCACCTAACAATCGGGTGTTATTTAGTTTGTTGGAACCTCAGGTTTTTCATCTGTAAAATGCGGTTGATAAACTGTACTGACCTCCATAGAGCTGTAGTGAGGATTAAAGGAGTTAATCCACGTAAAGTGTGCCTGCAGCATGATCAATCTCAATAAACATTAGCTATGATTATAAAGTGTCTGTCTGCACTACTATAATAAGAACTCTGTGTTAATTTAACCTGGCTATGCAGAAGCAGCTCTCAGGCTGAGTTTGCTGGAAATCCAAGCCTCTGCTGACGGCAGGAGGTCTCCCCGCTTTCCTGTCTCTCCCCCACTCCCCCCATCCCGTCCTCCTCCTCTTCTCTGTCCTTTTCCTCCTTGGTTTGTTATGATTCTTGCAACAGGTTCGTGCAGAGTCTTTACATGTTAACACTTCCAAAGGACACCAGTGATCCATGGGCTTCCTGGACAGATGAAGAGACTCGTGCAAACATTCAACCACAGGATGGAGGGGTCGATGGGGCCTCAGAGCCCTCATCTAATGCACATCGAGATACAGAACTGGGGGACCAGAAAGCTGAAACCACTAGGCACAGGGCGCAAGGGTTAGGGACAGAACTGGGGCAGGAACCCAGGTTTCCTCTCTCCAGGGCTGAGGTACTTTTGTTTCCTTTTATCAGTTTTTAATTACACAAGTAAGGCAGTCTCCTCCTTTTTAAAAAATGCAGGTGAATGTAAAACATGTCTTTAATGACCACCCTGTGCCACCTGCCAACATTCTTTATCCACGAGCCTGCTCTATTTTTCACCAAAGCACCAGTTTCCACTTGACATACCACCCACTGGAACGAAAACTCCAAGAGTTCAGTGATTTACTCATAGCCGTGGTCCCTGTGTAAGGACCACTCTGTGCCTGGCACAGAGTTGGTGCTCAGTAGATACCTGTTAAAAGAATAAATGATACCCTGCCATCCTTGCCCCCTCCATGCCAAGTTAACCATTATTATCAGTTTGGCTTTTTCAACCATTTAGACCAGTACCATCCGATAGAACGTTCTACAGTAATGGAGGTAGGCTGTATCTGCACTGTCCAATACACTAGCCACTAGCCACATGTGACTACTGAGCCCTTGACATGTGACTGATGCCACTGAGAAACTGAATTGTTTATTTAATTTTAAATACACGTTTACACTTAAATAAATAAGTAAAATTCAAAAATAAATAACTAAGTAAACTTTTACCTTTAAATGTAAATAGCTATGTGAGGCTAGTGACAACCGTATCAGACAGTGCTGTCCCAGACATTGTTCCGTGTGCATTTACATATATATATTACTCACACACTGCTTTGCATTTTTGTGTTTTACATCAGTGTTCAAGTCTGTAAATCCTTCAGCTTCTTGCTTTTTGTCACTGAATGTTATATTTTGGAAGTGAAAACACCTCAGGCCATATTAATCTGCCCCTTTCTTTTTAACTGCTGCACAGAAATCCATAGTGTGGGTGTACCATGATTTGTTTAGCCATTCTCTACTGAGAGGTACTTAGATGGCTTTCAATTTACCATTATTAAAAACAGTGCTTCAATAAATGTTACTGTTCATATCTCCTTGGGCACAAATAGGAACTTTTCTCTCTGGTGAATAGCAATAATTATTATTATTGTAATTATAGTAAAACCACTTACATTTATTGAGCCTTTATTATGTGCAAGGCATAGTACTAAGTCCTTTACATGTATTAACTGATTCAATTCTTATTACAGTCTAATAACGGAGGTTTTATTATTATCTCCATAGTACAGATATGGCAACTGAGGCACAGAGCAGCTCAGTAATTTGCCCAAAGTCACACAGCCAATGAGTGGCAGAGCTAGAATCTGTACTTGGATAGTTGCCTCTGGGGTTGTGTGTTCAACCTGGAGTTTTCTAAGCTCCTGCCACACTACCATGCAGAGGGTAGAGGGGCTATATCAGTGTACACACAGACATGGGTTCTTCACCTGCAGGGCTGAGCTGCCACCTCAGGGATCTCTTCTCAGGGCTGAGAGCCTGGGTTCCTCTGTCTAGGGTAAGACATGCATCCCTGGAAATGTTGGGGCTCAGTCAAGCTGCCATTTGGGTTTATCTGGGCAGCAATAAACTCCTGCTGAGGCACCCTATGTCTTGTCCCCTCCCCTTATAGGCCCCAGGTATTCCTCCCTGACCGGCAGTGAGCTCAGAGTGGCATAAATAAAGATGACAGCAAGAGAGAGAGAGGGAGAGCGGCAGGCGGACTTATGCAACCCAGTGGAAAGTGATACAGGCCGACTTGCTGATTGGAAACAAACAGAAAATGAGTCGGGCAGAACTTCCTGGAATCCAGGTCTAGGAGCTGCCAAAAATGGGCCTCCTCCCCTAGGAACAATTGAATGTCACTGGGGTAACTGCACACAGCTGGCAAGAGAGGTCTCCTGCCCACAGCCTCACAGAGCAGCCTGTGTGAGCTAGGCCGGGCTCCAGAGGGAAAAAGGGCCTGGCGAGGTGCCCCGTGAGGCCATCTGAGGAGACACTGCAGTCTCTCATGCTGGACCAGCCTCTGCTGTAACCAGGATGATGGGCCACAGGCTGGGGGTTCCCCAGGGTGAGTCTCAGGCACAGCTAACGAGGAGGATTCTAGGCCAGTGGGCAGGCCCAGAACTCAGAAGCTAGGATACCTGTATTCCAAGATGAGCTTTTCCTGCTGCATAACCCTGGGCGTGGCATAACCTCTCGTTCTTCTCCTTAATAGAAAGGGAATAAAAATGGGATAGTAGATTAAAATGGGATTAGTACAAAGGGGATAAAAACATTATAAGACTCAAGTAAGACAGAGGTCCACAAAACTTTTAGGTAAAAGTCACTTAGTAAATATCTTAAGCTCTGAGGGCCATACAGTCTCTGCTACAACTGCTCAGCTCTGCCATCAGAGGCCAAAGCATCCACAGACAACAAAAAAACAAATGGGCATGGCTGCGTGCCAACAAAACTTTATTTTTGTACACTGGAATTTGAATTTCATATAATTTTCATGTGGTACCAAATATTGTTCAGCTTTTGATTTTTTTTTTTTTTTTTTTTTTTTTTTTTGGCCTCACCTAGTGGCTTGCAGGATCTCAGTTAACCAGTCAGGGATTGAACCTGGGCCAGAGCAGTGAAAGTCTGGAATCCTAACCACTAGGGCACCAGGGAACTCCCAGTTTTTGATTTTTTTAAACCATTAAAAAATGTATAAAACAAATCTGAGCTCTATGGGCATACAAAAACAGGTGAGGTCCACCCAAAGGACCTGGCTTTGGTGTGCAAGGAGGCCTTTAATTTATATTCAACTATAAATATGTCACTGGAGAAACAAAATATGAATTGCCCATCTAGGAAAACAAACAAACAAACAGGCAGTGGGCTGAGGACAGAGTTTAACACAGTATCTGGCACATATAAGTGCTCCAGAACATTAGCAATTATCATATTGAGAGTAACACATAGAATTTGTAAAAAGTAGATACAGGTGACTCTGTAAGACTTTAACAGGTAAAATAATAATAGCTAACATTTATTTTTCAAAAAATTTTTTTGGAGCAGAGAAAGGTTTATTGCAAGGACCATGCAAGGAGTACAGGTGGCTTGTGCTCAAAAGACCTGAACTCCCCGATGGTTTCTCAGGGAACAGTGTTTATAGGCAAAATCTGAGGGGAGGTCTGCAGCATGTGTGACCTTCCTCTGATTGGTTGGTGGTGAAGTAACAGGGTGGTGTTCCAGGAATCTCAATCATCAGCCTTCTGGTTCCAACCAATCTGGGGTCCAGTGCTTGTGCTCAGCCTGAAGCTACCATCCTCCACCTGGGTGGGGGCCTTAGTTCCTGTAGAACTCAGAGATATGTACCACATTGTTATGTATATCCCTTGAGGAGGAGCCAGGACCCTGCCCCACAGGACAGCTAACATTTATTAAGTCCTTGCTATACGCCAGGCCTTGTCCAAAGCACTTTACTTGTATGTATGTGTTCACTTTTCACAATATTCCTATCCTTAGGCCCATTTTACAGATGGGGAAAGAAGAGAGGTTAAGTAAACAGCAGGGCTAGAACCCTCACCCAGAGAGTCTAGTTCCAGAGCCCACATTTACTTACGCTCAGTGATATTTCTAGGCAGTCTCTGTTTTAACTCATTTAATCTTTCCTGAGAATGCTCTGTGGTGGGGACTATTATTATACCCATTTTATAGAAGAGGAAAGTGAAGCTCATAGCGATCAAGTAAATTAACTAAGAGTGTATGGTTAGTAAACAGCAGAGTTAGGATCTGAACTCAAGAAAGTCTGATTCCAGAGCCTATGACCTTAACCATAACCCTGTAATATATGTAAATATAGCTTTTCCTAGCATAATTTATTATATCATACTTGATCGAATCCCCATTTGGGGACATTTAGGTTGTCTCCAGTTTTCACTCACAACTCTCAGTTGTGAAGCATATCTTCAGTTCTTAAAATAAAACTTTGACATGGGATTTGCAGGTCAAAGAGCATAAACCTGGAGACTTTCCATGCATATAATGTTGGCAGGTGGTGGTACATGGGCGTGTTCTTGTTGCTGAGCAGCAACAGGTGGTGGTTAAAGGCCAGGCTTTGAAGTCATATGGATCAGGGTTCAAATCCCAGATCAGTGATTTACTACGTGGCTAATTTGGGGCAAGTCACTTCACCTGTTTGAGCTTCAGCTTCCTCATCTGTACAGCCTTGCCTTCATTGATCCTCAGCTCACTTCTGGCTGATTACAATCCCTTCTTCAGAGTTACCATTAAAATTGTAATCATTTGATGAATGGGCGTTCCCACTTCTCTTTTTCCCAGGCAGGTTCTCAAAAGAGAAAGGAAAAAGAACCAACAGTCACTGGGAAAGGAGTAGAAGCATGGTCATCAGAATAGAAACTCAATCCTAATCTTAGTCCAACATCTTTAGATCGTAAGTAACAGAACCCACTCAAACTAGCTCAAGTGAAAAGGAGGAGCTTACTGTGTGGAGTATTAGAGAGGAGCATTTCCTTTGTAAGTGACAGAAGAAACCAACTAAAATTGGGTTAAGCAAAAAGAGAAGTCATTTGGCTCACTTAATTTAAAAGACCAGGATGAGTGCCAGCTTCAGGCACAGCTGGATCTAAGGCTTAAATGATGGTCCAGGTACATTCTCTCCACCTCAGCAGTGAGCCTCTCCTCCTGGGAACAATATGGCACCAGTGGCTCCAGCCCTCTCAGCAACCACAGGGCCAATAGAGTCTGTCTTCTCACTGTCTTCTCACTCCCAGAATGGAGTCCTCATCGGTTCTAACTGGGTCATGTGTCCATTTATGAACCACTTATCACCCTCAGGGGATAAAATGCTATGACGGGGCCAGCTTAGAGTCAGGTGAAGATGGAATCAGCTTTGCTGAACACCATGGACAGGAAGTAAAAGGGGGGTAGTTCCCCTGGGAAAATCAAGGTGCTATTTCTGGAAGAAGGGGGAATATCAAGACCTGAAAAGCTAAGACAATAGGTGTCCACTACATCACCCAGCTATCCTTATGTTAGAACCACTGTTATCATATCGAACACAAGGGCAGGAAGAGCAGTAGCTTCAGACATTTCTGGAAATAGCATCTGAAAAACCACCAGGAATTGTGGGAGCAATATTCTGCATCCCTTTATCACCCTGCCCACAGATTCCTTGACCTCTGTTTCCCTTTTCCCCCTCTCTCTCTCCTCCTCTTCCCCAAGCCCATGACCAAACATGGCTGCCTCACAGCAACTGAGTGCACGACCCCTTCCTTTAAACAACTACCCACAAAAGTCACTAGGTCATAATCCCAGATTCACAGGAGAAAGGATCTGATTGGCTCATGTAATCAGGCACCCATCTTTATCCAGTCAACTCTGGCTGGAGGACAGGGTCGTGTAGTTGTAAGCATGGCTTCCTGGGGTGCCCACACCTGTTTCAAAGAGAGAGGTCACCAATGGACTGGGCAGGTACCACATGATGTGTCCATGACACTCTGTATCCCGATGAGGTGATGTACAAAGAGATTGGAGCCAAGTTGCAGAAGCAGTGTGGAAACCAAGACTGTGTTTCCTTAGGACAGGACAAATTCTTGCCTCTGGGGAATGGATGAAGCTGCCTGGATGGACAAGTGGACCCAGCTGTTGGGGTGGAGCTCCACAGGGTCCCCAGAGGAGCATCCAATCAGAACAGGGCCAAGAGAGCCTGATCCCACCAGGAAGTCACAAGAACACCTGCAGGAAATAATAATCATGACAACAATACAAAATAGTGCTACTAGTAATCCTTCTTCGGCACCACTACCAGGCATCACTCTAGGTACTTTAAATGCTTAACTATTTTTTTTAAGATTTTTTTGATGTGGACCATTTTTTAAGTCTTTATTGAATTTGTTACAATATTGCTTCTATTTTATGTTTTGGTTTTTTGGCCACAAGGCATGTGGGATCTTAGCTCCCTGACCAGGGATCGAGCCCACACCCCCTGCATTAGAAGGCGAAGTCTTACCCACTGAACCAGTAGGGAAGTCCCACGCAAAATGTTGTTAATCCTCACAGTGATACAATGAGGTAGGTACTTATTTTCCTCATTTACAGAACATTTATTGACTGAATTAGCATTAACAGATCATTTGCCTCATTTATTCGTTTAGTCATTTACTCACTCTCTGAACAAATATTTAATGAATGCTGACTATATGCCAAATACGTGTGTCCTGAGTGTTGGGACCACAGTGGAGGGCAAAAATGATCCTGCCCTCAAGAAGGTTTTGGTCAAATGTTGGAGGATCTGAAGGACAAATAGCCATTAATTAGGCAAAGAGGAAAGGGAAAAGCGTTGCAGGCAGAGGGAACAGCATGTGCTAAGGCCCTGTAGGGGAAGGGAGTAGGTGAGGCAGGAGAGATGTAGGTGGACTAATGGTGACCCAGGTAGGCAGAGAACCATGCAATTTATAATACATCTGCTGACTCAGTGAACCCTTACAACAATCCTATGAGGTAGCTACTATTTTCAGTGTCATTTTGCAGATGAGGAAACTGAGGCACAGAGAAGATAAGTAACTTGCCCAAGGACACACAGCTCCACCAGCAGTGGTAGAACTGATGTTAGACCTCTCCAACCAGAATCCCAAGCAGCTCTAATCCTTAAGTAAAGGAAGGCAGGAGAAATTCATCCATTTGGGGAAGGTGTGTAGTCTGGGGGCCTTCCAGGATTATTTTCACTTGCATCTGTAGCCACAGGCTTTGTGGTTTCCATAAAAGAGGGGAGAAGAGAGCACAAAGCCTTTCCTGGTCACAGACAGGAATCCTCTCAGGCAGTCAGTTACTGATGTTCAACCGCAGGAGGTGCCAGAGTGAGACATACGAAGGAGCCAGCCCTGGGAGAGGCAGGTGAGAAGACCAGCGTGTGTCCTGAAGCAACTCACTTCCGTTTCCATTAAGAGTGAGTCTGGACTTCCCTGACGGTCCAGTGGTTAAGACTCCGTGCTTCCACTTCAGGGGACGCAGGTTCGATCCCCGGCAGTGGAACTAAGATCCCACATGCCACGAGGCATGGCCAAAAAAACAGAGTGAGTCTGTCAGCATAGAAAGAGCTTGGACTCCAGGGACAGGCCAAGCTCATTTCAAATGGCAGCTCTGTCACCCACTTGCTGTGAGACCTCAGGCAAGTTACATCTGAGCCTCCATTACCTTGTTCAAGCAGGAGAAGTAAGTCTCTCAGCTCTCTCCCGTGTCCATCCTGCTGCCCCCAGCTTCCCCATCCCCAGAATGCATGCACTGTTCCTAGGTTCATATAACACCTTCCAGGTAAATTTGAGAGAGAGAAAGAAATAGATTGATGTATATATATTTAGATGTATATATGTATACCTATACCTAATATACATATACACACACATATATATGCATATATTGTACCTGCTGGGATGCTTTTGGCTGCAAGTACAAAATAATAACCTACAAATGTATGATTTACTTATCAAGAAGTCTGGAGATAATAAAGGCCTGTCACATGTGTGCAACTGTTACTTATTAATGTCTAATAGAAATTTCAAACATTATACGGTCAGAATTGAGCTTTTGATTTCTGACCCTCTAAAACCTACTTCTCCCTTACTGAACATCTGGTTGCTCAAGCTAAGAAGCTCATTAGAATCACTCTCAACTTTTGCCTTTCATTCACTTTTTACATCCAATCCATCACTCAGTCCTGTCTGGCTTTCCTATAAATCTAGAGGTAGCTCTACCATGAAGAGAATGAAGGAAAAGTTCAGGGTCCCTCAGCCGCACAGCCCTTTCAATGTGTCCACAGGGTCCTGTGGTTCTGTAACATCTGCAAAGTAAGGAATTTTAACTGTAATCATCAAGACCGCTGTCTCTCCACCTCCTCCCATTTCCTGCCCTGGCATCAGGTGGCACTGGGGAAGCACAGGCACTGGGGGGGACCAGCTAAAGAGAAGCTGAACTGGGGATACATTCAGTCTGGGTTCAGTGGATGTGATCACGGAACTCACAAGCTCTTCCATGCATAGTGAAAATACTGCCTGCTGTCCTGGCATAGGAGTGGCTTCCAGAATATTCTGGCTGCCCACACTCTGACTCACCCAATATCAAGACTCAAAGGTGCAGGGCCAGAGGTCATACTGCCAAGGCCCAAGCAGTAAGAAGGAAAGAACCTGGACCCTTGTGATATCATTGGTCCCTTAAATGAACCAACTTTAAAACGTTTCTACATCCAGACGTCTTATAAGTAAATCATATGTTTGTAGGTTGGGTGTTTTGCAGCCCAAAGCATCTCAATAGATAAAACAATATATGCTTGTGTATGTCTCAAGTTTACCTGGAAGGAGATACGTAAAAGTGGTGGCAGTGAATGGCTCTTGGGAAGGGGGCAGGAGGCAGTAGGAAGAGGATGAGAGGAAGACTTACTTTTTCTGGATATTTTCATTCTGCTTAAATTTTGTTTATCTCAGGTCAGCTTTTTACCATTTCAAAAACTAGAAAATAAAACTTCAAAAGCCAGTGGAACAATTGAGTTTTACATTTCTTTTAAAGGCATGAAATAAATAAATTTAATCTGGCAAGCCTGGTCCTTACCGATATAATCTGAGAGAGGCTGGTAGAACAGCCAAAACAGAAATGTTGACAAATTCAGTTGTTAAGGGGTTGGAAGGTGATCTGGGACTCAGCACTGCAGAGCTCGAGGGACACTCGGAATTTCTCCTGCCTGCTTTCCTGCCACTGAGCAGTTCAACCAGCCCCGCCTAGTGTTTCAGAGGATTTCCAGGAGGCTGGAATGAGCTGCACCTCCTTGAAGTTCTTTTTGAATGTATACTTCAGATGCATTAGTCTGCCTCCTCTCCTTCAAAGACTGGACAAAACCCTCATCTGTTTTACAAGTCAGGAAGTAGGATTTTTTTTCAAGATCACACACAGTCAATTGGTGACAGGGTGGGAGTTGCCGAGGATTCCCTGCTTGCCCATGTTCACTTGCTTTGGCCCCTTGATGATCCTGGTCAGCCCAGGTTCCTTATCTGCTCCGACGGGACTCCCTCAGTGTTCTCAGTGTTAGCACTGGGAAATCCCCTGTGAAAAAGTGACCTTGACATCTATAAGTTTGGGGATTGCCACTTTCTGTAGGCCCCTCCTGGAGATTTATAGAGCATGTTAGCAGATTAAAGCCTCTGGAAAGTCTTGCAGTAAAGGAAACTATAAAAAAAAAAATTTCCCCCAAACAGAAGTTCTGGAGTCAGTCTGTCTGTGTTCAAATCTCACTGTTTCACCTACTAGCCAGGAGGGTTGGGCAATGCACATAATGACCCTGACCCTCAGCTTCCTCGTCTGTATAATGAGGATATTGGGACTTCCCTGGTGGTCCAGAGGTTAGGACTCCGCGCTTCCACTGCAGGGGGCACGGGTTCGATCCCTGGTCAGGGAACTAAGATCCTGTAAGCCATGCTGCGCACACTACCCCCCCAAAAAATAAATAAATAAAATAAAACGAGGATATTACTAGTACCCACCTCACAGAGTTGTCACGAGGATTGAAAGCACAAGTCTACAATCCATTATCAGAAATCAGTGTTTCAAAATTTAGAAATTTTTACATTTCCGAAAAGTAATCAAACTCATTGATATGAAACACATGAAAACTCACACTAAGTGGGTTCAACAAGCCTACACATAACCTCAGATCATCAGGGTTTGTTCCCAGATGAGCTTTGGCACCAGACTTTTGGGAAACTGTTGGTTTTCATAACTTAAAAAAATTCAGAATTGTGGATAAAAGAATGAGGACTTGTAATGAAAATAATAGCTAATATTTATTGAGCATTTTTTGAGCCAGGTCATGTTCCAAGCACTTCACATGGATTAACTTCGTTGAATCCACAGAACAACCCCATGTGGCTGATATTATCATATATCCCCATTAGGCAGATGAGCACACTGAGGCACAGAGTGGCTAAGCAACTCACTCAAGCAGCAGAGTTGGGATTAAATGAAGTGATGAATATGAATTGTTTATCACAGCGCCTGGCACATAATCCTTACTCCATAAATGTTAGCTGTTATTATCTTGTTAATATCATCCTCATCAATGGTGCAAGAATTACAACTGATTTTTGTCTTCTTTGTGCATATGTGCAATTTCTAATTTTACTATAATGAAAATAGCCTATGTGTGGGAAAAAATGTTTGTCTGAAAATGAAACTCAATTTCTGAATTGAGCCTAATCTCTCAATTGTTCCCACTTCTTCTGTAAAGGCTGATGCTGATCTGGGCAGAAATAGATTTGTCACCTCAAAGTTGACTTCCTTGGACACAGCCAGGCCAGATGCTGGGCGCCCTACAACAGTCCTGGAGGGGCACAGCTTCAAGAAAGAACTTGCTATTCTCCTGTGAAGAGTGCAGCTAGCTGACAGCCTCCAGCTGCAGCACCTCTGGGATCTGTCTAAACTTCAAGCCAAGGCCAGCCTCTTCCTGAGTAGCCCCCAGGCAATGACTGAGTATAGTGGGGAACTTGGGCCAGCCATTTCCGCCCAACATGGGGCTCCTCTAACCAACGGCCTTTGCTCTGGAGCTCCCCACATTGTTGATGAAGACCTTGTCAGATCTGTATTGAAGTCTGAAGCTCCCTTGATCAATTCTGCTTTCTCCCATGTTTTATCTTTCATAAGTATAACACTCCTCCCACCCACTATAAACCTCTTGCATTCCTAACTCCACTTTAGCATCTGCTTCACAGAGCACCCGAACGGACACACCACCCTTTGCTACCCCACAGGCATTCCCATTCCACTTCTACATCTTCCCTCACCAAAGAACCTTGATTTGGGGCTCAGCTAAGAGGCAGAAATCCCTTGATCTCTGAAAGATTCGTTGTTCTCCAACCCCAGCTGATAAATCATGATTCATCTTAAGTAAGAGCAGTAATCCTATTCCCCTTCAGCAATGATTGGTCCAGGATGTCCACATGATCCAGCTCTTCGCCCCAATGGAAGGTCAGGGGAAATCTGGGGATTAACTTCATTAATAACATAGAACTTCAGGAGGTGAGAGCCTTTTGCCCCTGCCCCTTCCTTCCTGCTTTGATCAGTGTCTTGTGATCACATGATGTGGGGCACTGGAAGCAGCTGTCATGGGTGATGAGTCTGAGAACTAAAGCCAACTGCTGGAGATGACAGAGAAGAAAGATGAGAAGAGCCTGGCTCCCTGAGAACACCATCAAGCCACTGCAACATCTTTGGAGCTGCCAACCTCCAGACAGTTTGTTATAAAAGGTAACAACATTTTTTCTTTGCTTAAGCCACTATGAGTCAGGCATGCTGTCACTTACAGTTGAAAATGTCATAACCAATGCAGTCACCTTCCCAATGCCCTATTGCAGCGGTCCTCAACATTTCTGGCGTCAGGGACCGGTTTGGTGGAAGACAATTGTTCCACGGACCAGGGAGGGGCGGGGTGGGGAGATGGTTTCGGGATGATTCAAGCTTATTACATTTAATGTGCACTTACATTTAAATGCACATTACATTTATTGTGCATTTCTATTATTATTACATTGTAATATACAGTAAATAATTATACAACTCACCATTATGCAGAATCAGTGGGAGCCCTGAGCTTGTTTTCCTTGCCACTCACTGACAGGTTTTGTTTTGTTTTGTTTTAATTTTATTTATTTCTTTTTGGCTGTGTTGGGTCTTCGTTGCTGCGCGTGGGCTTTCTCTAGTTGTGGCGAGCAGGGGCTACTGTTCGTTGCGGTGCGCAGGCTTCTCATTGTGGTGGCTTCTCTTGTTGTGGAGCACGGGCTCTAGGCACACGGGCTTTAGTAGTTGTGGCGCACAGGCTCAGTACTTGTGGCTCACGGACTCTAGAGCACAGGCTCAGTAGTTGTGGCGCACGGGCTTAGTTGCTCCGCGGCATGTGGGATCTTCCCAGACCAGGGATTGAACCCGTGTCCCCTGCATTAGCAGGCAGATTCTCAACCGCTGCACCACCAGGGAAGTCCCGCTGATAGGGTTTAGATGAGTCTGCAAGCAGTTGATTTGTTATGGTCTCGGTGCAGTCAAACCTCTCTGCTAATGATAATCTGTATTTGCAGCCACTCCCCAGCGCTAGCATCACCACCTCAGCTCCACCTCAGATCATCAGGCATTAGATTCTCATAAAGAGCACGTAACCTAGATCCCTTGCATGGCATGGGCAGTTCACAGTAGGGTTCGTGCTCCTATGAGAATCTAATGCCGCCACTGATCTGACTGGAGGCAGAGCTCAGGCGGTAATGCGAGCGATGGGGAGCAGCTGTAGATAAAGATGAAGCTTCACTCGCCTGTCGCTCACCTCCTGCTGTGCGGCCCTGTTCCTAACAGGCCACCAACCGGTACTGATCTATGGCCTGCTGGTTGGGGACCCCTGCCCTATTGCCCAAATTGCAAGGAAGGAAACCAAACCTAGCAAACCCTTGAAGGTACAGAGCTCAGAGTTCCAGCTGAGGTATTTGGACTTTTCCTGGAACGATGTTTAGAAAATCCGCCCATCTCCAAATTGCCAACGCCTAAATATGACACTTACTTCTCTCTTGCTTCAAATCCTCCCTTGACTCACCATTGCTCTTAGGAGTTCAAACTTCTCATTGTAAGGACCTGCAATCTGGCCCCTGCTGTCCTCCTGGCATCACCCCTGACCCTCCTCACTTCATATTTAGGCCCCAGCCAGACTAAGTTACTTTTAGTTCTTTAATATCCTATCTTGGCTCTAGCCTTTTGCATGTGCTAATTCTACTTTCCCCCATTTCATCTGGCCCTCTCTTTATTCTTCATGTCACAGCTCAAATGCTGTCTCTTCCAGGAAGACTTCCTTGATTTCTAGACAGGATTCAGTAAACCCTTAGGGTACCATTGCACCTTATGCTTTCCTCTGTTAAAACACTTATCAAACTAGATTGTAATTGTCTGTTTTCATGACTGGTGGACTTGTTCTTGCTCTCCACTATGCCACTTCCAGCTCTTTTTCCTAACTGCTGGCCCTGCTGACCAAAAGCTGCCTTAGCCTCTCAATTTGATTGATGACTGTTATTTGATCCGCTGAGTTCTCTTCCAAGCCTTCACTTCCCCACTCCTCCCACAATTGTAGGGGACCTACTTCCTATAATAAATCCCTTATCCTATGGGATAGTCACTGACAGTGACTCTGCTCTGCTCCGCTGATTGATACACAGTCCAGGGCAGACACCATCTTCTGGCTTTTGGGTGGAGACATGATCCAGGCCCCCGTCCAGATAATTCTACTTTCCCATCCACAGTGATTGGTTCAGGCATGGGCACCTGACCCAGTCCTCGCCAATGACAGCCCGCCCCAGGATTTGTGCTAGAACAACGGGAAAGCAGAAGCAACGTTTCCACTACTGCTACTGAGCTGGTTGTTTGCAAGCCTGGAGCTGCTGGTGATCAGCTCCCCACAATGAGGAGAGGGCCTGCCAGAGAATGAAGTCAACAGAAAAGAAAGCAGGATGAAGAAAGGGAGAGGCACAGACGCCATGTGACATCACTTGATCACCTGTACCCACCTTTATCTGAAGCTAAACCTTCCTCTGGGCTTCTTCTGTTTGTAGTTCAAGCCAGTATGAGTTAAGTTTCTGTACCTTCCAGTTGAAAGAGTCCTGGTCAATATGGGTGAACAGTAAATATCTATTGAGTGAATGAATCCCAAATTGTCAGTGGCTATATACTTCTCTTATCAATTCCTTTTATTCATTTTTTTCCTTTTAGAAGAAAAGAAGGAAAGAATTTACAGGGTTGGTGTCATATGAAAAATGATAGTAGAATCCTAGGAGGGGGTTCTAATCAACACTTTTTTATTACATTTAGGGGAACTGAGGCTCAAAGAGGAGGTATAACTTGCTTAGGATCATATGGCCAGGTTTTATTAGAATCAAAATTGAAGGCCAGGTTGAGAATGCATAATCTGAGTCCGATCATGAGGAAGTATTGGACGAATCCAAAATGAGAAACATTGTTTTAAAGAAAAAAAGACCAAAGTATTACTCAAAAATGTCAATGTCACAAAAGACAAAGGCTGTGAAGTGTTCCAGATTAAAGGAGACTAAATAGACATGACAACTAAATGCAATATGTCACCCTAAACTGGACCCTCCCTATACTGGAAGAGAAAAAAAACTTAAGGACATTATTGGATCAATTAATTAACAAAATTGGAACACAAATTAAAACGTTATCAATGTTAAAGGTACTGAGGTTGATAACTGCACTGGGTTTATGTAAGGTAATATTCCTATTCTTAGAAAATACTTAGTGGTGAGGGGCCATGATATATGTGACTTACAATCAAAAGGTTCAAAAAATTATGTAAACACAGAGACGGAAAGAGAGAGAACACAAATGATAAAGAAATTATAGAAATATTAACAATAAGTGCATTGGGGTAAAGGGTATCTAGATATACTTTGTTCTATTTTTATTCCTCTAACTTTCCTGTAGGTTTGATATTATTAACAAATTTAAAAATTAGAAACAAAAATCAAAATGTTAGAGACCAGACTCCCAGGCCAGCCCACTCTTACTCTCTGTGTTGTGAATGCTTATAAAGAGCTTCAGGCAACTTTGAGACTTACAAGGAAGGTGCAAAACTCAGTCCATGGTGGTAGAGTCCAGATGAATTAGTAATGTTTTTTTAAAAAAAAAATTTTATTTATTCATTTACTTCTGGCTGCGTTGGGTCTTTGTTGCTGCGCGCGGGCTTTCTCTAGTTGCAGCGAGCAGGGGCTACTCTTCATTGTGGTATGCAGGCTTCTCATTGCGGTGGCTTCTCTTGTTGCGGAGCACGGGCTCTAGGCCCGTGGGCTTCAGTAGTTGTGGCACGTGGGCTCAGTAGTTGTGGCTCACAGGCTGTAGAGCGCAGGCTCAGTAGTTGTGGCGCGTGGGCTTTGTTGCTCTGCAGCATGTGGGATCTTCCTGGACCAGGGCTTTAACCCATGTCCCCTGCATTGGCAGGCAGATTCTTAACCACTGAGCCACGAGGGAAACCTGAATTATTAATGTTTATCACGTGCAAGAGCTTCATAATAGAACATTCAGAGAGCAAAGTAGGAGAGGCCTGACCAGCTTTAGAACCAAATAGTCTCTGAGGAGTGGCCACCTCCTTGCCTTAAAATTTATAGGCTGAAGGTAGATCCATTGGGGTGCTTTGGGCTGAAGATAACTGTATACTCAGTTAAGAGGGCCTTAAATGATGAGGACATTTTTAATCTCAGGTAACAATAAACCGGCAGGTGGAATGTTTCAGGGTTGGATAGTTCAGCATCTCAGTATTAGAGCAGTGAGTCAGCTTCTGGAGGATTCCCTTGGTCTTTCTCTCATGGTCTCAGAATGACTGCTACAGCTCCAAATGTCACAACACCACCCAAAGGCTATAACAAGACACCTGTGAAAGAAAAGGGGTTGGGGGACAAAACTTCTCTTTCTTTTAACAAGAAGGAAAATCCTTCCCAGAAGCCCTCAGCAGACTTTCCCTGCTGCCTCATTGGCCAGGACTGGGTCCCAAGCTTACCCCGGGACTAAGACAAAGGGAGACAGGATTGCTACGGCTGGCTTAGACCAATCAGAATTCATTCTCTGGACCTGGCATGTTGCTCTTCAACAACAAAATTAAGTTCTGTTGGCAAGGAAGAAGGGGAATAAAGCAATCCACAAAGTCTGCTTCGTGGTTTTGATGGTCTCCTAAGTCAGTGCCTTAGTTCTCCTTTCGTGATCTGGACAAAAGGGCAGCTTGGACCCTTCTTGGCACAACAGTGCCAAGAAGTCCAGAGCCCCTGAGCACGTAGGGGAGATATATGGCCTAGAACAGGAATTCTACACAGAAAACAATTCCCCTCGCCTGTCCAGCATCCATCCCCCTATCGTTTGCTCACAGCACCCAGTATTTCTTTGGGGAACTTCCCCTCCCCCATGTCTAGTCCCTGAGGTTCAGGCGAGACTGTCCCTACCCCAAGAGACAAGTGACCAGTCCTGGACAATCAAAGCATTGCGTCCCTTGAGTGACAGTGATTGGTTCTGAGATAGGCCATGACCTAAATTAGTCCAATCAGAGTGAATGTTGGAACTTCAGCCGTTTGTGCATGTCACTTTTGTTCACATCCCATTGGCCAGGACATAGTCACACAGACATTCCTATCTGCAAGGGGTTCTGGGAAATGCAGTCTTTGGCCACCCAGCTAAAATTCAGGGATTTTGCTACTAAAAGAAAGAGAAAGTCCAAACGTCCTGTCCTGGCAAGGCTTTGTCTTTGTTTTCCGGAAGGAAAGCCTTCCCAGTGGACTTCAGCTTACTTCTGGTTGGCCTGAACTGTGTCTCATGGTCTCCGCTGGCCAGAAGGTGGCTAGGAAAATGAAATATTTAGCTTCCTGGCTTCTCTAGTAGAGGAAGGCAAGAGGGAGGAGGACTGGGAATGGGCAGCTTGAACAGGGTGCCCAACTGTCCCAGTTTGCCTAGGACTGAGGGGGTTCTGGCGACACAGTGTTAAAACCCACTTCAGGAACTGCAGCCACCCCTATGTGACTTGAGACCTTAACCCAGTTCGAGAGGTGTATCCTCTGCACCGCCTCCTCCCCCTGACAACCTTCTCTTTCCCTTCATTGCTTCCTCTCTGGCTAAAAGGTGGCTAGGCCTCTGCCCTGCCCTGCATCTGCTTACACTAACTCCTAACTATTGGACCTCCCTGGTCCTCAACTGTGTCCTGTGTCCTGGGAACCCCAGTGGTGCCCATCCTCCTCCCAAGTTCCCCGTGTCCCCGCCATCTTGTTTCCCTATCTTCTCAGCCCCTGAGAGTCCAGGGCTTGCAGAGCTCGACAGGAGAGATGCTCTTGCTGGTCTCACTGAAACAAAGTCAGGACTTGAACTCCCAGCCCAGGGCTCTTCCTTCTGTACCCTCAAAATCCTTAGTGCCTGTCACTCAACTGACCAGACATTTCTCCAGAGCTGAGATGAACTCTCTCTAAGATGTCCTTGTGGTCAGCAGAGGGCAGAGGACATGGCATGAAAAAGAAACACTCAAGAAGCACTCTGTGAAATACCCCCTAGGGTCCCCCTCTGGCTCCCAAATGATCTCAGGAACTACCTGACCTGTCCAAACAGAATTTATCATTTCCACTCCATCACACCTGCCCTCCCCCATCCTCTAACAGCTGGGGTGGCTTTTAGACCCCAATACACAATACCAACAACAGCCTGATATAACCCAGGGTTTCTCAATATCCACACTATTGACATTTGGGGCCAAATAATTCTTTGCAGGGAGGGAGGGATTGTCCTCTGTGCTGCAGGACGTTTAGCAGCATCCCTGGCTTCCGCCCACTACACGCCAGCAGCCTCCTCCACTGTTGTGACAATCAGAATTGTCTCCAGGCATTGCCAAAGGCCTCCAGGAGACAAAAATCACTCCTGGTTGAGAACCACTGATATGGACCATTGATATTTTCTTAATATTATATAAAATGTAACAACAAGCAACTTCAGAAAACAGAGTCACTTTCATTGAGCTGTAGATACCACCTATGTAAAAACCTCAAACTCGCCACACAATGCAGCTTGGAGTAAAGGCCCTGGCAACCCCTGGCAGCCAGTTGGCTTCTCCCAGTGGGTCACACACAGAGATTCTGGCACCGCTGCCACTCTCCCCACCACAGCTCACACAGAACAATGGAGCTCTCTCTGGCTCTCCAACCTTATCTACATCCTGCACTTAACTCTGCTTTACTGGGCAGCTTTGTTTGTTCTAAGGCAATTAAAAAAGTCTTCTTGGCCTACACCCTCTGTAGGCCCATTAACAGACTTAACCTGGAGCTTCTCAGCCTCAGCACTGTTGACATTTGGGACCAGATAATTATCTGTAGTGGATGCTATACTGTGCACTGTAGGACGTTTAGTAGCATCCCTGGCCTCTACTCAACTAGATGCCGGTGGCACCCTCCTTTCACCAATCCAGTTATGACAACCAAAAATGTCTCTAAACAGCCACATGTCCTCTGGGGGACAAAATCACCCCCAGCTGGGAACCACTGTTAACTCTTACTACAAACCACTGAGGTTGGTTATATCATTACCATTTTACAGATGAGGAATCCAGGGCTTATGGAAATAGGATGACTTGCCCAGATGGTAAAGGGTAAAATCAGGGATTAGAATGAATCTCTAAAACCACGGTTTCCCAAATTCTTCAACTGATAAAATTCTTGTTAACAGAGGCCCCGCTGCATCTGGACCTGTAGAGAAGGGGCCAGCATTCCATATTTCCCACAGGATGGCTTTCCAGACATCAGCAATTTCCAGACACAAGTAAATCTCCATATTTCACCGCCTACATCCTCTGTCCTTAGAGATTTCTCCTCATTCACACCCCCAATGTTATGAGATCACCTTGCTCATTGAACAAAATGCGCCTTTAACATAATAATTCATACATATTCCAAGTAGGACTAGCAAATGGAGTTAATAAAGTCATCATCACTAGCTGTCACCTATGAAAAGAACAAAAAGTCCTCAAACGGGGAATTAAGCCAACAGTGTTTGTCTAAGAACTGTTAACTCTAACTCCTGCTGGACGTTGGGCCCTTTAGCTGGCTTCATTTTAAGGCCCACAACAAACATCGGAAGGTAAGAACTCTTCCCATTTTAAAGAAGAAACTGAGGCACAAAGAGAATAAGTGACTTGTCCAAAACCACACCGAAGGTGTTATGACATGCTAAACCCATTACTATGTTACGGCCTTAAAATGATTCACTTGGACTATTTAAGATTCATGTGTGTGCGTGTGTGTGTGTGCGTGTGTGTGTGTGTGTGTGTGTACACGAAGATACATGTGTGTGTGCACACTCACTTGGACACAGAAACATTGGGGATTGGGGACAAGGAGAGGCCCAACCTTCCCCTTAAACACATGGCAATCCAGTCCCTTCCCCCACCGCCCGCACTGAGGGTCTGTGAGCAGGAAAGAAGGCGCAGGACTGTTACTAGCTAGGCAACCACCAGTGTCCACCGCATACCTCCCTCACTTCATGGACGGGAAAGGTCCCACCACAAGTCAACTGGCAGGACTGGACCTCGGGCCCACTGTCTGGGCTGTCAGTCTCTCCACACAGCCTGTTACAACTGGGGACTGTCTACTGGGGGCTGTTTCCTAGGGAACATCACTCAGCCACTGGTCACACAGTTACTCAGGAACCCCCTGTCCTTCACCAACCCAGCCCTTGGGAAGTCTACTCAGAGCCCACCTGCTTGAAGAATAGGAGCTGACCCTCTGGTCACTAGGGGATTCTGTCCACAAAAAACCCTGTGAGTCATTCTACAAGGCTCCAGGGAAAAAGGACTCCCAGACGGGGGCCCAGTCCAGAAAGAATTAAAACCTTGGCCCAAGGCCCAGACTTTCAGGGAAACCAGCTGGCCTCTTAGGGGCTGGGCGGGGGGCGGCGACAGGGAGGTCACCTTGAATTGAGGTCTCTCTGGACGGAACTGTTTTCTTATTTAATCATTCATTCATCAACTATTTATAGTTGTGACATTTATTCCTGAATTCAACAGATATTAATTGGGACAGGCTAGGTAACTCTCACTTTTAACTATATACTTTTTTTTTTTAACTATACACTTTTGAATTGATTGCATTCGTTATTACAAAGAGCCTGTGCCGCTTTTGTTTGTTAAGCTTCATCTTTAGTTAATTTTTAATAATGAGTGATACATAAGCACATTCGCCCTGTGACCACCGTGATGCGAGGTAACTTACACCATGATGCATGGGTGGTAGCTTTCCAAACTTTTTTTGTGCATTTCCATACAGACCCATAGAAAATTATAGAATCATTTTTTGTGTGTGTATATATGCTACTATGAATTAGTCTGTAATTTTTTAAAAAAGGAATGAAAATTGAATCTATTGAGGTGCTATTATGTGCTGGGTGTGGCTAGGTCCTAGAGATACCGCAGTAAACAAGGCACAACTGCTCCTTGCGTCTCGTGGGGGATACAACCGAACAAAGAGATCATTATACTACAATCTATTAAATGCAATGAAAATGGAGGGAACGGAGCTGTGGGAGAGCCCAGAAAGGGTATCCATCCCAGCTCAAGGGTGTGTATGGAATCAGGGAGTATTAGTCAGGTGTATTTATGTTGCAAGTGAGAGAATACCCACCAAACTAGTGAAATAAAAGTGGGAGAGGATGACTTACTGAGTTATAAGAAATCAAGATGTAAAACTGCCTTGAGGCATGACTCCAGGGACTGGAACAATATCAAAAAATACATGTCTCTGTCTCTCCTTTCATCTCTCTCTCCACCTTTCAGCTCTGCTTTCCTCTGTTTTGGATTTGCTTTCAGACAGGCTTTCTGCACCTGGTGCCAAAGATGGCCACAAGCAACTCCAAGCTTGCTTAATTCTTGTAACTGGCAACCCCACTGGGAAGGGAGATCCTCTCTCCCAAAAATTCCAACAAAACTCCAGTGAGTCTCATTGGCCTCCCTGGAATGACGTGCCCATCGAGGAGCCAATCACTGTGGCCAGGGGAATGGGATATGCTCATTGGCCAGGCTCACCCGTGGAGCCAGGGGCCCATATCTGAACCCCATGGATAAAAGCTGGGGAGGCAGTGGCTCCCCAAAGGAAAATTGAGATGCTGTTTTCTGATCCAGAGGAAACAAACGTTGCATAGGCAAGATAAAAGATCCCCACTGCAGAAAGCTTCCTGGAGAAGTTGACCTCCAATCTGAAAACTCAAGGATGAACTGGACTATGATAGGTGACAGGGAGGTAAGGAGCAGAAAGGGTGCTCCTGGCAGAGGGAACAGCGTGTACGAAGGTCTGGAGAGCACTGCTTGTTCCAGAAAATGTGACGTGTTTACTCTGACTGATGGGTACTGTAGGAGGAGGGAGAGGAAGAGATGAGATCAGAGAGAAAGACCGGATGCCTTTAGGGAACAGCGATTTTATCCAGCCCCCTCCCACTCCTTCCCCCACCTCCCCACCCCCATCCCACTCCAGGGATCATGACTCAGTCATGGGGTTTTCACACTTTCCTGCTTCAAGCTTGGCAGTTTCTATATCTAAGGGGATGTGTCATTCATCAGCAGATCATGTCACGCCACTGAAACACTCTGTGGGTTCCTGAATGTCAGCCGATTATCAATGATTAGCCCACAAATCTTCCAGGGTTGCACAAGACAAAGGAATTCCAACTTGAAAATCAAGGGAGGGGCTTCCCTGGTGGCTCAGTGGTTAAGAATCCGCCTGCCAGTGCAGGGGACACGGGTTCGAGCCCTGGCCCAGGAAGATCCCACATGCCGCGGAGCAACTAAGCCCATGCACCACAACTACTGAGCCTGGGCGCCACAACTACTGAAGCCCGCATGCCTAGAGCCCGTGCTCCTCAACAAGAGAAGCCACCGCAATAAGAAGCCCGTGCACCACAACGAAGAGTAGCCCCTGCTCACTGCAACTAGAGCAAGCCCACGCACAGCAACGAAGACCCAACGCAGCCAAAAATAAAAACAAACAAATTAATTAATTTTTTAAAAAAGAAAGAAAATCAAGGGAGCATTGATACATATACAGTCCGGTGCATAGCACACAGATGTGCAGGAGAGATTTGCTCAACTGGAAAGAGGGAATCACATTCTAACTAGGGGTACAGCCACCTTTTATTGATTATGTCCTGTTCTCTAGCAGCTGTCTCCTTTCCTCCTCAGAAAAACCCTATGAAGGAAATGCTTTTGCTATCCCCATTTCACAGATGAGAACTGAGGCTCAGAACTTAAGAGATTTGCCCTAAATCTCATATGCATGATCTCTTTTTAATCCTCACAATGGTGTGTCCCCATTTCAAATATGGAAAACTGAGGCCCAGAGAATTGAAACAACTTGCCAGAGTTACACAGCAAAAGTAAGGTGGGGTAGGGGGGCTCATACATTGCAGGTGGGAATGTTAAATGGTACAGCCATTTTCAAAAAACCAGTTTGGCAGTTCCTCAAAATGTTAAACATGTAAAAAGAAGGAAGTAATGCCATTTGCAGCAACACGGATGGACCTAGAGATTGTCATACAGAGTGAAGTAAGTCAGAAGGAGAAAGACAAATATTGTATAATATCACTTATACGTGGAATCTAGAAAAATGGCACAGATGAACTTATCTGCAAAGCAGAAATAGAGTCACAAATGTAGAAAACAAATTTATGGTTACCAAGGGGGGAAAGGGGGGAAATTGGGAAATTGGGATTGACATATATACACTACCTTACATAAAATGGATAACTAATGAGAACCTACTGTATAGCACAGGGAACTCTACTCAGTGCTCTGTGGTGACCTAAATGGGAAGGGAATCTAAAAAAGAGTGGCTATATGTACATGTATAACTGATTCTTTTTGCTGTACAGCAGAAACTAACACAACATTGTAAAGCAACTGTACTCCAATAAAAACGAATAATAATAATAATAGGTTAAACATAGCATTACCATATCACCCAGTCATTCCACTCCCAGGAATATACCCAAGAAAAGAAAACATACATCCACACAAAACGTGTACACATAGGTTCATAGCAGCATTATTATTATAGCCAAGAGTAGAAGCAACCCAAATGCTCAACAACTGATGAATGGATAAATAAAACGTGATATACCTTTTTCACAGAACTAGAACAAAAAATTTCACAATTTGTATGGAAAAACAAAAGACCCCAAACAGCCAATGCAATCTTGAGAAAGAAAAACGGAACTGGAGGAATCAGGCTCCCTGGCTTCAGACTATACTACAAAGCTACAGTAATCAAGACAGTATGGTACTGGCACAAAAACAAATATAGATCAATGGAAAAAGATAGAAAGCCCAGAGATAAACCCATGCACGTATGGTCAACTTATTTTTGATAAAGGAGGCAAGAATATACAATGGAGGAAAGACAGCCTCTTCAATAAGTGGTGCTGGGAAAACTGGACAGCTACATGTAAAAGAATGAAATTAGAACACTCCCTAACACCATACACAAAAATAAACTCAAAATGGATTAAAGATCTAAATGTAAGGCCAGACACTATAAAACTCTTAGAGGAAAACATAGGCAGAACGCTCTATGACATAAATCACAGCAAGGTCCTTTTAGATCCACCTCCTAGAGAAATGCAAATAAAAACAAAAATAAACAAATGGAACCTAATGAAACTTAAAAGCTTTTACACAGCAAAGGAAACCATAAACAAGACCAAAAGACAACCCTCAGAATGGGAGAAAATATTTGCAAATGAAGCAACTGACAAAGGATTAATCTCCAAAATTTACAAGTAGCTCATGCAGCTCAATATCAAAAAAACAAACAACCCAATCCAAAAATGGGCAGAAGACTTAAATAGACATTTCTCCAAAGAAGATATACAGATTGCCAACGAACACATGAAAGAATGCTCAACATCACTAATCATTAGAGAAATGCAAATCAAAACTACAATGAGATATCACCTCACACCAGTCAGAATGGCCATCATCAAAAAGTCTACAAACAATAAATGCTGGAGAGGGTGTGGAGAAAAGGGAACCTTCTTGCACTGTTGGTGGAAATGTAAATTGATACAGCCACTATGGAGAACAGTATGGAGGTTCCTTAAAAAACTAAAAATAGAACTACCATACAACCCAGAAATCCCACTACTGGGCATATACCCTGAGAAAACCATAATTCAAAAAGAGTCATGTACCATGATGTTCATTGCAGCTCTATTTACAATAGCCAGGACATGGAAGCAACCTAAGTGTCCATCGACAGATGAATGGATAAAGAAGATTTGGCACATATATACAATGGAATATTACTCAGCCATAAAAAGAAACGAAATTGAGTTATTTGTAGTGAGGTGGATGGACTTAGAATCTGTCATACAGAGTGAAGTAAGTCAGAAAGAGCAAAACAAATACCATATGCTAACACCTATATATGGAATCTAAAAAAAAAAAAAAGGTCATGAAGAACCTAGGGGCAGCAGAGGAATAAAGACGCAGACCTATTAGAGAATGGACTTGAGGACACGGGGAGGGGGAAAGGTAAGCTGGGACGAAGTGAGAGATTGGCATGGACATATATACACTACCAAATGTAAAATAGATAGCTAGTGGGAAGCAGCTGCATAGCACAGGGAGATCAGCTCAGTGCTTTGTGACCACCTAGAGGGATGGGATTGGGAGGGAGGGAGACGCAAGAGGGAAGAGATATGGGGATATATGTATATGTATAGCTGATTCACTTTGTTATACAGCAGAAACTAACACACCATTGTAAAGCAATTATACTCCAATAAAGATGTTAAAAAAAATGTGGTATACCCTTACAAGGGAATCTTACTCAGCAATAAAAAGGAATGAAGTAATGGCACATGCTACAGCATGGATGAACCCTGAAAATGTGCTAAGGGAAAGACCCAAAGGAGCACATAGTATATGATTTCGTTTATATGAAATGTCTAGAATAGGCAAATGTATAGAAACAGAAGTTAGATTACTGGTTGCCTAGGTCTGGGGTGGTGTGGGGGGATTGGAGGGAAATGGGTAGTAACTAATAATGGATACGAGATTTCTTTTTATGGTGATAAAAATATTCTAAAATTATGGAGATGGCAGCATGGCTCTGAATATATTAAACACCATTGAACTGGACACCTTAAATGGGTGAATTAAGTGGTATGTGAATTATATCTCAATAAAGCTGTTAAAGAAAGTTTTAAAAAAGAAGTAAGGGGATGGACCTGTGACTATGACAGCAACCACAACTGCTGTTTGAACATCTGCTCCTACTATGTGCTTAACTGAGCCAACAAAAGCGGGGAGGCGGACAGAATATATTAGCTCACTTCATGGAAAAGCCCACAGGCATTTCAGGTATGGCTGGATCCAGGACTCAAGCAATGTCAGTGGGGCTTTGTCATGCTCAGATTCGCCTGTACTGCCTTCCTTCTCAAGCAGGTGACAAAGAAGGTCTCAGTAGCTCTAGGCTGCTTCTCTCTTACCATCCCCACCACCCTGGGGAGTACGTTTTTCACCTAGTTTTAGTAAAGGTTTGAGGGAGGGTTCCCATTGACCTGGCTGTGGTCGCCTTTGAATTAATCACCGTGGCTAGCTTTGATGGGCCAGGACTGATGACATGACCTACCCCAGAGCCAAGGGGCATGGTCAGTTTCACCCAAACCACATGGTCCAAAGTGGAAATGGGTGAATCCCCAAAGGAAAGTTGGGATTCTGGGCGGGTATGAGCCGCAGATGCCCACAGTATTGGGCAACACTACACTGCCCAAGTTTGATTCCTGTTTCCTCCACATGCCACTGTGACCTGGGCAAAGTACTTAACCTTTCCATGCCTCAATGTCTTCATCTGTAAAATGGAGATAATAATAGTGTGTCCCTCATAGGACTGTTCTGAGGCTTAAATGAGATGAATTCAGTAAATTCAGACTGGGGGGTGCCTAGCAGACAAGTATTCATTATATTATCTGATACTATCACACACATGCTACAGAGCCATCGCCAGTTACCCGTGTCACTTTTGGGACAGCAAGAAAGTAGATGATAAAAATATCAATTGCTGGTCAAACAGGAGTTTGGGGGCAACTGTGAGGAAATGGGAAGGACAGCCTGGGCACTTCTGAGTGACTGGATCAGGGCTACTTACGGTACCTCTACTTCCCCCAGCAGTGCACCTGCCACTGTGTTGTAACTGCTCAACTCCTCCAGACTGTGAGATCCCTCTTCGATTCTTAGTGGTTATGGGTTTTGAAGTTCATGTAATTTTAGAAAAAGAACACAATCTATAAATATGAAATAGGTAAGAAAATATTTATTGACAAGGAAAAAAATAACTCACCTCAAATTACTGGATACTTGGAGAGTCAAGACCCCTTCCTCTGGAATCTCTTTAGGCAGTTTTCACAGAAATACCTCCCGATTGCACCCTGGCTGCCCCTCACTCACCCCAGAACACTCTAGAACTCCTAATACCTCCCAGTACTCGTAAATCATAGTCAATCTGCATTTGAGCCCAATAAAGATTTTTCAATAAATGTTTGTTGAATGACTAATTGGTCAAATGGCTACACCCCTTATTAATCTTCACAATGGACAATCCACACCCACACAGTAAGAGCCAGATGCTTTTTTTTTTTTCCTTTAAACAATGAAGATCCTGCCAAACTCATGCCTCTGAGATGAGACTGACCTGGGTTAACTCCTGGTTCTGAGTTCTGCCTTGGGTGAATCACCTCCTTTCTTGGAGACTAAATTTTCTCCTCTGTGCAATGGGCATAGTTGAGAGGAATAAATGAGAATGGTCTGGAGCATCTAAGTAGTAACACAGTGCCTAGAACATGTGTCTAATAAATGAACTTTGGTTACTTTTCACTTTTTAGTTATTTATTTAACCAGGTAATACTTCCAAAAACTACAGAGGGGTGAAAAAGTGGGGCTGCTTCCTCCATGTTCCTTTTTCCCCCAAGACGCAACCACAATTACGGGTTGCAAGACAGTTTCAAATTTATAGAAATGCTGTAAGAATAATTCAGAGAATTCCAGTACGCCCTTTACCCAGATTCACCAATTTTTTTTTTTTTTTTGCGGTACACGGGCCTCTCACTATTGTGGCCTCTCCCGTTGCGGAGCACAGGCTCCGGACGCACAGGCTCAGCAGCCATGGCTCACGGGTCCAGCCGCTCCGCGGCATGTGGGATCCTCCCGGACCAGGGCACGAACCCGTGTCCTCTGCATCGGCAGGTGGACTCTCAACCACTGCGCCACCAGGGAAGCCCACTAATATTTATTTTTTGAAACCATTTGAGAATAGATTACAAACATCATGCTCCATGTACCCCTTAAGATTTCAACATATCTTTCCTAAGAACAGGATATTATTTTGTGTAACTAAGCACGGTTACCAAATTCACGAAATTACCTTAATATAATACTTTAAGCTACCATCCATATTCCAATTTTGTCAGTTGTTACAATAACATCCCTTACAGCATTTTTTTTCCCCCTCAAGTACAAGATCCAGTTCAAGACCATGTTTTGTATTTAGTTATTATGTCTCTTTAGTTTTCTGTCATTTGGAATGATTCCTTAGCTTCTCTTTGTCTTTTATGACATTAACACTTTTGAAGAAAGCAGGCCAGTTTTTGCATAGAATGTTCCTCACTTGAGATTTGTTCTCTTAACATAGCTGTGTAACAGATTACCCCAAATTCTGATAGGACCGGAATTCGGAAAGGGGGTAGTAGAGAAGACTTACATCTGGGCCCTCAGCTGGAACACTCAAAGGTCGGGGCTGGAATTATCTGAAGGCTCATTCATTCCTATATCTGGCAGCTGATCCTGGCTGCTGGCTGGGGTTTAGCTGGGGCTGTTGGTTAGAACACCTACACCAGGCCTCTCCATGTGCCCTGAGCTTCCTCACAGTATGCTGGCTGGGACAGAAGGGCAAGCATCCAAGTGAGAGACAGACAGAATGGAGGAAGCCATATTGCCTTTTATGACCTAGGCTTGGAGGTCATGTAGTGGCACCTTCACTGAATTCTATTAGTTGAGGAAGTTACAATGTTCTGCCCAGGATCAAGGCCAAGGAACGTGGACTCCACCTCTAGACAAGACATGTTGATGTCACTTCATTAGAAAAGTATTTGAGATGGGACACATATTGGTGTGACCATCTTTGGAAAGTACAGTCTGCCTCAGTGTGATTTAAGTTATGCATCCCTGGCTGAAATATGGCTTAAGTGATGTTGTATTTGCTCAGGGTATCACATTTGGAGAAACATGATGTCCATCTGCCCCTCCTTGGTGATGTCGATTTTGATTTCCTGGTGAAGGTATACTAGTTCTCCTTGAAACTAATAAGGAATCTACTGGGGGAACAAGTGAAGACCAATGAAATATTTTGTTCCTCATAAATTTCTCCAAGCCCTCAGATTAGCATTCATTGATGATTTTTGCCTAAACCAATCTATGATGGTTTTAAAATACTATATATATTTTTACTCACGTAAGTATATACATTTCTGCACTTAGGATTTATTATTTATTTATTTATTTATTTTGCGGTACGCAGGCCTCTCACTGCCGCGGCCTCTCCCGTTGCGGAGCACAGGCTCCGGACGCGCAGGCTCAGCGGCCATGGCTCACGGACCCAGCCGCTCCGTGGCACGTGGGATCTTCCCGGACCGGGGCACGAACCCGTGTCCCCTGCATCGGCAGGCGGACTCCCAACCACCGCACCTCCAGGGAAGCCCGGATTTGTTTATTTTTTTGTAAAAATTTATCTTGGAGTGCATTCCACCTTGATACAATCTTTTCCAAGGGTAGTTATTATTTTAGTAATGGTGAATCAATTTTATTTTAATGATGGTTGCTCCTGTTCAATTCCTTTGCTGGTTTTCTCCCTGTCTCTCTGACCTTGACCGTGTTGGATGTGCCCCACAGCTTAGGCCTTGGATACCTTCTCCAATCTAATCTCCTGCCTTGAAATACTATCTAAACACTGACTTCCCTGAATGGATGGCTTCAGCCCAGACCTCTGTCCTGAACCTCAGGCCCAGATCTCCATCTGCCCCTTCCACATATCCACTTAGAGATCTGACAGCCATCTCAAAATGGGTATTCCCCAAATCCAGCTCGACTTTCTCCCCACCCAAACTGCCCCAACATGTTTCTAACCATCTTAGTTAATGTCTCCTTCATCCCTCTATTTGCTCAGGCCAAAAATGTGAGCACCTTCTTGGATTCCTTTCTGTATCTCACTGCCTCCTACATCCAATCATCAGCAATTTTTGGGGCACTACTTTCAAAATACATCCAGAATCCATACTCCTCTGTTGATACCATCTCGGGCCAAGCTACTATCATCTCTCACCCAGATTATTGTAGCAGCCTCCTCACCGGTCTCCTTGCTTTCACCTTTTTTCTCAATAACTTACTCTGAAAACAGCAGCCAACATTACGGTAGAATCAGATCATCTCCCTTCTCTGCTCAAATCACCCCATGGCTTCCTTCTCACTTGGAGTAAAAGTCAAAATCCTTACCCTGACCCCCAAGGCAGGGGATCTGGTTCCCTGCAATTTCTCTGACCTCAGCTCCCTACTCTCCTTTCTGGCTGGAACATTCTTTCCTTCTATCCTCACCTGGCCCACTCCCTCTTCTTAAAGTCTTTGCTTAAATGTCACCTTCTCAGGGAGGCATTCCCTGAACACTGTTAAAAATTGCAAACCCCGTCCCCAAACTTGTCTTACACTCTGTGTCTCCATCTCTGCTTAATTTTTCTCCATAGCGTCCATCACCATCTAACATACTATATATTTATTTGTTTATTTATTGTCTATCTCCCTCCACTAATAAGTCAGCTCCAGGAAAACAGAGACCATGTCTGTTTTCTACACAGAGGCATCCCCAGTACCCAGCACAGTGCCTCGGAGGTGCTTAATTAATATTTATTGTATGAATGAATGAAACATCTTTGTACCAACCACAAACCTTGTCAAGAGCTACATACATAGTGTCTGGATTAATGAAATGAAGATTGAACAGCTCTAATCCCAGCTGTAAGATCAATGAAATGAGGCTGCTGTTCCGGTGACTTATGGAAGTTTCCCTGTCTAAACAAGTCTCTCCCAAGGTCCAGGAGCTGATAGCATGGGCAGTCAGGCTGGCTGGCACCAGACTGGACCCAGATGTGGTAATCAGGCCACATCACAGGGAAAGGGGAACTTTGTGGCCAGAGGCTCCAGTGGTAGACGCCAAGCTGAGCATTTGGAAGGGAAGCTGACGCCTGTACCTCGAGCTGAAACAGAAACTGTGGTGGCTGGCAAGGAAGGATGCCCCGACCTGTGCCTTTTGGCCCCTCAGCCACTGCTGGCTTTCTAATACACTACAACTATTTTTTAGAGGGAAATTTTTATTGAAGTGTAACATACATACAGAAAAGTGCACATAGACAAGTGACAGCTCAATACATATTCACAGAGGCAACACACTAGGGTAACTAGCCTCCAGACCAAGGAACAGAAATTTTCCAGTCCCCTAGAAGCCTCCTTCCAGCCTCTATTGCCACCCTGAATAGTAACCATTACCCTGATTTCCAACACCAATGGCTATTTTTACCTGTTTTGAACTCTGTGTGTTGGCACAACACAGCATTAATTCTTTCACGTGTGACTTCTTTGCACAACATTAGGTTTGCAGCAACAGCGTTTGACCCTGCCTCTTCCTCCACAAGCTCATACTGGGAAAGGGGACCTAATAATAACTCACCTCGCTGCTGGTTTCAATGTGCCAGCAATTCCTTGGAGCCTGAAACCCATCTAGTGGGCTGGGGCTGTTACCGCTCCCATTTCACAGATGAGAGCACTGAGGCACAGCCAGGTTAAATAGTTTGCCCAGCTAGGAAGTAGAAGAGTCTACATTTGAACCCAGGTCTGTTTGATCTCTGAGCTCATGTTCTTCCCTATCATACACATTTCTTATCAATAAAATGACCCTCTACTGAGCACCCCCTTTGGGCTGGACATTGTGCATGAGCTTTATGCTCATTGATTTTCCCAGCCCCTGCATGAATAATATGCCTTTATCCCTGCCTGACTGATGAAAACAGGATTCGGAGAGATCACATAGCCATGAAAACAGAGACTTAAACCTTACTGTATTGATTCCAAAATCCAGTGCAGGGTGATATCAGTATCCAGTATTTAGGTATATCTTTCAAATACACCTACTGAGTTTTTCAAAGAAGAGACAACAACAATAGCAGTTGTAGAGCCTCTCTGAGCCAGATGCTTTGGGCAAAGATTATGAATGATTCCCCCCAATATCTGTTCCTTCCCCTCTTCCCTAGTAAGAGAACACCTGATTCTTAGCTGGACACACAGCTTCCCACAGCTTTACCACATATCCCAGGCTTCTTTGCAGCAAGGTGGAGTCATGCGACTAAGTTGTAGCTAATGGAAAGCTCCTCTGCTACATATCCCCTGGACCCACTTCTGCGTCGTGACCTTCACAAGGAATGGGCAATGTTCTTCCCTTCACTGTTCCCTTCCAGCTGGCTGAAATGACAGACATGGTGTTGGGGAGCCGCCTTGGACCATGTGGAAAGGATGCCTCTCTAGGGATGGAGGAGCAACAAGGTAGGAGCCTAGGCCCCACCCCATGGAGCCATTCTGGCCCTGGAGCACTCATACCCCCTCAGATCCAACATAGATTTAAAAAAGAAATGAAAAACTGCTCTCTTCACTGAAGTATACATTTTTGAGTGGTTAAAATGGTGAATTTTGCCTTATGTGCATTTTATCTCAATTACAAAAACAACTTTTCCCTCGTTAAGCCATGGTTATTTGGGGTCTCTAGTTTGTACTTTAATATATAGTATCTTATGTTCATAATCTTTATTTCTTAGATCAGCATCAAGAGAGAGGGAGTATGGTCTCTCCTTCATGGTTGAGGGGCTGAGGCTCAGAGCCGAAGGGATTTGCTCTAAATCAGCACCAGAGTCCACCCTCTGGGACACCAAGTCTTTTTTTTTTTTTTTTTTTTTTTTTTTTTTGCGGTACGCGGGCCTCTCACCGCTGTGGCCTCTCCCGTTGCGGAGCACAGGCTCCGGACGCGCAGGCTCAGCGGCCATGGCTCACGGGCCCAGCCGCTCCGCGGCATGTGGGATCTTCCCGGACCAGGGCACGAACCCGTGTCCCCTGCATCGGCAGGCTGCGCCACCAGGGAAGCCCTGGGACACCAAGTCTTTTGTTCTTTCATTATACTGGGAATTGGCAAACTGTGGCCTGTTGGCCCTTGCAGCTGAAAATGGTTTTAACATTTTTAAAGGGCTGAAGAAATGAGAAGGAATAGGCAGAGAAGAAAAAAGAGAAGGAGGAGGAGGAGAGGAATATGCAAAAGAGGACTTACGTGGCCTACAAAGTCTAAAAGATTTACTATTCAACCCTTTACAGAAAAAGCTTGCTAACCCCTGAATTAACACCATTTTTTAAAAATGCTCAGTTTCTCTGCCTGGGAAATGAGGGATTAAATATTTATTTAATAAAAGCAGGAAGATATGTGTTACAGTCACACACGGCTCTCATGGATTGAGAGAAGAAGCTAGGATGGGAGGATATAAAGGGTTTGCACTGGATAAGCCAACCCGATTTACTGAGAGGCCACGGGCTCCTGGTGGAAAGATGCTGGGTTAAGACAGGAAGCTAGGTTGCTGTTGTCTAACTGAATGACCTTGGGCAAGTCCCTTCCCCTGTCTGGGGTGCTGGTTCTCATCTACACATGGAGAGCTTGGACTACATCTGTCCTCTTGGTTTTATCTACTCGGTATCCAATTCCCCATCCTCTGGTAACAGCACCCCGATTTCCCTGGGAGCCCCCTTCCTTACTCCCTGTTCATATGAAAGAGATGGAGCTAATTCCATCCTTGGCTCCAGGGGAGTACAAATGCCCTAAAGCAGGCAATCAATACCTCATCCCTCTGCCCACAGGGACTGGTTCAGGGATAGGCATGGGCCCCAGGTGGACCAATGAGTCAACCCTCAGGTTTTTTCTGGAGTCGTTGGGAAAGCATTGCTTACTCTCTGCTGGGCTAGACCAGTATGAAGAGAGCCTGAAGCTCAAAGGTGGCCACTATTGAGAGAGTAAGAGAGAGACTGAGTCCTGATGACTTATGAGCCCCTGAATTTAGCTGTACGTGAAGCCGGCATGTCCCGGGACATGTTATTCTCCATGAGCTAAATGTTCTTTTTTTTTTGGCTTAAGTCACTGTAGCAGATGATGTTGATCCTCTGCCCATACCCCCTTGGCAATCATTGTTTTGATGCTCAATGACCTTATGGCTTCCAATTCCCAGCCTCTGTGCTCTCTGTCTGAGGGCTTTGCCCCCCATGAGCATTTAGTACAAACAAACTGAGAATGCTGGGGGGGGGTCACCCTCCCCAATGACTGACAGGAGTCGGTGGGTAAATACCCCGACTCCCTTGCCCACTGAGTGGGCAGTTCTGAATTGTGTTCTACTCTGTGTCCCAGAGTCCCATGATGGGGTTGAGCCTCAGCCGCCTAAAGTGACTACCTGCTCAGTGACTCCCCTTATATTGGCTTCTGTCCCTTCCCCGTCTCACCTACCACTTCCTTCATCAGCGCTTCCCAGAATCATCTCCCAAATGAACTGCTTGCTCACAAATCCTTATCTCAGATCTGCTTCTGCAGGAACCCAACCAAAGCATTTCCTAAGATCGGCTTTTCTGTCACTCACAGCCAAAAGTGCTCTGGCTGACATGCAGTTTAAGCTTTCTTAGAAAATCTTTGGCTCATAACTATATTTCTCTAACGTGCTTTTCAGCTGAAAAGCAGTACATGCACTGACGTATGGTGGGCCCCAATAAGAGAACCCCTGCCCCGATGGCCCCGGGACAGCTCGGTGACCCACCCTGCCCACTCCCTCTCCCTCACACAACATCCTTTCTCCAAGCCCAGTCATTCCGAGGCCCCAGCCAGCTCCCCTGGCAGCCCTAGGAGACAGCCCCAGTTCCTTCCTAGGACTCTCTTTCATCTACAAGGCCTGCCAGTGATAAGACATTCCACGTTGTCTTCCTGTCCCTGACCTTTGAAAGAAAGGTAACCGTCTAGGGCTTGTGATGTTACCACTTGGGGATAAAAGCAGTGGGAACAGGGAGGTTCCTAACAGGTCATCATTCATTCATTCATTCAACCGATATTTATTGAGTGCGTGCACAAGGCATTTTAAATTGCAAACAACAGAATCAACTAGAGCTAGCTTAAGGAACAAGGGATTTATTAAAGGTATTAGGTGGTACCACAGTTGCTAAATAACCCCACTGTAGCCAGGAGCATCAAAGCCAGGAGAAATAAAAAACTTCACCGCTGAACTATTCCAACAGAAACATCTCTGCTGCCTCTGCTACGTGCTCAGGACTTAGGGAGCTAGGGGCTGGCAGCTAGAACTCCACTATTATTCCCTAGAAGGACCAGATATCTCCACCATTGTGCTTGCCAGAAGATTCTACCACTTGGCATCCCCACAGCTTATTTTTGCCTCTAAGGCTTACCAGGGGAAACTGGACCACATGAATCACTCCTGCTTCAAAGAAGTCTGGGAAATCTAGTTTCTCATTTTCTAGCTGTTACCGTACAAGAAGCCACGTTACCAGGGGATTGGGACAAGTGTTGAGTGAGCCAGACTGTAATGCCTGCCACAGGCCACCAACAGTGATAAAGTCAGAGGAGTTCCCTGCTTTCCAAGAGCTCACTGTTGAGAGAGGCAGACCAACACTAAAGAATTAATTCCAGGAGGGATAAGCATTACTTAAGGGACATGTTTTCAAAGTTATGAGAACACAGACCAGGAGGACCTAACCCATTCCTACAGGGTCTCCTGAAAGAGGTGTCACTGTATATGACTGTGAAGGTGTTTAGAGGCTAACCAGGTAAAATAAGAGCAGGAGGAAGCAGCATTTCAGGCAAAGGGAAAGGATGTGCAAAGGCCCAGTGGGAGGGAAGGTGAGGGGTATGGGTGGAATTGAGAGAAGGAAAGTTGATTGGAGAATAGAGAACAGGGGGCAAAAGGGGAATGAGATAGAGGGGTGGGAAGGGAAAAGGCCATGACCTTGTAGCCCATGTTGAGGAGTTCAAACTGTCTCCTAGGGGCAATGGTGAACCACTGAAGACTTTTGAGCAGGGCAGTGACATAAAAATAACTGTTAATGTTTACTGAGCACTTATTCAGTACTAAACCTTTCCCTAAGCTCTTAACATGTATTATTTACTATATATTTGCAATAATCCTATAGGTTAAGTTCTACGGACCATGACCATAAGTTTCTCTGCCTCTCTATGCCTCAGTTTCCATTTATACACAATGGGAGTAATAACAGAATTTACCACAAAAGGTTACTATGAGGATTATAATGAGGGTTTGGCACATGGGGAACTGTGTCTGTATTAGCTTTTGCAACTATTGTTCCCATGTTGCAGATGAAAAAGCTGATGCCCAGAGAGATTAATCAACTTGCCTGACATCATACAGCTAATAAGCAATAGAATGGACGGAACAGGGGTGGGGAGGCTGGGAGGTGCTCGTGAGCATGGAGAAGCCATTTCTGGACCACCCACTGGGGCCCACATGGTCAGCCTCTGCTCTGATCGGTTGGTGCCCAGGTCATATTTCAATATCACCTCTGGTATTACTATACATATAATGTTGTTTTGTGACTTTAATATTTACATAAATGGTATCATACTAAGAGTTTACTTCTGAAAGTTTCTTTTCTCATTCAACATTATATTTTTAAGACCTCTTTAGATCTAGTTTATTCATTTTTGCTGCTCACTGATATTCCTTTCTGGGGATATGTCACAGTTTGTTATATCCACTCACCTGCTGACACCTATACTGTCGATATCACTTTTGGCCTATTATGGGTAAAGCTATCCATCCTTACAGGTGTGAGAGCTTCTCTACGGTGAATACCTGGAAGTGGGATTGCTGGTCACAGGGTGCACGCCTTTCAAATGCCAAACTGCTGTCTATGAAAGTTTCTGTTTCCCACTTCCTCACCAATAATAATACCACCATCACATATGGCGCTAAGTCTGTGCCAAGTACCTTTCTCAACATTTAACATGAAATAGCTCATGTGACCCTCCTAAGAAACTTTGAGTTAAAGACGATTCTCATCCCCATTCGACAGATAGAGAAATGGAGGCACAGAGAGGTGAAGTAACTAGTCCCAAATCACCCAGCTAGGAATGGCAGAGCATGGTACCAACCCGAGGAAGCTGGTTCCAGAGCCTGAGCTGTTAACCACTCCTCTACAGTTTGCTGGTTTTTGATTTTCAAATTGTTGCCAGTCCACAGCTGTGAAATGTCTCTAAATGTTTTAACCTGCATTGCCTGCTTTGGAGGGACCTTGAGGCTCTTGCCATCCATTTGTTGGCTAGTCAGATGTCCTCTTTGGAAAAATGACTCTTTATAGACTTGGCTGCCCCTGAATTTCTGATCTTCAAAGCAAATGTTCCTGGAAGCCAGAACTCCAGGCAGGGCCTGGCACAGAGTAGACACTTGGTAAAAATGTACCGACTACCTGGTAGTGTCTCTCACCTGCCCTTCCTCTTAGAAGCCGGATGCTAAGTAATAAAACTTCTGCTTGGATTACTGGCTGATCATCTGTGTTTTGGGCACATAAGCAGCTCCCTGTCCCCAAAACCATTTCCCCCTCTTGTGATCTGACTCTAGTCTACCTCCCTGACCTCATCTCCTTCGACTCCCCCTTCCCTTGTTTCTCATGAACCCCACTGGCCATCGTCCCATCCCTTCCGTCAGCCAACTTCACTCCCACCTCAGGGCCTTTGCATATGCTATTCCCTCTGCCAGGAACACTCTTCCAGTGGTGGCTCCATCTCATCCTTCTTGCCTTGGCTCAAACGCCACCACCTCAGAACGGCTTTCCTGACTCCCCAGAGGAAATAGAGGCATGAAGGGATTAAGCATAATTGTCAACAATTATACAGCTGGAGTATTGGTAAGATTTTAAAATTATGTTATCTTACTATGTGCCTATATTTCCAATTTTTTTCTAAAGTGGTGATGTATTCCCTACATGAATTTTTTTAACCCCAATTTAAAATTAATTAAGAGCCAATCCTGAGAGGACAAATGAGTTTCTGGGGTTCTATTTCCCAATCCTCCTGGCTCAATACTTCAGCAGGGCTGAAATAAGATCCTAGCATTTTGCAACCTTCAGGATTTCCTTACTCCCCAATCCCACTCCTATCCCCTTCCACTTGACTATTATCTGCCCTTGGCTCTGAATCATAAACTTGAAAGGAAAGCCTCAGATCCAAAAGCCTCTCTGCTAAACAACCTCCCCTCCCTTGTGAATGTTTCTGATCTGCAAAATGGGGATAATAAAAGCACTTATTTCACAGGGTAGTTAGGAGGATTCAGCATCATGGTGCTCAAAAAATATCTAGCAGGAGGACGGCTACTACTGTGGGGAAACCACACTGTGAGATGAGTCTGGAATCAGACAAACCTTGGATTAAAGCCTGGCTTGCTGTGTGACCTTGAGCAACTCACTTGATCTCTCTGAGCTTCAGTTTCCCCATCCGTGAAATAAAGATTTAAAAATCCATACTAAGTCCATTAGCATGCCTTTTGCTAGAAAAAAGGAGCCAATAAAACACAAATTGGCTTAACTAGAACAGGCTATCCTGCTTCCCTCACAGGATGTCCAGGTCAGGCCAACTGTAGGACAGAGGTAGTTCTAGCAACCTAATGATATCAAGGACTCAGGTTCTTTCCGTCTCTCTGTTCTTCCATCTACAGTATTGGCTTCTGCCTGAGGCTGGTTCTCCTTGTCATCGTAGGATGACTGTCAAGAGCTATCAGGGCTACAGGCATTCTCTTTCATGTCCGGTAGGAAAAGAGGGTCACTTCCAGACCCTCTCCTGAAAGTGAGGAAGAACTTTCCAAGAAGCCTCTGGCAAACGTCTCCTCACTTCTCATTGGCCAGACTTGGGTCACATGCCCATTCCCAAACCAATCTCTGGCAAGGGGATGCAATTCCCATGATTGCCTTACATTAATTGGGTCCCAGGCCTGTGGCTGAGCTGGAATGGATATCAAGGAGTCAACTACAACTGTCCATTACACCTGCCTCAAAGGGTTGCAGAGGGAATGAAATGAGATCGTGCTTGCAAAACCTAGCACTCCGTAGGTGCTCAACTAATAATAGTTCTTATTACAATGATTATCAACATCATGATCATCATTTGGGGGCTTTGGCATTAGACAGACTTTGATTAAACAGCAGTTCCTCCACTTCTTAGTTGTGTGGTCTTATGAAAGCTGCTAAGCTTCAAATCTACTCTGTAAAATGGAAGTGGTAAGTGTTCCTATCCCGTGTCATTACTGTGTGGCAAAAAGTTAATCATGCATTGTTTTTTTTTTGGCCTTCCCAGTAGCAGCTTGGGTGGTCCTTTCCCCTCCTCAGTAGATGTGCTCCAGGTGAGGGAGGCTCCCTTTTGTCTCCGGGAGTAGATGCATTATCCTCACCTGGATTCCTGCACCCCTCAAGCCATTGTGACTGGCTCAGGGAAAGCATGTGATCCACAGTGAACCAATGACAGGCAGCACTAATACTCTGCTGGTGTTGCCAGGGAAAGGGGTGCTCTTCTCTCCCTAGGATCGCTGAGCTGGGAGGACAGAAGCTGAAGATGTCTTGGTCACCTCATGGGAAGAGCCTGCCTGAGAGTGAAGCCAACAGAAGGGAAAGCAGAGATGGGAGATGAAGAGAGACACAGGCCTGTTGACACTGTTGAGCTCCTGAATACAGCCATGCCTGAACCAATTATATCGCTGGACTTTTCCTTATGTGAGCCAATAAATTCTCCTTTAAACTAGTTTGAGGTTCTGTTACTTGCAGTGATGAGTTTGGAGTCCAGCCCAGTTTGGCTTATGTGGGGAATCAGAAAAGGAGATAGTCCTCTGAGGGCTGGACCATACCTGCCTGAATCAGCTTAGTGTCTTGAGAATTTTTCCCAGGCCAATGCATAGAATAGAACTCCAGAAATATCTGGAGTTAAAATCAGAAATATTCTGATGAGTATCTCTCTGGACTTTTCCTCTATGCTTATAGTAAACAGACATATATACACACATAGAGGAATATGTTTTACAAAAGTGGAATCACACTATGTTTTCAATTCAAACACCACCTCCTTAGAGAGGCCCTCCATGACCACCCCATCTAAGTAGCTCCGCCTCCCTCCCACTCTCTTCCATTAAAACAGTGGACGTCAGATTGGCACTTGAACCCACACGCTGGGACTCGAACCCAGCCAAAACCCACAGTCTTTTAATTGAGATCACACGCCTCTTTTCAGGACTTAATGAAGCTTGATGTCTCATCACAGAAAAAATTCAGTGAGAGACAAACTGATAGATAAGAAGTGGATTTATTTAGAGAGAAACACACTCCACAGACAGAGCGTGGGCCATCTCAGAAGGCGAGAGTGGCACCAGAGTATGGGGTTGTCAGTTTTTATAGAGGTGGGTAATTTCATAGGCTAATGAGTGGGAGGATTATTCCAGCTATTTTGGGGAAGGGGGTGGAGATTCCCAGGAATTGGGTCACTGCCCACTTTTTGACCTTTATGGTTGGCCTTGGAACTGTCATGGCGCCCGTGGGTGTATCATTTCACTTGCTGATGTGTTGCAATGAGCATATACTGAGGCTCAAGGTCTAGTGGAAGTTGATTCATCTGCCATCTTGGACCTGTTTGGTTTTAATCAGTTTATGTCCTGTCCTCAGGCTGTTATTCTTTTAAAGGTTGTGCCCTGCCCCTTCCCCTCCTGTTTCAGCATCATAACAATTTTCATTACCTAAATTAACTTTGTTTTCTTGTTCTCTCTTTCTCTTCTTCCAGAATTTCTGCTCTACCAGGGCAGGGGTTTTTCTCCGCTCACCACTGCTGTGTCCCTAGTGCCTTGAACAGACTGGCTAAGAATTCAATACCTACTTGTTGAATAAATATCATTCTGTAGTTGGTTTGTTTATTTTCATTGAGTGGTGTGATCACAAACATCTTTCCAGGGTGATAGATACGAATCTGTCTCGATCTTTGAGACGAACCATGGAATTCTGTTGATTGGATGGGCCACGTTTGTTTCCCAACTCTGTTGAATGACTGTGAGTGAAGTAAATGGCCAGATGAACCAGGGGTTTTGTGAGTCAGTACCTCCTCCCCTGCAACAAAGTCAGACAGGGGGAAGGAGAACCCACGCAGCCTTTAACAGGCTGATTCACAGAGAGAAAAGTTAAGCAAACAAGGGTAACTTCGTGTTCTAGCAAGAATTTCCCAGGAAAAACAGTCCTCAAACACAAAAGGCAAGGACAGGCAAATAACTCATTGATTGCCTCTGCAGTGGAGGGTGGAGTTGTTTATTAATTCCCCCACCCCCAAATGGAATTAACTTAAAATTTTTTTTTCTGGTTACAAAAGTAGTATGTAATAATAGGCTTATTATTATGAAAATTTTTTTTCAGACAATACAGAAAAGCATGAAGAAGAGAGTGAAAAACAGTTATAATTTTAGAGCAGTTTATAAATTATCTCAGATTTTTTCAATGCATAGAAATATGTTTAAATCCTAAAGTCCATTTGTGCTTTTTTTTTTAAATTAAACAGTAACAGCTAAGACTTAATGAATACTTACAATGCTTGTGCTAGCTGCTCTCGGTGTATTACTTCATTTTATCCTAACAATAGTTCTCTATATGATAAGCACTATTATTAACCCTACCTTACAGATGGGGAAACTGAGACCCAGAGAGGTGAAGTGTTTTAGCCAGCATCATACAGCCATAGGTAGTCAAGCTGGGATTCAGACATAGGTGGTCTGCCTTCAAGGTCCATGACCTTAACCACTATACTACATCACCAAGGCAGAGCACAGGCCCTTTCCTAAGTTAATATCCATACATGTGAGTCATTTTCAGTGTCTGCATTTACTCTTCCATTAACGAATAATTGGAATGTTTCTACTTTTCTCCTATTAGGAAACAGAGAGGAATTACCCTTTTGGTCTTTAAACGAAGTTAAAAACAAACAAACAAACAAAAAACAAAACTGTGGTTAGATGTCACAACAACCAGTATTTCCAACCCAGGAGAAGCAAAAAAAGGAGTGCAGCATCACTTGGAAGCAGTTGCCCCATTAGGAATACATATATTATCTGGGGAGGGGTTATTTTAATTTGAGAAACATCTAAATATGTACCTGGCATCATTCTAAGACTTCATGAATATTAGTTCATTTAATCTAAAAATAATACTCTGAAATACATACTGGGGAAACTGAGGCACAGGGAGGGTAACTTGCCCCAGGTGACAGTGGCGGTGCTGGGGTTTGGACTCTGGAAATTTGACTCCAGCATCTGGTTTCTTAACTCCTATTCTAATGGGCCTCTCGGTCTACCAGCTGGCCCAAGTGATCCAACCAGCCCTGGGGTCCTGAGAGCAAGCCTGCATTTAGTGGCGGACTGCAGGCAGCAAGGTGAATATCTTTTTTTTTTTTTTTTTTTTTTTTGCGGTACGCGGGCCTCTCACCGCTGTGGCCTCTCCCGTTGCGGAGCACAGGCTCCAGACGCACAGGCTCAGCGGCCATGGCTCACGGGGCGCAGCCGCTCTGCGGCATGTGGGATCTTCCCGGACCAGGGCACGAACCCGTGTCCCCTGCATCGGCAGGCGGACTCTCAACCACTGTGCCACCAGGGAAGCCCTTTTTTGTCTTTTAAACTACATCCAGCTCAGAGTTCTTAGGTCCTAAGTCCATGCAGGCTCTGCTGTGTTCCATGCTCAGGGTCTCACAGGCTGAAGTCTAGACAGCAGCCTGTCTAAATCCTTATCTGGAGGCTCTGGGAAGAATCCACTTCCAGCCTCATTTAGGTTGTTGGCAGAATTCAGTTCCTTGTGGTTGTAGGACTGAGGTCCTGATTTCCTTGCTTTTTGGTCATGGAGGCTATTCTCTGTGCAATTAGATGCTTCCCGTATTCCTTGTCCCATGGTCCCTTCCACTTTTTATTTAAGGTGACTATCTTAACTGTCACACAGATTTGTCTTGAATAAGAACCAAAGGGACAGGGAAACCCCTTAGTAACTGGTACTCAGTTGGGACTTATCTTTTGTTTCAGTCTTGGTTGGGGCCTCTGTGCTGGTGTGAGGTGTCCCTTTCTGGAGAGAGCTGGATCGTGTCTGCTGGGCCAAGAATGGGGAGACTTCCCCAAACCAGCCTACTAAGTCTTGGCCCATCACCCTCCTTGGGGATGCATGAGGGAAGACTTGAAGACTACTTAGGAAAAAATAAAGATTAGAGAGAGTTTCCTTGGAGAGGATTTTTTGTGCTACTGTGTGCATAACACCTAATAGGTGCTTAATCCATATTTAATGACTTATACTGGCACTATTCTAGGTATTAGAGCTTCTGAGGGTCTAAAGGGGATGATAGATAATAAGGAAGCAAATTTTTATAAGAAACAGAATATTATGATAAGTGAAAGAAGGCAGACACAAAAAGGCCACGTATATGATTCTATTTATATGAAATGTTCAGAATAGTTAATCCATAGAGACAGAAAGTAGGTTGGTTTCTACTGCCAGGGATGGGGGCAGGGGAGAGTGACTGCAAACAGGTACAGGGTTTCTCGTTGGGGTGATGGAAACGTTTGGGAATCAGACAGTGGTGATGGTTGTACAACATAATAAATAGATTAAAAGCCATTGAAGTGTATGCTTTTGAATGCTGAATTTTATGTTAAATGAATTATATCTCAACAATAATTTTAAAACATTTTAAAAAGAGAAAACCAGGATAATTTCACATGGTGATATGTGCATTGAAGACAAGAAAGTAAAATGTTGCAAGAGATAGTAGCTGGCTGGGGTAAGCGGGCAGAGTGGTTCCTGAAGGCCCCTCTGAGGAAGTGACATTTGTGATGGAACTTGAATTATGACTAGGAGGTACTATATAAATATCTAGAGGAAGGGAAATGAAGGATCAGCCTGTGCAAAGGTGCTGAGCTGGGGATGAGCTTGCCACATTCAATGAATTGAAGCCCACTGAGTTGGGGTGCAGAGGAAAAGGTACAAGAGAAGGTCAGAGACCGCTGCAGGGGCAAGAGGCAGACCAAACTGGGCACTGTAGATAACTAAGAGGACTTCGGGTTTTGTTCACAGTAAAATGAGGGGCCATGGGATGGTTTTGAGCAAAAGAGTAATGTGATCTGATGAATGCTTAAAAAGGATCACTTGGACTGCTATGTAAAGTAAATAGCAGGTGAGTAAAAGTAGAAGCATAAAATGTATTCATAAGTAACACCCTTTGACACCGTGCTGTGACTAGGAACATTCAGTCATCTTTCACAAACTAGAAATATGCCAGCTTGTCATATTTATTTAAAAACAGGAAGTCAAGGCCATGGTTATTTTGATATTTCTCTCTGTGACACTGCCTCACCTCCCTATTCTGTGAGTCACCAAGCTCTGTCAATTCTTCCTTCCCTGCCCACCCCGCTTCACCTTTGTATCCTTTTCACTCTCCTCACTTTGAGACCTGGTGACAGATGGAAACACTGGTTTCCAGGCTGCCTCTGGGCAGACCTTTTTTTCTTTCTCCCTTTAAAAAAATTTTTTTTCTCACTTCATACCATATGTTATTTGCAGACAAAAATTATTAAAATAATGACAAGTAAGAAAAAGGGGGGAAATTATCCATGGTCCACAATGCAGAGATAGCCATTATCAAAACAACATTTTAATATATGGCATGCCTGTCCTTTTTTATTTTTTGGTTTTAGATTTTATTTTATCAAGGTTATACATGAATTGAAAAGTCAAATATTCTAAAAGCAGAAGTCCCCACTTCACTTCTTCCTCCCATTTCCCCCTCCCCAAAGGCAACGACTTCAACTACTTTAAGCTAAATTTTTTATATTTAATTCCATGTCTCTAAATAACATGCTTCTATTGATTGCCACTTCTAAATTTTTCAGTTTTCAGAATAATCTGCTTTCCCTCTCTAGGATCTGAGGGTTCTGCTCTCTTTCCTTCCCTACACTTGGCCCCAGCACATATGTATATGCCCTTCCCACTCCCCCATCCTCTCATGATAGGTATATGGTAATTTTGGTGAGATCAATATTTACTAATTACATAATTGTGACATTCACCACTGAGCACCATGGTAAACTATGATGTCCTTTTGCTTTTCCCCACAGCGTTTTTGTTTTTTATATTGTTTGTTTTGTTTTGTTTTTTTAGTTTATTTATTTATTTTGTTTTTTGCTGCATTGGGTCTTTGCTGCTGCACGCAGGCTTTCTCCAGTTGCGGCGAGCATGGGCTACTCTTCGTTGCAGTGTGTGGGCTTCTCATTGCGGTGGCTTCACTTGTGGAGCACAGGCTCTAGAGCGCAGGCTCAGTAGTTGTGGCACCTGGGTTTAGTTGCTCCATGACATGTGGGATCTTCCCGGACCAGGGCTCGAACCCGTGTCCCCTGCATTGGCAGGCAGATTCTTAACCACTGTGCCACCAGGGGAGTCCCACTTTTGTTTTTTTTTAAAGCTGATTATTGTCTTGTTCTCTGACCCCACCCAAGCTGACCTAATTTTCTCAGTATTTGTTATCAACTCCAAACTCTTTGCCAGGGGTGCAAGTATCCTCTCAACTCCTTCTAATGCCTCAGAAACTCTATGTGTTCACCTTCTTAAAGAAATGTCCCTGGAGTCTTCAGACCTGCTGGAATCTAACCTGTTACCGACTCTGGTGCACAGCTGTCATCCTAGGATGTCCATTCACCATCATCTGGGGATTCCATCTGCTTCTCCCCTGTGCTGTGTTTCTGTTTCCTGTGTCTTGTTCTTCCTTGTCTCACCACAAACACACACACCCTTTTTGATGTAGCCAAAAAGTTCAGCCTCCAGTAAGTCCCTGAGAAAGGGTGTGTGGGAAGTAGAAAATTTTCAACTTCCCATATCTGAAAATGGTTTTATTCTATCTGCTCCCTTGATGATTGTTTGGCTGGGTATAGAATTCTATGTTGGAAATCATTTTCCCTCAGAATTTTGAAGGCATTAATCCACTACCTTCTTATGTCTGAATTTTGGTGAAGAAGTCCAAAGTTATTCTGCTCTTGATACTTTGAAGTGACCTATTTCTCCTTCTCTTCACAAATTAGTTCTTGGTATTTCAAAATTTCACAGTGATGTGCCTTGCTATGGACCTATTTTTCTCCAGCATGCTGGGCACTCAGTAAACACTTTCAGTCTGGAAACACATGTCCTTTAGTTTTGGAGAATTTTTGTGAATTATTTTATTGATGATTCCCCCACCCCACCCTGTTTCTCTTCTTTCTCGATAAAATGCCTATTTTTCAAATGTGGGATTTTTTAGACCGGTCCCTGAAACAACGTATCTTTTCTCTCCTATTTTCTATCTTTGTCTTTTTGTCCTACTTTCTGAGACAAACTCTCACATTTATCTTCCATCTCTTTTATTAAATTTTTAATATCTCTGCTTTTAATTTCCAAGAAGCCCTCTTTGTTCTCAAAATATTCCTATTTTTAATAGCATCTTGTTCTTGCTTCAGGGTAACTCTCTGAAAAGTTGTTTTTGATTTTTTTTTTTAGTTTTTGTTTTTCCTTCCTGCATTATCTGTTTTCTTTAGTTACTTTTCTCTATTTGCTTTGTTCTCAATTTTTCATTTAAGAGGGTACGCTCAGATGTCTGATATTTCTTGATTTTCTGCTCATATTTAAGAGTAGGGGACCAAGAAGCTGATCATTGTATATATTGGGAAGTGGGCTGTTGACACTGAACTGGACCATTTGTTGGGAACCCCCCTGATGTTAAAATATCTTTAGGTGATTCCTCTGAGTCTAGCCAGATTTTCTGGAGAAGATTCTTCCAGTCTCCTACCTGGAATGGAATGGCCTGGGAAAGACCACTACATACAATTTGCCTGACCCCTGGATGTGAGCAATGGGGCCAGCCCTGCAGATGTGGCAAAGGACTGGAATAGGGTATCTCAGCGTGCAGGCCCCAAAACAGCCCCCAAAAGTATATCCATGTTAAATTCCTGGAACCTGTGAATGGTATCTCATTTGTGAAAAAGGTTCTTTGTAGCTGTGATTAAGTTAAGGCTCTTGAGATGAGGAGATAGTTCTGGATTATTCAGGTGGGCCCTAAGTACCATCAAAAGTGTCCTTATAAGAGAGAGGCAGTGGGAGATGAGAAGCGTAGAGGAGAAGACAATGTGAAAACAGAGCAGAAAGAGATATGTCCACAAGCCAAGGAATGCCGACAGACACCAAAAGCTGGAAGAGACAAGGGATGAATTCTCTCCCAGAGCCTCCGGAAGGAGGATGGCCCTGCTGACACTTTGATTTCAGCCTTCTGGCCTCCAGAACTATGAAAGAATACGCTTCTATTGTTTGAAGCCACAAAGTTTGTGGTAATTTGTTACAGCAGTCCCAGGGAACTAAACACAAGATTTCACTTAATCCTCCTGTTTTCAATATAGTACCTCTGCCTGAAAACGTGCTGGGGTCCCCAAGCCCAGATACTCTGTTTTACTGTCTCCAAAGAATAAACCTGCAGACTTTTGCAGAGGTAGGTGGCCAGTTACCTAGAGTCGGGTTGGGGCTGGGAGGATCTGCAAATCTGACTGCTCCTCAAACAGACTTTTAGGGAATTTCCTTTATTTCACATCCTCCTCTCTGCTGCCCACTCCTATCCCCAATTTTACTTTCAGGAATTGGTACCACCAATTCCAGAGCCTTTGGGAGGGATTTTGGGGGATAAATCACGTTGGCTTTGACTTTCCCCTCTGCTGCCGGAGGATTGGGTTTTCTCAGTTCTGCCGATTAACCCATCTGCTTTCTGTTCTCCAAAATGCTCTCACTCTTGTCTCCTCTCCCGTTCTCCAGTCCTTAACGGTTTATGCCTTTAAAAAAAATAATAAATCCCTTTACTGTCAACCTAGCGGAACCAAGGGGTAAAGCAAAAGTAGAAGTGTGCGCTTAGCTGGCTGTTTTCCCAAAAGTCTCAATGGGCTAATCTTAAAATGACGCTCTGTACCTCTGCTGAAATCCCACTTCCTCTTTCCCCAGGGGTCCATGCCTAACTCATCTCTCCATTCCCTGTGCCAAGAATGGGGCCTGCCACATGGTAAGCACAGAGATGATTTTTTTTTAACAGGATCATCCTCAGCAGTTGTTACCAAGTGTGATTACGATAAGAAATTTTTTTTTTTTTGGCCGCACCACATGGCATGCAGGACCTTAGTTCCCTGACCAGGGATTGAACCCATGCCCCCTGCAGTGGAAGTGTGGAATCTTAACCACTGGACCGCCAGGGAAGTCCCTACCATAAAAACAATTTTCTTTTAACATCTTTATTGGAGTATAATTGCTTTACAACGGTGTGTTAGTTTCTGCTTTATAACAAAGTGAATCAGCTATACATATACACATGTCTCCATAGCTCCTCCCTCTTGCGTCTCCCTCCCACCCTCCCTATCCCACCCCTCTAGGTGGTCACAAAGCACTGAGTTGATCTCCCTGTGCCATGCGGCTGCTTCCCACTAGCTATCTATTTTACATTTGGTAGTGTATATATGTCCATGCTACTCTCTCACTTCGTCCCAGCTTACCCTTCCCCCTCCCCGTGTCCTCAAGTCCATTCTCTAATAGGTCTGCATCTTTATTCCAATCCTGCCCCTACGTTCTTCATGACCATTTTTTTTTTTAGATTCCATATATAGGTGCTAGCATATGGTATTTGTTTTTCTTTCTGACTTACTTCACTCTGTATGACAGACTCTAGGTCCATCCACCTCACTACAAATAACTCAATTTCAGATTTTTTTATGGCTGAGTAATATTCCATTGTATATATGTGCCACATCTTCCTTATCCATTTATCTGTCGATGGACACTTAGGTTGCTTCCATGTCCTGGCTATTGTAAATAGAGCTGCAATGAACATTGTGGTACATGACTCTTTTTGAATTATGGTTTTCTCAGGGTATATGCCCAGTAGTGGGATTGCTGAGTCGTATGGTAGTTCTATTTTTAGTTTTTTAAGGAACCTCCATACTGTTCTCCATAGTGGCTGTATCAATTTTCATTCCCACCAGCAGTGCAAGAGGGTTCCCTTTTCTCCACACCCTCTCCAGCATTTATTGTTTGTAGATTTTTTGATGATGGCCATTCTGACTGGTGTGAGGTGATACCTCATTGTAGTTTTGATTTGCATTTCTCTAATAATTAGTGATGTTGAGCATTCTTTCATGTGTTTGTTGGCAATCTGTATATCTTCTTTGGAGAAATGTCTATTTAGGTCTTCTGCCCAGTTTTGGATTGGGTTGTTTGTTTTTTTGTTTTTTTCTGTTTTTTTTTTTTTGTTGTTGTTATTGACATAAAAACTCTTGAAGGGAGTGTCTTAGTTTGCCCAGATGCAGAAGTGGAGAATTAAGACAGGGAAGACAGAGAAGTCAGTGTAGGTTACGTTGTTTGTCAATTATATCTCAATATATATATATTTAAAGTCTATAGGGAGAACATAAACAATCTTAATTTCAGGACTCTGAAATTAATATGACTGTAAACTTCACAGACACAGAAAACAGACTTGTGGTTACCAAAGGGACAAGGTGGGGAGGGATATATTAGGAGTGTGGCATTAACAGATACACACCACTATATATAAAATAGATAAGCGACAAGGATTTATTGTATAGCACAGGGAACTATATTCAATATCTTGTAATAACCTATAATGGAGAATAATCTGAAAAAAAATATGTATAACTGAATCACTTTGCTGTACACCTGAAACTAACACAATATTGTATATCAACTACACGTCAATTAAAATATGATTGTAAACTTGTTCAGAGTTTCATTTATAAACTGTATTTTAAGAGTATGTGTTTTTTATTAAAATACAATTAGGGGACTTCCCTGGTGGCGCAGTGGTTAAGAATCCGCCTGCCAATGCAGGGGACACAGGTTCGAGCCCTGGTTCGGGAAGATCCCACATGCCACGGAGCAACTAAGCCTCTGCGCCACAACTACTAAGCCTGAGCTCTAGAGCCCGTGAGCCACAACTACTGAGCCCACGAGCCACAACTACTGAAGTTCATGAGCCTGGAGCCCGTGCTCTGCAACAAGAGAAGCCACCGCAACGAGAAGCCCGTGCACCACAACGAAGGGTAGCCCCCTGCTTGCCACTACTAGAGAAAGCCCGTGCTCAGCAATGAAGACCCAATGCAGCCAAAAATAAATAAATAAATAAATAAATAAAATACAATTAGGAAGAAAGTTATTTTTGGCATTGTTTACTATACAGAATGTTAATGTTTATCAAATATATCCTTTCATTTCCTATGTATTCAAAGCCTTCTATAATCTAAAAAACAAATTAAATGTTTATAGAATTTAAATAATGAGTTACTAAACATCACTATACTCTAAAAATAAAAAATAAACTTTTCCAATTCTCTGTGTACTTCACAAAAATTGTTTATGAATTAGACAGTGAAGTAAGTCTCTGTGAAGTCAAAAAGCAGAAAATGTTTAGTATATACTACTGAGTAAAAATATAATAAAATTGGAAATAAGTAACAAAAGTTACATTTAACACTCAATAAGTAGGAAATTCTAAAACACTCCCTAAGTAAATCTTGTCTCAAAGAAGAAACTACAATGAGAGTATCATGGGTGAAAACTCATGAGATATCCTCAAAGCAGATTTTCAAAACAAAGTTAAACTCCTGAATGTTTATATCATCCAAGCATAAATACATAACACACACACACACACACACACACACACTGTCCTCCCTTGGTATCCTTGGGGGGATTTGTTCCAGGACCCCTCATAGATACCAAAATCCATAGAGGCTCAAGTCCCTTGTATAAAATGGTGTAGCATCTGCATCTAACCAAGCATATCCTCTGGTATACTTTAAATCATCTGTAGATTACTTTAATACATAACATAATGTAAATGCTATGTAAATAGTTGCCAGGGCACAGCAAATTCAAGTTTTGCTTTTTGAAACTTTCCGGAATTTTTTTTTAAATAGTTTTGATCTGCAATTGGTTGAATCCGAGGAGGCAGAACCCAAGGATATGAAGGGGGGCTGGCTGTGTGTGTTTGTGTGTGTGTGTGTGTGTGTGTGTGTGTGTGTGTGTGTGTTCAAGTGGGTCACCATTGAGGGCAGCTGAAGCTTACTCCCACTGAGGGGTTCCAGGAAACTAGAATATGACCGCAGAATTGCCCCACACGAGGGGCAAAGGATTGGGGGTGTTTATCCTCCAACTCTTTCGAGTTACTGGTTGAGGGGTGCTCTGATAGCATCAACTCCCCAGCACAGCTGGCTTGTACTGTGCTGAGAAGAAGCCCTTAGGCAGCAGTAAGACCCTCCAAGACGTTATGAGCAGGCACTAGCAGAGTCTGGTAAGGGTAGGGGAGAGCCAAGAAGAAATTCAGATTCCCAGGCACCATGCCCAAGCTCCAGCAGGTCTGTAATAGGACTGGAATCCGTACTTTTTCACAAAATCTCTCAGCAGTACATACTGCACCTGACTCCACTGAATTCTACAAGCCCAATTTTTTCATTTGTGCCTGGTAATTCTAGTGCTTATTACCTGCTAAGTGGCCAGGGCCAGATTAAAACACTAATGTCAACAGGCTTTAAAAAATTATTCCCAACTCTCCCCCATGTGTAAATGAATATGACACAATGCTAAATGGTAACAAAAAATACAGGGAAAGCCAACACAGAACTTATTTTTCCATGGCATGGGAGGCAGAGTAATACCTCCCGAAGATGTCCACATGCTAATCCCTGGACCCTGTAAATATATTATGTCACATGACAAGGGGCAATTAAGGTTGTTAATCAGTTAACCTGGAGACAGGGAGATCCTTCTGGGTGGGTTCAATCACAATGCTCCTTATAAAGGAAAGAAGGCAGGACAGTCGGAGTCAGAAATGAAGTGATGATCAAAGCAGAGGTTGGAGTGATGCCATTGCTGGCTTTGAAGATACAGGATGGGACCAAAAGCCATGGAATGTGGGTAGCCTCTAGAAGCTGGAAAAGGCAAGGAAACACATTCTCCCCTAGAGCCTCCAAAAGAATGTAGCCCTGCTGACACCTTGAGTTTAGCCCCATGACACTTCTAACCTATAGAAGTATAATAAATCTGTGTTGTTTTGGGAAAATTCCTTGCAATAAATCCCTTAATAAATATCTCCTGTTGGTTCTGCTTCTCTGATTGAACCTTGACTAATAACCACTTGATGGTAACCACTTTGATTCCCTTTTAAAAAAAATATGAAATATCATATTTGTTCAAAAGTTTTCATTGGTAACCCTGTTTTGTTGACACCTTCAGCATTTTCGAAACTCTGGGAACAACGGAATGATGTTCAAGTTTCCACATGTGTGAAATTGGGCTAATCAGTGTACCTCACAGGGTTATTAAAAGGATTAAATAAATTACTGAGCATAATGCACTTGGAATAATGTCTGGTACAAAGTGTTCAAAAAATGTTGGAAGAGATAAAGGACAGAAGAAAGGAGAGAGAGGGAGACAAGCTCCCTGCTTTCAAGGAGATTATATCCTAGAGGGGGAAACGGATGATAAACACAGGAAGGAAGGAAAGGAAGGAGGGAGGGAAGAAGGGAAAAAATATCTGATAGTTATAAGTGTCTCAGAAACACTTACGTTTAAGACTAGACCAGGGGTTGGCAGCCCACGGCAGGCCAGATCCAGACTGCCACCTGTTTTCATATGACCCGTGAGCTAAGAATGGCTTCTACATTTTTAAATGGTTGAAAAAATAAATAAAAAGAACACTGTGTGCCACGTGAACATCACAAGAAATTCAAACTTCAATATCCATAGAGTTTTGCTGGAACACAGCCATGCCTATTTAAATCTTTGATGGCTGCTTTCCCACTGCAATGGCAGAGTTGAGTTGTTGCCACAGATCAGAATGCCCACAGAGCCTAAAATATTTACTGTCTGGCTCTTTACCAAAAAAGTTTGCTGACACCTGCTTTAGACTGAGTGGTCAGGGAGGGCCTCCCTGAGGAGGTGGCATGTAAACTGAGACCTGAATGGCAGGGAACAGAACCAAGGCAAAAGCTTTCTCTCTAATCTTACAACAGCCTTCCAAAGAGGGGCTCTGTCAAAACTATGATGGGGCCCTGAGGCTCGGAGGGTGCTGTGGTGTCCCAGGGTCAGAGCCCACAGGTGCCGAGTCGGGGTAGAGAGCCAAAACTGCCTGGCACAAGAGCCTGCCCCTTCTCAGCCTGGCATGGCACATGAACCCAGGAACTGCATGTTGAAAGACTTTGTTTGCCTTCCTGGGGACAGTGACTGGGGATTTTAGATTCGTTCCCAGGAATAGGTGAGGAGGGCTGGGATTGGCTCACGGTCCTGAGAGCAGGTGTTCTACAGCCCCCCTGTTGGCAGCAGGTCCAGGACTGGCACAAAGCCCAGATCTGGCCCTGATAGCAGGATCTGTGGCATGGCAGGGAGAACGGGGCAGCCCTCGATGAATTCAGTGCCCTGCTTTCATCCTGACTGGCCCACAGCTTGTAGCCCAATGCAAGGAAGCCTACCTCCAGCCCAGGGGGGCCCGACTCCAGCCAGGTGGGGTTTTCTGAGGCTGGAAAAAGAGTGACAGTCTCAAGCTCTCAGTTAATGAATGTGGCTCAGAGAGAACCCAGTTCTTAATCCTTTATGGGCCAATTCATTCCTGCCAGGCTCTGTGCTAATGGAGGAAAGTAGGCTGTTAGTCCCATTTGAGAGCCAGAGAAATTAAGGCAGTGAGGAGCAACAGGAGATACTGGTTAAAACCAAAGACTCTGTACCTGAATCCCAGACTCAGTATTTGCCAGCTGTGTGACTTCAGGCAAGTGGCTTGACTTCTCTGTGCTTCAGTTTACCACTGATGATAATCTCTTCCTGAAAGAAATGTAAGGAATTAAGGAAACAATAGCCCAGCACCACACCCACAGAGCCCATTCTCTCAGCTTTGACAACAGCCTTAAGAGGTCTTGGCGTGGCAGAGGCCTCTGGCTTTGAGCCAGACAGAGCTCTTCTCCTCAAGGAGAAGACATCATCCTTGACTCCTCTCTTTCTTTTAAGGACCACAGTCCATCAGCAAACCCTGCCTTCAATAACCACCCACAGTCCAACCATTCCTGCCATACCCGTGGTATCAACTTAATCCAAAGTGCCTTCAGCTCTCGCCCAGATTATTGCAAAGGCCTCTTAGCTGGTCTGAGATCGTCCATCCTTGCCTCTGCCCCCAGGTCTCCACAGCACTCCTCTTTTCAAAACCCTTCTGTTTCCTAACACTTCTGGAGTTAACTAACAACTTTTTTTTTAATTTTTATTGGAGTATAGTTGATTTACAATGTTGTGTTAGTTTCAGGTGTACAGCAAAGTGAATCAGTTATACATATACGTATATCCACTTTTTTTTTTTAAGATTCTTTTCCCATATAGGCCATTACAGAGTATTGAGTAGAGTTCCCTGTGCTATACAGCAGGTTCTTATTAGTTATCTATTTTATATATAGTAGTGTGTATGTCAATTCCAGTCTCCCAATTTATCCCTCCCCCTCTTATTCCCTGGTCACCATAAGTTTGTCTTCTTCATCTGTGACTCTACTTCTGTTTTGTAAATAAGTACATTTGTACCCTTTAAGATTCCACATATAAGCGATATCGTATGATATTTGTTTTTCTGTGTCTGACTTACTTCACTCAGTATGACAATCTCTAGGTCCATCATGTTTCTGCAAATGGCATTATTTTGTTCTTTTTTATGGCTGAGTAATATTCCATTGTGTATATGTACCACATCTTTATACATTCCTCTGTCGATGGACATTTAGGTTGCTTCCATGTCCTGGCCACTGTAAACAGTGCTTCAGTGAACATTGGGGTGCATGTATCTTTTTGAATTATGGTTTTCTCTGGGTATACGCCCAGGAGTGGGATTGCTGGGTCATAGGGTAGTTCTATTTTTAGTTTTTTAAGGAACCTCCATACTGTTCTCCACAGTGGCTGTGCTAATTTACATTCCTACCAACAGTGTAGGAGAGTTCCCTTTTTTCCACACCCTCTCCAGCATTTACTGTTTATAGATTTTTTTGATGATGGCCATTCTGACGGATGTGAGGCGATACCTCTTTGCAGTTTTGATTTGCAATTCTCTAATAATTAGTGATATTGAGCATATTTTCATGTGCTTTTTGGCCATCTGCATGTCTTCTTTGGAGAAATGTCTATTTAGATCTTCTGCCCATTTTTAAATTTATTTTATTTTATTTGTTTACTTTTGGCTGCATTGGGTCTTCGTTGCTGCCCACAGGCTTTCTCCCGTTGCCGCGAGCGGGGGCTACTCTTGGTTATGGTGCGCGGGCCTCTCATTGCGGTGGCTTCTCTTGTTGCAGACCTTGGACTCTAGGCGCGTGGGCTTCAGTAGTTTGTGGCACGCGGGCTTAGTTGCTCCACGGCATGTGGGATCTTCCCAGACCAGGGCTCAAACCCGTGTCGCCTGCATTGGCAGGCAGATTCTCAACCACTGTGCCACCAGGGAAGCCCTTCTGTCCATTTTTTATCTGGGTTATTTGTTTTTTTGGTATTGAGCTGCATGAGCTGCATGAGATAATCCCTTGTCGGTTGCTTCATTTGCAAATATTTTCTCCTATTCTGAGAATGAAATTAGAACACTCCCTAACACCATACACAAAAATAAACTCAAAATGGATTATTTATTCAAGGATCATTTTTTCTTGAGTACCTACTATATGCCAGATACTATTCCAGGCACTGGAGATAAAACAGAGAACAAAACTTCTGCATTCAGAAGTTTACATTCTCACGGAGAGAAGGACAATAAACGAATATATAAGTAAAACGTACTATTAATATGTTCAGTGTTCTGTAGGGAAATAACAGAGGGAAGGGAAGAGGGCTTGGGCTTTAGACCCAAGGTGGTCAGAGAAGGTATAATGGACAAGAAAAGGGTAAACAAAAAGCCCAAAAGTGGGAAAGGTGGGAGCCAAGGGGCAACCTAGGAGCCGAGTATCCTTGCCTAAGGGCTCAGCAAATACATGGGTGGAAGTGTTCCTGGTGTGTTTTAGGTACCCCGAGGAAGCCACTGTGACCATCGTGGAAAGTGTGCATGAGGAGAAGAGGGGATTGACCTCACGGGGGTAAGGGGGCAGGGTTCAGTCTTGGAGATTCTCCAAGTTTTTTTTCCCTCAGATTGAGATTGGAAGCCAGTGTACATTTTGAGCAGCGGCGTGACTGCAGCTCAAAAGGATCACTGAGGCCGATGTGTGGAAAAGCTTAAAGAACAATAGCAGAGTCAGAAAGAGGGTTTAAGCAGCTATCACAGCTGCTGAGATACGATGGTTTCGACCAGGAAGGGAGGTAGCAGCAGAGGTGGTGTCAAACCCAAAGGCCTCATAACAGTGTACCAGCTCTCCCGATGGGGTTCTTCCTACCCCTCCAAACTCACCTTGTTCCTTCCTGTATCCCCAACCCCACAGACCACTGCTAAGCTCATATAGGCGTCTAATGAGTATTTGTTGAGACAATGAACAAATTAATGAACAATCTGTCCCTAGATCATCATCACCTATTTTAACGATAGGCATATGGTCAGAACTCAATAAATGTTTGCAGACAGAATACCGCACGATTCTGCTAAACCCAGGTGGCTAGGCCTCTTCACAACTGGGGAAAACTGAGCCTGGGGAAGTATACATCTGGGGTCCCTCTGCACAGCTTACGCTAGAAGCTTCCTTCCCAATTTCAGCATGGCGAATTCCTGGACACTGAGAAGAAAGAGCTTGCTTTCAGGGTGAGTCACAGTGACCTCACAGGAGTTTCCCCCAAAATGTCCCTACCCTGTGGAAGGGAAAAACTGGAATCTCGTAGGGCCGGAGGGTCAAAAGACTCGGAACGTTCCCAGAAGACCTCCCACCCTCGGGCCATAGAGACGAAAGGACAGAAGTGCCGCCCTTGCGCAGCCGAGACCCCGCCCCCCGTTCCGCGACTCCAGCGGAAGCCGGAAGCAAAAGCGGGCCCTACTGGCCCCGCGGCTCGGTGGTCTCGGAGGCTCCGCAGGATTGGGGAGAAGATGGCGGAAGAGGAGTGAGTGGGTTTTTCCGGGGCGGCGGAGGCGGCAGGGCTGGGCCCCATCGGGTGACTGCGAGCACCTCAGGCCGCCCTCCGGCCCCATAAGGCGGAGCTCTTTGTGCTGGTTGGCCAGGACTGACCATGCCGGCGCCTGCGAGGAGGGCTGGAGGGACGGGCCTGGGCCGTGCAGCCTCCTAGAGGTTGGACCCTCTGGCTAGGGATCGGCTGCCCAGCGTAGGTCTCGAAAGCCGTCTTGCGGAAACCGCAAGCCAAATTTCACTTTCCTAGTTTTCGCATCCGCTGATTACGCAGCGCTTCGCTGCCTCCAGAAAGTCCCCCAGCTGCACCCCTTATTACGTAGCCAGTCACCTCCTCCATTGTAATGACTATTTTTCACATGTTTCCTTCAGTGAGTTTCATTTATTCGTTAACTGGTGGCCATCTGCTCTATTTCAGGCCCTGGTCACATGGTAGTGAAGGAGGCCGACCAGGAGCCGCTCTCAGGGAGCTTCCATTCTAGTGGAAAAAGAAGACTATAAATAGACTAGATGATTTCAGTGCTCTGGAGGAAACGGAGTGGTGTTGGTGTGTGGGAGGCTTCTCGGGAAGAGGTGACGTGCCACATGAAACCTTAGTGACCAGAAGGAGGGATAGGAGAGGAAACAAAAGGTGCAAAAGGCCAGGAGCAAGAAAGAGCCTAGTGCCTTTTTCAGGGACAGAAAGAACGGCAGGATGGCTGGAGTGTGGAGAGCAAGGGAGCTAACTGTACAAGATGAGATAAAGGGGGGTGAAGGTGCCTCTGTCCTCCTGGTGCTGCTGGGGAAGGACCACTCTTAGTCCATCTACATACCTGCCAGGCACAGTCTGTTGCGTGTTATAGGTGCCCCATCTATATTTGTGGAATGAGTGTGAAGATGAACAAGGAACCAACCCCATGGTTGAACTTTGACTTCCTCACCTGACAACTTTTCATGCATGTCTTTTGGCCTGGTGGTCATTTCATTTAGTCACATTACTTATTGAGCATCTTCTCTGTCCCAGACACTAAATTGGGCCTCAGCAGCACAAAGCAAAAGAGGTGGTATGACTCAGTGATTTCAAGTTTGGACTTAAAGCTTGATTCTGCCACTGACTGATACTCGCCAAGTTATGCAACCTCTCTGAGCTTGTTATTCATGGGTAAAAAAGAGAAAGTAGTAGTGTCCACCTCAGGCTTATGCCCATTAAATGAGACTTGGTGTGTTACCTGGTTCCTGGAATTAGCGGTACTCAAAAAACATTAGCTGTTATAATCACAGTTACAGTGATCATTATGTCAATATCGTGCTAGTTTACAATCCCAACACAGTGTGAGGAGATAGTGTAAGGAACACAGCAGTAGTGTGGAGGAGGGGATTACAGAGGGGATTACATTTGGGCTTTTTGAACTCAGAGAAGGTTTTTGTAAAGTAGGGTAGAGCATTCTGACCACATCAACAACTGGGCAAATTCAGTGGCTTCTTCAGCTTGCAGATACCATCTAAGGAAAAGAATGTAAACTGGAGAAATAAGGCACTTAGTAAATAATGTTGGACCTTGGAATATGATGAGACTCCAGTTTGCCTCCCTTTAAATCCCCCATTAAGTGCCAAAGAGCAGGCAGCCTTTGATTCTACACCGGTCCTGATTCCCCCTTGTCCCTGTCCTCTAAGTGTTTGCGTTCAGAGTACCTGAGGCCACTGGTATCCTTGTGCTGCAGCAGGAGGGAATCTTCCTAATCAGTTTCTCTCCAAGGCCTGCCTCTTGGTTGCAAGGGTTGTGAATCCCATCAAGCTCCGTGCCGAAGTTCTCTGTCTGGTTTGTGTGTGTTGGTAATTCGCTGCCCTTTTTCCTTTGTCTAATTCCGCTGCTTTTTATGTTCTCCAACAGGTTCCCCAATACAACTCATGAAGGTTTCAATGTCACCCTTCACACCACCCTGGCGGTCACTACGAAACTGGTGCGCCCGAGCCCCGCCAAGCCCATCCTCCCGGTGCAGACGGGGCAGCAGGCTCAGCAGGAGGAGCAGTCGAGCGGCATGACCATTTTCTTCAGCCTCCTGGTGCTCGGTGAGTGCGGCCCTCGGTGAGTGCGGGCCGCGGTGAGTGCGGCCCTCGGTGAGTGCGGGCCGCGGTGAGTGCGGCCCGGGGTGAGTGCGGCCCGGGGTGAGTGCGGCCCTCGGTGAGTGCGTGCGGAGACACCATCATCTGGCATTGCGAGTGTCTGTGTGTGCTGTCTGTGTGGTCAACCCCGTGTCAACCACTGTTGACTTGGTCAAGTCTTCCTCCTGTTTGGTTTTCACTTCAAACGCTGAGGGTCAGTGATCAGTCTGTTCATAACATCATAACAGGGTACTCCTTTTTCTTTATAAAATCATTGAGCTGAGCAATTCTGAAGAGCCCTTTATATATCTTAGACATCCTTTGAAAGGAAGAATTAAAGAATTTTTGCTCTAGAGAGAACTTTGAACATCTAGTTGAGTGTATTTCAGACTCCGCTCCTGAGAGTCTCTGTGTGTTTCTGTGTAGGTGGCGGTGGCAGCAGGGGGTGGGGTGGGGCCTGAAATGGCAGAGCATCCAGCTTTCTGACCAGAGCAGCATTTTGTCCCTCGTACCCATTAGGCCTCCATGTAAAATTTTACTTAGTTAAGAGGTTTGCTGTGAGTAAAAGATCACACACTCTTGCCCTAGCACACTGTTTTCCTTAACTTCCGTCATTCCCATTAACCATGGTCATGACTTTTGCCATATCTGTGTACCACCTGTGCTGTTATTTACCTATATAATGTTTTTCTTTAAACAGATTCACTCTCTCAAACTGAAAATCTCATTTTATTCGACTTCCTCCTTTAACAGGTGAAGAAATTTAGGCCCAGAGAGGTTAAATTATTGACAGACCTGGTTTGGGGGAGACTAGAGGCTAATATCCAGGTTGCCAGACATTGGTCAAGAAGTTTAGATAAAAGGCAGTAACTTAGCTGCCTCCCAGAGACTATGGACAGTAGACACCTGTTTTAGACCAGAAGACCAGTTGAAACTGCACAACCACTTTGGATCAGCTAAAGAAGAAATAGCTTCAAATATGACCCTCCAAACTCTTGTTTGAAGAGTGAAGTTGGAACGTTTACATTTTCTGCTTCTCTTTAATGATACTGAGTCATATTTCTGATTAGATCTTTTCATAAGAAAGGAAGGTACAAAAAAATGGAAAAGTGCAGAGTATTTCCATAGCCATAATAGATGGCTATTAGGACTGTTTTTTTGAGGAAAAGTGTAACTTCTTTCACACTTCTATTCAGACTCTGTTAATTAAATAATTTTAATAAGATACTAATTTTATTTAAAATCCCAGGACTCATCCTTGTCTTTCATAGTTTTTAAAAAACTTCTAAGTTGTACACTGAAAAAGTACACAAAGCACAAGTGTACAATGTCCATTTAGATTTGATATGCCCAAATAATTTTTTACTCTTTCAGTGTAATTGAATTCTACTTCTGGGGGATTACTTTAACAATCAAGGAATCTTGTTTTGTTTTCTTTTTTTTCCCTTTTGTTACAGTAGTTGAATACAAAGAAGAAAAGCAGTTCTTCCCTTGATCAAGAAGTCTTTAGTACCTGAATCCTTAAACCTGAAAGAGTATTATTAGTCTATTTACATTGTTGTCAGCATGATATGTTAGGGAATATAAAAGGCAAGCCTTGGGGAAAAAAACTTCTGTTTTGTAATCACTTTTTTCACCAGAGGGTGAAAAGGATAAGGCTTTCAAAGTAACTTTCAGGGTGTGGAGCGTCTAGGATTAGCTTGTGCCTGATATCACAAAACAGGTTTTTATGATGTGCTTTTTAATCCAGACAAAATTCTGCCCACTTTTGGCCTCTTTGAGGCCAAAAAGGGCTGAACTGTATTTAGTAGTGCTGAATATTTCTATTGGATTGTCTTCTCTTCAAACAGATCCTAAACCTATACTTTAGAGTCATACTGATGTCAGATGGTTTCAGTTTTCACCTAATCAGTTGAGTTGGTATCTCCACTTTTTATGTGTAGGTCAGCATACATTAGAAAAGTGGAATGCTTTCTAAGTAAATTTGAAGGCATTTTTTTCCTCTGTTCTTGTATATCAACAAATTATTAAGTATCTTGTATATTTATTTGTGATTATGTGTCCAAACAGTGTAAATCTGATAAAGAAAAATAAAATGGCTGTTAATAAGTAACTTGCCAGCTCACTAAATATATAGACTAGTGAATTGCGGGAAATAGTCCATAGATTATTCTAGACTTCAGGAACTCATAACCTGGAACAGATTTACCACTTTTGTTTACTATTTTAGTCAGGTCAAATGAAATTGTAACTTTTGTGTGGAAAGGATGCCAAAACTCTGGTTACTTTTGACTTTTAGAAGCTTGAAATCAGTTGACTTACACTTAACCCTTGCTGATCTTTGACTCCACAGAGACAATAGTGAGTCATTATTATTGACTTAGAGTTAACTATTAGCATCATTTGACACATTTTATGGGCCATTAAATTTAATGGAGTTGTTAAAATTGACATGCCTATGTTTCAATATATTTTCTGTAATTAAAACTTCAGGCATGAAAAATTGGAAACATTAATTTGTACTCATACCCTCCATATGGCACAGAAGTTTTTGTCCCTTCTTGCTCTGTTTTTTCCCAAGTGTACTTGAAAACATGCACTTGTATGTGTATATACACATGTGTACATTCGTAAGCACATACACACCAACAGGCACATATAGTTTGGAGTTTGTTTTAATGTAAGTGGGGTCCTATAACTTGCCTTTTCATCGTACAGAATGTCTTGGAGATCTTTCCATGTTAGTCTTTTTGTATCTACCTCATTTTTTTTTTTAAGAAAAAGGATGTGTATGTGGTAAAATAAACATAACATAAAATTTACCATTTCAAAGGGCACAATTTAGTGGCACTTAGTACATTCACAGTACTGGGCAACCATCACCATTATCTACTTCTAGAACATTTTCATCACCCCAAAAGGAAACCCAGTTCCTATTAAAAGCAGTCCCTCCCCATTCCGTCCCCTCAGTCTCTGGTAGACACTGTTCTGCTGTCTCTGGGAATTTGCCTACTCAGAATATCTCATACAATTGGAACCATACAATATGTGACCTTTTATGTCTGGCTTCTTTCACTTGGCATATGTTTTCAAGCTTCATCCATGTTGTGGCATGTGTCAGAATTCCCTTCCTTTTTTATGGCTGAATAATATTCCACATTATGTTTATCCATTCATCACTTGATGGGCATTTGGGTTGTTTCCACCTTTTGGCTATTGTGAATAGTGCTGCTATGAACATTTTTGTACTTTTTTTTTTTTTCTTTTGCGGTATGCGGGCCTCTCACTGTTATGGCCTCTCCCATTGCGGAGCACAGGCTCCGGATGCGCAGGCCCAGCGACCATGGCTCATGGGCCCAGCCGCTCTGCGGCATGTGGGATCTTCCCGGACCGGGGCACGAACCCGTGTCCCCTGCATCAGCAGGCGGACTCTCAACCACTGTGCCACCAGGGAAGCCCCTTTGTATGGGTTTTTATGTGGGCATATGTTTTTATTTCTCTTGGGTACATACTTAGAAGTGGAATTGCTGGGTTAAGTGGTTACTCTATGTGTAACTTTCTCAGGAACTGCCAAACTTTTCCACAGAGGCTGCACCATTTTACATTCCCACCAGCAATGCACAAGGGTTCCAGTTTCTCTCCATCCTTGTCAACACTTGTTATGTTAATTATAGCCTAGGGTGTGAAGTTTTTTCTCATTGTGTTGGTTTTTTTTGTTTCTCATTGTGGTTTTTGGTTTTTTGTTTTTTTTGCGGTACGTGGGCCTCTCAACTACTGTGGCCTCTCCCATTGCGGAGCACAGGCTCCGGACACGCAGGCTCAGCGGCCATGGCTCACGGGCCCAGCCGCTCTGCGGCATGTGGGATCCTCCCGGACCGGGGCACGAACCCGCGTCCCCTGCATGGGCAGGCGGACTCTCAACCACTGCGCCACCAGGGATGTCCTCATTGTGGTTTTGATTTGCGTTTTTCTAATGATTAATGCTGATGAGCATCTTTTCATGTGTTTATTGGCCATTTGCATCTCTTTAGAGAAATGTCAGTTTAAGTCTTTTGCCCATTTTAAAATTGTGTTGTCTTTTTGTTGTTGAGTTGTCAGAGTTCTTTATATACTCTGGACACTAGACCTTTATCAGACATATGACTTAAAAATATTTTCTCCGATTCTATGGGTTGTCTTTGCGGATCTCCTTCTTTTTATAGCTGAAGACCATTCCCTGGCATTGATCATTCTTATATGTAGCTCTCTCCATTGATAGAGCTTTCTCTTTTGCTCTTAAAGCTGCAAATAGTTGTGTGATTTATGAGAAGAAACTGTAAACTTTTTTCATCCAGCTTGGTGCAAAGAAAGAGCAGAAACTGATTCCACTCCTTAGATCAATTTTCTGTCTACTTATGTGCTTACCTGCCTGCCTTTTTAGGCAATAGGCGTTCTCATTGGTTACATGTACTAATGCATTGGAACTTTTTTCTTGCTGTTAGTGTTTAATGTAGGATTTTCCTAACTAGGCTAAATATTTATAATAAAATAACACCACAGATTGATAGTTTAGAGCACAGAATAAAAGGAGGACAAAATTTCTGTATTTACAGCTGTTTCCTTTCTCTGGCCACCTGGTGCTTCTTGGTGGGACTAAAGATAATCTAATTTGTCAGTGTGGGCTCTGAGGGTGGCCAGTTCACAGCCATGCAGATTGTTTAAACATTTCCTTTTACCAAAAAAAAAAGGCAACACATTTATTTTTAGTACTATCAAGGTAATACTTTGATTGATGAGATGGCATAGCACCTAGGTGCCTAGTAAGAGAAAAAGACATGCACACTAACAGTTGGGTCTTGAAATTACATTTAGGAGTTATTTATGCAAAAGTGTGCTTTTTTTTTTGTTCAAAAATATGTATTCCTTTCAAATAGTTTTACATCTTTCTGTTTCTTTTCTTTCATGACAACACCCCTGTGAGGAAAGTCAGACATTATTCTTATTTTGCTGGTTGAGGAATGAAGGCCGCAGGGAGGGAGGTGGTGGGTGCCCAGGATTAAGGGCACAGGGTTGGAATTAAGCTCAACCCTGTGGCGTCTACCAGCAGTGGGACCTCTCTAAGCCTCCGCTTTTATCTTGAATCAAAGGAGGTAGTGGTGATAACAGCTCATTCAGAGAGGGGTGTTGAGGGTCAAATGAGACAGCGTTTGGGAAGTGCTCGGTACAGTGCCTGGCTCATGGGAAGCCCTCAACCAATGGGAGCCCCAGTACCCATCTGGGGAGCAAACACCCCATCTTCAGGTCTCTGATGCTCTTATCACCAAACCAATATTAACTTTGTTCTGTTTTTTAAAACACCCTTACTTCCTTCTGCGTTAAAAGAGAACAATCATGTGGCAAGATACTTTGTGTCAACATATATTCTGTTGCAGCTCTAGTTGCATAAAAGTGATTGATTTCATTAACTTCCTCCTCACCATTGAGGATCATTTCTCAGAATCAGGGAAATTTGAATAATTTTAAGTGGTTGTATAAGGTTTACAGCTTAGAATAGCGGTAGATGTCTGTTGCTCTTTCAACAACTGGAAAACAAACTGGTTCAGGCATGTAAAGAAATATGGAGAAAATGTAGTGAACACCATGCAGCTACCTCCTGGTTAAGAAATAAGAAATTGAAAATACAGCTGAAGTTTACTGTGTCATTGTCAGTTGTCCATTTCCCTGGCAGCCTCCTAGAAATAACCCCTGCCTTGGACTTGGTGTTTATCATTCAAAGTTGGGCTGTTTTCTAGGGGCAGGACAGGAATAAAGACGAAGACGTAGAGAATGGACTTGAGGACATGGGGAGGGGGAAGGGTAAGCTGGGGCAAAGTGAGAGTGGCATGGACATATATACACTACCAAATGTAAAATAGCTAGTGGGAAGCAGCTGCATAGCATAGGGAGATCAGCTTAGTGCTTTGTGACCACCTAGAGGGGTGGGTTAGGGAGGGTGGGAGGGAGACGCAAGAGGGAGGAGATATGGGGATATATGTATACTATAGCTGATTCACTTTGTTATAAAACAGAAACTAACACACCATTGTTAAGCAATTATACTCCAATAAAGATGTTAAAAAAATAATTTTAAAAAAAAGTCTTATTTTTTCCCACAGCTATCTGCATCATATTGGTGCATCTACTGATCCGATACAGATTACATTTCCTGCCAGAGAGCGTTGCTGTTGTCTCTTTAGGTAAGTGCTTATTGGTGATCTTATAATAAAAGCACTAACTATACCACTTTTTGAGTGCCTCCAAAGTGCTAGGAACCACAAGAGATGTGGTGTATACTGAGCTCATTTCATTGTCACTGCAAGCTGCCATGAGGGTGTTATGATCCCATTTTACAGATGAGGACATTGGGGGCTCAGGGGTGATGACCTCCTAAAGGTCACATAGAAGCCCCTCTATCCAACTTGAGAGCCCTTTCTACTTCTAGAACCACCCTCAGGGCACATCTAAGGCTTTTATCCGCTTATTATATTGTAGTTACTTTATTTCTAGTTTCAAGTTCCCTACCAATGATATTTTTTTTTTCTTATCACCACTGCTTTTTAAGTTAATTTTATATATAAAATTATATATACTTTATAAGTTTTCTTTGCCTTGTAGATCTGGTTTAGTATATTTAGAAATTCTTTCCCAATATAGCGATGGTTTGGGTTAGCTTTGGAAATGAACATTCACACTGTTTATTCTAAGGTCTACTACTAGGCTGTGCTGTCACTCGACTAAGGCAAATAATTGATAGTTAATTCATAGAATCACTGAATTTTACAGCCGGAAGAGGCTCTCACTTTAAGGTTTAGGATGGAGGAATGGCTCACTTTAATGTCAGTCAGATCTAAGGTCTTCAGAGAGCATTCCATTCTACCTCACTTATATTTCCCTCTTTTGTTTCCTGTGGCAATTAACTGTTAAGATAATTAGCCTCTATTTAGAATGTATGAATCACTGTAATCACAGTTGACCTCACATGTAAGTCCATTGAAGTGGTTAATGAAGCAGGGACCTTACTTTTCAGTAAGTATTAAAATGAAGATGTGGGTGGGGAAGCTTAAGGGATAGTAAATAGGGTTTCACTGAGGCCAGCCAAAGCTTTCATCAGCCTATTATATTGTAGTTACTTTTACTAGTTTCCACTTGCCTACTGATGATATTTAATTTTCCTTATCACCACTGGTGCTTTATAAGTTAATTTTCTTTGCCTTAGATCTGGTTAATATAGTATTTAGTATTTTTCGCAATATAGCAGCAGCTTAGGTTAGCTTTAGAAATGAATGATCAGACTGTTCATTCTCCTTCCCCTACCAGTACCAGCATTCCTACTACTCTGTTTCAGCCCCTCCTATATTTTCCCTGGACTTCACAGTACTACTAAGTGCCAGGTTCTGGCGTATGAGCTTTCACATTGCCATCTCATTTCAGTCCCGTAACCCCCAGGTGATGCCATATTTTAAGGAAGATGTACCACTGGATAATTTTGATCTTCAGTAAAGAGTTAGAAATCAATTTTACTCAGAGTTCCTGCTCTCTATTGAGCAGTCTCTTCAGCTACACATCCTGGCAGATCCTAACAAACTTAGTTAACAAGAGCCTTAGAGCTCTAAGAAGAGGAGGATCATTTGTTAGCATTCTTTTCCTGATATTAGGCACCTCGAAAATAACCTATATAGCTAATACCTATTATTCTGGGGCATTCAGTAAAGACTTAAAAAGCCACTGCAAGGAAGTTACAGTTTTGTAGTCAGTTTACATAGTTTCTTAAGAATAAGACCTATAGTTGGTGTGTATTTAGGTATTGTGCACATGGAAATTTAAGTGGTGGTTCTTGTCATTTGGTTTGGAATGTCAGGTTCTTCACCGTCTCCAGTAACTGCGGGTCACTGAACACCAGTGCTTGTACAAGGACTTACAGTGACATTGTTGTGTGCCTACCTAAGGCCCACTCCCCCTCCATGAAAACAGAACCCTCGCTTTGACCCCGTGTCTTTCCACAGTGTGGTCAAGGAAGGTGGGCCCCTCCTCCAGGTCAAGACTGGTTTTCTCCATCGTGGTAATTGTTTCAAAGGGGTGGAGGCAGCAGGCAGTGTGAAACCCAGGTCTGGCCAGTGAGACCGAGGGGAAGTGTGCTGGGGTGAGGAGTTTTGGAAACATTTTTCCTCTCTGATAAAAAGAGAAATTTCCCCTTCCTTTGATGCTGTTGTATGAGGATGTGATGCCAGGAGCACTGGTAGCCATCTTGCAATCACTGTGGCTCAAAGACGAAGCCGGAATGCTGAGGCTTGCCAAGGGGACAGATGGGAAGCCCAGATTCTTGACTGCACTGTTGTTTTGTAGAATTGATAGCCCCGAAACTACCTATCTCAGGGCTGCCTGTTACATGAGATAATAAACATCCATTGTTTAAGCCATTTTTAGTCAGGTGTTCTTTTACTTGCAGAGGAAAACATCTTAACTGATATAGGACTCTTTCCATTCAATGGACAAAATCAATTCAAAATGATTCAAAGAAAACAGATATTGGTGTGGGTGGAGTTGCACACCCATTGGCTCATGGCACCAAAAAACCTACAGGCAGTGCCAGCTTCAGACTTCGCTGGATCAAGTCTCCCGGACTCCGTTTTTCTCCATTCTCAACAGTGCTTCCCTTTCTTTTGGCTTCACTCTCAGGCGGGCTCTCTCCACATGGTAAGACTTGACAGCTTCAGGCTTGCTGTCCTTACAGTAGCAGTCACGCTGGGAAAGGTGGCCTCCTCTTCCCCCTGCTTCCACCAGAAGTTGTAGGATGAAGTCTGACCAAATGGCCACCCCAGAACTGGACATGGAGTGGAGCAGTGCTGGGGGTCAGCAAAGGCTGTCCGTCCACAAGGTTTCTTTCTTTGCTGATGTTGCGCAAATAACTGTAGCCTATACAGCTAGGGCTTGGGAGTGGGTGATGGAAAGTCAGTCTTGCTTTCAGTACTTATTTGCTAACTCAGGTGATTGGAATACTAAGAGCACTTCTAGGGAGAGTACTGGGGTCCAGAAAGGACTTTTTGTTATATTAGAGGACATTTGGTTAAAATTTAGAAATGCTGACAAAGCTGTCAAAGTAGTTCTGTATTTCATAAAGCTATGTAAATGGAAGGAAAACTTTTTTCTCCTACTGGAGCAAAGTGTAACAAAATATTGAGATATCCACCGTTTCAAGAATTTCCAACTTTTGTGCCAAAAAAGAATCTAGATGAAGCTGCCAGAGAAAATGGAGTTTTCATTCTTTCAGGGGTAAGTTTTCCTAGCCTACTTTTTCTAACCAGAAGTTACTTTTTAGTCCACAGTCATTTAGAGATACTGTTGGCCTTTTGTGTTAAGCATTCAGAGTTCCTAAGAAATCGTAGATATAGAAGAGGACTATCTGTACTCAAAAAGCACATTTCCGCTCTTCTATTTTATTGTATTTTCAAATGAATTGAGACTTTTTTCATTCTTTATAAAAGCATAGTATCAACATGAAGTTCTAAAGCTATTTCCTTGGCCCTTGTTCAAAGCTTTCAGATACTTTCTATACTTAGGGAATTCTGTGGTTCGGGCCTTTTAAAAATGTATATATATATATATTTTTCACACTTAGCTATAAAGAAGAAAAGTCCTTTTCATTGACAACCAGCTCTTTTTATCATGCTTCCTTCTCTTCCAAACCATGTGTAGACGCACACATGCCCATCAGATGACTTGACTTGGTTTGAGCTTCAATCATTTTTTGTGTTCTTCACTTTTTACTGTTCTTTCCATGTATTAGTAAATTTCACATATTTATTTTTATTGGCCATATAGTGCTGATTCACTGTTCATGTATTTTGGGCTGAAATTGGTAAGGAGTGAAAATGAAATAGTTGTACTGCCTACTGTCCTCTGTTGTATATAGCAAAAATAGGAATAAATTTTTTTTTAATAGTCATACTTTATCGTAGAGTGAGGAAAGGCCTGCATGGGGTTAAGAATGGAATTTGACTACAAAATGCTAGGGTTTAGCCTGAATACTGCTGATAGTTAGAAAAACCGTATTTTAACTTATAACTGGATTTGATTGAATCATTGAATAAATAGGAATACACAAATGTGCTTCCTTGTCATAACCTGCTTAACTATGTTTGTGCTTTTAGTTATATTAACTCCTTGTTTTGACCAAAGGATTGAAATTTTTTTTTTTTTTAAGAGTAGGGCTCTTTTTGTCAATGGGGGTTTTGAGTGGAAGACGAAAAAAAAATCACTCAGTTCCTGAGTTGTTGACTGAAGGTAATTCTGGGAAAAAGTATATATATAGTGATTATATTCTAATTGTACTTAAGTTCTAAAAACGGTTTTTTTAGAGAAAACTTAAAGCAAGAATCCTGACTATAACTCTAACAGCTTTCCTGACTTTTTAGACTGTGAGAGTCCAATTGTGATGCAGCTTGAGCTGTCCCATGGGGAACTCTCCCTGAGTCTCAGGTACTTTGATTTTTGTTAGAGAAGAAACAGGCATTCATTTGTTGGCATTAGAGTAGCTGTCTCAGAGGTAGAGGCCAAAATTGGTTGTCACATTGACAAAATGATCACATTAGACTCTAAGGATTTTCTGGGCTGTCGCATTCCAGGGAAGAGCGCCAGCGCAGACTTTTAGCCTCTGTGTTTCTGGAAAGATGGCTGAGAGGTGACAGTTTACTCTTGGAACATCTTGTTGCTCGTTAGCTGCCGTAGCTAAGCTGCTCTGACTCTCCTTAGTTTTATGGTCATCCGCTCTTGGCTCAGCATTTTTTCATCTTAAAGTTGTATTTTATACTTAAATCTATTAGGTATGTCAGAATAGTGAGGTAGTCTGAACTTTAAAGGAAGAAAGGTTGTTAAAGGATTACATTTGGAAACTTGCTACATCTGGGCTGATTTCTATAAATTTCCTCTTTCGCCACATAAATGTTCTCAACAGAACAGAAAGGAACAACATTCCACTGAAAAAGTAAGCTACCTTAAAAACAAAATATATAAACAGCATTTCCCCAGAAAACAGAGAGACAGCTCTGGTTCTCATCTTCCTGGCAGGGCTTCTGTCTTTCAGGATACTATCTTTGGAGTATCTATTTTAGTATAGGTAGCAGCATCAAGGACTGGAATTTCAAAATCACCTTATTATAGCGTAAGTGATTCTATGATTATAGCTAACAAAATGTGCTAACAATATTTTAAAGTATTTTCAAAAAATCATTTGTGGTTAAAAACATATTACATAAGTAATTATATTCTTTTCTGCCCTATCCTGTAGTAGCAGGGCTGTCTCCTCATGGTAATCAGGGTTAGTCACCCCTGCCAACGTGGTAGCCTTGGTAGCCTGTTTCTAGGCCTGCTGGTCTGTTGGCACAAAAAGCCCAAAGTGACCAGGCAGTAGCCATTGTAACTCTTACTATGTGAACTCTGGTGGAAATGTCCCCTTCTGGGAGCCAGGTTCTTTCAACCCACCGAGCCTAAAGTTTCAGGCTAAGGAAGCAGAAATCCTCCAAGCAGGAATCCCCACTCTTAAGTGAGTCGCTGAGAGTGATGGTGAGTGGTGTACCCATTGTGTGCTGTACGCATGCTTGCCTGTTGGGGATGTACCACCCTATAATGGCCACTGGTTTCAGGAGTATACCGCACCCTGGAGGAGTGCGCCATTCCTTACAATATGTCACCTCCAAGCTGGTGCCTCAGCTCCATTTTTTTATTTTTAATTTCTATTATTTATTTATTTTTGGCTGCGTTGGGTCTTCGTTGCCGTGCGCGGGCTTTCTTTAGTTGTGGCGAGCGGGGGCTGCTCTTCCTTGCAGTGTGCAGGCTTCTCATTGTGGTGGCTTCTCTTATCGCAGAGCACGGTCTCTAGGGTGCGCGGACTCAGTTGCTCTGCGGCATGTGGGGTCTTCCCGGACCAGGGCTCAAACCTGTGTCCCCTGAATTGGCAGGCGGATTCTTAACCACTGCGCCACCGGGGAAGCCCCTCAGCTCTTTTTTAAGAGGCTATTTACCACTCTGGCTGGCTGGCAGTTTCTGGATAGGACCGTGTGGTGTCCATGTCTCATGCCCACTTCTGCACCTCCTTTGCCAAAATGTGAGTCTCTTGGTTTGACATGTTGTTGACATATTGTTATGCAGTATCCCACTTTGGTGGCTCAGACACTTATGGACCCTGGGACAGTGGTGCTAGCATATGTGTCAGCCTCAGTCAGAATGAATTGCTGCCCTTTCCAGGATGGAAGGGGTCTGATGTAATCGAGGTGCTATCATGCAGTTGGCTGGTCTTCTCAAGGGATGGTACCACACCAGGTGATGAGTGTTGATCTCTGTGGCTCTCCAGTCATACATTCAGCAGTGGCAATGGCTACAGAGCAGCCTTGGTGAGAGGGAGTTCATGCCGTAGGGGCCCTGCACAGCTTCCATGTCTGCCATCATGGCTACTGTGCTCATGAGCCCATTGCACAGACGCTGAAGTGGCCAACATCAGAGGCTGGCCGAGTGTTTCATGAACCACGCGTGGGTTTTTTTTTTCTCCTCTGTCAGCTGGTCTTAAAGAGCTCCCCATGAGGCCGTACGTAGGAGCTGAGCTGAGAGAGATGTTGCTGTAACAGCTAAAGATGACATAGAGGTCTGGGCCACAAGTAAAGCATACTTGTGCCTTTTAGATCGGCACAAGTCTGATCGCTAATGTAACACTTCCATCTTAAAATGGATTGCTCCTGGGCCCACCTAGCCTGACGGCAGGTATGGCAACCCAACTTATGAAAGATGATTCTGGCCACCTGGGCACTTGACGTCCCATGCTCAGTTGCTCTGTCTCTACCACGGCCCAACAGCATGCCAGGAGCTTTATCGTGTTTTTCCCTTGGGAGTTTTTTGAGTGGTATATGTGTCTCTTCTGCAAATGGCATGACCTTGCTCCAGAGTCCTAGGGATTTATGCTGAGCGACCCTCCTATTGGGGCTTGCCGGCCTCCCTTCCTACCAGATACTTCCAGTTCCATGGGGTCTGCCAGATCGTATGGCGAAAGCAGCAGAGCTGCTTGAACTGTAGCTAACTGTTTTGGGCCTCACTCAAAACCATCAGTCTCTCAAAATCCAATAAATGGGTTGAAGTGTTGAATAGTTTTCTCAAGTGTGGAATATATTGCCTCCAAAACCTGGAGAAGACCTACCAAGCATTGTGCTTCCTTTTTTTTTTTTTTTTTTTTTTTTGCGGTACACGGGCCTCTCACTGTTGTGGCCTCTCCCGTTGCGGAGCACAGGCTCCGGACGCGCAGGCTCAGCGGCCATGGCTCACAGGCCTACCCGCTCCGCGGCATGTGGGATCTTCCTGGACCAGGGCACGAACCCGTGTCCCCTGCATCGGCAGGCGGACTCTCAACCACTGCGCCACCAGGGAAGCCCTGTGCTTCTTTATTACAGTAGAAGGGGCAGACCTTTTCCTTTACTTGGAGGCAATGTCTTGGTGTGCTTCAGACCACTTGACCTCTGAATTCTTCCCAGATGGGCAGGCCCCTGAAACTCTATCCTCTGAAGCATACGCGTCTTACCAAGACATCTCCTCGCCACCTCATGCTTGTCGCAGTACATTAGCATGATGTCAGTAGTGGACCAGTGTATTGTCCTGTGGAACGTCCATATGGTCTGTGTCCTTGGGGACTATATTATGCAGGAAGCAGTAGTTAACCTAAGGCACTTGCCTCATTTGGGGCATCTGTGTAATCTTGAAATAACCTGGGAGCTCTGTATTCCAATGGGGTGGTAGGGGCCACTGCTGCAGGCCTAGAAGGTCCACGGGAACCTGAGGGTTAAAGGTGCTCATGTGCATCTCCCTAGGCACCCCTATCCCATGTCTGAGCCCCACTTCTTCCTTATCAGGGACCTGCTAGGAGAAGGCATAGGAGATTTATCATCTTGAGTTCAGCCTTCTCTGAAGATCTGCCACTCTTGCAGTAAAGACCTGTGCCCAGTCTTCAGCTCTAGAGGCACTCCAGCTGCAGGAGATGAGGGTCTGTTTCAATGCTGCCAAGGAGGCCCTCTGACTCTCACCGTTTGCTTAAAGTTGGTGATTGTTCGGGCCTTTTGTTTTCTTTTTTTCAGAGCATCGGTGGCACTCAGCAACAACCACAATTCCACTTTTCTTACAGTTATTATTTCCGTCATAACCTCTTTAACACCAGAGATACTGCATGAGCCCTTGCCTCCTCCACCAGTGTCCCGATCCAGTCTGCCACAAGTGAAGGTCTTAGCAATGGCACTGCTACCCCCGGTGAGGGACTAGTAGTATTTTACCTGCAGTGTTGGGATCCTCTTTGCCCGGAAGCTGCTGAGTGGTCCAACTCCAGAACCCCATCCTCAAGTTTGCTTCCTTTGACCACTCCACTCCTGGAACCAGTGGTCTTAGGTTGGCTCCCTAAAAGCAGAATCTGAGACAGGGGTTTGGGGATAGGTAATGTATTGAGGGGTGCTCTTCCGGAGCAAATCTGTAAGGGAGGGAGTCAACAAGACCAGGGAAGGAGAAAGCCAAACGGTGGGTATGATCTCAAGGTAGGCCTGGCCTAGCCTCAGCAGGAGGGCTCTGGGGCAAGAACGCCCAGCAGAGTCTGTCTCTCCTTAAACCAAGGGGGTGGGACTTGTGGACCCCCATCAGTTAGTCATTGACTATGAGCTGGTGTGGGGCGGGCACAGCTTCCATGATGAGGTGCCTCTCAGCGGCTAAGGGCAGTTTTCTGGAGAAGGGGACAGCCGTGAGCACTTAGCAGCCAACACGCACAGCAGCTCCCACAGATGGGCCCAGTGAAGGGGAGTGGGCGAGCCTCACAGCATCTACTACAGAAGGCAGCTGATGAGCTCTTTACAAAATTAAAAATGCCTGTACCCTTGACCCAGCAGCCCCTCTTTCAGGAGTTTTGTCTGTGGATACGCTCACACATGTGGAATGATGTTTTTACTCAGATGGCAATGGCAGTGATAGCAGAAGCCTGGAGAACACCTGAGCGCTCATTACAAGGGGACATGTTAGATGGCACAGTGGAATACACTGCAGCCACTAACAAAACAAAAAGTGTGAGGAAGCTCTTTATGTGTTGATATGGAATAGTTTCTAAGAGGTAGTGGTGAGTTAAAAAAAATTCAAAATAGTGTAAATACTGTATTACCATTTGTTTTAAAATTTATTTTATATGTACATGTATATGCATGTATATAATTTTAAACGTACAGACACTCTCAGCAGAAATGTACAGTATAACCAAGAAACTGGTAACGTTTGTGGTCTACGGGAAGGAGAAAAAAACAAGAATGGAACAGAGACTTAAGTTTTCACTGCATACTCTCTTATACCTTTCAAATTTTGTACCATAGGCATCTGTTACATAATCAAGTAAAAAATAAAGTAATTCATTTTTAAAACAATTCTGGATCTGCAATTTACTAGCTCAGTGATGCTTGTCCTTAGCCTCGGTTTCCTCACCTGTAAAATGCAGGTGACAAAGCCTTCACTTCATAGGACTGCAGATATTTAACTGGGCAATGCATAGAAATCACTTAGTATAATGCCTCCCTGCTAAGTAATCAATAACCGTTAGCTGCTGCTATTAATATTATTATCATTTATATTATTATGGTTTATTACCTTGTAGGGTAATCGTGAGAATGAGCTTAAATAAAGTATATTGTATACAGTAGCACAGTGCCTAGCACCACAGTGTGTGTGTGTGTTTCTTTTTAACACAATGCAAATTAATAAATGTGTGTGCATATACATATATACATATATTTTTAAGGGAACTAGAATCATGTTCTACATATTGTTTTGTAACCTGATTATTATACTTAATACATTTTAGGCACTTTCCTGTACTATTCATATTCAGGAATACTTGTATTTTACAGCGATAATGGTAGACCAGCAGTGCACCCTGGGAGTGGGAAGGGTGTTAGCAGTTCGTAGCAGTAGTGCAGTCTCCCTGTGTCTCATCGTCCAGAGGTTGTAGAAGGCACCCAGGAGCCAGCAGTCCACTGTCACTTGCTGGCCCTGAGCTGTCAGAAGAGGCTCTCTTGAGCCTTCCTGCCTGGAGCATTCTCTTGAGGAGTAAGAATAATTTAACCTGACAGATCCTGGGAGAAGGATCTCAACAAATAATTATGAATTACTCCTGATCCTTTAACTTAATCCAGTGGCATCCATAATGAGGTGTGTGTATGAAGGTCCATAGGAGGCAAAAGGAAATATTAGAACTTACGTTTCTATTTAATTTGAATCTCCCTTACAATCTCTGTTTTTTGTGTATTTATTTTATTAATTTTTGGCTGTGTCGCACAGCTTGTGGGATCTTAGTTCCCTGACCAGGGATTGAACCTGGGCTCTCGGCAGTGAAAGTGTGGAATCCTAACCACTGGACAGCCAATTCCCTGTGTTATTTTAAAATACATTAATATAGCAGCACTTTTTTTATAATAATAAAATAAAAATTTGTAACTTGAAGGTGCATGCTCATATTCTTTTAACTGATAGGAATATACAAAATTGTATCTAGGGTATTATTTCCAGGGTGTCTGGTTGTATGGTATAAATTAATTTCTCCTGGACACTAGGTTGATTTGACCTAACTTTTAACCTCAATCTCAAAAGGTAAAGGAGGAGTTTGCCAATTTAATGTTGTACCATATTTCAGTCCTAGGACATTTCAAAAGGATTACTCATGTAATAGTAATAATAGTAATAGTAGTAATAATATCATATTGTATTTTACAAAGCTTTCCAATGCCTCATTGATAATAATATAGAAACAAGCTTAGGCAATAGAATAATCACTGATTCTCAAATGTAATTGCTTCATGTGTATTAATTACAAAAGCATTGATCATAGTATTAACGTTTTTGGTGTACATTTACAAAGGAAAAAGAAAGTTGAGGTTTAGTAGCACAGAAAAACACTAGCTTTAAAAATTAAATCTGAAATCATGAAAAAAGTTCCAACTTCCCTAGTAATCAGGAATGATTACTGAGTGCAGGTTGACTGTAAATACAAATCAAAACCTTAAAGTACAATTTCTTGCCCCTCATACTGGCAGAAGTGTTAAAGTCTGATGATTTTCCAGGGTTGGTGAGGATGCTTTGGTGCAAGGGGTGTAAATCGGCACAGCCACTTTGGAGGACAGTTTGGCAACGTTTTCAGAGATAAAAATGCTCATGCCATTCACTGTCTCTGGATCTGTTCTAGGGAGATACTCAGACACAAAGAGGCACATACAAGCATGTTCACTGCAGCCGTTAATGGCAAACAGTTGGAGACAGCCATCATTGGGGGAACATTAAAAAGATAGTGACTTAAAAAAATTAAAATGGAGGGGAGGGATAAATTAGGAGGTTGGGATTAACACTTACACACTACTATATACAAAATAGATAACCAACAAGGACCTACTATATAGCATAGGGAACTATACTCAATATTTTATAATCTGTAAGGGAAAATAATCTGAAAAAAAATATATATATATATATATGTTTACCTGAAACTAACATGACAGCGAAAATCAACTATACTTCAATAAAATTTTTTAAACAGCAAAGTAGAATTTATATAACATAAACTTTATAATTTTAAAGTGTAGAATTCAGTGCTTTTTAGTATATTTACAGGGTTGTGCAACCATCACCACTATCTTAATTCCAGAACATTTTTATCACCTCAAAAAGATACTCTCTGCACATTAGCAGTCACTGCCCATTTTCCCCCTCCCCTTTCCACTGGCAACCACTAACCTACCTCCTGTCTCTAGATTTGTCTGTTCTGGACATTTCATATGAATGGAACCATACGATCTGGCCTTCCGGGGGTGAGGGTGGGGTGACCGTTTTATTGTGATATAATTCACATACCATGCAAGTTACTCGTTTTAAACGTACAGTTCAGGGTTTTAGTATATTCACAGAGTTGTGCAACCTTGACAACAATTTTAGAACATTGCATCACCCCAAAAAGAAGCCCCATACCCTTTAGCTATCATCCCTGAAACTCTCCTCCCCAGCCCCAGGAAACCATTTCTGTCTCTATAGAGACAAAGGCAATCTATAGATTTGCCAATTCTGAATATTTCATATCAGTGGATCATAAAAGATGTCTTTTGTGTCTGGCTTCTTTTACTTAGCATGTTTTCAAGATTCATCCACACATTGCAATATTTGTCAGTACTTCATTCTTTTTTACTGCCAGATAACATTGCATTGTGTGGATATACCACATTTTGTTGATCCATTCATCAGTTGGTGGACATTTGCGTTGTTTCCACCTTTGGGCTAATAATGCTGTTATGAACATCCATGTACAAGTTTCTGTACGAGCACAGGTTTTCTATTCTCCTTTGTAGAATTGCTGGGTCATATGGTAATTCTGTTTTACTTTTTGAGGAATTGCCAAACATTTCTACAGCAGTTGTGCCATTTTACTTTTCCACCATTGATGTATTAAGGGTTCCAGTTTCTCTATATCCTTGCCAACACTTATTTTCCATTTAAAAAAAGTTATAGCTGTCCTGGTGGGTATGAACTGGTGTCTCATTGTGGTTTTGATTTCCATTTCCCTAATGACTAATGATGTGGAGCGTCTTTTCTTGTGCTTATTGGCAATTTGTATATCTTCTTTGGAGAAATGTCTATTCAATCTGTGGCATCTTTATGCTGTGCTGTAGAGCTGTTAAAAAGGAATGAGGCAGATCTATATGTAGTCACCCCTGATCATTACACTGAGCAAAATAGCAGGTAGTAGAAACTACCTGCTATAGGACTTCTCTGGCGGTCCCGTGTGCTTCCATTGCAGGGGGCACAGGTTCGATCCCAGGTCTGGGAACTAAGATCCCACGTGCCGGGCAGCCAAAAACAAGAAAAAAAAAGATGCATTATAGTACCATAAGTTTTATATAAATACACATGTGTGCCATGTGTTACATACACACACCCCCTAGTACTGTATGGTAAATATAAATATGTAAGAGCATAGAGAAGGGTCTGGTAGAATAGTCCCCAGACTTATCAAGATGCTTGGTTACCTTGGGGCAGGGAGAGAGAGAACTAGTAGGGGTGGGATTTCATCAAAAGGGACTTCTGTCTTATTTATAACATTTTACAGAGTATTCATGAACTATCTGGTTAATAAAAAATTGTATGAAAACTCCTTAAAATATATACACAGTTTAAAAATATAAGAAAAAGAAAGCAACTGGGGAACTCTAGAGAGGGGTTAGAATCAGTGCTTTCATGCCACGTTGAAGTGAATGTACAATTACTGTTCGGAAAATGTCATTGATCATTGATTCCCTTTATGGCTCAGACCTATTTCGTCTTATATCCTTTTTATCAAAACAGTTTTGTTGGGCTTCCCTGGTGGTGCAGTGGTTGAGAGTCCGCCTGCTGATGCAGGGGACACGGGTTCGTGCCCCGGTCGGGGGAGATCCCACATGCCGCGGAGTGGGTAGGCCCGTGAGCCATGGCCGCTGAGCGTGCGCGTCCGGAGCCTGTGCTCCGCAACGGGAGAGGCCACAACAGTGAGAGGCCCGTGTACCGCAAAAAAAAAAAACAGTTTTGTTGGTCTTTTACTAATATATAACAATACAAATAGTAGAGAGGTTTATAAAGTTAAAATTAACTGATCCTCTCTTCACCTCAAACCCCTCCTTCCCCATGACAATTAGTGTTAGTGCAGCTTCTTTTCCTAATAAACCTCTGTGTTTTTGTATGTTCTTCTCACCCCACCCAATAAGGTGTGTTTGTCAGCTTTCTGTTGTTGATGGGAAAAAGCTCCTTCCCCTCTAGGGGTAAGGGAAGTCCTTTTTTTTGGCTGCATTGGGTCTTCATTGCTGCATGCGGGCTTTTCTCTTGTTGCAGCAAGCGGGGGCTACTCTTGGTTGCGGTGAGCGGACTTGTCATTGCAGTGGCTTCTCTTGTTGCAGAGCACGGGCTCTAGGCACGTGGACTTCAGTAGTTGTGGCTTGTGGGCTCTAGAGCACAGGCTCAGTAGTTATGCCACACGGGCTTAGTTGCTCCGTGACATATGGGATCTTCCCGGACCAGGGATCGAACCCGTGTCCCCTGCATTAGCAGGCAGATTCTTAACCACTGCGCCACCAGGGCAGTCTGAAAGGGAAGTCTATCTTTAAGCATCTGTGATAGTGGTCTTCAGCCTTGCTTTGTATCACCCCCTACCAGAGATTGTTATTTTGCAGATCCCAAGTTCTGCTCAGGTGTCTTTATTTCATAAAAAGCTCCCATGATGATTCTGATGAGGCCACAGGGTTAAGAATCATTAATCTAGTGAGTAACAGAGCAATCATAAATTGTACCCATGATGCTTCTTTGAGAATTATTTTTGGTAGGTTCTTTATGAGAGAGTAATGAGCCTGTCAGCTTTGTGGAAACATGCCTGAACTAAGATGGTCTGTTTTGTTCCAGGAATTTCACAGAATTTTCACTTTAGGTTATTTTCAGCATTGGGGCTTTAACTCTAACTAAATACTCTACATAGAGCTACCATCTGAGCCTGAGAAAGTGATCTTGGATTCCTTTTTGAAAACGGTAGGAATAAGTAGTACAGGGCAAACTTAGCTTTCTGCCATTTCAATCGAAAATGAGTGGATATAGCAAGAATGATAGATGCTTAAATCTTCCATGCCAGGCAAACTATCCCTAGGTCTTGTTTTGTAAAGTTTTTTCACCCCTCCCCCCAGCCCCAGCCCCAGCCCCAGATTTTTGTAGACTTTTTTTTTTTTTTTTTTTTTGTGGTACGCGGGCCTCTCACTGTTGTGGCCTCTCCCGTTGCGGAGCACAGGCTCCGGACGCGCAGGCTTAGCAGCCATGGCTTACGGGCCCAGCCACTCCGCAGCATGTGGGATCTTCCCGGACCGGGGCACGAACCCGTGTGCCCTGCATTGGCAGGCGGACTCTCAACCACTGCACCACCAGGGAAGCCCTGGACTTCTTTATAGTATGTTTGACTGAGATGCAAGTGAGAAACTCACGTGATTCATAAAACTCCCCACGAATTTCCATTCTTAATGTTTTCAGACGTAAAACGCAGAAATTCATAGATGCCATTTAGAGACGTAATAATAATCAGTTTCTTTAGAATAATAAACCTGAGTAATCTTTCTTATATCTTAAATTTTTTTAAACTTTACATTTTCTCTTCTAGGTATTCTCATGGGAGCAGTTATAAAAATTATAGAGTTTAAAAAACTGGCAAATTGGAAGGTAGGTTTACCCAATTGTTCTTTTTTTTAACATATTTACAATTTTTATTGGTTCTTAAGTTTAGTAACACTGATTATGGTGGCTTTCTTATCATTCCTTGACTGTCAGTGAAGTTTATATTGTCCCATTAATTTTTTAACTTTCTGGTAGATTAGGGTTGATATCTTTACATCTGAGTTTTCTGAAAAAGCATAAATCTCACACTTTCAAATTAACATAGGCGCATTCAATGCCATGTTTTGTTATTTACTTGCATTTTTATAATCTTAGACTAACTTGCTGTATACAGGGCTCTAATTAGCATTTAACATTAAACATGTTTATTGCTCCTAATTCCATTCTGACAGCTGAGCCCAATAAGACATATCTGCCCAGCACTGTAGACCTTACAGAACGCTTTATATACTGTAGCTTTTGTCATCCTCATGACAACCATGGAGGTAGATTGACCACGTATTATCCCCGTTTTTACAGATGAAGAAAGTGACCTCTGAGAGGTTGGGACATGTCTAACATCACAGAGCTAGAGAGCGGTTGGGTTGGCTCTTGTGTCCAGACCCTCTGGTCCTATGTGTTCTATATTTTCTCTGCCACACCATGCTGTCCTCACTTGTGGATGTTCCCACCCTTACGTTCACACAATGGTCATTAGAGCGTGAGGTCCAAGGACTAATTGAAACTCAAGTTTCAGCTTAAACTTTGAGCATCTATATTGAGTAGGAAGTTTAACAAGTGTGTAACAAAACTGATTTTGTGGAGGGAAATAAGGTCCATTTCAAAATATTAAAAGAATTGTATGGTTAAAATGTGTCACATTTGAGCCCTTCCTACTTTGACGCAGCTCCTAGGTGTGAGGATTAATTTACCTGTGGAACTGTAGAGTATAAATTTGCAAAACAGGGCTTCCCTGGTGGCGCAGTGGTTAAGAATCCGCCTGCCAGTGCAAGGGACACGGGTTTGAGCCCTGGTCCGGGAAGATCCCACATGCCGTGGAGCAACTAAGCCCGTGCGCCACAACTACTGAGCCTATGCTCTAGGGCCTGCAAGCCACAATTACTGAAGCCTGTGCACCTAGAGCCTGTGCTCCACAACAAGAGAAGCCCACCACAATGAGAAGCCCGCACACCGCAACGAAGAGGAGCCCCCGCTCACCACAACTAGAGAAAACCCAAAGCCCACACACGGCAACGAAGACCCAATGCAGCCAAACATAAAGAAATAAGTAAACTAAAAAAAAAAAATTTGCAAAACAAACCTCATGGTCTGACGTAAAACACAATTTGAAGCTGTTATAAATAATATTCAGGATATATTTTATTAAATGAATTCTCAAAATGTACATTGAGCTTGGAATATTTCTAGAACTACCCTCAGCTGGGGAAGGGGCTAGGCAGGCCCCACTGGAGCATGCTGTGTATGAAGCTCAACTGGTTCAGTTTAACCCCCCTCACAGTAGCTTCTGCAACTGGTTCAGTTTAACCCCCCTCACAGTGGCTCATTCTAGGGCAGGAGCAACTGACTGTACACTCTTTCTCAACTCTTAGACTAGATAGAGCCTGATGTGTAAATACCACCTGCTAACACATTTTGTTTGATTTAAAATCAATTGATCAAAATTGGAATCGATTTTAAAACAATTAAAAAATCATTAAGTTTTTTGTTTTGTTTTATTTTGTTTTTCATGGAGGAGAAAGAAAGAGTGGCTTTATTTCTTTGCCAGGCAAAGGGGGAACACAGTAGGTTAGCACCTCAAGAACTGTGCCCCCAGCTTTATTTTAAATGTTATTAATCTATACAAAATTCTAGAAATTTCACATGGATTTTTTTTAATATTTTAAACTGCTTAATTTGTAATCTTTTTAAAAAATTAATTATTTATTTTTGGCTGCATTGGGTCTTCGTTGCTGCGCGCGGGCTTTCTCTAGTTGCAGTGAGTGGGGGCTACTCTTCGATGTCATGAGCAGGCTTCTCTTGTTGTGGAGCACGGGCTGTAGGCACGCAGGCTTCAGTAGTTATGGAATGCGGGCTCAGTAGTTGTGGCTCACGGGCTTAGTTGCCCCAAGGCGTGTGGGATCTTCCCGGACCAGGGCTCAAGCCTGTGTCCCCTGCATTGGTAGGCGGATTCTTAACCACTGCGCCACCAGGGAAGTCCTCACATAAAAATTTGAACTTCTAGCTTCTCTCAAAGAAGCAGAAGCTCTCTCAACACCAGGCCCACATTCCCCACAGCAGAGATCCGAGGCACTGAGTGCAGCTGCAGCCCTGGGGAACGCTGTATGATCCCTTCTCCGAGCAGGAGGAGGAAAGGTTATCTTTTATTTTTAGTTTTATATGCTTCGGTATTATTAAATTTATTTTTCAACAGATGTTAGTTTTCAAGTTAAATAATAATAATATATTGAATAGTATAGATGAGTGAACCACAGTTGGGTGGTGAATGTAATTAAGTGCCCTGAAGAGCCATCTAGACAACCAGTGCTTGACCTCAGAAACGGGTGAGGTTTTTAGGCTAAAACCATTGGGCAGGCTTTCTGGAGGAGCAGGTGTTTGTGGAAGCCAAAGCAGGAAGTAGGATCTGTTTGGAAACTGGGTGCTGCAGCGAACAGGGGAGGTAAGAAAAACAGTGAAGTTGCTGGGTATTTTCTTTCCATGTAGGTCTGTTTCCAGACTGTCCTGCTGGGCCTGCCTTCTACCTATATTGTCATATGCTTAATATGTTTCTTTAAGTCAACTTGCTTTTTTGTGTATATAAGTCTTTATAGCAGTTTTTTAAAAGCTTTTATTGTGGTAAAATATACGTAACATAAAATTTAGCATTTTAGCCATTTTTAAGTGTACAATTCAGTGGCATTAAATACATTTACAATGTTGTTTAATCATCACCACTATCTATTTCCAGAATTTTTTCATCATCCCAGACGGAAACTCTACCCATTAAACAATTCCCTATTCCTCTCTCCCTACTTTGTTTTCTACTTTCTATTTTTCTTAGTATTTTCTATTTTTTTAGTAGCCCCTATTCTACTTTCTGTGTTTATGAATTTACCTATTCTAGGTACCTCAAATGGGTGGAATCATATAATATTTGTCCTTTTTTATCTGGCTTATTTTATCAGTACTTAGCATGATGTGTTTTTTCTGTTTTGTTTTGTTTTGTTTTTGCGGTACGTGGGCCTCTCACTGGTGTGGCCTCTCCCGCTGTGGAGCACAGGCTCCGGACGCGCAGGCTCAGCGGCCATGGCTCACGGGCCTAGCTGCTCCGCAGCATGTGGGATCTTCCCAGACCGGGGCACAAACCCGTGTCCCCTGCATCGGCAGGTGGACTCTCAACCACTGCGCCACCAGGGAAGCCCTAGCATGCTGTTTTTAAGGTTCATCCACTTTGTAGCCTGTGTCATAACTTGTTTCCTTTTTATGGCTGAATAATATTCCATGGTCAGTATATACGACACTTTGTTTATCCATTTATCTGTTGATGGGCCCTGGGGTTGTTTCCACCTTTTGACTGTCGTGAATAATGCTGCTATGAACGTTGGTGTACTATATACATTTATTTTAAAGGAAACATTATAATACTGTTTTAAGTGGGAAACCAATATTGTTTTTATAAATAAATACGATAAAAACAAAGTGGTACATTTGCTTGCTGAAGCCTCTGAGGACAAGCCTGTCCTCTTTGTCAAAAAGGGGGATCAGCATATTGGAGAGAGGCTTAACACGGTAGCACCAAACTGACATGTCTGACTTAATTGGGATTGAGAAAGAATCAAAAAGGGCTGACTTTCTCAATCCGTGGGGTCAGTGGTATTCAACACACATTGCTCAAGTACCACCTAAAACCACATCAGATCACTTTAGGGGAGATACTGCCCAAAGGAACCTGGGATCTTTCTGTGACACTATTCACTGTAAGGTGGTGTGTGCATTTCCTGTGGCTTCTGTAACGAATTACCACAAATTGGGTGGCTTAAAACATCAGAGATTTGTTCTCTCATAGTTCTAGAGGCCAGAAGTCTGAAATCAAGGTGTTGGCAGGGCCACACTCCCTCAAGGGAGTGAATCCAGGCCCTAGGGGAGAATCCTTCGCTGCCTCTTCCGGCTTCAGGTGGTCCCAGGCATTCCTTGGTGATGGCAGCCTAACTCCTGTCTCTGCTTCAGTCTGTCCTCATGTGCCTTCATCTCTGTGTCTGTGTGTCCCTTTCTGTCTCTTTTAAGGACACTGTCATTGGGTTTAGGGCCCACCCTAATCCAGTATGGTCTCAGCTGTGATTCTTCCCTTAATTCCATCTGCAAAGACCCTATTTTCAAATCAGGTTGCATTTTGAGGTTCCAGGTCACATGAATTGGGAGGAGAGGACACTGTGAACCCACTGCAGGTGGGTTCTCCTTTTTCCCAGGGGGTGTTTTGTTTCTGAAACTCCCAGAGTCTCTGCAGTGGCCCAACTGCACAGATCCTGCGAATAGCTTGCCCCACAAAGCACAGAGATCGGCCCATTTCTTTTCACATGGCCCCAGTCTGAGTCATGAGCTTGTGATACAGGCGGTTATTTTAAGACTTAATAAGGCATTTTCAGAAGTCATCATTTGCTTCTATTTTGAGCCTTTTTTGAATGTTATTTTAGTCTTTATGGTAACAGCCGTACATTTGTAAGGATACATTTATCATTCTTTTGAATAGGGATTTTGACAAGAAGTCAGACTGTCAAGAATGTGACATAGAAGTTTTCATATGAAAAGGGCCTGATTTTGCAGTATTAAATAGACTGTGTATTACCTGTAGTCATTTTGGGTTTGAGAACCAGTATGTATTTTCCCCCAATCCACCAACAACTAGAGAACTGTATTACTATAGAAGATGAAATTATTATTCCATTCCCCCCAAAGGTGGCCATATTCTAAAAATACCTTTCATAATGGTACTTAATATTTGAATCTGAAAGCATGACAAGGGGCTCGCTTTATAGCCATGTCCCAGGTTGCAAGGGCATCAGGTGAGGACTGTTTCATCACATCAGATTTAGGAAAATGGCATAGTTGTCTATGACATGCAGAGAAAAGGCAGGGCTATTTTAAACATGAGTAGGGTTTACTCTTCCTCTAAGTGGATTGTTTTAGGGCTTACCGTTAACCTTTTTCCTGGAGGAATCCAATTTGTGGACTTCTTTTTGAAAGTGTTCTATTTGAATTGAAATGTTTTCTATATTAAAATTAGTTTTCTTTCCTTAGTAAAGAATAAAAAGCATACCGCTGTATGTTTGGAAGTGGTTCATTCTGCTATTTATTTTGCTGGTCACCTTTTAAAATCATTTGTCCTACATTTTTAAATGCAGGTTTTGAGAGTTTTGTATATTTGTTTGTTTTTGTCTCTCCTTTTGTTTGTTTTTGTCGCTCCTTTTGTTTGGTTTTATTATCAGGTGGTGGTTTAAGCATTGTATTTTTCCACTGGGCCAGGTTCTAAGAGAACAGTTACTTTGGCTTTTCATTGATGGATTTATTTCTTAATTACACAGATTTCATGCCTCTGAAAATATCCATTTTATATTTACAGGAGGAAGAAATGTTTCGTCCAAATATGTTTTTCCTCCTTTTGCTTCCACCTATTATATTTGAGTCAGGATATTCATTACACAAGGTAAGACTCAGGCACACATTAGTGCTTTTGGTCCGGGTGGCTCCGTGTGTTTGTAAGGCAAGTTCCTTAAAAGCTCAGGTGTTAATTTAGCAGTGGTGGCTCTTTGTGAACACCCTGGCGTGTGTGGTAGAAGCTAGACTGTCATGCCTGACTTGTAGAGGGAGCAAACATGGTCAGTGGGCTGCTTTCATGGTTTTAGGCAGTGTGGCTTACTAGTGTTTTCCATAGAGGGGTACTTGGCCTAGAAAGAAATAGCCAAAGTGATTTTGATGGTACACAGGTGTTACATTGACTCCTCTTGGACACAGACTGACCCATGTTAAGAGGACAGACTGTGTCCTGGGATGACAGGGACAGGTGCCCCAGGCCTACTGGTTCTCTCACGTCACCATATCAGGCCTTTCTCCTGCCTTGGGCCCATCCATCCTTCAGTGTCTCCCCTCTCAGGGCACTGCCCTGGGCCTCAGCTCCCAGCCATTATGCCCTTTAAGCCCCAGTCTCCATTCCTTCCCACCCTCTCCCTGGCCCTGCTTTTCCTCACCAGACTGGAGCCCCATCCTTCCCCCTAGTCTTCCACCTCCTTCTGGCCCAGCCACCTACTCCCACAGTTGCTCCACTCATTCTTGGCTCCCTGACCCTGGAGAGCAGCATCACTGGCCCCTGCTCAGTTCTCTGCTTTGCTCTGGTATTTCTGGTCTCTGTCTTCCAGCTTCCAGTGGGGCTCTTTCTGCCTGGGCAGGAGCTTCTCGCTTTTAAGCCAGTTTGTGTGTGTACCTGAGTCTTTTCCTTGTCTATGAGTTGCTTTTTTTTTTTTTTTAATTTGTGTAGCAAACTTGTTTTTTTTTAATACATTTATTTATTTATTTATGGCTGCGTTGGGTCTTCGTTGCTGCCTGCGGGCTTTTTCTAGTTGCAGTGAGCGGGGCTACTCTTCATTGCGGTGCGCCGGCTTCTCATTGTGGTGGCTTCTCTTGTTGCGGAGCGTGGGCTCTAGGTGTGTGAGCTTCAGTAGTTGTGGCATGCGGGCTCAGTAGTTGTGGCTCACGGGCTCTAGAGCGCAGGCTCAGTAGTTGTAGGTCACAGGCTTAGTTGCTCCGTGGCATGTGGGATCTTCCCGGACCAGGGCTCGAACCCGTGTCCCCTGCATTGGCAGGCGGATTCTAAACCACTGCGTCACTAGGGAAGTCCGTATGAGTTCTTTTTAAATACAAGTGTATTTAAGTTTTAAAATAAAAAGGTGATTCAACTTAAAATACTAGTAATACAACAGTTATTTTATAAATATGATTTTAAAAAACTGTGAAGGTTGGAAAGACTAAGGATCGGCATATCTTTGGAGAGAGGAAAGAGCCTGGACTTTACAGCCAGAGAGACCTAGGCCTAATCATGCGCTGCCCCCTATAGGTTCCTTTTGAGTAGAGTAGAAATTAAAAACAGAGGACAAAAAGATCCCCGAAACCCTACCTCCTAGGTTGCTTTGAGATTTACATTAGATGAAAGAATGTATGCAAAGCACCACTCACCACATTAAATAATTGGTAGTGCTTCTTGTTATTATCTATTATAACATGACTAGTGTTATTATTAATAATAATGTAATAAACTTGAGTTAAATTTGTTATGAGAGTTTTGGTAAAAACATACAAATTAAATTTTTAATTTTCCTCCTGGATATTAAAGCAAAATTATTCTAAGATGTTCAGGCCAGATTTTTTTTAAGTTATTATTTTATTGTGCATTAATCAAAAGAAAAAGTAAAAAGGAAATTTAATATTAAAAAAATCCCATATCTTATAAACCATTACTGACATCAGATAATTGTTAAAAAGAAAACAAGCAAGAAGGATTTGAAGGTCAGTATCTCTCACTCTTTAATTTTGTGAACAAATCTTGAAAGAACTGAGCAGATTATGAAAATATTTCAAAACAGTGCTGAAGAAAATGGATTGATTTTTTTTTTTTTCCCTTTGGCTGCCACTCGGCATGTGGGATCTTAGTTCCTCGACCAGGGATTGAACCTGGGCCCTCGGCAGTGAGAGCAAGAGTCCTAACCACTGGACTGCCAGGGAACTCCCGAAAAATGATTCGATTTTGACTTAAAAACATAAGACTGGTTATTATATTAGCACATGTAAACTTTTTATTTTCTAATTTTTTGGAGGGAGGGGAAATAAACTTACTCAAAATTTGAGGAAAATAGTAGTTTCTTAAGAGAAGAAATTTTTGAAGATGGCTTTACAGCAGAAACTGTGACAATTTATGTGAAAGGGACTAGTGTGAGTTGGAATGGGAATTCAGAGACTTCTGTCCACTGCCTACCCACCCCCAAAGAAGATAGGAAGTTGACTTTATTTTAATATTGCTATATTTGCTGACGTAAATTTGGACTTGGAATAAAAATTTCAGTACAGTTATCATCAGTTGGTATGTATTAGGTAGGCAGCTATTTGGTTCTTTAAATTATTAATATAAAGAATAGAACTTTTTTAAAAATAAATTTATTTATTTACTTTTGGCTGCATTGGGTCTTCGTTGCTGCGCGTGGGCTTTCTCTAGTTGGGGCGAGCGGGGGCTACTCTTCATTGAAGTGCGCAGGCTTCTCATTGCGGTGGCTTCTCTTGTTGTGGAGCACGGGCTCTAGGCACGCGGGCCTCAGAAGCTGTGGCTCACGGGCTCTAGAGCGCAGGCTCAGTAATTGTGGTGCACAGGCTTAGTTGCTCCGCGGCATGTGGGATCTTCCCGGACCAGGGCTCGAACCCATGTTTCCTGTATTGGCAGGCGGATTCTTAACCACTGCACCACCAGGGAAGCCCAAGAATAGAACATTTTAAAAATTATGTCTGAGAGAAGCAGATAAATTTGCTTTATGTAGCAAAGGGAAGTTCTTATAGTGGGGCAACTTGAATTTGGGTAACTTTCCAACATCCAGATTAATATTAGCCAACGACGTAAGTTATATCAGAATTAGATCCCTATAAACAGACCAAGGCTTAGTGTAATCTATTTTTAAATAACAAAATTAAGCAGCTCTCTGCAAAGAAAAACTCATAGATGAAAGCCTTTTGTTTAAGAAAAAACCAAATCATTGTGTTTGCCTTGAGCTATTTTAAAGTTCTTTGTGTGCTAAAGATTGAGATGCCAAACAAAGTAATTGAAGGTCTGATTATGGTCAGCCAAATCAAAATTGCAAAAAATGAAGCAAAGAAACTTCCTGAAGGAGATAGGCTTAGTGGGTTGTCAGTGCTGAGCTGAGGACAGTCTTCTGAAATGAGCTTTAAAGTATCAGTTCCTGGGAATCCCCTCGTGGTCCAGTGGTTAGGACTCAGCACTTTCACTGCCGAGGGCCCGGGTTTCAATCCCTGGTCAGGGAACTAAGATCCCACAAGCTGCATGACGTGGCCAAAAAAGAAAAGTATCAGTTCCTTTTGTTCATGGCTTGACAATTTCTGAGCGAAAAAATGGTTTTCCTTGTCCAGACCCACAATCACGGACCATCAAGTTACCCTGGCCTTATTCCTAAACAGAGTCCACAGGGTTCTAATAAATAGCTTAATTTTTAAAATTTTATGGAAATTTGAAAGATGTTACCATACTGCTTGGACTCAAATATTTTCTCTTAAATGCTGTATAGATGGGAATATATTTTATCTATCATATTTGATGATACTAATAGAGTGAAATAAAATTGCTTAAAAGATGTGGACTACAAAAAGGAGCTGCTGATAGTATAACCTATTATCTTGACATTCTTTGTAGCAATGTACCTTTTCTTAATTAATTGAAAATTATAATTATATAAACTTTGGACTTTAATCAGACATGAAACACAGTTAATTCCTTTAGTACCTATTCATGGGGCATCTTGCATCTCACAGGCTGTATGCCAGTGACTGTTATACAAAAGCAGATGTGGTCTTTGCCCCCATTGAGCCTGCAACCTAGTGGGAAAGACAGATACCAAATAATTACATAAAATAAATGTAACGTTTCAGCTATGTCAAGTGCTACCAGGAGAGAGTCACTGTGCATTGAGAGCATAGACTGGGATCTGACTTGGGTAAGGGATCAGAGAAGGCTTCCCTCAGGAAGAGTCAAAATGTCCTGAGATCTTGGGACGATTAAAGTTCACTAAGCGAAGGGGAAGGAAGAGTGGTCCAAGCCCAGGGAGCATGATGTGTTTGAAAAACAAAAAGCTACTAGTGTGACTGGAACCCAGAGAACAAAGGGGAGGTTAGAGGCCTTCGAGGGGGTCAAACCATCCAGGCTTTGGTTGGGTTTTAACTGCGTTTTGAGTGGAAGTGGGGGTCAGAATGTAGGCAGCACAGTCAGACTTATCTTTTGCAGAGATCATTCTGGAAGCACTTGGAGAGCAAGAGGGCAAGGGCCAGGGCTGGTTGAGACTTGTTAGAAGCTATTGTAGTGATCCAGGGGAGAGATGATGGCAGTTGGGTAAGGGTGGTGGGGATGGTGATGGAGAGAAGCAGGGAGATGTGAGTGACGTGGGGAATGCAAAAGCCACAGGACTTGGCTCTGCATTGCATGTGGGGGTGAGGGAAGATGCCCAGGTTTCTAGAGCTTGCCAACCAAGGTGGGTGATGGTGCCCTTTACAGAGAATCAAGCATGTGAGGAGGGCCAGCTGTGGGGTCCATGACTTCACTGAGCAGACCAGCCTTTCTAATCATTCCTCTCATTTCTGTTCTCTCAAACAGGGTAACTTCTTTCAAAATATTGGTTCCATCACCCTATTTGCTGTTTTTGGTACGGCAATTTCCGCTTTTGTAGTAGGTGGAGGAATTTACTTTCTGGGTCAGGTAAGGAAAACATCTTTGAAAACTTTGAAAACCTTGCATTCTTAGAGCTCATGCAGGGAAGTGGGGTAGTGACACCTCATGGGGGTTTTACAGTCAAGGTAAAGGCTCTCCTGCAAAGAAATCCGGACTCAAACAAGGCACAGTAAAGGCATGCTGAAGTTGTCTCTCAGTGTCCTCGAGAAGCTTTGGTGTCTGGAATTGAGTGAATCTTTTCCATAATCCCCAAAAGTATTTGATATTATTTGCAAACCAATATTGTCTTAAGTTGGAATACCTAAAAATAAAGCAGAATATATACCATCAAGATCTTCAAATTATAACAGTATCAATTCTGTTGTCAGACTGAATCAAGGTTAAACACTGTTTCTTTAATAAAAATTTGCATTTTAAAAATCAAAGATAATTCTGTATGTCTTCACTCAATTCTAAGCTGTCCTGTAGAATTATTTTCCCTGGATTTTCCACCATTGCTAAACCAATTCCCGGTGTCATCAACTGAGTGTTTTGTACTTTGAATTCAAATTAATTTGAATTAATTTAAACCAGACCTACCTAGGAAGGTAGTATCTGTAGCTTTGCATTATGCACGTCTGTGCATGTCACAGTTCTCTTCCAGTATGGTCAGTTGCAGAAAGTTTCTCCGCCCTAGTTCTGCAAACGCAGTTTGAGATCCAGGCCTTGGGGTAACTGGCAGATTTCTCTTACATGTGTCAGATGTGTCTGCTGCTTTTGATGGCTGTCGGTAAAAGCCCATATATTCCATCTGATTTTCACCTTTACTGCTGCCTCAATGGCACCAGAATAAATCTGTCTGTCATGCAACCTTCTTCATTGCTCAGCTTCCAGCTTCAAATGGGAATAAACTTTAGAGAAGAAAACTCGTTAATTTGGCTTGCAAATATTAGTGTTCATTTTCATACTTCCTGTGTATGATGATTGAATGCATGCCTAAACTAAAACTTAGGAGTTTTCTGTATTTTTCAAGTGGTTTGGGGACTGAAGATTAATGTCCTTATTAGTTTGTAATAAAGCACTAATGGACATTTTAATCTTCTTGGCTGTTCTCCAGGGGTTTTTTTTTTGTGTGTCTGTGTGTTTGTGTTTTTTATTTTACAGGCTGATGTAATCTCTAAACTCAACATGACAGACAGGTAAACCTTTCATACTGTAACACCCATGTGGCTACTTTTCAGACTGGGGCCAAGTTTTCTCCACATTGATTCCTGGCTGTGGTACTTCTCTATTCTGTCTTTTCGTTTTGCTGACTATTTCTGCTGTAGAATCTATTCTGAATTAATTTGTGTCTCTGAAATGAATCAAAACTATATTGAGGAATTTTGAAGATCTCCAGTCAGAGGGTTGCTGATGGAAATGATTTAGTTTCAGCTTTGAAGGGAATAACTCTTGGTTAGTTAACTGCCGCCTCACACACACCACACGCTGCACCATTGTCCTTTTATTATTAAGAATCATCTTCAGCTCATTTCTAAGGCTTTGCAATGGCCATAATGAAAAGTTGTCTTCTTGAGAGATTGGGGATGGAGTCGGGGGTGAGGTGTGAATCTTTACTCTGGGATTCCCCCCAGGGCGGTGGGGATGGGGAGGGGGAAGGAGGTGCTCTGTTGTGGGCAGCCTTCTCAGGCTGCAGCTACTCCATTGGGCACTCAGAGCTGCTGTCTAGGAGCCCAATCCAGAAATTTCCATAATTGTCTTAGCAAGAAGCAACCTAGGAAGCCGAAGTTACCAGATCTAGTGCTAAAAAAGTGCACACACACAGCGTGACCTGGTTTCCCATCTCTGAGAAGTGCAGTGAATATGCAGCCTTGCTCTGTGTTTCTCTCCCGGGAGCACTGGATTCTGTCTTGTGCTTGGCTGGGGAGCTCGGAAGTGGGACCCAGTGCTCTGCCCCGGGGTCCCTTTCACTGGGCCAACCAGAGCTTACAGCCTTCAGCAGCAACTTGGAGATTAAAATCTTGGAGCCCTTTTCGTGAGAAATGTGCCTTTGATAGCATCAAGTCCAGCCTCATTTTCTCTCCAGGGACATAAATTTCAAAGCCTTTGTTGTAAGATAGTCTTGCTATACAAACAAGTAGCGAAAGTCACATCCCTGTTCCATAGGGAGCGTGAAGCTGAGCAGAACTGATGCCCTGCATTTTGTAGGTATTTTGCAACTGAAAAGAAATGTTCAAAACCCAGTGGATGTAAAGGAAGATGTCACAGCATTCAGTCCTTCAACCTGTTTGGGGGCAACTGCTTAGAGATACAAAAAACGCTTGATAAATCCTTGTGAAATTGAATTGAACCGGAGGTTGGGATGTTCAGGAAGAGAGGAGTAAAAGAATTGGCCCTTAGACAAGCAGAGTAAGAACCAGGTGGAGTTTCTCTCTGTGTGGGCAGACACTTCCTTTCCTGTTAGAAAGTGACTGTCCCACAGATGGGGGGTGCTCTGGGGGAAATTAGCCAGCAGTCGCAAACCCACACAGCTGCAGGGCCTGGCAGAACCCTTCACAGAGGGGAGCTGGCCAGGTGTGTGTCTGGAGGTGGTGACAGTGGTGAGCTGGAGAGCCCATCGTCTGAAGGGGACAGCCACCTCTTAGCTCCACCTGCTAATTACCACGTGGGAACGTGGACCCAGAATTGCCAGATACTTAATTGTTTTTTTTCCAAAAGAGGCCAAGTTTCTAGATTTTAATAGGGAATTTTCCTGTTTTAAATGTTGCCAACTTGATCCATTTTTCGAAACACCATGCAGGTCAAACATGAGGCCCATGGACCTCTGCACGGTAGGAAACATAAAAATAACTTTTTTGCACAGAAGGTTTTACTTCACTGGTGTTTCCTCTGGAGAGCTAATTCACTCATAGATACACCCTAAATTATTTCACCATCCCAGTCCATTTTCTTTTTTTTTTTTATTTTTAAATTTTATTTATTTTTGGCTACGTTGGGTCTTCATTGCTGCACACAGGCTTTCTCTAGTTGCGGCGAGCGGGGCTTCTCATTGCGGTGGCTTCTCTTGTTGCAGAGCACGGGCTCTAGGTGTGCGGGCTTCAGTAGTTGTGGCACGCAGGCTCAGTAGTTGTGGCTCATGGGCTCTAGAGCGCAGGCTCAGTAGTTGTGGTGCAGGGGCTTAGCTGCTCCACGGCATGTGGGATCTTCCCAGATCAGGGCTCCCTGCGTTGGCAGGCAGATTCTTAACCACTGTGCCACCAGGGAAGTCCCCCAGTCCATTTTCTTTTTGTTTTGTTGACGTTGCTGTCTTCTGAGATGATGGAATAAAGAAAACACATTGTTCAGTTGAACTTCTGGCTTCTGGCCTTTTAAAAGACTGGGTCATAAGCTGTGACGTGGAACAGCTGCGGGCAAGATTCAATGCCTGCTTATATTCAGACCTCTCCATGATTCAGGCAGTTCATATTTCCGACTTTCCATGTTCACTGTCAGAAACACTGTGCCCCAATTTAGAGTCTCAGCCAAAGCTAAATGTGTTACATAATTTATGCAAAGCACTTCTCCCCCAACATTTTATTATGGAAATTTCAAACACACAGAAAAGGTGAAGCACTGTACAGTGGACACGCACATGACCGCCTAGATTCTACAGTCACTGTTTTCACTGGATTTGCTTTAACCACAGATCTTTCCATCTCTCCATCCCTCTGTCCATTCATCAGTCCGTCTTCTGGTTCCTGCTGTTTGGTTTTCAGTTCAGGATGCCACAGGAACTATGACAAAGAACATCAGTCAGGCCTCTTTCAGTGCAACTGAAACCCAACACGAACTCGTTTTAGCAAAAAAGAAGTTTGTTGACTCGTAGAACAGAAGTGTCCCCGGAGTGATGGCTTCCTGCATGACAGCCTCTGGGGGCCTGTGATGTCAGGAACCTCTCCTCTCTCTGTCTTAGCTGTTCCCTGGTCGATGTCATCCTCAGGTGCGCTCACCCCATGTGGCAGCACCAATGGCTTTCGTCTCACGATCACCCTCGCCGTCCCCGCCAAAAGGGCCAACCTAATATCTGGTGACCTGGTAAAATGCCTGGCGATGGACCTCTGACCAGGCTTGGGTCCCCTGCCTACTCCTAGAGCCCCACGCAATACAGGGATGGAAGGTGGAGGAGGCCTGGCTCCACAAAGGGCAATTGGAGCCCAGTGGGGCTGTGGGTGCTGTCCACTGTGTGCTTGCTGAGGGATGGAGGGAGGGGCCCGCGAGCCGCACGGAGTCGTCGCCCAGCACACAACCTGCGGCACACTCCCAGGCTCCCACCCCGCTTTGGGATGCACTTTTTTTTTTTTTTTTTTTTTTTTACTTATTTAGGCCTCGCCGCACAGCTTGCAGGATCTCAGTTCCCTGACCAGGGATCGAACCAAGGCCTTGGCAGTGAAAGAGCAGAGTCCTAATCAATGGACCAACAGGGAAGTCCCCAAGATGTACTTTTTAGACGTTCTTCTTCCTTCGAGGCCTCTGTTATGTCGCTGTGGGTGATGAGAGTGGGAATAAAAGAAGGAGAGGGGAGAGAAGAATCTCTGTGGGTTGCAGAGCAAGGGCTTCAGGCCAGCTGCCAACAAATCATGGCCTCTCGGGTTGGCAGCTGTTCGGTGGAGTTACCTTTTCTTCCCTCCCGGACCCCTCCCTCCTGCCTGCCTTCCCCAAATATCTCTGGGCGCTCACAGTGAGGTGAGAGGCAGGTGAAGTCACAGCTCATAATGCACGCGACAGGCTCTGTGAGGACAGGGCAAGTCTGGGAACTGAAGTCTGAGCTGAGGCCGTCTTTGAAGTGAGCAGGCTCTCCTGCATGAATTCACATTAACCGAACTCAGGGCGCCACCACGGAAACCAGTACGCCAGATTATCAGTTTATGAAGAGAACTGTAACTGGCAGGGCAGCCACACATCCCTTCCCACCAGCGCTCCTCTCCCTGAGCCCGGAGCCAGATGATCGTGCTGGTGACATACGGTGGACAGAGCACGCTCCAGTCCCCAGGCCGGGTAGCTCCTCATCCCTCCCAGACCGCAAGCTTGGTGCGGGCGGGGAACAGGTGGATGGGCTCTGGCTCACGTCTCCGCCCGAGGCTGTCCCCTCGTGGCTCCTGGTGTTGCGGAAGGGGGCAGACCTAACCATTCTGCTGAGCTGGAAGGAAAGCAGTGCCAGGCGAGGCCTTTTGAGGGAAGCGACGAGGGCTTGCAAGAACTCTAAGGGGAAGAAGACAAATGGGCTGCGAGAATAATCGTCCTGACTCCTCAGGCGGCCCCCAAGGCCCCGCGGGGTGACCCGGCCCTGCCTCCCTCCCAGACTCCGACGTCTCCAGCCACTTGCCCTCGCTGCGCAGCTGCCAGGCTCCCTGTTCTGTTTCTCAGGCAACCAAGCTTGCTCCACCTCAGAGGTAGCTTGCTCTGGCCACTGCCCCCAGGTCTTGGCCTGTCCATCTGCTTCTTGTCAGGTAGGCCCTCGTTTAAATAAGCATCATTTCTTCAGAGAGGCCTCTCCTGACCCCCCGATCTAAGTGGGCCCCACGCCCATGCCTCCACACCACCCCGCCATGTTACTCTTTCTCTCATCACCCTGACTTCCTGTGTAACACTCGCCTTTTCTAAGTTGACCTTGGCCTCCGGGTACTGCTGTATCCAGTGTAGTGGCTAAGAGCACCCACTCTGAGCCAGATGGCCTGTGTTTGGATCCGGGCTTTGCCACCTCCTAGCTGTCTGACCTTGGGCAAGTTCCTTCACCTCATTGTCCCTCAGTTTTCTCCTATGTAATCAGAGCAATACTAGTACCATTTCATACGGTTGCTTTGTGGATTATGGAGCTACTACATGTAAAGTGCTCAGAACATTGCCTGGCACGTGGTAAGTGCCACATAAATATTTGCTATTATTATAAGCCTTGGGACTTCCCTGGTGGTCCAGTGGTTAAGAATCCACCTTCCAATGCAGGAGACGCAGGTTCAATCCCTGGTCAGGGAACGAAGATCCCACACGCTGTGGGGCAACTAAGCCCTCACCGCAACTACTGAGCCCGCATGCTCTGGAGCCCGCGCGCTGCAACGAAAGAGCCTGCATGCCGCAACTAAGACCCGACGCAGCCAAATAAATAAATAAACAAATAAATAAATGTTTTTTAAGAAAAAGCCTTAGTGCTTGAAACATGTTAGGCCGTTAATGCCCATTTGTTGGAGGTAGTTAGACCCTCGTGGGTACTGGGGTGAGAGCTGCTGGCCTGGTGGTAGGCAGCACTGGTGTCGCTGTCTGCCTCCCAGGCTGCGCAGCCCCTGAAGCGGGCTGCAGTTGCTGCTGACTTTTGGCACTTTCCTAGATGTTGCAGATCTGAGTGGAGGCTGGCGTCGGTCACAGATGGCACTCCGGTGGCCTGGTGGCAAGGGGCAGAGCAGAGGTCAGACCCAGGAGCACATGGGCCGTTTAGGGGAGGCCCTCTGGGCCACCATGGTTCCAGCTGCTCTGACCAAGAAGGCTGGGATGGCTGTCATGTATTTAAGCAAATGTCTTCCCTCTGTCATTGGTCAAAATAAAATCTTGGTATTCTCAGTGGAAAACCAGGCCATTCATAACAACAGCTTGTAGAGTGGGACTTTCACTTCTCCACCCACAATGTTAATTAGCAGGTATTTTAAGTGGAGAAAAAACCACCATCTTCTATAGTTCCTTCAGCTACAGTGTGTACTGTTGTTGTACTAAATACCGTCTCTGAGTTTAATGTTTTACTATGTGGACCAGGGGTTAAGCGTTACAGAACTACCCCTTCCTTTTCTCTTTGACAGTTTTGCATTTGGCTCCCTAATATCTGCTGTTGATCCAGTGGCTACTATTGCTATTTTCAATGCACTTCATGTGGACCCAGTGCTCAACATGCTGGTTTTTGGAGAGAGCATTCTCAACGATGCGGTCTCCATTGTCCTGACCAAGTAAGTGTGTTTTCTTCAAGTGACAGAACTAAAGGGCCTTGTATCAGAGGGGCAGATATTTCCGTGCAGCTGCGTGTACAGTTGCTTATCCTCTGGGTGATTGGTTCACTGCTTCTCCATCTTTCTGGCCTGACAAGCCTTGATGTGCCCCAGGAATCTTGTCAAGGCCCAGGGTGATTAGAGGAGAATCTGCCTTTTAGGATCTACCTTTTAGCAGTGCTTGTAAATTAAACCCAGCTTGGACTTCGCTGGAGGTCCTGTGGTTAAGACTCCACCCGTCCAATGCAGGGGGTGTGGGTTCGATCCCTGGTCAGGGAACTACAATCCCACATGCCATGGGGTGTGGCCTAAATAAATAAATAAAGCCCAGCTTCTCATCAGCATCACGGGGGGTGCTTATTAAATGTAGCATTCCCAGGTGCCACCCTGAGAGCTTCCAATTCAGTAGGTCTGGGGTGAGTCCCCAGATGATGATGGAGCAGCCAGTTGAGGGATCAGTATTGGGGCAGCATTGTTCCAGATGAAAGCATGTGACAGAGGCCCTGTTCTCCCACTTGTGCGCTAGCGCACGTCACCTTCCTTTTCGCAGCTGTAAGGTACGGTAGTGATATTCACGGGCATCCTGCCTTAAGATGCTATTATGTGAAAGCTACTTTGGAAATTGCAGATCTTTTTCAGTTGTTCATTGGTATACTGCCCTTGTTGATAGGATCTGAGAAATTAAAGATGAGCCATAAAATGTCAAGAAGTCATTGGGAAAAGCAAATGAGTCTAAGTTCATCTCAAATCCATTTGTCGGATGTGGGGCTGTTTCCTTGCACTCTGAGGTTTGTGGTGTTCATGTATGGACAGGAGACCCAGACAGTTTGACCAAAAATCAAGAAGGTACAGACAGTCAAAGCAGTTGGAGAAAAGAGCCCTGGACAATGTACCAGAGATGAGCTAAGAGAATTTGGGGGGCCATTATGTGTTCTGTTAAAGAATAGTTTTTCCATTTTGATTTTGAACTTGTTTCCTTTGTTGTGGGATTCCTTGCAAAGCATAACCACTCTGTGGTTTTCTTAAAAGCCTTACTATAGACTATATTCAGCATTCTTATGTTGGAATAAAAGAACATTTTATCGTGGAAAGAGCCCAGGTCTTTGGGTCAGACTGACCTGGGTTCAAGTTCCAGTGATGGCCACTCAGCTGTGTGACACCCTGGGTCAGCTCCTTAACCTCTCTGAGCCACGGGTGTCTCAACAGTAAAGCGAGGGTGATAATGCCTCAGCCTAGAATTGGATTTGAGGATTGAGTAGTTAAATCTACTATGTGAAAAGCATCTGCCGTCGGTTAATGTGAGATCCTTTCCTCTTCTGCTCCTGTCCCCCAGCTATTGTTTGTCCTGTTTTTGTCCTGCTTTTGCAGGAAGAACTTACCAAGCGTTGCTTAATTGAAAGAGGTGCTCAGCAGACCCTTAAACAAAACAAAAACATATGTATATATTCTAAAATAATCCGTATATTCTGTATATAAAATTTAGAAAACTTACAAAGAAAGAAAGAAAAGAAAAAAAATGCAAGCATTGTAACTCCCAAGAGATAATTACAGTTAACAGTTTGGTAGAAGGTACATGTAATTTATTTAGATGGGTATATACTGTATTGTAACTTTTCCATTGAATGGAGTTGATAAACATCATTTATATTTATAACATCATTTAACTAGTTGCATAGTATTCTTTCTATGGGTTTACTGTGATCTATTTATGGATTTACTGTGATCTATTTGACCAGTTCCCTATTGTTGGCTTTTTCATGTTTCTCTTGGCAAAAATTTCTGTAGCTTTATTAGGAAATTATATATCATGCTGTAAGAGCTTTTAAAAAAAATCTGATATTTTTTCTTAAGATCTACTTTGAAAGTGTCTTAGTTTTCTGGTTTTTACCTTTATCTTGTGTCCTGGTTGTGCATTTGAACATTTGTGATAAGGAATTGTGCCTAAATTGGAGGTGACATCATGAGTTATTCTTATACATGAGGAGCTAAACTCAACTGCCTTGTCTCTGATTTATTTTTTTCTTAAATCTGGCAGAAGTGGGATCTTTTCTGAGCTTTCCCAGGTCTCCTTTGCCACAGAAAGGCCAAAGGTTAGGAGATACTTTGTTTTTAAAATGAGAAAGGATGGAGTCATTGTAACTAGCCATACATTCTTCCTGGAAAAGTGCTTTTGAAGGCCAAGTTCACCTATGATGACAGTTTCCAAAATTGAATCAGGGGGCCACATGCATATATGGTTTCCAGCCTTCACCTCCACTACTTGCCAGTACACAGGCTGGGGTAGGAGTCACTGACCTAAGTCTCTGACTCAGATGGGTTGTCCTGTGAGTCCGTAGGCATTTTCCGGTGAAAGCGGGAGATGGTGGAGAAAGGGGGTGTGGTAGGACTGCCTTGTTTTTGCAGTGTAGGGGGGAGGTGTTGTCAGCTTTCCTTGGTTACAAGGAAGAATCACATCTTGTTTTTCAAAGTGATCTGATGATGATACATTTATGTTTGTAACTGAATATGTGAATGAATTACCCCTTTTTTAATGTTTTCACTTTCATAAGTGCCAGAAAGCTGAGTATCTTCTGTTTCTTCATTAACCTTAATTAAATTATTTTTAGCTTTGATTTGTTACTATGACAATCTACTCTTACAATAATTGTGGTAGAGGAAACCTTTAGTTCTCTGCAGCTGCAGCTAAAGCTCATGAAATGGATCCTGAAGCAACATTGTCTTTTATTCTTTAAGGTGTGAGGAACATGACCTGAAAAAGTAAAATGCATGACATTTCCAGGCTAGAAAGAGTCCGAATTCTACCTTCATTTATCTTGAGTTCAGAAACCATTGGCCTCGGCCCTGGGTCTGCTGTTAACCATTGGTGTGACCTCACCCAGTTAGCCACTTTCTTTAGGCCTCAGTCTCCTTTGCATGAAAAGAAAGCAGTGACACCAGCCAGTGTCCCAGCTGTGGTAATGAAATGAGGGGGCTGGATGCTATGCTCATGGCCCACGGATCCATTTGGGACCTAGAGGTGATCTTAGCCTTCAAAAGTACTTTCCCAATAAGAACCTTATTGGTTCCCAGCTTTCCCCAGGGTGGGATGTTAACATGGGATCTGCTGGGAAAGAAAGGGAATGGGGCTATTGGGGTGAGTTTAGAAAACTTTTATGTGAAAAAAGTTGGTTTTCTTTTTTGCAGCACTTCTCAGAACCTTTATTATGTTATATTATGCTGTAAATCACCACAAAAGGCTGAGGTTATCTGACCGAGCCACCCTTTTATCACAAATTATCCTGCTTTAAAATTATACCAGTTCATGAAATGCTAATTAATGAAGCTGAGCATTACTATTGACAATTCTTTGTTTTGTTTACTGATTCAGCAAAAATTTGTTGAGTATCTTCTGTGTGCTGGGCTCTGCTTAGGCCCTGGACATATGGCAGTGAACAAGGTGGACACAGGCATGGTCCTCATGGAATGATTCACTAGTTCCACTGCTGTGGAGAAGTCAGGCACCAGGAGAGCCTGTAAATGGGCTGGCCTATGTGAAGGCAGGTGTCCCTGAGGGAGTGTCACTGACCCTGTGTGCTGAGAACAAGCCAGAGTCAGCTGGAGCCCAGGAAGAGTGACATACGACCTACCGGGAGGTGTCAGTGACAGTGGAGCCCAGCCCGAATGAGGAGGAGATGGGATGGGAGGTGTGGTGGGGAGGAGTCCGTCAGGCTCAGAAGCCTAAGCTTCCCCCTGAAAGCAGCAGGAGACTGACGAGGGGTTTTGAACAGGCCAGTAACTCCATCAGATGTGCATTTTCAAGGGATCGTTCAGGCCCCTGAGTAGAGAATGGGTTCTCCTAGGAAGACCAGGATGTATAGAGACAGAGATCCGTGAGGCAGAAGCCCTGAGCTGGAGGATAGTAGGGGAGGGAGGGAGAGAAGTGGATGGATTTGAGAGAAGGTGGACTCAGCAGGAGGAGGAGATTTAATGAGAATAACTCTTTTAATGGTATAATGGTTTTACCCTTGGGGGTAAAACCAACAGTTGAATTTAATGGCTGCTGACATTTTTCTTTGCTCTGTAGCAGTGAAAGGAAAGCGCTTTCAATTCTTCCTCTTGATGTCTCCTCCCAAATCCCCACTCTGGGCCTTACCCACTGACATTTCTTCTTCAGGAGGCTCCATTCTAGTCTGACTTCATGCCACAGCCTCAGTTTCGGGTTTTATCCCACAGGATCCCCACTCCCCCACGCCCACCCCGCACTGAAAACATTTCCTGTGACTCCCCAGGGCCTTCAGGATGAAACACCAACTCCTTAGCTTGGTTCATCGAAAGCCTTTCACAGGGCCTGGCCCTGCCTGCGGCTCTTGCCTTACTCTTGCCACTGTCCTCCCCGCCAGCCCCTCCCCCAGCAGCCAGTTCCTGTGTTCTGTCCACAGTTGTCTGTGTAACTTCCTGCTTCTAGATACACTGCTAGTATTTTGGGGCTCCCTACCTCCACACATGCTCTTCCCTCTGCCTTGGGTGCATTCCCTCATTTCTTCACCTGGTTAGCTCTTCTTTATCCTAAATTGAAACCCAGCCCATGTGTCATAAAGAACCTTCCTAGACCCCCACCAGTCTGAGTTCGATGCCCACCGTGTATTTCCTACAGCTCTCTGCTCTTTCCTGAGATGGTCCTAGTTTCCATCTTGTTAGTTTTTTATTTTCTTTTTGGCTGTGTTGGGTCTTCGTTGCTGCGCGTGGGCTTTCTCTAGTTGCCGTGAGCAGGGGCTACTCTTTGTTGCGGTGCACGGGCTTCTCATTGCAGTGGCTTCTCTCGTTGCAGAGCACGGGCTCTAGGCGCGTGGGCTTCAGTAGTTGCGGCACGTGGGCTCAGCAGTTGTGACTCACGGGCTCTAGAGCACAGGCTCAGTAGTTGTGGCGCACGGGCTTAGTTGCTCCGTGGCATGTGGGATCTTCCCGGACTGGGGCTCAAACCCGTGTCCCCTGCATTGGCAGGCGGATTCTTAACCACTGCGCCACCAGGGAAGCCCTCCATCTTGTTTTTCTCCCTCATTAGACTATAGAGTTCCCTAAGGGCAGGCACCTGCTCTCATCTCTGAACCCCCAGAAACTAACACAGTGCCTGGAACAAAGTAGGTGAACAAATAAGTGTTTGACTAATGGGTTGAATGATGAATGAATGAGAGAATAAGCCAGAAATAAGTTTTGAGTTCTAAGTTAATTTCTAATAACTTTGTCTATAACATTTTAACTTCTTTCTTTTTTTTCTTTTATTTCCTAGCACAGCTGAAGGTTTAACAAGAAAAAATATGTCAGATGTCAGTGGGTGGCAAACATTTTTACAAGCCCTTGGCTACTTCCTCAAAATGTTCTTTGGCTCAGCAGCACTCGGCACTCTCACTGGCTTAATCTCTGCATTAATATCCTTTTAATATGATGAACACATGTGGCTGAGAAGATTATTCCTAATTACATCCGTCTCTTGTCATTTTCTCCAGTTCCTTAAGGGGACCAATTTTAGTCTAAAGTCGTATTTAAGGAGGACTTTTATGCTTAGTTCTGGTCTGAAGAACACTTTAATTTAAACTCAACGATTTTAAAATTTAACATTAGAAATTTAGGATATCACTTTTCAGAGCTTAAAAAACATGTACACTGTTGAATATCAGATCTGACTTTGGGGTCTTCTCAGTTCCCAGAGTGTGATAACTGCATTCAGATGAATTTCATTTTCTGCTGTCTCACTTTTCCTATTAAGAAAATCGGAAATTAATTTCCTTTGAAAATGTCAAATTGAGAAAATCTCTACGCCACTGAAAGTATTTATCTGGAAGAACCAGAAAAGAGACTTTCAAAGTGAGCTCCATCTAAGTTATTCACACTGATTTTGTGGGTTAACAACCCATAAGCTTTTCCAGCCATAGAAGCCAAGAGACTTGTTAAGGCCGCTGACACCTTTATTGCTGTAGAAAATTTGTCACATTTAAAACGGGAACAGGCACCAGACCTTTTCTGTGTGAGCGTAAGCCTGCATGCATCTTGGGGAGATGGCCACCTGGCCCTCCTCCGCCAGCAGTTTGTTTCACAGATGGCCGGCCAGGAAAGCCTCTTTTGCCTGAGACAGGCGTGTTTGTCTGCCATCCTGTTGAATTTTCCCTTCAGTTCCTATGTCCAGAAGTCTCAAGGTGCTGTTGAGTCAGCTGACAGCTTCTTATATTGTATCAATAAACAGAATGGAAAAGAAAACTTTTTCTAGTTCAGTATTTTCCTCTGTATTTATCTCTTTATTTAAAAGAGCGGAGGGGCGGGCGGGGAGAGCATCTTCTTTAATGAAGCCCCAGTAAATGGGTGCTGTGGGCTCCAGCACAGGCATGTGAACAACATTTGAATACGTGGAAGATTCTCCTTTCACAGGAACATGAGTTTATAAATGTCCAGGAATAGGAGAGAATGTCCTTCAATGGGTCCCCAGGATTCTGGAAACCCCATTAGTGACCTCAGCTGATGTGGTCAGTGGAGTGGAAGAGGGACACGGCCCTGGAAGGGGCCTGGCAGTATGGGGTGTCCTCAGTCTGTCTGCAGCCCCAGCTCCCCACAGCCCGCCCCCCACCCATCCCCCGGTGGCTCCCAGCCCTCCAAGTCAGCATTTCCAAATGAAATGACTTAGGGTGACTTTAGTTTTCCCCTACCGTTTGTCTCAGGAATTTACATCTCTTAGTATTTTGTCAGATGCCCTTCCTTAAAACAAGAGTCTCCCTGCAAAGAAAAAAATCCATAATGACAAATTTTCACCTGTTACCTTGAGATGTTCCCAAATCTTTGTATCCATTGTTTACCTTCTCTATTTGGAAGGCAGCAGTTTTGTGACGTCTCTAGACCACCCATAAGTGTCCTTTGATTCTTTTTCCTTGACAATTGTCATTTACGTGCTAAAGCATATTGACTTGAGGAAAACGCCTTCCTTGGAGTTTGGCATGATGATCATTTTTGCTTATCTTCCATATGGGCTCGCAGAAGGAATCTCACTCTCAGGTAAGTGACGGAGAGTGTTGAAATGCTGGGGTTGATGGTCCGTGGTCCTGCCTGGTGAAAGGTTATGTCGATTGGGTCACTTTCAGTCATAAGAGAGTCACGACTCAGAAGAGCTTAAGCAGTAAAGGGGACTAACTGGCTCTCTAGGGATACATCTGGATTTAGACCTGGCTGGATCCAGGAACTCAGTGTTGTCAGGGTCACCTTTTCTCTTTACCCGCCATCCTGTAGCAGAGATCAAAACATCTCTTCCAATGTTGCCTCTCTCTCAAAACAAGCCTTCTGAAGGGCCTTCAGACTGCCAAGGGCAGTCAATCCCTTAGCCCGTCCCTGGGCCCTGGCACCCACTGACCTGCATTCTTCCACTATAGTTTTGCCTTTTCCAGAATATAAATGTCATATAAAGGGAATCATGTAGTTTTTAGTCTTTTGTGACTTGTTTCTTTCAGTTTTCATAATGTTCTTGAGAGACACCACGTTTTTGCTGTATCAGTAGTTTTACATTCTTATTGAGCCGGTTTTTCCATTCACCCTTTGAAGGACATTTGGACTTTTCCAGATTTTGGCTATTAATGTGCGTATCTTCATTTATCTTGGATAAATACCGAGGAGTAAGTAAGGTTGCCGGGTCTTATGGTAGGTGTATATTTTGCTTTATCAGAAACTGCCCAGTGTTTTACAGAGTGACTGGGCCATTTGCATCCCCACCAGAATGTATGAGAGAGTGTCAGCTGCTTCACATCCTCGTCAACACTTATTTTAATTTTAAAAACTAGCCATTCTGACGGGTATGTGGCAGTTTGGTTTTGATGTGCCTTGGTGTGCTTCTCTTTATCTTCCTCTCGGGATTTATTGAACTTCATGGGTTTGTAGTTTGTGTAAGTTTATGGCTTTTATCAAATGTAGTACGTTTTTATCAGTTTCTTGAAATATTTTTTTCTGTTCCTCCTCTGCTGCTGAGCAGAATTCTCCTTCCCTCAGGTCACTGTCTGGCATCACACATGGGTCCTCTGTGAGCAGGTGTTGCCAAGGAGGAGGCAGAGAGGACTCTGGCCATTTTCCCTGGAGAACTTTGTAAACCTCAGGGTCTCATTTGTTTTTAATCCCAAGCCAGTTCTCTTGGATAATTTCATCCCGGTATCTGCCATCCTGTTCCCTCTCTTACCTTTCCTGAATTTTGGCACTTACATAAACACCACCTGTGAGTCATTTGGCTCTAGCCTAGCTATTTTTACCTCTGTTTTTCTAGATCATTCCCCACCCCTTTGAGATGAACACTGAGTACCTGTTGGCAAAGATATATTTCTTGCATCCATTTGAAATTTGTGATTAAGACCAGGGAGTGTTTTTCTTGTCTTTTCTTCAGAGAGGCAGTGTTTTCTATTTGTAGGGGTTTCGTTTCCTTGGGGACCTCTGCCGTGCACGCTACTGGGGCCGAAAAGAGCACATGCAAGCCAAGAACACACTTGTCCGCCTCTGGGTGACGGGCTGGCTCTGCCCACACTCTGCCGGTGGGATGTTTGTCACGCAGGGTTTTCAGAGAAGGGGAGGCTCACCCTGTTAATGTAAGGGTACAAACAGGAAAGGTGGCTTTGGTGCTGTCCCCTCCTTCCTCTTTGTGCTCTGCTTTTCCTGACTGTCACAAAGGACGAAGTGGTTACCACAGCCACCAAACAGGACGTTCTCCCTAAGAATCATTTACCTAAATCTGTGTGTCTAGAACACAGCGGTTAAGGGCACCGGAAAGACTCGGTTTGAATCCCACCTCCACCTCTCATTAGCTGTGTAACTGCAGAGAGCAGACTTAACCACTCTGATCTTCCACTTCCTCACATGAAGTAGACATAATAAAAGTGCCACTCTGGGGCTTCCCTGGTGGTGCAGTGGTTGAGAATCTGCCTGCCAATGCAGGGGACACGGGTTCGATCCCTGATCCGGGAAGATCCCACATGCCACGGAGCAACTAAGCCCGTGAGCCACAACTACTGAGCCCATGTGCCGCAACTACTGAAGCCCACGCGCCTAGAGCCCGTGCTCCGCAACAAGAGAAGCCACCGCAATGAGAAACCTGTGCACCGCAATGAAGAGTAGCCCCTGCTCGCCGCAACTAGAGGAAGCCCGCGCGCAGCAACGAAGACCCAACGCAGCCAAAAATTAATTAATTAAATTTAAAAAAGAAAAAGAAAAACCTTTCACTCATCCATTCAGTAAATATTTAATGCCTACCCTGTGCGGAGAACGCTCCTTGGTTTCAGAGGTACAGTAATAAACAAGACAAGATCAGGTTTCTGCCTGGAGAAGGAAGATAATAAGCAAGTAAGCAAACACATAGGGTAATTTCAGGTAGTAAGAAGTGATGTGAAAAAAAGAAATCAGAGTAATGTGATGGAGTGTCACGGGGGCAGGAACGTTATGAGGTAGGGGGTCAGGAAGGTGTCCTCAGAGGGGTGGCACTGGGGCTAAGACCTGTGTGGTGAAAAGGAGCCAGCGTCGGAGGCTCTGGGGAGGGAGTGATTGGCAGCGTGAGCAGCAGGTGCCGAGAGTCCCAGACAGATCTGAGGGAGCTTGGCTTGCTCCAGGAAGAGCAGGAAGATAGCGTGACTGAAACAGAAGGGCAAGGACCCCATCCCACAGGGTTCTGTAGGCCTGGGAAGGAGTTGGCATTCTGTTACACACGCAAAGCCAAATGTTGGAGGACTTTTTAAAAATCACTGTGCCAGTAATACGTGTCATATCTGTAATATGATACTGTTTATTACTTTTTAAAAATATATTTATTATTTCTTTTTTTGGCTGCATTGGGTCTTCGCTGCTGCGCGCAGCTTTCTCTACTTGCGGCAAGCGGGAGCTACCCTTCGCTGCAGTGCACCCCTCATTGCGGTGGCCTCCCTTGCTGCGGAGCTTGGGCTCTAGGTGCGCGGGCCTCAGCAGTTGTGGCTCACGGGCTCTAGAGCACAGGCTCCGTAGTTGTGGCGCATGGGCCCAGTCGCTCTGAGGCATCCCGGACCAGGGCCCGAAACTGTGTCCCCTGCACTGCGCCACCAGGGAAGACCCTGTTTATCACTTTTTTTAAAGACAGATAAACTTTATAATGGCATAGTAAAAGAGCTGGCAATCTGCATGTTGAACTGTATAGTAGTTACCTCTGGGCAGGCGGCGTGAATGGAGAGTCTTGTTTTACTCTTTACCTCTGAGTTCAGATTTTTTATAGCAAAATATGTTCCTTATTGGGTAATTAACAAACAAAACTGACTATGGCCTGACTCAGCCTTCAAGAAGTACATCATGTTTTACCCGAAGTAAAGTTCAGTGCAATAGAAATTGTACACAATACCCTTTCAACTCCTGCCTTTTGGATTTGAATCCCTTTATTCCTTAATTACATTTGAAACAATGGATTTAACTGAGACTAGAAGTGGATTTCCTCCCTCCTCCCTCCCTCTCTTCTTTTCCTGCCTGCCTTCAGAGGCTGACCGCTTGCTGCACTGCTGTCTACTTCCTTAAATGAACTTGCCTTCTGAAAGAAGTAAATGTGTCAGGATTCTTCATTCCAGGGCATGTTTTAAATCCCCAGGCCTTTTATCTCCGGGAGTGAGTCTGCTGGACCGTTTTCCCCTTCAGTGTGTTTGCAGCCTATGCCGGGGGCAGCTGCAGTGGGTGAGGGTCGTCTAAGTGGTAAAGTCACCTGGGCTTAGGGAGGGCACGTAGGGCAGACACTTGAGCTGTCCCTGCAGCTTTTGTACCCGCTGCTGACCCTGACTCTTTCCTTTAGCCCCCGGGATTTGAGAGTTCCCCCAACCCCAGACCGGACTGGCATGAAGGTCGTGGCTGGCTGGTCACTCTTGTAGTCCAGAGGGCCCGTTTCTGTATGGTCCAAATTCAGCCCCCAAATGGGATTTGTTTACCTCTACAGAAAATGTTTAAACACTTCAATTAGTTGCTGTCGTTAAAAGTCAGAAGATTTCTGGGAATTCCCTGGCGGTTCAGTGGTTAGGGCTCGCTGCTTTCACCGCCGGGGGCCCGGGGTTCAGTCCCTGGTCAGCGAACTAAGATCCAGCGAGCTGTGCGGCGCGGCCAAAAAAAAAAAAAAGTTGGAAGATTTCCCATAAGAAACAGATTTCTGGAGTTTCTCAAAAACCGGAAGGAAGACTGGCCAGCACTAGGCCTCCATCCACAGGGCTGCCATCAGCCCTTTATAGATGGGCTTGTGCCTTCTCTGCCCATGTGCCAGTCACCCGCTTATTGTTTTTATCTTTATTTTTATTGTCTGGCCCCTGAGGAGTTTGGGTTTCCAACCCCTAGCCTACAGTGCACCAGACTAAAGCGGCCAACCAGACGCCTGCTGCGTTGAGCCTGTCTCCTTGTTTCCTGTGGAGGAAAGCTTGCTGGGCCTCTGGCAGTGGCCTCTCCTGATGCTAGTCCCACGGGAAGTTCCACGTTTCACTGTCAGAGCTGACTTTCCAGAACCTTTGGCTTTCTGCAGTGGCTGTTTAATACCGGGACTCCCGTGGGCTATGATGACCTCGTTCTGTAGGCAGAATGACGACGTGGGCGGAAGGCCACTCGTGTCACAACTTAAGCGGTTGTGATTCACAGCTTAAGTGGTTCAGGCTCCTCTGGGGTTGACTTTCCCTTCAGGGTAAGAACTCCAAAGCCTCAGCTTTGCAGTGAATTGATAACCCTTCTTGAAGCAGGCTGGCGAAACAAAGCCCTTTGAGAGCCCAGAAGCCAGAGCCGTCTCTAGCATTGGACTGCACGGAAGGAAGAGAGGCTTAGGAGCAAGTCCATAGGAACTGAAGTGTGCTGTGCCGCGTGCTCCTCCCCCAACCTCGACGGTTCTGGTCTTTCCCTCTGTTTCACCTCACGTTGCCTGTGGCGTCTGTGGTCTGGATGCAGAGTCAGGAAGGAGAAGCTCTCGGGTGGTTGCCTGCAGGAACTTACTGAGAAGAGCAGATGAATTGAGGGGACAGCCGGAGGTGTTGTTATTGTGTGTTTTATCTAGCGGAGCAGAGGCTCAGAACGACTCGTAACTTCCAGAGTCTTCTCACTGCTCTGAAGTAGCAAGTAAAGAAGTCTCCTGCCCTCTCCTTTCCCTTCTCCAGGCTCATCAGGTGTGGCTCTTGGGCAGCATTGCTGGAATTTCCCTGTCTGGCCTCCTTTTTGGGAAAAATGAAAGAGCAAAGGAATTTGCTGTTTCCCAAGAGGGCTAGGAGATAACACGTTCCAGCTACTGCTATCTCTCCGGCCAGCAAATACCTGTTGGGCACCGCAAAGAGCGGGGTTTTCCTCTGTTTTGTAAGGTCTTGTTTATGCAGCAAGCTTGGCAGTTGAAATGTCTCCAACGCAATTCTGTGTTTTTCAATCATTTTGTTTTCTGCCAAAACAAACTTTATTGCACCAAAAAGAAAAAACAAAACTTCATTTATGTACAGTCAGATATAAAGACATCTCTTTGACTCCTGTGCATATTTCCTCAACTCAAGATTAGGGTGTAAAAGTCAGGCTAGTATGCCAGACATGCTCTGCCCATGGCAGGACCAAGGAGAGGATTGTCACTTGAAAGTGGGAACACTTAAATGGATGACAGGTAACACTGGACCAACAGACCAAGGGCATTCTTCCAAGCCTTGTACTAGCTCTGGGAATGGAAGAGGGAAATTGGAAGCAGGGCCCCTTTTTGAGACTTCTTTGAAGAGACCCAGCCTTCAGGTATCAAAGCTAAACTTCTGTCCCCCAAGCGTACTTCCTGTCCGGTTCCTTTGCTTCCTGCCCTCCCAAGTAGGACATTCTCCTATGCTTCACTCATTTTTAAATGGAAAGTTAGCCAGTAATCTGTTTCTACAAAATGGCATAAGTGAGTTAAATATTTGCTTATAAAGGTTGACTTGGAATTCATGTATCTTGGCAGCTTGTTTAATGGCTTTGTAAAAATCTCAGCTTCCTTACATGAAATAAAGACCTCTTTGCTGCTGCCTTGCCAGGGAGACACTGAGAGGAAACCCATGGAAGTGGCTTCAGCAGTGATTAGGGGCAGTGGACAAAAGTTGAAACTCAAATCCTGAGTACACAACAAAAGTTGTAGACTCTCTCATGGTGACCTTTAAAGAAAAGACATCACTTTTTTTTAAATAACACATCTCTCTTTTCATGTTATAAGGTTAATTCATGGCGATTATGGGAAAATTCAAAATTAAAGTATGACAAAGTAAATAAAAATCCACCCATTCTCCATACCCAGATTCTTATGTTCCCTTTCTGCCCCAAGAGTGGTTCACCTGCCCCTATTATATCCATGAATGACAGTGACGGCTCACACCTGTTCTGCCCTGGTCTTGTGAAGGGCACTTTACATGGCTTCTCTGCATTACCCTCCTAACATGTCCATGAGCGTGGGTACTATTAGTCCCACTGTACAGTTGAGAAAACTGAGGCTTGGTGAGGGGAAGAAACTTGGCCCAAGGTCACCCAGCCGGTAATGAAGCTGCCAGAGAGACGGGCCCTTAGCCCGTTCTCTGCAGCCTCTGGGAAGCCTCAGGTATTATTTTCCCATCCTTTTTCTTAAAACACCTAATACTATAGGCTCCAGGGACTTGTAGGAAGTGTGAGGCATTATTGCCTATCACATGGAAGGTGCTTTTCTGTTCTGTTCATGTCTGTGCACTTTGCCCCTTTGTCCCTCTCTAGGCATTATGGCCATCCTGTTCTCAGGCATCGTGATGTCTCACTACACACACCATAACCTGTCCCCAGTCACCCAGATCCTCATGCAGCAAACCCTCCGGACTGTGGCCTTCTTGTGCGGTGAGTTCTGCCTCTGTGTGGTCCCACGTGGGCCTACCCAGAGCTACTTGTTCTTCCTCAGCCTGTTTCAGGAGTCCGTTGAGATTTTCCCTGACAGAAGAGGCAGCAGAATTCCTCAGAGCCAGATACTGCACTCCCTTATCTTTTGTTTGTTACTCCGGCTTTCACATTCCATAAAGTAAGCCTAATACCTAACAATGGAAGTTTCGATGCCTATAATTTTAAGACCAAAAAATAATGAGAACTGCGAATAACGAACATTTGAGACTCATGTATTTGCAATATATGAAAGTGACGTTTCTAAAAAATGCGTTCCTTGGAACTGATATTGATGAGAATTAAGTGAAAAAAGACTCCATAGTCAAAAAACAGTTTGGGAAATCCTGGGGTAAATAAAGTTTAACAAGTTTCTGAACTTGTGAGACTTTTCCGTCAACGTGCACTGTGAATTTCTAAGAGAGAGACAGAGTGACAGCATTTCCCAAACTTGTCCACAGGATCCTTTGTTCACAAGAGCATCTTGAAGGATGTGTCTCAGGCAAACCCTGAATTAGAGGTGTCATCGTTGGCCTGGGCCACACCGTGATGACTGTTTCTCTTAAGCAGTTTCAGTTATGCATCACAGTCTGATGAACCCATCATGTACCTGCCCCTAGTTTACACCTGGGAGTGAAGGAACCACTCTCACACTGTCCCTTTACGCCGGCCCCCAAGTGGCTGTGCTCTGCCTGTCACCATCAGCACCTCCCCTGGCATTTCTGTGGGCTGTCTCATTTCGAAGCACCAGTTCCACACTGTCACGTGCTGGGAGTCGGGGGCAAGCTGTGCAGAGACTTCATTCCACAAACAGGGAGTCTCAGGTCACATGATCTGAGCACTGTCTCATGGCTAAGAAGTGAGTCTGGAAGCGGTCTGTCTCTTCCTGGCCCAGTGGGTATTGTTTCCACAGCACCCTTCTCAGAAAGTCATGGCGAAAGACTCTCACCGTAAGGAAATGTAAAGCAAAACATCCCTCAAATTCTATTTTGTACCCATCAGATTTTCAGTTTGGTGATTCCCCACTTCCGGCACAAACATAGAAAATAGGCCCTGTTGACGGGCATATACATTGATGCCATCTTTTTTGGAGAGTCATTTGCAGCATCAGTCTGAATTTAAAAGGCACATACTCTTTGACCCAGCGATTCTACCATCAGGGATTTAGTCTGTGCACAGGGATGTTTGTTGTTGCTTTTTCAATATCAGAAATAGAAACAGTCTAAATATCCATCAAGGATTCATTAAATTAACCATGATGTGTCCACATGATAGTATTCGTGCTGCCAGGGAAAAGCATTACATAGATCTGGATGTGTTCTAAATAAGCTGATTGCAAAAGATGGCAAAAATATTTGATAAAAACATTCAAGGAGGAGAAGGGTAAGTATACTGTCCAGCTTGTGGACTTGTTCTAAGAGGATACACATTTGAAGAAAAAAAACATTGCTGAAATGTTTCAAAACAGCCTTGATGTTTTATGATGCTCAACTTTTAAAATAGTGTCTTTGTCTCCCTGGCTCTACGTTTATTCTGGAGGATGTCACAGTCTAAGCGGGGAGCCTGGTGCTAGGAATTTCTAAGGTGCTTTTTCTTCGGATACACAAGTGACTGCTTGTACAGCAAGAGTAAATGTCAGACTCTCTTTGACTTGTGGAGTGGAGCCAAGAGTTGAAATGTATTTCTTCCTGCAAATCCTGCAGGATGTAAGCCTTCTTCTAAACTTTGTGGCAACATTAAATATGTGAAGTCAGTCATTTGGCTTTGTCCACTCTGGCAAGGAAGTTAACAAAGGACCCTTTCACACTAGTCTCATGGCGTCTGCAGTCATTTGCTCTGAATTTTTGCCACTTTGCCGCAGTTGGGATCCTTGCTGATCACAGTGTTCAGCAAATGGACAGATTCATATATTTATCACCGTCCCCGGGTGGGAGAGTATTTATTTGCATGGGTATTTGACAGCTGGCTTATTAAATTAGGAGATTCTGAATAGCAAGCACTTGTTGCTTATGTGATAGAAAAGAATGAGAGAATCAAAGGACAAGTTTGCCAAGGTACTGGTTGCAGGATTTTCCAGAAAATAAGCAAAGTGGTATACTGGATTCTGATTAACTTCTGAATGTTTGCTTGCATAACAATCCCATGCTGTACTGGAAGAAAATAGTTGAGGCTGAATAATCCATTCTTTGGTTTGTTTCAGAAACATGTGTGTTTGCATTTCTTGGCCTGTCCATTTTTAGTTTCCCTCACAAGTTTGAAATTTCCTTTGTCATCTGGTGCATAGTAAGTATTTTCCTTGTTTTTTATTTAACTACTTATTTGTAGATCGATAACCACATATTCTGGATTCATTTATGTAACTGTTAACTGGTCAAAGTCAACAGCTACATAGACAACCTTCTGTTTGAAGTTTCTTTTTGTTAAAAATTCATGAACATACAATAAATGGGAAGGGATGGAATTAAGTAAATAAATATCCCTAGAAAAGAATTCTTGCTTGGTTTTAATTTTAAGTGGCCTTGAACTGTTATAGTCTTCTTTAAAAATTACCATTTTTTTCAGGACTTCCCTGGCAGTCCAGTGGTTAAGACTTCCGAGCTTCCACTGCAGGGAGCCCAGGTTTGATCCCTGGTCAGCAGGGAACTAAGATCCTGCAGGCTGCAAGGCGCAGCCATAAAAAAAAAAAAAAAAAATTTACCAGTTTGTAACGTTAGGTAGTAAAAGCAGATTTCAGAATTGAAATGTGTAATTGATCATAACCATGTAAAAACGGCATGCATAGAAAAAAGAAAATATGTAAGAAAATGCAGCCGAATGTTCACAGTGGTGGTAGAACGGGGGAAGATTTCTTTCTCTTTTCTACTTTTTCTGGATGATTATAATGAATATACCTAATTCTTGCTGTGGTTTCCTTCAAATGTGTCCATTTATAAGCATGACCTTGGACACTTGTTCAAGGTAAAGATTACGAGGCCCTTACCTCCTTTGGAGATTCATCTGGAGGAATCATCATCCCAGGTGATTCTTATCATTGAGAAGATTTGGGAAACTGTTGTAATTGGACGAGAGAGGGGTGGTGGCAGTAGGAGACAAGTTAAAATGTACCTTTAAAAAAGAAAAATAGAAGTTTAATCATTTGCATTCAAATCAGATCTTGGGAATGGAATGGGAGAAAAATAAATGTTTAAGCATTTAAAAGAAAGGTCCAGCTCCCTCAGGCATCTGATCAAAGTGACGGGAATGGCTAACATTTGGGCATTAGCCTGGTGTTCCCAGGTCCCTCGTCTGTGTCCCTCCTGTGTCTCTGTCCCGTCAGTGTGAACTCATCTCCCATAGGTCCTCCTGCTGATTTATACTCCTGTCCCTAATTTGATCTGTTTGTTGTCTTTTTAGATCCTCTGTTAATTTAAGGCACTTGCAAAGCACAGCTTGTTGAGTTACCATAATTCATCTTAACTCTTATTACCAGCTCCACTTAACAAAACACAGCTATTGAGAGGCAGGCGTTTTCTTTTAAATCACTGTCACCTACCACGTGCAAACCAGTGAGGCCTACCTATTTGGCATATGGGGAACCTGAGGCAGAGAAGATAAGGAACCCTAAAGAAAAAGATGTTTCTCCTTGCAATCTGGGTGCCTCTACCTTAGTTGGCACAAGCTCATTGCTTTTGTCACTGTTATGTGTCCTCCAAACTCAGGTTTTAGGACAAGAAAACAGCAGCAAAAGTCTTTTATAGAAAGTATAGTAGCCTTTAATGTGGTCACTGGGTGAAAGGGGCCACATTTGGTCAACCCTGAAACACACATGTGGGAATGGAGGGTTAGATTTCAGTGGGTGAAACAGGGAGGTGGCGATCTCAGCCATGAGCTGGGAGGGGAAGAAAAATGAGGCGATGCCTGGGGTGGTGACTCAGTTTCCCCCGAGCAACTGGTCAGTCTGGCCCTGGCACTCCTAGAGACGGCCTGTGCCGCTCAGATGGATTACCTCAGACTCACTCAGTGGTCAAGGGCATGGGCTCTGGGGACCGAGCCAGGTTTGGGACTTGGCTCCACCACTTCCTGCCTGCGTCAGCTTGGACCAGTTACTTAATACTTAACCTCTTGCTGTCTCAGTTTACTTGTCTCTAAAATAGAGACAGTAATACCTACCTCATGAGACCTTTGGAAGGATGTAAATTGAACAAGATAATGCATATAAAATCATTAGAGCATTGTTTGGCATATAAATGTTAGATGATTGTGGGTAATTATTAACTTGACCTTCCAAGGCACAACAGTCCAAAGCACACTCAATTCATGCTGGTTGTAAGAATAAACTTAGAGCCTTAGAATGTGTATATATATATATATATATATATTATTCTGTTCAAGTTAGTTATGGTGAGAACCAAGATGAAGAAACAAAGTAAATTAATAAGTAGTTCTAAGAAGCCACTTAGATAAGATTTAGACTTTACATAAAGCTATATTTTGTTGAAATCGACATGCCTTTGGAGATGGCTAGGAACCAAAAGCCATGGCAAGCAACTGGCTAGACAGGGTGTGTGTGACCTCCTGTTAGAACCCACCTGTGCATTCCTCTTGCGCAGGGAGCAGCATTTACGGACATAGGTAGGCGCTTTTCAGTCTTCGCTCCTTTCCCTGAGGAGTGGGGCGCCCATGGGAGAGGCAGGAATACCTTGTCTGTTCCCCCAGAGCTAGCCCATTGGGAATGATTAGTGCAGGCCCGTCCCACAGCGGAGCACATTTGGAGGAGCCAGCTTACCCTTAAATGAATCTCTGGGTACTTCTGCACGGCCTCTTGGCATTACTGAAGCTGTCATTGATACCTTGTTAGTCCTCTCTTTCTGACAATGGAAACGTAACATACAAAGCTTTAATCCTTTCCTAGACACATAGAAACTGGCATCTCCTGGGTCTCTGCCTAGCACTGAGTTCATGTCTTTGATGACAAGGGGATGCTGCCTTTATAATGGGTGTGTTACCAGGTCTGTGTTAGCCTCAACAAGCTTCAACTTGAAGAACCAGAGGTTTCCATGTTAAGACTTAGTTTGTTGCTGTTAACAGGTGCTTGTGCTGTTTGGCAGAGCGGTGAACATTTTCCCTCTCTCCTACCTCCTGAATTTCTTCCGTGATCATAAAATCACACCAAAGATGATGTTCATCATGTGGTTCAGCGGTAAGCCCAATCTTGAACGAACGGTGGAGGGAAAATGTGTGTTATAAAGGCACAGGCCCTGCGGAGATTGCACGTGCCTGTCCCCGGAGCCCTTGCGAAACGAGCATGCCTCATCAGCCCCAAGTTGCACGTGCTCCCGTTTAAGGGCGCCTGCTATAACACAGGCCCTGAGCGAGGCCCTTCGCAGGCGGTACCCCTCCCCACAGCGCAGGAAGTGGGTGGTGCGTGTCTGCTCTACAGATGAGGAAGCTCAGGCTCAAGGGTAAAGGACTTGCTCGGGACGAGGGGCCCCAGGAGGCAGAGCCAGGATTGCCCTCCTTCCCTCCACTCTTTCCTGGACAGACGGGGTAGCCCAGGGCAAGGTGTGCACGGCGCCCCTCCCACCTGAGCGCTTTCTAGGCTGAAGTAACAAGGGGCTCAGAATAAAAAGGTTAAAGTTTAAACTTTTTTGTACTATAGGTTAGATTTGGATTTTTTTTATTCAGTTACTAAGTTCTGATAGTTTATTTGACCATTTCAGTTGCTGTTCAATCCCATATTCCTCTACTTTTTAAAGGATCGAAATGATTTCATAAATCTTTGACTCCTAAAGAACTGGATCCGTAGACATCTTTAAATTTACTTAGGAGCAAATACATCCAGTTCTTTGTGCTTTCTGGTTTAAATATTATAATTAAAATATTTCTGTGTGGGTCAGGGTATAGCAACGTGCTTTGTAAGCTGTTTTCTGTCCAACAGCATATCTGTAAATTTCTCGCAGATTTCCTTTTCAAAAGACCTTGTTTAAAATATATTCATAGGTGTGTGTGTGACAGATCTAGGTAGGTAGGTGTGTATATATGTGTGTACAGTGAGAGAAACTTTTTTCTTAATCTTTTTTGCCAGTGAGGGAAAAAAAATCGTAAAGTAGTTGATCCAAGGTCTTGAAAATCTGAAAGAAAATCTAAGAAATGTATCAGGCATTTTACAAAGTATGTGAGCTCTTTGGGGTTGCGGGGTGTGGTGAGAGACCTCTACAGGGAAGTGGGCGGTGGTTTTAAACAGGGAGGGCTCTTGGTTCCGGGTGTCCTCAGGCTGTCCAGGCCTCTCTCCATTGATTCCCTCCCTCTTTCCTGGATCCTCACCCTGTCCCACTGGCTCCGCCATCATTCAACAGTTGAAGATTCTCCTTTTCCCCGCAAAAAACCGACGACTTCAGCCAAAACCCCTGCTCCTCGTCCCCTCCAGCTGCTTCCCCATCTCTTCCTATCGTGGCCAGACCTCTTGAGTGAGCTCTTCTTGCCCATTTTCTCCACTTCCTCCCCTCCTGTCCTCAGGGCTGGACTTGGCCTCGCCCGGGTCACCAGCAGCCTCCCCCAGGCAGACCTGGTGGGCACCGGTTAGCCCTCATCCCACCCGCCTCCTCGGCTTGGGGCTCCTTCCTCCCACCGACCTGCCCTCTGACTGGGAGGATACCCTCTCCTCTTCCCTTGGCCTCCAGGCCATGCTCTGGTTCCCCTCCTTTCCCTTGGGATCTCCTCAGGCTCCTGTCCAGGTCCCCATCTGCCTTTACCGGCACCTCAGCAAATATTGGCTTCCTCAGGACTCAGCCTCAGACCTGCTTCATCTCTTGCGCTCTCACAAGCTCACCTATCCTGTGGCCTCAACTTCCATCTGGTTCCCACCCTCCCAAAGCTGTTTCCTCCGACCAGGCCTTCCCTCTGGGATCCAGACTCCAGTGTCTGAATCCTCCTTGGATGTTGTGGAGCTATGGCGATCTCATTGTCTAGGACGGAACTTACCTTCCTGCCCCAGCTGCTTGTTTGCCAGCGTCCCCCTTCCTTCCACAGGAAACAATAACACGTAGCTCCCTCTTACGAAGTGTTCACTGTGTGCACATTGCTGTCCTATGCCAAGGCATTTCATCCTCGGGCCACCGTCATGGCAGGCCCTGTGTCTCGTTCCTCGTGCCAGCCCGGGAGGCCCCAGGGAAAGCAGGAGGCCAGGGGGGGGACCCAGGAGCCAGACTCCCGACCCCGTGCCCAGACCGTCGCGCAGCAAGCCTCCTAGGACCCGGGCATCCTCCAGGCCCTTCCCTTCCCTGGTCACCCCACCTTCCCCTCGCTCCTGTGACCTGTTGCTTCTGCTCCCCGTGTCTCTTTTAAGTCCACCCCCTTCCCTCCGCCCTGCTGTGTCCCCATATAGGGTCTGGGCTGCAGCAGCCAGCCCCCCATCATGCTGTGATGCGCCGGCCTCCACGTCTGGGTCAGATCCTGTCACTGTGTGCCCGGCCCGCCCTCCCTTCTCCTTCAGGCCCTCACCCTCACACGAGTCCTCGTTTGACATCTCTCCTCCCTGCTGCTCTGGGAGCTCCTGTCCCCCCGTATGGCACCAGACAAGCCAGGAAGTTTTTTAGAGAGAACGTGCCATTTCCCGGCTCAGTCCATACCCCTCAGTCCAGCCAGCACCCTCCCAGGGAACCAAAACAGGAAGTAAGGGAGAGGCCGTGATGCAGTCCCCTGAGCCGCTGGCCACCACGGGGGTGGCATCCTCCACTACAGTGGGCATTGGGCAAAAGGCATTCTGTGCCGTTGCCAGTAAAGCGTCTGGCCCTGGGAGGACACCTCATTCTCAGTCTCGGCGCCTCATCTGTGCGCTGTGAGAATAACAGGACCAGCTCTACAGCTGTGACAATCGGATGAGGTCACGTCCGCGGAGCACGTAGCACAGGGAGGGCTCGTCTGCACCAGCTGTCGTGTTTCTAAAACATAAGCGCTGGGCTTGATAAATCCTCAACACGCACACGCCCGGCGCTTCACAGCCTGGACAGGTCACTTCACCCGCTCCGCTCTGCCGCCCTGAGAAGTGGGAGCGGAGGTGAGCCTCCGTTCCTTGCCCCTGCTTCTCTCACACCCCAGAGCCTCACAGGCTGAGTTCGCACTCTCCAGTGCGTGCATTAGGATGTCAAGCGGCCGTGGTGCCGGGCTGGGCCCAGATCCCCCGAGAACTGCTGCCCCCTCCCGCCTGCCTCCGTCCCTCTTAGTCCCTTCACTGTCGCCCAGGCCTGCGGGGGGCCATCCCCTACGCCCTGAGCCTGCACCTGGACCTGGAGCCCATGGAGAAGCGGCAGCTTATCGGCACCACCACCATCAGTATCGTGCTCTTCACCATTCTGCTGCTGGGCGGCAGCACCATGCCCCTCATCCGCTTCGCGGACATCGAGGATGCCAGGGCGCGCCGCAGGAACAAGAAGGACGTCAACCTCAGCAAGACGGAGAAGATGGTGAGTGCCGGCCGGGCGGGCAGGGGCAGAGGGTGGGTCCCCACTCGCCGCCAGAAAATGGGGGAACGAGACACGATCTGAGGATGATCCGTCCCTGGGCACGCACGCATAGGCACGCAGCACATGCACACACCAGCTTCCCAAAGTGACAGGGAGGTTGGACTCATGGTCTGAAGCGTGACTCTTTGGGGTGGGTTGTCTGCTGGCCTCGTGAAGCCACAGAGGCAGTGGCGTGGGAACATGAACCTTCCAGACTCTTCCAGGAATGCTCCTCCCCTGCCAGTAACCACACCGCCCCATCAGGCCGGGACTGGAAGGAGGGTTTCAAAATCACAAAATGACAAAATTGTATCATTCCCTAGCATCTACTAAAAAGCCTCCTGTTGGGGCTAGATAAGGGGAAAGTGCTCACAGAGGCTTGGAGAGTCACAGGAGACGGCCCTCCACTGAGGACAGGCAAGGGCATGATTTGGGGGTGGAGGTGCCCAAGGCCATCTGCAGCGAGCCTGAGGCCTCCGGACCCCTGCCCACCTCTGCCTCCTCCAAGCCACCCTCCTCCCCTGAGTCACAGTGATTGTGCCTTTCCTGCCCTGTGTTCCCTCGGGCCCTGGCCTCTGGCCCTGCCTTCCTGCACCACTCCCTGCTCCACGCACATGCTTTTGCAGAAATGCATCTTTTTCTAGTTCCCTTGTTCAAGGCCATCAGTAACTTTACTCAGCCCTGGAAGGCACAGAAATCCTCAAGCAGAGGTGGGGAAAGGGGATGTGGCCCACCTCTCACTCTGGAAAGTCCAGTCTGGGTGGATCTTGGCCTCCAGTCTCTGCCCGCGGCCTCTCCAGCCAGAGTTGTGCTGCTGGGAGAACCTTCAGATGACGTCAGACAGGGCTGGCTCACAGAACTTTCCTCACTCTCCGTGGCCCTTCTCCCCCCACCCCCATCCACCAGCCTTCTTGTCTGTTTTTAACCAAAGCTCAAGTATAGGTTCTCGAAGCTTTTAGTGGGTGTCAGGATTGGTGGAGGGCTCCAGGGTCTTACAGGTCTGGGGTGGGCGCCCAAAGAATTTGCATTTCTGATGAGTTGCCGGGAGGTGCAGCCACACTTGGCCAAGCACAGCTCTGGTAGAACCAGGATGTGTGCTCGGGGGGAGCAGCTGCTGTTTAGGGCATGTTTTCTGTGGTGCCTGCGCTGTCCTTGGACTGTCCCTGATAGCCTGCAGGAAGCAGATGGTCTCATGATCCCCATTTTGCAGATGAGAGCACTGAGGCACAGAGACCAAACCACACAGCCCTGGTCACACAGACTCTTAACCACCCCACTTTCCATCACTGGTCGTCAAGGTGGGGTTCCTGGTCCAGCAGCATCGGTGGGCGCTTGTTAGAAATGCACATTCTTGGGCCCCCTCCCAGACCTGCTAAATCAGGAACTGCAGGTGGGCCTAGTGGGCCCAGCATTTTGTGGCTCCCCAAGCTCCAGGTGATTCTGATGCCGGCCCGAGTTTGAGAAGCGCTGCTCCACGGCAGGGAAATGCCCTCCCTGCCCCTCCCTCTCTCCCACCTCCTACACCCAGGGTACACCTGCGCTTGGGGGTGACTGCAAAACTGCCTATGGTCGCCCCTGCAGAGGGTGGGTGGTCCTTCCCTCCCTCCCTCTCTCCCTCTCCACATCCCTCCCTGCTGCATCCACATGACCAGCAGATGTACCCAGAATGGGCCTCTGCAGGCAAAAAACGACAAAAGCCGCCTCCCTCGTTCAGTTCACTGGTAAAGAGACAGCCTAGAAGAGCTCCCAGTCCTGGCCGCACAGACAGCCACCTGGAGAGCTTACAGTAGACCAAGCCCCAGCCCTGAGCTTCCAACTTCTTCACAATTCTGATTTTCCTGGATGTCCATCGTTTTCTTACACACCTTCCCGCCTCCCTACAGGCTCCCAGGAGGCCTCTTTGCTGCCACCGTTAGGGTTGGGGACACGGGGGCCGGGGTGAAGAGCTGCGAGGAGGTAGGCTGGGTGGTGTGAGGGCTTCCAGGCAGGTGTCAGCTGACGAGCCTTCGGCTGCCTTCCCCCCACCCGCCGCAGGGCAACACCGTCGAGTCGGAGCACCTGTCAGAGCTCACCGAGGAGGAGTACGAAGCCCACTACGTCAGGCGGCAGGACCTCAAAGGCTTCCTGTGGCTGGATGCCAAGTACCTGAACCCCTTCTTCACGCGGCGGCTGACCCAGGAGGTGGGACGCAGGCCAGGGGCCCCTCGCCTTCCTCCCTCAGGGCCTGCAGTGGCCAAGAGCAGGGTGGGCAGGGAAGACCCACGTGCCGGGCTGGGTGGGGGCCTCTCCCCACCCAGCGTTCTCTCCTTCCCAGCCTCGCAGGCTGGACATGCTTGCAGCACTCTGCATCTGCTGTTTTTCCTTCGCTGCCATATTTAATGCTGGTTTGTTTATTTATTTATTTAATTCATTTATTTTTGGCTGCACTGGGTCTTCGTTGCTGCGCGTGGGCTTTCTCTAGTTGCGGCGAGCGGGGGCTACTCTGCGTTGCGGTGCGCGGGCTTCTTATTGTCATGGTTTCTCTTGTTGCAGAGCATGGGCTCTAGGTGCGTGGGCTTCAGTAGTTGTGACACGTGGGCTCAGTAGTTGTGGCTCGCGGGCTCTAGAGTGCAGGCTCGGTAGTTGTGGTAGTTGTGGCTCACGGGCTTAGTTCCTCCACAGCATGTGGGATCTTCCCGGACCAGGGCTCGAACCGTGTCCCCTGCATTGACAGGCAGATTCTTAACCACTGTGACACCAGGGAAGTCTCTAGTGCTAGTTTAATAATAGACTTGTTAACCCAGTTTGGATTTCCTGGATGATAGACTTGGGACATTGATCGGATACTGAATCTGAGCTGAGGAATTTCAGACCTGCCAGGGCCTTGGACAGTGGCCCGAGGCTCAGGGCTCTTGCTCCATCCCTCCAGGCACCACTGGCCTGACAGTGAGTGACACACTCAGGGACCAGCTTGGGCCTGCTTTGCTGAAACTGTCATCCTGCACCGTGCAGGGTGGGGGAGGGGTTCTCCTGGCTGCTGCCCCGCTTTGGTCCTGAGCCCTGTTTTCCCTCCCTCAGCAGTCAGGATCGCTGTCAGCACGTGAGTTCTTACTGTGAGCCAGGCGCTACACCAGACGTTTTTCATGATTGCTTCATTTCATTCTCCCAGGAACCCATGCAGTAGATGCAGCGGGTTGTCTCAGTTGATAGCCGGGGAGACTGAGGCCCAGAGAGGTGAAGTAACCCCCCGAGGTCACACAGCCAGTACATGGCAAAGCTGGAAGCAGAGCCCAAGTGTGTCTGATTCCAGAGGCCAGGTTTTTTAACATCATGCCATCCTGCCTCCTACTCCTGTTCCAGGGTGACACCTCCCGTTATCTCCTCCCCAACAGAGAATGACCCCAGCTTGCGGTTAGTCAGTTAACACTTTGAAATTGCTTGTGGCCGCGCCCCCTGCCTCCCGTCTCCTCCCTTCCTCAGCCCTGACCCTGAGCCAGACCACTGACAAGGGCTTGCTGTGTCTCCCACCCCAGGACCTCCACCACGGGCGCATCCAGATGAAAACCCTCACCAACAAGTGGTACGAAGAGGTGCGCCAAGGCCCCTCCGGCTCTGAGGACGACGAGCAGGAGCTGCTGTGACCGACCAGGACGCGTGGCTTCCGGGCAACCGGGGCCGCAGCACTGCCATCCAGCCTCCCCGCGGCTCCCAGGACGGCCACCCAGCAAGGGCCCCCGAGGCGTGTGCATGTGGCACTTCTTTGGGGCGGATGGAAGCAGGGTGACGCACAGGCTACTGTCGTCTTAACCCAGGACCTCCCAGGCCTTTGGAGCCAGCCGGCTGCCCTGAAGCACTCTCTCCCCGCTCCCCACTGGGCTGGACCTCTGCCCTCAGGGTGGCTTCCCAGCCCGCGGATTGGAGGGACCACCTTTGCAGGTACATGTTTCCTTCTGCTTCTGTAGCCGGGGAATAGTCATCTGTCACGCCAAGGTGCCTGAGGGGAGAAATCCTGCCATGGACCCACTGTGCAGGGCGTCCCGGGAGCATGGTGCGCCGTTGCCGCCATCCCTGGCCACTGCCTTCATTACAGGGGCCGTTCCCTGCCGGACGGGTGTCGGTAGCAGCAGGGCGAGAGGCCAGCCGCCGCTTCCCTGTGCGTCATCAAGGCACCTCGACCCTCAGCAGCGGCGGTTCTCACTTAAGCAGCAGGCTCAGAGGCCTTGGAAACCTCATACTCCCCTTCGTGATGTCGCTTGCACTCCCTGAGAAAGAGAAACTGAGTGACCTTTTTCTCTTTACCTCTGATTGGCACCTCACAGGCTGTCTCCCTGGGCAGCAGGCAGCTACTGCCCTTCTCTGGGAATACTGTGAATGTTTACACTGGAACCGAGCACGAGGGCACAGGCACCTCTCTAGAGCCCCATTGGAAGCCGTATCCCTGGGTTTTTTGGGGGTGAGTGACCCTATTCTGTAGGGTCAGAGCACCCTCTAGAGGGAAAGTCTTCAGGGTCTATGCTGGCCAGCAGCTGCTGTCTTTGAATTCAGTTTAAATTCATGTGCTTTTACGAAGTGGTGAGAGCCTAGCAGTCCCTTCCCTGACCTCGATTCCTTACTCGGTGGTCCTTGTTTGTTCAGAGGCCCCTTTTCCTGGGCTCTGCCCACCGTTTACCTGCTGCACCTTCACTGCTCATCGGCATCTTTTTTTTTTCCCCTCCCAATTCTCTACCATCTTGGGTCCCATTTGTCCCCGTGCTCCTCCTCTGCCACCCCTTCCCAGGGCTCCAGGGGCCTGCAGCCAGATGCATCGGAGTCTCACCTGCAATCCCTGAGCAGCCACTGCTCCCTCAGGACTCGCTCACAGAGCGCTTGCGCACGCACGCGCACACACCACACACACCCCTGCCCCGGCCACGCGCGCGCCCACACACACACACCCCTGCCCTGGCCCCACACACACACACACACACACACACACACCCCGGCCACGCGCGCGCCCACACACACACACCCCTGCCCTGGCGCCCCCCCCTCCTCCCCCCCCCCCCCACACACACACACCTGCCCCGGCCCCAGGTCCGGGCCCCTGGGCCACCTCAAGGTGAGGAGCTGCCGACCATGTCCAGAGGACATGGGGTTTCTGGCCTCCCCGCACCCGCCCCCTCACCGGCCCTTTGACAAGGTCTTTACCTGCTTGCTTGTGCCCATCTACAGGCCTCTGGCAGTTTCCATATGTGGCTCAGGGTCTCAGCTGGAGCCTTGGGACTCAGCACCCCCTGGCGTGGTTTAATTCATCATGTGCATGTCGTTGGTTCTGTTTCGGACACAGTGGGCCAGCATGGACCTTGGGCTGGCAGCAAATATGTTTCCATCTTCTCAGCCTCAGGCAGCGTGGCTCTGGATGTGAGGAAGGACTGACCTCGGGACCCTCCAGGACCCATGTACCCAGCCCACGAGGCCAGACCCCTGCCCTAACCCCTTCCCTTGCCCCAGAAGTGTAAGCGTAAAGCCAGTCAGGCAGGAGGGCACATGGCTTCCTTTTTATGCATGAAAAGTCAATTGGTACTTGATAGAGCTAAAATATGATTTCTTTTTGTAATCTCCCACCGTAACCCCATAATTTGAGCCAAATAGGATTACTTTACTTCACCTAATATCCCCACTGGAAGATTAACGCCATGCATAATTCCAGTCTCCGTCATTTCCTATTTCTTTTTAGTGGAAGAGAGAAGAGGTCAAAGGGAGAGGACCTTTGTCCATAAGGGGAGGGGGCAGGGATCAGAGGCCAGATTGTTCTCTCATTCTCCAATTCGTAAGTAACTGACTTTCCCCCTGAAATTCAGAGTCTGATCTCCGAGGTGTAAGTTGCATTGTAAACTCAGTAGCTTGCCGGAAAAAAATTTGGGGGGGCTGTGAGTTCATAGATTAAATAATGGAAACAGGATCTTCTCAGTTCAGACTGCCCTTTGTCACCAGGTCCCACCTGTCCTTCCACTTTTAGCTGAGACCTGAGGGTGACAGTAAGTAGAGAAGCACGCGGGGTCGGGGCGAGGTCCCCAAGGCTTGGCTGTGTGAAGGTGGCTGGGGGAGAGTCCTGCCTGCCCTGGAGCAGCGCCAGCCTGGGCGTCCCGTGAGCTGCTCCTGCCCTCTTCTGGCCAAGTAGTGGCTTAGCAGCGTGGGAGGGCATTCCCCTGCCAAGGAGGGCACCCCGTGTGCCTCAGCCATCACCTTTGAACAGGCCAAAGCCCATCGAGAGAGATTTTTCTGGTGGACTTTTTTCAGATGTCTTTGCCTGAGAATCAAAAATTGCTGCTGTCTACCTTTAGCATTCCTAATAATTCTATTGTTGGGGGAATAAATGCCTAGAAGATTAAAAATATCCAGCATAACTATAACTTCACACATGTTTTCTTTTAGGTCTAGGCCATGAGACAGGAGAAGTATAGCACAGAGAGAAGGTAATACTTTAGGAGGAGGTGAAGGCTGTAAGGTCAGTGCGTGCCTTTGGGGAAGCTGGTTGGCTAGCCAGTGAACTCTGAAGACACGCCGTCTTGGGGAGCTGGGGCGTCCTGTAGCGCTAAGGCCCCACCCCAAGGCTCCCCCAGCAGCCCCTCCACAGCAGGCCCTACGATTTTGGACTTGGAATTCATCACGTGTTCTGCAGCCCTGTGGTTGTAGGACCTCTGGGACTAACCATGCTCAGAGGCTTGGAGTGTGAGGCCTCACAGGAAAAGAAGCTGGCTTTTCCTAGGTCCCCAGAGACCAAGTTCGGGCTGAGCTGGAACAGAGCCAGGCAGAAGGTGGCTCAGTTCCATCATCTGGTGCTCACTCAGCCCAGGGGCAGACCCTGTCCCCCTGGCCAGCTGCCTCTTTTCACACACTGGGAATGCTTGCTGGGCCCCAGCTGACATGAGGCCAGGGGCCCAGAATGGTGGCAGCCCCTGAGTGCCCCAAGTCAGCCTAGGGAGGCCCTGATTTGCCTGCAGATTCCTCTGTGTGCAGTGGAGTGTGGAAAGGCTGGTGAGTGGGGAGCCTTCTCCTTCAAGCCCTCACCTAAGGTGGCCTTCCGGGGTCTCAGGTCCACACTCCCATGGGGGTCCACACACGTGGCAAAGTCCCCAGCCAGAATCCCTCTTCTGCTTCAGTGGGGAGAGTGAGGGTGGGGCCTGGTGGTGACCGGCTTCTCCTCAGCCAAGTCCGGGCCATGGAAGGTCCGGCAAGGTGTAGGCGTGGCTTAGGGTGGCCTTAGAACTGACCCCTGATTCTAGTGGGAGGAGGAATCTCTCAACAGCAATGATTGACTGTCAGTTAGGACTTCAAATGCCAAAAAAAGAGGAAAGATCCTTTGCTCCTTCCTCATTCCCTCCAGAATGCAGGCATGTGATTCTCCTGCCGGGTGGTGGGTAGGAAATTATCTGAAACGTTCCTGGTAGAGCAGCCAGAATCATTAAGAAGTTGTTCTACCAGGAACCCGGTCTCCAAAGCCCCAGGCAATATGTTTTAAATGAAAACACCACAGTCAGAGTGACAGCTTCGGATAATCAGCCACACTCCCTTCCACTTAGTCTCCTGTCATTTCTCACACAAATGGAGTTAGATGTTCAGGGACTTCCACCATCATTGCCCATGTTACGAAAGAAGACTTTCTAATTTCCCCCACCCCGTTTCACCCTTTCTCACCCCAGCCGACACAGTCCCTAATCCCAGAGGGAAAAAAAAATCTGTGGCTTTTCCTACCCAGGAGCTGGTCTTTTCCCAGCTGCTCCGCGTTGAGCATCCTGGCTTCAGGGCGAGAGAGCTGAGTCCTTGGAGTGCAGCTGCGGGCCCCGTGGCCATGGGATCCATGGGGATTGTGCAGTTCGGTGGTCAAGAGAAAGGTCACCTGTCAGCACTATGGGCCCCTGTCCAAGGAGCTGGTCAGCCACGCGGAAGAGCCACTTCTCCAGGCCCCAGCGCTGCTCTGAGGAGCCGCGGAGGCCCATGGGTCGGGGAAGGCTCCTCGCTCGCTCGGCTGACTTGGGGTTCGTGGCTACCAAAGGCTTTAGCGTTTTCTCCAGTACAGCTCCTGCAAAGCTTGATTTATTCTCAAGATTAATCAGAATCTTGTATTCTTTTGAGTAATTTTCTTTTTAAAAATGAAGGATTTTTTTAAGTACAGCTTTTTGATATAAGGACTATTGGGAAGGTCAGGCTTGTTCTTTTGTCCTCCCCCAAGTAAGATGTGAGAGGCAGCCGTTAGTCCTGGTTCCTGAGAAATATGCTGCTCCTCTTGGTGGGGCTGTGGGTTGCAGAGGCGAAGGTGGGTCGGAGGTGGAGGGACCTGCAGCTGCTCTGCTGGAGCCTCTACCTTGTCTCACTGGACTCTTCAAAGAATTCAGAAATGGATGAAAAACAGTAATGTCACTGGATTCTTATTTAGAAATAAAAATGAATGCTGCTGAATCAGACCCACTTTCTGTGTTTGTGTTCCGTGGCTTTGCAAAGGCCTGGGTCACGCCCCCCCTAGACTCGGCTCTGTCCACGCCTGCCCGGCTCTCGCAGCCAGAAGCCTGGCAGAACGCAGTGGTTAGTGGGCAGGAGTGCGGGCTTTGGGCCCCAGTTCCTGCCTCTGTCCCTGTTGGGCTGGACCCTGTGAGCCCATAAGCTTTGTAGCTGCCCAGCCTTGAGACCAGAGGAAGAGCCTAGAAACAGCAACAGAGACATGAACGGTTTGTTGGATAGAGGGATCTTAACAAACGGTCCTGGAGCAAAACCCCACGGCGTGCAGCAGCCATCGGACAGGACACCAGGACATGGCAGCAGTCCTCACCACATCGGGGAGATTGATGTCAGGTGGGCTCGGTTACCAGGAACGAATTGAGCCCTATGATTAAGAGGATTGGATAGTCACGTGAGGGAAGCAGGGGCTGATCGAGCAGGGGATATGCAGAGCGCAGGAGACAGCCATCTTGAATGGCCTGAGCACACAGTCCCTCAGTGAGGAGGACGTGAGGCCAAGCAGGAGGGCTCAGCTCAGGCCCAGCCTCCAGCCTCCAGCCACAGCTGCTTCCTCACAGGTGCGAGGGACTTGTCCTCCCTGGGGTTCTCTGGGCTAGCCGCCCTCCTCCCTGTTGGGGTTGCATACTGGCTAGCCGCCCTCCTCCCTGCTGGGGTTGCAGACTGGCCCCTGGTAGGCCTTTTGACTGAAACCAGGATCTGAACCCACATGGCCGTGCGAGTCAGATGGAAGTTGGTGGCGGTATCTGTGGGGAGTCTGGAGGCTCCGTTTGTTTATACACTCTCATGCTTCCAGAAGGCATCTGAAGCTACTTATGGTAACAGGTGCAAACAAAAAATACATGTGATATAAATGAAACCAGGCAGAAGAACCTGTCCTGACCCCAGGCACGAGCCTCCTGACAGGGAGGCCAGAACCAGAACCAGGGCTCTTAGTTCCTCTCCACCCTGCAATGCATCCCCACCCCCAGGCCAAAGGAGGAACGGTGGGGGGAGAATAAATCACATCCTGGACCCTTCCTCTACCTGGATTGCTAACTGCACGCCCAAACCAATGCCTGCTGGCGTCAGGCAGGGAACCTGGTCAGGGAGCAGCGCTGGTAGGAGGCGCACGTGGCCCTCAGCTCCCTTCCGCCTGTGACGGAGACCTGGGTTCAGAGAAGGATTCCTCCACCCTAATGAAACCATGCAGGTGGGATGACAGGTGGCACTGGAGTGATAGGCCTCTGGCAAATATAAAGCAGAATCTTCCCAGGCCACCGATGGCTGCAGAGGAGGCTAGGAAATGAGCAGAGTGTCAGCCTGGACAAAATGGAACCCTGGTAGTAAAGGTGAGCAGAGCCTGAGTGGGACTGGGTATTTTCATTCACATTTCAACCTTCTCAATGTCTAGAAAAAGCACTCAGGGTGAAGGGGAGCAAACCAGGGAAGAAGTATTTTGCTTGGAGGCCAGAAAGCTGCAGGGGAGGGTCACACACAAAGTTGAGGGCCCCGTGACCTCCACTCGACTCCCAGGGGAGCCGAGGGGAGATGAAGCCATTTATGGTCATTCCACTCCCCTCGCCTGAGAATGCTGAGGAATGGGCCTCTGACCCAATTCCGGCAGAAGAATGAAGCAACATCTTAGGGAATTTCCAGGACTGTTTCCTCACACTCAGTCACTCAAAGAAGGGAAGCACCCTCTTCCCATGGTCTGGCCTTTGCCTCCCATTATGTGGGGATGCAGTGCTCAGACCTGCTGCAGCAATTCTGAGACAAGGGAAGGCCTCACCAACCTGCTACGCAGAAAGACAGAGGCCCTGAGTTGTTAACAACACTGTCGGACCAGTGAATTAAGCAGTCCTGGAACCGACCTCCCACCGGAGCTCACTGCGGGAGACAATACGTGTTCTTGCTGCTGATGCTGTTTGGGTTGGGTTTTATGTTACAACAAAAATAATCCTAACTGAAAGAACTTCATGAAGTCAGACGAGCAGATTCCAAAACAACATATATAGCATCAGCCTCCAAAAATTAAATTGATGTGTGTGTATATAGGAAAAAATCTGGAAGGATAGGTATGAAGTTTGAGAGAACTTTGGTCCTCTCTGAGTGGAAAGATAATGCGTAACTTTTAAGATCTCGTCTGAAGATATTTTCTATTTCTTTCACAAAGAACTTTTATTCAGACCAGAGGGCAGACAGCAGAAGCAAGAAGAACTACAATTCTGCAGCCTGTGGAACGAAAACCACATTCACAGAAAAGTAGACAAAATTTAAAGGCAGAGGACTGTGTACCAGATGAAGGAACAAGATAAAACCCCAGAAAAGAACTAAATGAAGTGGAGATAGGCAAGCTTCCAGAAAAAGAATTCAGAATAATGATAGTGAAGATGATCCAGGGCCCTGGAAAAAGAATGGAGGCAAAGATCGAGAAGATGCAAGAAATGTTTAACAAAGACCTAGAAGAATTAAAGAACAAACACCTAGAAGAATCAAAGAACAAACAGAGATGAACAATACAATAACTGAAATGAAAAATACACTAGAAGGAATCAACAGCAGAATAAATGAAGCAGAAGAACAGATAAGTGACCTGGAAGACAGAATAGTGGAATTCACTGCCATGGAACAGAATAAAGAAAAAAGAATGAAAGGAAATGAAGACAGTCTAAGAGACCTCTGGGACAACATTAAACACAGCATTTGCATTATAGGGGTCCCAGAAGGAGAAGAGAGAGAAAAAGGACCCGAGAAAATATGTGAAGAGATTATAGTTGAAAACTTCCCTAACATGGGAAAGGAAATAGCCACCCAAATCCAGGAAGCACAGAGAGTCCCAGGCAGGATAAACCCAAGGAGAAACATGCTGAGACACACAGTAATCAAACTGACAAAAATTAAAGACAAAATATTATTGAAAGCAACAAGGGAAAAATGACAAGTAACATACAAGGGAACTCCCATAAGGTTAACAGCTGATTTCTCAGCAGAAACTCTACAAGCCAGAAGGGAGTGGCACAATATATTTAAAGTGATGAAAGGGAAGAAACTACAACCAAGATTATTCTACCTAGCAAGGATCTCATTCAGATTCGACGGAGAAATCAAAAGCTTTACAGACAAGCAAAAGCTAAGAGAATTCAGCACCACAAAACCAGCCCTACAACAAATGCTAAAGGAACTTCTGTAAGTGGGAAACACAAGAGAAGAAAAGGACCTACGAAAACAAACCCATAACAATTAAGAAAATGGTAATAGGAACATACATATCGATAATTACCTTAAACATGAATGGATTAAATGCTCCAGCCAAAAGACACAGGCTCGCTGAATGGATACAAAAAGAAGACCCATATATATGCTGTTTACAAGAGACCCACTTCAGACCTAGGGACACTTACAGACTGAAAGTGAGGGGATGGAAAAAGATATTCCATGCAAACGGAAATCAAAAGAAAGCTGGAGTAGCAATACTCATATCAGATAAAATAGACTTTAAAATAAAGAATGTTACAAGAGACAAGGACACTACATAATGATCAAGGGATCTATCCAAGAAGAAGATATAACAATTACATATGCACCCAACATAGGAGCACCTCAATACATAAGGCAACTGCTAACAGCTATAAAAGAGGAAATCGACAGTAACACAATAATAGTGGGGGACTTTAACACCTCACTTACATCAATGGACAGATCATCCAGACAGAAAATTAATAAGGAAACAGAAGGTTTAAATGACATAACAGACCAGATAGATTTAATATTTATAGGACGTTCCATCCAAAAACAGCAGATTACACTTTCTTCTCAAGTGCACATGGAACATTCTCCAGGATAGATCACATCTTGGGTCATAAATCAAGCCTCGGTAAATTTAAGAAAAATTGAAATCATATCAAGCATCTTTTCTGACCACAACGCTATGAGATTAGAAATCAATCACAGGGGAAAAAACCATAAAAAACACAAACACATGGAAGCTAAACAATACGTTACTAAATAACCAAGAGATCACTGAAGAAATCAAAGAGGAAATCGAAAAATACCTAGAGACAAATTACAACGAAAACATGACAATCTAAAACCTATGGGATGCAGCAAAAGCAGTTCTAAGAGGGAAGTTTATAGCAATACAATCCTACCTCAAGAAACAAAAAAAATCTCAAATAAACAACTACACTTACACCTAAAGGAACTAGAGAAAGAAGAACAAACAAAACCCAAAGTTAGTAGAAGGAAAGAAATCATAAAGATCAGAGCAGAAACAAATGGAATAGAAACAAAGAAAACAATAGCAAAGATCAATAAAACTAAAAGCTGGTTCTTTGAGAAGGTAAACAAATTGATAAACCTTTAGCCAGACTCATCAGGAAAAAGAGGGAGAGGACTCAAATCAATAAAATTAGAAATGAAAAAGGAGAAATTACAACGGACACCACAGAAATACAAAGCATCCTAAGAGACTACTACAAGCAACTCTATGCCAATAAAATGGACAACCTGGAAGAAATGGACAAATTCTTAGGAAGGTATAACCTTCCAAGACTGAACCAGGAAGAAACAGAAAATATGAACAGACCATCACAAGTAATGAAATTGAAACTGTGATTAAAAATCTTCCAACAAACAAAAGTCCAGGACCAGATGGCTTCACAGGTGAATTCTATCAAACATTTACAGAAGAGCTAACACCAATCCTTCTCAAACTCTTCCAAATTATTGCAGAGGAAGTAACAGTCCCAAACTCATTCTACGAGGCCACCATCACCCTGATACCAAAACCAGAGATACTACAAAAAAAGAAAATTACAGACCAATATCACTGATAAATATAGATGAAAAAATCCTGAACAAAATACTAGCAACAGAATCCAACAACATATTAAAAGGATCATACACCATGATCAAGTGGGATTTATCCCAGGGATGCAAGGATTCTTCAATATAAGCAAATCAATCAATGTGATACACCACATTAACAAACTGAAAGATAAAAACCATATGATCATCTCAATAGATGCAGAAAAAGCTTTTGACAAAATTCAACGCCCATTTATGATAAAAAACTCTCCAGAAAGTGGGCATAGAGGAAAACTACCTCAACATAATAAAGGCCATATATGACAAACCCACAGCAAACATCATTCTCAATGGTGAAAAACAAACCATTTCCTCTAAGATCAGGAACAAGACAAGGATGTCCACTCTCACCACTATTATTCAACATAGTTTTGAAAGTCCTAGCCACAGCAATCAGAGAAGAAAAATAAAAGGAATGCAAATTGGAAAAGAAGAAGTAAAACTGTCACTGTTTGCAGATGACATGATACTATACATAGAGAATCCTAAAGATGCCACCAGAAAACTACTAGAGCTAATCAATGAATTTGGTAAAGTTGCAGGATACAAAATTAATGCACAGAAATCTCTTGCATTCCTATACATTAACAATGAAAGACCAGAAAGAGAAATTAAGGGAACAATCCCATTCACCACTGCAACAAAAAGAATAAAATACCTAGAAATAAACCTACCTAAGGTGGTAAAAGACCTGTACTCAGAAAACTATAAGACACTGATGAAAGAAATCAAAGATGACACAAACAGATGGAGAGATACACCATGTTGTTGGATTGGAAGAATCAATATTGTGAAAATGACTATACTACCCAAAGCAATCTACAGATTCAATGCAATCCCTATCAAATTACGAATGGTATTTTTTACAGAACTAGAACAAAAAAATCTTAAAATTTGTATGGAGACAAAAGACCCCGAATAGCCAAAGCGATCTTAGGGGAAAAAACGGAGCTGGAGGAATCAGACTCCCTGACTTCAGACTATACTACAAAGCTACAGTAATGAAGACAATATGGTACTGGCACAAAAACAGAAATATAGATCAATGGAACAGGATAGAAAGCCCAGAGATAAACCCATGCACCTATGGTCAACTAATCTATGACAAAGGAGGTAAGGATATACAATAGAGAAAAGACAAGTCTCTTCAGTAAGTGGTGCTGGAAAACTGGACAGCTACAGGTAAAAGAATGAAATTAGAACACTCCCTAACACCACACACAAAAATAAATTCAAAATGGATTAAAGACCTAAACATAAGACCAGACACTATAAAACTCTTAGAGGAAAACATAGGAAGAACACTCTTTGACATAAACCACAGCAAGATCTTTTTTGATCCACCTCCTAGAGTAATGGAAATAAAAACAAAAATAAACAAATGGGACCTAATGAAACTTAAAAGCTTTTGCACAGCAAAGGAAACTACAAACAAGACGAAAAGGCAACCCTCAGAATGGGAGAAAATATTTGCAAATGAATCAACGGCAAAGGATTAATCTCCAAAATATATAAACAGCTCATGCAGCTCAATATTATAAAAACAAACAACCCAATCAAAAAATGGGCAGAAGACCTAAATAGACATTTCTCCAAAGAAGACATACAGATGGCCAAGGAGCACGTGAAAAGCTGCTCAACATCACTAATTATTAGAGAAATACAAATCAAAGCTACAATGAGGTATCACCTCACACCAGTTAGAATGGGCATCATCAGAAAATCTATAAACAACAGATGCTGGATAGGGTGTGGAGAAAAGGGAACCCTCTTGCACTGTTGGTGGGAATGTAAATTGATACAGCCACTATGGAGAACAGTATGGAGATTCCTTAAAAAACTAAAAACAGAATTACCATATGACCCAGCAATCCCACTACTGGGCATATACCGAGAGAAAGCCATAATTCAAAAAGACACATGCACCCCAATGTTCACTGCAGCACTATTTACAATAGCCAGGTCATGGAAGCAACCTAAATGCCCATCGACAGACGAATGGATAAAGAAGATGTGGTACATATATACAATGGAATATCAGCCATAAAAAGGAACGAAACTGGGTCATTTGTAGAGACGTGGATGGATCTAGAGACTGTCATATAGAGTGAAGTAAGTCAGAAAAACAAACATCGTATATTAACACAGATATGTGGAATCCAGAAAAATGGTACAGATGAACCAGTTTGCAAGGCAGAAATAGAGACACAGATGTAGAGAACAAACGTATGGACACCAAGGGGGGAAAGTGGCAGGGGGCTCGTGGTGGTGGGATGAATTGGGAGATTGGGATTGACATATATATACTAATATGTGTAAAATGGATAACTAATAAGAACCTGCTGTATAAAAAGTAAATAAAATTCAAAAAGAACTTTCATTCAATAATAAGGAACATACAGTGTGCTATCTTCACTTTTCAAAATGTGATTATAAATGAAACTAGAACTAGAGGAGCAATGCATTAAATGGAGAGATCTGATGTGATTTCAAGAGGGCTAGGGATGATACAAATGAACTTATTTACAAAACAAATAGACTCACAGACATAGAAAACAAACTTATGGTTACCAAAACGGGAAAAGGGGGTGATAAATTAGGAGTTTGGGAGTAAAATATACACGCTACTATATATAAAATAGATAAGCAACAAAAACCTACTGTATAGCACACAGAACTATACTCAACATCTCCAGTACACCTATAATGGAAAAGAATCTAAAAAAAAAAAAATATATATATATATACACACACACACACACACACACACACACACACACACACACACACAACTGAATCACTTTGCTGGACACCTCAAACTAACACAACATTGTAAATCAATTATATTTCAATAAAATTTTTAAGAATTTAAAAATAAATTTTAAAAAGATTTTTTAAAAGTGAAGAAAAAAACGCTAGGGAAATAGGAAGTCTCCTCATGCTCTGGTGAGGGTCTAAATTGATAGAATTCACTTTGAAGAGCACCTGGCAGTGCCTAGTAAAGTTAAAGATGCCTGGGACCCTTCAATCCAGTGAGTCCTCGCCTCGGTTTAAGCCCTAGAGAGCAAGGAGAGGCAAACACTGCCTGAGGCCCAAGCCCAGCCTGTTTCCTGTTCTCTACCACCAGTGAGCTGAGCCTGGGATTTTAACGTGTTCAAATGGTAGAAAAAAAAAAATTCAAAAGAACAGTATTTCACGACATGAAAATTATATGAAATTCAAAGTTTAATGTCCATAAAGTTTTGAATGTTTTAATAAAAAATTCGTGGAAATTTGTTTTATTTGTTCTATATTATCTATATAATAATATATAAATATAAATATATATATTTGCCTCTTGTCTCCCAAAGCCAAAAATATTCACTATCACCATTTACAGAAAAAGTGTGCCCACGCCACCCTATAGAAATTCTTACATAGTCATGCATACTCAGGAGACACCTACAAGAATATTTGTAATAGCAAATTATTGGAAACGAGCTGTTTCCCACTAGGAGAATGGATTAAACAGTGGCACAGTAATGTAAGGAACAGTATACAGCAGCAAGAACGGATGGATGGATGAATGAATGAAACTAGAATAACATATCAACATGGATAAATCTCAAAATACTGCAAGAAGGGGAGAAAGAAAGCTGCAGATGAATAAGTACATATAAAACCAGGCAAAATGATGTTGTGAAACAGTAGTGCTTAGGGATGCAGCCAAGTGTAGCAGAGTGTGAAGAAAGGCTGGAAAAGTCAACCCCAGGATCCAGGGCTCCTCTGGGGTAGGGGAAGGAAGGTGAGGAACTGCATTTGAACCACATGACACCTACCCTGGCTTCACTTGTATCCCTGATATTTCATTTCCTAACAGAGCCATGGGCAACCAGGAGTTAATCATATGTGCAAACTTGCAAAGGCTCCTCACACTCTCTGAGCCTTAGTCCTTCTCCCCGCTCTGTGGTGAGTAACTGAGATGCTCTCCAAGGGTTGTCCCAGGTGACTCCCTCCTTTCAGGATCAGGTCTAGCTATGGTGACAAAATCAAAACTAGTAGTGGCTTCCCTGGACCCCTTGAGAACCAGGATCCTCAGCATGGGAATAAAAGAGAAATGAGGTTGAGCAAAAATCCTGTGGTCCTGAATTTTAATTTAACTATAAGTATGAACTTACAACGTACTTTGTGTTTTTAGAGATATAAACCCATTGCTAGCTCTGCTCACTGAAAAGACCTGGAAACAATGACCAACCCAGAGGCAGTGAGCACCCTTAGCTCTCGGACTTTGGTATCCAAATGTCATTTCACAGCAAAAGGACCCAGGGCTCTTTGGAGAAACATCTGAGCCCAGGAGTTGGGCAGGAAACGTACAAAGATGAACATGGAGCCCCTTGTCATACCAAACAGAGAGGAAGCAATCAGAGGTTTCAGGGTCAGGTCAGGACTCAGGAGCCAGCTTGAAGAGGTTCTGACTGAACAAAGACAGGAATTTGAGCATCAATAACAGTAATCATGTAATTGATTGAAATACTTAAAATATATGGAAATCAATGAGTTCATAATAATATACTTTTAAGAAATCAGTCACTGCTGGGGAATTCTAAGGCATCAATTCATTATTCTAAGTAAAAATAAAGGCAAAGAGGGCTTCCCTGGTGGCACAGTGGTTAAGAATGCACCTGCCAACGCAGGGGACACGGGTTCGAGCCCTGGTCCGGGAAGATCCAACATGCTGCAGAGCAAATAAGCCCATGTGCCACAGCTACTGAGCCTGCGAGCCACAACTACTGAGCCCGTGTGCCTAGAGCCCGTGCTCTACAACAAGAGAAGCCACCACAATGAGAAGCCTGCGCACTGCAACGAAGAGTAGACCCTGCTCACCACAACTAGAGAAAGCCCGTGCGTGCAGCAGCGAAGACCCAGCACAGCCATCAATCAATCAATCAATCAATCAATCAATAAATGCAAAGAAGTACGCATCTATCCCCCCACCTTTTTTTTGGCCGTGCAGCATGCGGGATCTTAGTTCCCCAATCAGGGATCAGACCTGTGCCTCCTGCAGTGGAAGCACGGAGTCTTAACCACTGGACCACCAGGGAAGTCCCCATCCTGCTTTTCTTAAACGATATCACTGGTAGTCAAATAGTAGATGAGGGAAGTTTCTTTGTCTAACTTTTTTTTAAATTCATAGATTTATAGGAAGTTGCAAAAATAGTACAGAAAGGTCCCATGTACCCATGTTTCTCCCAGGGGTAACATCTTGCACAACTATAAAGCAGTATCACAACCAGGAAACTGACATTGGCATAGACCTTGTTCAGATTACAGCAGTTTTACCTGCTGTCCTCTGTGTGTGTGTGTGTATGTGTGTGTGTTTAGCTCCATGCAGTTTTGTCCCAGGTATAGAGTCACACCACCACAGAAAAGTTTCTTTTTATAGAAGTATTCCAGTTGCCAAACAAGACTAGAATTGGAATATCTCCATTTTGCATGCTCTGATGAAATAATGGATCTAAGTCCTGAGTAACAGCCTTAACAGCTATTAATATCCCAAAGGGAGAGAACTCGACATCATGTGCCTCCTGATGAAAGAAAATAACATCTATGAAGTATTCTTACAACAACAAAAAAAATCATACCCACATCTGAGCAAGCCTCAAAAGTCAACTACCATGTGATATAGCACATTAATGGGATGAAGAACAAAGACTACAAGATCATCTCAATTAATGCATGAAAAGCGTTTGACAAAATTCAACATACTTTCATGATAAAAAACACTCAACAAACTAGGAATAGAAGGAAACTATCTCAACATAATAAAAGCCACATATGAAAACACATACACCACAGCTAACTTCATACTCAGTGATGAAAGACAGAGTTTTTCCTTTAGAAGAGGCCACGATGCCCACTCTTGCCTCTTCTATTAAACATAGTACTGGTAGTCTTAGCCAGAGCAATTAAGCATCAATCAATCAATCAATCAATCGCATCCAAACTGGAAAGAAGTGAAATTATATCTGTTCTCAGATGACATGATCTTATGTAGAAAACCCTGAAGATTACACACATACATACACCTGTTAGAACTAAGAAATGAATTCAGCCAAGTTGCAGGATACAAAATCAACACACAAAAATCAGTTGCATTTCTATACACGAATACTGAACAATCTGAAGAGAAAATTACAAAAACAATTCCACTTACAATAGCATCAAAAAGAATAAAATATTTAGAAGTAAACTTAACCAAGGAGGTGAAGGACTTGTACACCAAAAACTACAAAACATTGCTGAAAGAAATTAAAGAAGAGACAAATTAATGGAAAGACATCCTGTACTCATGAGTTAGAAGACTGAATATCATTAAAATGTCCACACTACCCAAAGCAATCTACTGACTCAATGTAATCCCTATCAAAATCCCAATGGCATATTTGCACAGATGGGGAAAAAATCCTAAAATTTATATGGGATCTCAAGGGACCCCGAATAGCCAGAACAATCTTGAAAAAGAAGAACGACGTTGGAGGCCTCACACTTCCTGATTTCAAAACACATTACATACAGGGCTTCCCTGGTGGCACAGCGGTTGAGAATCTGCCTGCCAATGCAGGGGACACGGGTTCGAGCCCTGGTCTGGGAAGATCCCACATGCCGCAGAGCACCTAGGCCCGTGAGCCACAACTACTGAGCCTGCGCGTCTGGAGCCTGTGCTCCGCAACAAGAGGGGCTGCGACAGTGAGAGGCCCGCGCACCACGATGAAGAGTGGCCCCCGCTCGCCGCAACTAGAGAAAGCCCTCGCACAGAAACGAAGACCCAACACAGCCATAAATAAATAAATAAATAAAAATAAAAACACATTACATACAAAGCTACAGTAATCAAAATAGTGTGGTACTGGCATAAAGATAGACCTATGGTCCAATGGAACAGAATAGAGAAGCCAGAAATAAACCCTCACGTATGTAGTCAAAAGATCTTCAACAGGGAAGCCAAGATCACTCAATGGGGAAAGGTCAGTCTCCTCAAATGGTACTGGGAAAACTGGATATCCAAATGCAAAAGAACGAAGTTAGACCCTTACCTTACACCATACACAAAACTGAAAACGGATTAAAGGTTCAAATGTAAGACCTAAAACTAAAAAGCTCCTAGAAGAAAACAGAGAGAAGTTTCATGACGTTGGATTTGGCAACAATTTCTTGGATATAACACCAAAAGCATAGGTAACAAAAGCAAAAGTAGAAAAGGGGACCACAGCAAACTTTAAAACTTCTGCACATTCAAGGGATGCCCCTTCTCGGCCACTCAGGCAGCCTCACCCATACCCACCAGGTCCCTACCCCACTGTGAGAGTCCTCGAGCCACTTTCCCATCCCTCCACCTGCCTCGGCCTCATTCGGAGGCTCCCCAAAGTCAGCGAGCTAAAGGCTGCCCCCGGGAGTCCTAACCTGGAGATTCTCCAGGCACAGGGACTTCTCAGAAGCAAAGTTCTCTCCTGTGACTGAATTTCAGTATCTCTTTCCTTCCTGGCACAGGTCCGGGCTCACCTGGTTCGGTGACTGGACCCCCACACTCGTGCCTTTGCCATTAAAGTGGAGATTCCTATTTCCATTTGCCTTTTCACTTTACACACATCAGCTGGGATTGCCCAGTGAACCTGGCTAAAAGCAGAGCCATGGGGCCAAACAAGCAGTTGGGATTTAGCCATGGCTGCAGCTTGGGTCCTGGTGTTGGTGACTGTGATGCTGGACTTGGACAGAGCAGGCCCTGTCCCCACGTCCAAGCCCACCACAACCGGGAAGGGCTGCCACATGGGCCGGTTCCAATCTCTGTTGCCAAGGGAGCTGGAGGGCTTCAAGAAAGCCAAGGATGCCTTAGAAGAGTCGCTCTCGCTGAAGAACTGGAGCTGCAGCTCTCACCGCTTCCCCAGGACCCGGGACCTGAGGCAGCGGCAGGTGTGGGAGCGCCCTGTGGCCTTGGAGGCAGAGTTAGACCTGACGCTGAAGGTCCTGGGTGCTGTGGCAGACTCGTCCTCAGGGGTCATCCTGGACCAGCCGCTGCACACGCTGCGCCACATCCACTCCGAGCTTCAGGCTTGCATCCCGGCTCAGCCCACAGCAGAATCCCAGCTCCGGGCCGCCTCCACCACTGGCTGTGCCGGCTCCAGGAGGCCACAAAGGAGGAGTCCCAAGGCTGTCTCGACGCCTCTGTCACATTCAACCTCTTCTGCCTCCTCATAAGGGATCTGAGAATTGTTGCCAGTGGAGACCTGCATATCTGAAAACCTGGACCCAGACCTTACTTATGCACTAAGCCCCAACCCTGCCTTAAGTTATTTCCTCTAATCCTTTATTTATGGAGCTGCAGAAGAAATGTTTATTTTTCTACTTTTGTACAACATGTTCAAACAAACAGTAAGAAACTGTAAAAAAAAAAAAAAAAGAAGAGCCAGCTGCCAATTTTCAGGAGGTTGAGAGAACAGAGGAACGTGATAAACAACAGCAGAGGATGCAATCAGCAAAATGTAGACTCTGGCAAACTGAAGGACAAACAATCCGATTTCTTCAACAAATACATTTCAAGGGAAAAGAAGAGAAAGAGGAAAATGTCCTTCTATAGGGACAGCCTTTAGGATAAATGTGATTTAAAGATCTATCCATTGCAACAACATGAGACCTTATTTGGGCCCCAACGCAAACACACAGTTTTAAAAGTATGAACTTCTAAGACAACTGGACCTGCGAACAGTGATTGGGTATTTGTTACAATTAAGAAACTGTTATAAAAATTTAGATGTGATCATGGTATTGTTTTAAAAGTCCTTGTCTTTTAGATACAGGTACTGAAATGTTCACAAGTGAAACAGATGTCTGGAATTTGCTTCTAATAAACTTAGGAGTGGGGAAAGTGGATTGACAGGTACAGAAAAAAGTCAGATTGGCCGGAAGTTGTTAACCGTTGAGCTGCTGAAGTCCTGCGTTCGATGTACATGAGGCATCATTAGAGTAGTCTCACTTCTTTTGTAAATAAAAAGCTTTCCAAAATGAGCAAATGGAAAAAATGTGGTTTAAGCAAGACAGAAGTTTACTTCTCACATATAAAACTCTGAAGGCAGGTGGGGCAGGCCAGGTATGATGGTGGCTTCCTAAGCATCAGGGACCCAGCCTCTTCCAGCTACTCGCTGCAGCCCCCTTCACTTGGCCTCTGCCTCAGTCTCACATGGCTGCTCCATGCCAGCCAGCGCAGCCAGGGTGGGAAGAACAAGCTTCTTTCTTTGAAGGACATGTCTCAGAAGCCACACACAGTATCTTTCCATCCTAGGGACCAGACATAACCGTATGACCATGCCCAGCTGCAGGAGAGGCTGGGAAAGGCAGTCTTTATTCTGGATGGCTAGATGTCTAAAATTCAAGGCTTCTGTTACCAAGGGAGAAAGGGTGAGCAGAGATTGGGGTCCAATTGGCAATGTCGTGTGGGGTACAGAGCTGGCAGCAAGGCTAATGTTAATCTTGTACAACTGGTGGGCCTGAGGATGTTTAAATACGCTTGTCATTTACATATACAGATTAGCAACCTGCTCAGTCTCTGCTCCGCTTTAGATACAGGAGTGAGTGTCTGGCTTCCTTTGCTCTCCCAGGCTGGGTGTTCATCTCTAGGAAGCTGCTGTTCCTGGTAGCCAGGATGGCAGTGCCATTTCCTATGCTGTCACTAAAACCAAACCCAGTACCTGGGCCTTGGTCTGGTCCAAGGCCTGGATATTTGCTCAGCCAGTGAATGAGATGGAGAAAACCGTTCAGTCTCTTCCCCGACAGCTGAGTGGCTTTGTGGGGTCCAACCCTGCAGAGTGGTGAGCATGGTGGCACAGATACCCCACCAGTGCATAAAGACAGGATGTCCCAAACCACAGCTGCGCTTATACCACTCTTAAGATTTTTGCAATACATTCTGCTTTTAAGTCAACCATGATTTATTTTTTATTTATTTTTATTGAAGTAGAGTTGATTTACAATGTTATATTAGTTTCAGGAAACTTCATTTTTAAAAACACCTTAAATTGATTTTTAAAGTAATCCCGCATTATGGCCTGCCCTAAATAGAAGGTAACTGAAAAGCTAAGATTCCGCCAGAGGGTCTCAGCCTGACTCCTGCTTTCTCTTGTTAAAGACAAACTCGCATTACACTGACCAGAATCCTCCTTAGGGCATATTTAAACGGATCAAAAAAATTTTAAACGGGATTAATTTTTTTCACAACGCCCTTCAATGTTATTTAATTCCTGTCAGGTCACCACCAACAATCACTTCTCCTGGAGTCTGCAGTCTCACTTCTAGGAAACACGGCTGAACTCTGAACACCTTGGTTTCCCCGTTGGTAAGATGGGGATCAGAACAGGATTTATGTTATCTTCTAGGAGGATTGAGACAATTATATGAGATCACGAACGTAAATCTCAGCGTATAAAATGCCTGGCTCACAGTATAAGCATTCAAATGCTGGCTGTTATTATTTGTCAGTTTAATGGAGGAAAAAATGTGAGTCCTGTCACTAAAGAACTAAACATGGCTTGAGCAAAAAAAACAAAAACAAACAAAAAAACACCAAAAAACCCAAGCAACCGGACTTCCCTGGTGGCGCAGTGGTTAAGAATCCACCTGCCTGGTTAAGAATGCAGGGGACACGGGTTCAAGCCTTGGTCCAGGAAGATCCCACATGCCACGGAGCAGCTAGGCCCGTGTGCCACAACTACTGAGCCTGCACTCTAGAGCCCGCGCTCTGCAACAAAAAATACACCACAACAAGAAGCCTGCGCGCTGCGACAAAGAGTAGCCCTCACTCACCGCAACTAAAGAAAGCCCACGCACAGCAACGAAGACCCAACACAGCCATAAATAAATAAATAAATAAATAAATTTTCTTGAAGTTAAATTTAAAAACAAAAAACCCCAAGCAACCCAAACTTCAAAGCAGCAGGGAGGAGGGACATAAAACCCCAAACACTTCATTTAACAATGGAAGACACTTTATTTATTTTTTTAAATCATCTCTCAACATTTCAACTCTTGGTAGAAATCAAATGCAAAACATCTGCTTTTTTAAGTTAGCGTGTATTTATCTCAGTCACAGCAACCTCATACAATAAGATACACAACGAGGAGGAGCATGGTCACAGCATTTCCTATTCCAGTCCACGAACACAGTATTTCCGTGATGATACACACACTGGCCTTTCTCTTCCAGGACAAGTTAGTTATTCCTACTTTCGTCTGCTGTGTAAGTTACGTGGCATCACGGTTGGTTAAAAGAGTTAGTGTAGTGCTAGAGCAGTCTGGAAATGGAAAACTAGAAAACTCAGGACTGGGACAGGCACGGACACTTCTGAAACGTGAAAAGGAAGAACATCAGAGATGAATGCCCCAGAATGGGTGGGTCCTAGTAATAAAGTTGGTTGAAATTCAGCTTTATATACACATTGAATATCTACACGTGATCTACTAGATATATAGAAAAAGAGCCATAGAAGATTTTGAAAACCTTAAAATCACGCAACTAAGTTGGAAGAACATCAGCAAATTCACAGTGGCCTCAGGATTCAGCCAGATTTAAATCTGCTCAAGAGCTGAATACCTCCTTCTACCAGAAAACGCACTGCATGTAAATTCCTACAACGTTCTGTACATCACAAACACTTATGGCTAAAATATACTGTTAGTTCACAAGGAAGCAGTTTTATTTTCAAATTCTTGCCCCACTCCTGCTCTGCACCCCAAAAGGAAATCCGGGGTCAGCAATTCACATGAGGAGTTTAAGAGGCCTTCGGGTTTAGGAGCGCTGAGGCTCGGCTAAGAACCTCAGGACACATCTGTCTGATGGGCACACGCCGGCTCCTGCCCACTTTTAGTGCAAAAAGGTCACAAATGTTGCAGAGGAATCCTGGAAACAGGTGAAGAGAAGAGGACTGAGATAGAGGGGTGGTGGGAATCCCAAACGATTTTCCTTCTGAATTGAGACTCAAGAAGTTTGGAGTGCAAGGTTCACACTCAGCAAGCGGCAAAGACCAGGCCGGAGATCCACAGGGTGAGGTTCCTGAATGGTCACTAGGTTGTCACAGTCTGCAGGCGCACAGACCTCTCGGCCCAGACTAACCCCCTAAGTGCACACTGGAGGTAGGTGTTAGAAATGTATTGTAGGGAAGACAGTGGCCCTCCACCAACTCAGGGGACATAGTCTCTGTTCCTCCTCTGCCCCTACAATCTCCACTCTACCCTCGGGCTGTGGCGAGTGGAGGATACAAGATGGAAGGGCACGAGCCCCTCCCTTGGAAGACTAAAGAACCCAGGGCATTTTTATAAATAGCTACATCGTTAATGTTTTAACCACTTTGAAACACACAGCAAGTTGAATATTTATTTAAAAATAAATCTCAAAAATATCTATTTACAGTAGAGTAAGAGAGGCATGTGCAAACAACAGAAAGGGGGGAAAAGTCAGTCCCAGTGTGGAAGGTCCACCCTTCAGAGAGCTAGAGCCAACTTCACAAACCCCAAGGCTGAACTGAGCTGTGGAGGCAACAGGATGACATTAAGCGAATCCTGGACTGGGGTCACCTTCGATACGTGGAGAGGCAGTGAAGTTGGGTGGGGGGCTGCCGCCGGGGATCCTCGTGTTTGGGAAAGGGTGGTGGAGGGATGAGCCAGTGGATGAGGCCCGGTGTGGCAGGAGGGCTCATTTCACAAGCCAACAGGCCTCTAGCTCACCACTCCAGGTGGGCGTTCGGAGGGGACCTGGAGGGCCCTTCCCAGTCCAAGTTGGCTTTGCCGTGGGAGCAGTCGGCATGGCAAGAGTCCCAGAGATAGAAATCCTCTTTGAGAGACAAAAACAAAAGAATGGAACAGGGAGTGATAGCAAAAATGAATCTGAATGCAAGTGCCACCCGTCTCTCTTGCCAGGTGGTGAAGCAGCCATCAGCTGACATATCTGAGTCGATACGGGAACTCCCACATGGGGCAGCAGGCCACACGATCCCCCCCCACAACCACGTGGTCAAGTGCAGGCCTCTGCTTCTGGGATCAACGTGTTAACGTTTCTTCCCCGTGAAACCAGAAAGGTCAGTGGTGTAGCCCTTGTAGCAGGGAGGTGCAAGGTCGAGTCTATCTGTACACGAGATGGGAGAACTGGGCGGACTTGTAGTTCAGCTGGTTGTTGGGCATGAACTTGTGCAGCTCGCTCTTTTTGCAGCAGGGGTCGTAATGGTAGGTGCTGAGGCAGGCGTCGCAGGAGGCTTTCGAACATTGGGTGCAGGTGTTGGCGGCCCCGGGGCGGTCACAGAAGCCACAGCGGGTGGCGGCTGCAGAGGAGGGCTTGGATTTCGAGTGGAGGTGCGGCGGCCGGTCGAGGCCCTGCGTCTGGCCTGCATACTTCTCCCGCAGAGATGACCCGTGGGCCAGGCTGTCGTGGGCGGAGGCCTTGCTGGGGAAGCCGCCGGGCTTGGAGGCCGGGGAGCAGGCGAGCAGGCTGTCGCAGCGCTGGCAGAGGGAGGAGCTGCAGGACAGACCGCAGTTTTGGCACTTGGAGAGGGCGGACTCTTTGGCGGGGGGCGAGCGCTTGTGGTAGATGGGGTGGGCGTCGTTTCTGACCAGCCAGACATCTGGCCGCAGGGCATCCTGCCTCCGGTACGTGGCCCTGGGTTCCGAGTCTGTGTACAGATCCACATCCTCCTGAGCAGAGAAGTACGTGCCACGCAGCAAGCCAAGGCCATTGTTGGGGGAGGGGGATGGCAGGTCATCCGGGCTGCCGTGGGGGGAGCTGGACATGGTCAGGAGCGAGGGGGACGGGCGGATGATCTCGTCCTTGAGGTCGTCCCCCAAGTCTGCTGCCACAGGCTCCTTCCGCAGGCTCAACGAGGTCTTCAGGGGCGGCTTCCGGCTCTCCCAGTAATTGTCATAGGTGTCCACCGACCTTGAGGGCTTGGTTACACGGGGCTTGTAGTAGTCCTTGGCTGCCCGCTCGCTGGCCGACTTCTGGAGCACCACGCGTGCCATGGAGGTTGTCAGGTGCTCCCGGCCCTCGGCCCGGCGCCGCAGGGCATCTGAGCAGCCTCGCACGTCCTCCGCGCTGCTCTTGCGCTCGCTCACCACGTCCAGCTCAGAGTAGCCTTTGTCCTTGACTTGGGAGTGGATTTCCAGCATCTGTTCACACTCCACCTTGGCCAGAAAGAGTTCAAAGGAGACCATCTTCACTTGGAGGGTCTCTACCAGCTCTTTGAGCTTGTACGCAGTCCCCAACTCGGGCACGTAGCCCATGTAATTCAGGATGGCTCGGATGTCCTCTTCCAGTAATGTGGACTTGACGTAATAAACAAAGGGGCCCGTGTAGGTCTAGGGGAAGGAAGGGGGGTAGAAAAAGAGAGGTGGGTGTTTCTCTCTGAGGCACACAACGAACGGAGCCTGCATCAGAGCGTATCCCATCAAGTCTGAACCGGAACACACAGGGAGAGGAAGGGGGAGTGATCTCCACGGCAGTGTCTCACTGTGGAAGGCAGAGGCTAATGCTTCCCAACAGCTCGGCGCACGGGTCTGAGGGAAATGACGCAGCGCTCCTTTTTCCAGCGTAGGGAACAAAGCCACTAGCTTTCTACGTGGGGTGCAGCGGCTCTGCTCCTTGAGGAAGAGCAGGCACAGCACCCATGAGCAATGAGAATATTCCTTTCTGGCATTTCTACAAAGGTTTGAAGCATACGTTAGGCGTAGCCTGACTTGGTGGAAACTCTCCTGAGCCATCACTGCCTTTGGAATGATTCAGAATTCTGTCTCGAGTTCATCCTCCTCCCCGCTCTCTGCTTTCCTCCGCTTGCGCGGACACCTGCAGCAGCCTCCTAACGGTCTCCCCGGCTGACTCTTGCCCCTCTACAATCTCTCTCCCGTACAGCAACCAGGAGGATTCTTTTCCAATGTAAACCTGATCCCGGCACTGCCTGCTTCCCAGCCCCCTTAAAATAAATTCCAGCCCTCTGCCCTGGGCTCCAAGGCCCTGCACAACCGGGTACTGCCCACCTTTCCAACCTCAGTTTCAGATGTGAGCTGCCAGGGGTGGGGAGCCAGTTAAGAGATGACACCAGGCAGAGGGGCCAGGTGGGGAGCCATAGGGGCAGTTCTGGTTGTTATCTCAAAGGCAGTGGAGAACCTGGGGGAGCCCGCGAGCAGAGGAAGGATGTGATTAGATGGGCACAAACCCTCTCAAGATGGACTGGAAGGGGCAAGAAGGGAGAAGGGAGACCAGTGTGGAGAGCCCGTCCCTAGACCTTACCTTGATGCTTCTGAATTCCTTCTTCCACGGGTAGAGGAAAAGGTTGACACCCACCGTTTCGAGCACACTGAAGGCACAGTGCAGAGCCCGCAGACTGGAGGAGCTCAGTGAGCGCAGAGAGCTCTCCACCACCTCATAGAACTGGATCAGCCGGAATCGATAAAAGGGATCCACCTTGTGCAGGCTGAGCAGGGTCGAGGCTGCCACCCGCAGGGACTCATCACTGCCAGGCCGCTGCTTGCTGGGGGTGGTGTCCACTTTGCCTTCATGGAACTGCACGTACTTCCGAAATAAGTCATCCTTATATTTTGCATCCATTGAACTGGGCTTCCCCATCCGATCCGATCCAGGGACGGGGGCTACCTTATTTCCTCCATGGCTTCTGAGTTAGAGGCAGGGACATTGCTAAAAGCATTGACATGTCGCCTGCCTGGACCAGCAGAGTGCTCTGCAAGAGGAAGAATAAGCAGCACATCATTCCTTGAAATGGTCCACGTCCCAGCTTGTAGCAGCTGAGGCCAAACAAAAAACAGCTGTCCTGAGCTACACTGGGCACCACCAGCCCCTGGCCCTCAACACATTTAGTGAATAGGTACACCATGTTGTAGTGGAAACAAGACAGATAAGGTCCTTGACTTTGCTGAGCTCACAAATGAAAAATATGATTGGGGCACCTAACCTGGTTTCATGGGGATGGGGGATGGTTAAAAAGCCCCTGAGAAAGTGACGGTTAGACCCAAAGGATGAGGCGTCGGCAGGGAGGAAGGCCCTGAGCTAACACTATCAGCACTTACTACCTGCCAGGTGCCTACATGGACTAACTCATTCCATCTTCTTAAACAACTCGAGGAGATAGGCACTGTTGTTATCCCCATTTTACAAATGTGAAAACTGAGACATGAAGACATCAAGAAACTTGCCCAAAGTTACAGGACTATTAAGAAGCAGAGCTGAGATCAGAGCCCAGGCAGGCTGGCTCCCAAGTCCGTCCCCTTAACCACCACACCCCGCTTTCCTGAGGCGGGAAGGAGCCTGGCATGTGAACACAAAGAAGGCTAGTGTGGCTGAAGCAGGGAGAGGAGGGGAGTCACAGGAGATGAAGCTGCCGGCAGAAGCAGGATCCTGATCCCCAAGGTCTCAAAGAGTTGTACATTTTATTCAAAGAGCCAAGTGAAGCCCCTGATCAGTTCAAAGCAAGGGGAAAAGGGACATGATCGTATCTGCAATTTTTTTTAAAAAGACCACTTTGGGGCTTCCCTGGTGGTGCAGTGGTTGAGAGTCTGCCTGCCGATGCAGGGGACACGGGTTCGTGCCCCGGTCCGGGAAGATCCCACATGCCGTGGAGCGGCTGGGCCCGTGAGCCATGGCCGCTGAGCCTGCGCGTCCGGAGCCTGTGCTCCGCAACGGGAGAGGCCACAGCAGTGAGAGGCCCGCGTACTGCGAGAGGGAGAAAAAAAAAAAAAAAGACCACTTTGGCTGCTGAGCCCTGGAGAGTGCCTTTATCCATCTTCGATTTTTTTGTTTGTTTTTTTGGGCCATGCCACATGTGGGATCTTAATTCCCAGACCAGGGATCGAACCCATGCCCCCTGCAGTGCAAGCGTGGAATCCTAACCCTGGACCGCCAGGGAATTCCATATCCGACTTTTACAGTCTGCTGTTGGGAGAGGAAAGGACATTCAGAGCTGGGACACACAGGATTTATACACTCTTGCTGTCTCCTTGGCCACTTGTTAGTAGAACATGTACAGATCCATCAGAATTCTTGGTGTTACGATGCTGGGAGCAAATCTGGATTCATGGAGGGACCTGCCAGGCCAGGGGAGGCAACACAGCATCGGGGTTACAAACAGATTGCAAAGCTGGACTGCCTGGGTGTGAACCCTGGATCTGCTTTTCTAGGTTACTTGGGCAAACTACTCAACCTGGGCCTCAGTTTTCTCATCTGAAAAAGGGGGTTAATAATAGCACTTATAGTCCAGAGTTGGTGGAAGGATTATATGTAATCAGTATAGAAAGCTCTTCAGAATGCCAGCTCAAAGTAAGCCCTTGATACATACAAGCAGACATTTCTGGTGTCTGAAGGTGCTAGACCCTCCAAGCATCCTCAAGGATGCTTGTAAGATCAGAGTGATGCAAATATCTCCGACTGGGGGGTGGACATGCATTTTCACACTCGCCCGTCCTACCTTTCCTGACCACAAGCTCATGGGTGCAGGGATTGCGACCAAATGACTCAGTAAGGGTCACAGTGCCAGAGCAGGTTACATGCTTCATAAACACTGCTGCCTGAGTGAAGGGTGGGGTCCTGCTGGCTGTGGGAAATGTTGAGGGACCAAAAAGAAGCCGCGGTGGGATGGGACGGACCTGTGGAGTCCTTTAGCAGATCTGAGTTCAGCTCAGAAGTTCTAAGGGCCTACCACCCATGTCTCAATGAGCCACTCCTCTGGCTTCTCCACAGTTTTGGGGAGACACCCAGGGGTCTTAACTGTTGGGTGAGGGGTAAGACATGCAAGAGAATTAGGGACACAGAGAGGTCACCTTCTCCCACCCACTGCCCTGCCAAGGAAGCCCAAGGCTTCAGGAACAAATAGAACAAATAGGCCTGAGGAGCACACAAGGCAAACAAATCCATTTGGGATCAAATTCTACCTCCTGACCAACGTCTCTGTGGTCCTCAGAGCAGTCTTTCCCTTCCCTCTTAAGGTCCACCCACAAGGACCCTTCTGTCTGCTCCTCAAACACATCAAGCCCATTTCTACCTCAAGACCTTTTTTTTTTTTAAAAGGCCAGGTAACCTTTTTGTTTTGTTTTGTTTTTAATTCATTTATTTATTTTTGGCTGCATTGGGTCTTCGTTGTTGGGTCTTCGTTGCTGCGTGCGAGCTTCCTCTAGTTGCAGCGAGCGGGGGCTACTTTTCGTTGCGTTGCGCAGGTTTCTCATCGCGGTGGCTTCTCTTGTTGCAGAGCTCGGGCTCTAGGCACGCAGACTTCAGTAGTTGCGGCTCGCGGGCCCTAGAGCGCAGGCTCAGTAGTTGTGGCGCACGGGCTTAGTTGCTCCGCGGCATGCGGGGTCTTCCCAGACCAGGGCTCGAACCCATGTCCCCTGCATTGGCAGGTGGATTCTCAACCACTGCACCACCAGGGAAGTCCCTACCTCAGGCCTCTGCACATGTTGTTCCTTCTGCATGTTCTTCCTTTGATTCCTCCCGTCGCTGGCTCACTCTCATCATTCAGGTCTCAGCTCAAATGTCATCCCTCCGAGGCTCTCCCTGACAACCGCAGCTCAGTAAATCCCACTTGCCCTGTCCCTCGTTATTGCGTTACCCTGGGGTAATCACCATTTGAAATTACCAACTTTATTCATTTACTAGCTTCCTCTCTTTGTCTCCCACCAATACCCAGTAAGCTCCACAAAGGCAAGGACAGTGTCTGTTTTGCTCACCATGATGCCTCACACAGCTCCTGGCACACAGTAGGTGTTTGATAAAACAGGCGAAATGATGCTTTACTTTCTCATTTAGCTCTCCCCAGAATTCTGGGAGACCAGCAAGAGCGAGAAGAAACCGAGGCTCCATGACATGACGTGCTGTCTATAGCTCAGTGTTAGGAAAAGGTGGATCCCAGATTCCACTGGCCTTATGACATGAAACCTGTGTACCTCCCACCACCCCATGATTCCTGAGCTCAACAAGTATGCAGCACCTACCCTATGCTGGGCCCTAGGCTGGGTGCAGTGGGGGGAATGTGGGGTGGATAGGGGACAGTAGGGAACAGAAGCTGAGAAGGTAAAGCTCTGCCCTGAATTCTACTTGAAAGGGCTTACTGCCCAGTATCAAATTATGTATGTTCTCTTAAAAAATAAAATTGTATTACAACCTGAGAGAAGACATCACTGTCCTTGCTAAAAAAAACCCATATACATGTACCATTTTTTATTTATCCAAAAGAAGCTTTCATCCAGCCTCTGGCCCCAGGGACTGTTTTTTAGTACACCTGAGAACAATTTAAACAGAGGGACATCAAGTCTCCTAAACACTGCTGTGATTTTTCTCCAAGGAAGTCAGCCTTCAGCCAATAGAGACTGATTTTTTTTTTTTAAAAACAAAGTCAGCCGCCCTCAAGCTCAGCGTCTGCTGCTCTGTAATCACACCACAGTCCACACCCTTGTTTACGGCTGGCAGATAAACAAGGAAAAGGGATCCAAATAGCCCAGTTGGTATTCAAAGTCCCAAAGTCAAGGATAGGAAACTCATCTAAGAAAAATCTTGAACCAACCTAGGTAGGTGAGAAAACAGGTGAAAGAAAATGAATGCTAAAAGATAATTAAGGCAAGGAGAGAAGGAAACTAACAATTATTGAAGTCCTACTATGTGCTAAGCATTGGGCTTTCCACTTTAACTGCATCACCCAGTTTAATCCTCACAATTCTACGAGGAAACAGACCAAGGCTCAGCCATTAAACAATCTGCCCAACACAGCTTGAATGGGTCAGAGCTGGAATCTGAACTTGGGTTGACGGGCCCTGCAGCCTGTGCTTTTTCTCATTTATCTCACTCATTTATTGTTACCATTAGTACCATTCACCAAGGGATTAGTACATAAGGGCCCTTTGCTAAGTGCTCCGTGAAAATCAATGAAACCCACACGACAACCCCAGGGTTAAAAAAGAAAAAACTGAGGCTCAGAGGGGCCAAGTCGCTTGCCCTAAGTCACAAGGCTAGGAAGAAGTGGCTCTGAGATCTGAACCTAGGTCTGAGGCCAAAACCCTGACTCAAGCTCTGAGCTGTGCTGCTTTTAGGCAAAGCTGTCCTGCTGCTGGACAGCTCTTCTTGAAAGGGCTCAACTAAGTCAGAACGCCCTATGGCAGGGCCAGCAGAGTTGAGCTCTAAAAATTCCTGTAGTAGCAAAATTCACATCTTCTCACACAGAATGGGGCTGGAAGAGCCACAAATCTATTTATGACGTAAGCTCAAGGGCCAAGAGGAGAGGCGACCAGAGCCGGGCCAGTGGTAGAGCAGCTGACATCATCCCTCCTGAATTCATTCCTGAGAATACAGGCTGCATTGTAGCTGGTGTCTCTTCTGAGCATAGAGCCAGCAATTTATTCCTAGCACTCTGCAAAAACAACAAAAAACACGCTCTCTGCAAAAACAGCGTGGTTACAGGAGACCAAGACAGCCTGGTGACAGAAGCCATTAATTTCTCCAAGCAACCCAAGGATTGGAACGCCAAGATGTGCCAGTGTGGCGGAAAGAAAAAAAAAAAAATGGCACCGTGAACGTCCCTAACAGAATCAGACGGGTGCCCAGAGCCAACAGGCCTGGTCAGCACTTCCTGCACCCATAATCCGGGTCCCCTTTGAAAAGCAAAGCAATGAAGAGAGAGATATTGCAGTCAGGGAAGTGGTGGATTTTAATTATTATTTTTTAAACATCTCAAAGGAAAGCTATATCTGTTTAAAACCTCACTAAACGGAATTGAAATGATTCTGGAGAGCAAAGCATGAGCTTGGCTTTACCTCAGCTGGCCCATTCAAGCAGAAACATTCTCCAAGCAGCATTTGAAGGCGCCCCCTCCCTGCACAGACAGAAGCTATTTTGGGCCCGGCATCGCCCCAGTCCACAGGTTTATGTATCCCTGGTCTAGCTTCAAGAGGCTCAGAGTTTCCCTGGCCTCCAAACAGCAGCAAGGGGAGCGCAGAACAACCCCCTCCACCTCCGCACCCCAATCCTCTGCATTCATCCCCAGCCCAAGGCCCGTGAGACACATCCTAGGCAACCTTCCACTGGCTGTGAAGCGCCAGAGGGTCCCCACACCCCAACCCAGTTCCAGAGAGATTCAGAGAGAGGGTTTCCAAACCTTTGAAAATAATCTCAGCGATGCTGAAATTGGGCTTCCCCAGTGGCAGCTGCGACTCGCAGAGGGGCTCTGGAGCAAGGAGGTTCTCCTCCCTGCAGGGAACAGAAGCTGGCGACTGCTATTCCCAGCCTGATAATTCCAACAACCTCTGAGTGCGACATCAGTTGTGAAAAACACCCTAGTCCCAAACTCGGGCTCTCCCCACGGGTCTGTGAATTAATTAACAGCAGCTATCATTTATTGGACGCCTGCTGTATGCCAGAGACTGTGCTTCGCATGCATCTCACTTCATCCCCACCACGGCCCTAGTAGGCAGGTTCACTCCCCATTTAACTAATCAGGCAACTAAGGCTCAGAGACGAAGTCACTTGCCCAAGGTCACACAGTGAGTACAAACCCCAGTATGCCGGCAGAGCGTGAGCTGGGGACCACTGCGCGGTAACTGCCTCACGGTGGAATCGGGGTGTCCTCCTGCCTTGTTAGTCGCTGTAGAGGGGGTGTTCCTCCTGAGCTGCTCTTAGCCACCCTGGGGGAGTGGGGATCCTGAGAATTAAATGGGCCCCCGGAGCGCCGAAAAGACGGGCCCGCCCGTCGCCCCCACAGGCCGCGAAGGGACCCCGCTCCCGTGCCGGCAGAGCCCCGCCTAACCGGGGGGCCCCCTCCGCCGGGGAAAGCCCCAGAGGCCTTTTCCGCCCACGGCCGCCCCGCACTCACCCCGGCACTGCCGCCGAGGACGCCCCGGCCGAGGGGAGCAGGAAGGAGCCGCGGCCGCCGCCGGAGCCAGGCCCGGCTGGGCTCTCGCAGCTCCGGCCGGCTGCAGGGGACAGAAACCAGTAGCCCGGGGCCACGGCGACCCGGAAACACTCAACCAGGAAGTGACGTCTCTCGGAGGCGGGTCCAAAGGGAGGCCCGGCCGCAGCTACGCCCTGGGCTGGGGTGAGGCCGTTGCTCGCTGGCGGTGGAGGAAGAAGCGGGAGGCAGAAAAGTGAGCAGAGAGGCCGCGGAGTCCCGCTTTGAGGTCTAAAGGCCCACTGCCTCTGCTGGGGCTGGGACCCGGAAATAAACGTGCCGGAAGTGACGCACGCCCTCGGTCACAGGATGGCGGCTGGCCGGGTTGTCATAGGAACCGGTCTGTAGTGTGGAGATGGTAGCTCGGAGCTGCGATCTCAGACTGAGCGATCCGCGGCCTCCTCCTCCCCTTGTCGAGATGATCTGCGAGCTGAGCTCCCGACCGCGCCTGACCAGAAGCTGACAATTGGATCCCTCACCCCCATTTTACAGGTGGAAATACCAGAGGCTTAAAAAGAGCAAGTGAGGTGCCCAGTATCACGTGAGCCTGAATCCAGACTTGAGAGGACTGTTGATGTTACAGGCTGTGTTTAGTGAGGGTTCCAGCTTTGCCTTTGCATTTTACCAGCTGCATGACCTTAGGCTAGTTACTTAACTTCTCTGAGCCTCAGCTTTTTCACCTGTAAGATGCAATAATAATATACCGCCTCCTGAGATTCATGTGAGAATGAAGTGAGTATGGAAACAGCTTATTACAGTAGTTGGCATATAGTAATAATCTAAATACACTTTGTTTTTAAAATCTGGTTAAGTTGGGAATTCCCTGGCGGCCTAGTGGTTAGGACTCGGCGCTTTCACTGCCGTCGGCAAGGGTTCAATCCCTGGTGGGGGAACTAAGATCCCGCAAGCCCTGCCGTGGGGCCAGAAATAAATAAATAAATGAAGTAATAAGATCTGGTTAAGTTAAAGGAAATGACTTCTCTCAGCCCTCAACTTCCTTGAATGGAAACCAGGGTTGGGGAAGACCAAACCAAATATTGCCTCCTTGCTTTGTGACCTCACCAGACACCTGCAGTGTAAACTACACTGGCATAGATTCTGGTGGCTTGTCACTTCACTTCATAGATTTGCCTCCCACCCACCACATTGACCGTGAACTCTGCTTTTGTGGTTCACCACTCACTGAATCCCTAGTGCTTGCAAAGTGCCTAGCACATACTCAAGACTTTATTGAACATATTTACCATTGAACCACTCATTCTATCTCTCTAACTTACCCCAGACTCAGAGCCCACTCCGTGCCAAGTTCTCTTTCTCCAACATGGTCTTGGCTGTCTGTACCTACCATACTCTTCCTCCCCTCTGGCCTCTATGCCTCTATATTGCTGTTTCCTGGGTTTGAATGTTCTTCCTTTCGCCTCTTCTCTTCCTTGTTTTCTTGGCTTCCAGCCCCAGCTCAGTCCTCACATCCTTTCTGAAGCTTTCTCTGATTTCTCCAGGCAAAGACCCACCTTCCTCTGGTTTCCCACCCCATAACACTGTCTTTCAATATTTTATCTCAGCTCTTACTATAAATAAGTATATATATATATATATATATATATATATATATACACGCTTAAACCTGACACCCCCCACAAGACCTGGAGCTTCTTATTTATCTGTGTTTCCTGTGAGCTCTGCACATGATCAGAAGGTGCCCAACAGATGTTGCTTGATTGCAGGATTCTCTCTCAGCCTTGGGGTCCCCAGCTAAAGTCAGTGGGTCTTGTCTCAGGAGTCAATGACATAATACATGGGAGAGCATTTAGAGAACCAACAACCAGCTATTCAAACAGCAGCAATTACTGTATTTAGCTGTTGCTGTCTGAGCATCACTTAAGGTCTTCGTATACTTCAGCTGTTATCAGCTCATGTTTAAGCTTCTCTCTTAATCACCTGTAAGGTGATGGTGTTTACAGGAATTCCAGCTGAGAAAAACTGTCCTACCCAAACCCTCTGCCTTTGCAACAACTCAAAACTGTCCTTTGGAAACTGTTAAAAGACTGCATGAGGCTGCTAATAAGTCCCTTCCATCTCTGTGGTTCTGTGACAGCAAAAAAGAAAACAGATTTTTAAGAAGGCTTTACCGGTAGGAAACCCTGGCCATTGATTCTCGGTGACATTTCGTATCAGAAAAATACCAAAGTCTCTGAAGGGAGCCATGTTTCTCATCTTTTAGACAGGGCTGGAGGTCTGAGAGTTCTCTGCTTGGTGACATGGAATCACGGGAGCATCCTTTTCAGATTTTATTACATAATGATTAGCAGATTATGTAACAGTCATGTAACAATGATTAGGCACCTCTACTTTCTAAAAGCCAACAACATGAACCATCTACCTACTTCTTTCTATTTTTTAGTGTTTTTTTTTAAATCACAAAAGTAATGCATGAATTCTAATGACACAGACGTGTAGAGCAAAAAATGAAAAAAAAAAGCAATGGGGCTTCCCTGGTGGTGCAGTGGTTGAGAGTCCGCCTGCCGATGCAGGGGACACGGGCTCATGCCCCGGTCCGGGAAGATCCCACATGCTGCGGAGCGGCTGCGCCCGTGAGCCCTGGCCGCTGAGCCTGCGCGTCCGGAGCCTGTGCCCCGCAACGGGAGAGGCCACAACAGTGAGAAGCCCGCGTACCGCAAAAAAAAAAAAAATAAATATATAAATAAAAGCAAGCCTATGACCCATCAATTTGATTTCTTGTAATCTACCAGAGAAAAAGCGTAGGTGCACAAGGAGACCTGTTGCATCATTGTTTGTAATGCAAAAACAAAACCCAGAAACATTCTAAATGTCCATCAAGGGAATGGTGTAGCCATACTAATGACTACTGTGTATCACTTAAAAAGGATAATGTAAACCTACATAACTCTGCAAGACATATTTTGGAAGGAAAAAAGAGAGACATACCCTGAAATGGAAAACAAAACATCAACTGATACTATATATTTTCTAAGGGTGCGCATGTATGTATGCATATGTATGAAGCCAACTGTGGACAATAATGCAAATACAGATCATGTTTTTTATATCATTCTACAAATACATATTATATGATTTTTATTAATATCTTTCTCCCCTAGAAGTCAGTTAGCTCTGTGAGGACAAAACTAGTATACCTGTTTTGCTCACAATTATATTACTACTACCTGCCATACTACACTACTACTAGTAGCACACCCATTAGAGAGCATTTGTTTCCAACTGAAATTTTCATTGAATGCCTACAATGTGCCAGGATTGATGTTCGATTTAAGGGGCAGAGACAGACACAAGCAAGACAGATACAGCCCTTGCCCTCAAGGAGCATACAGCCTCCTTATCAGAAAGAGAATATTAAGGCACTTCCCTGCTGGCACGGTGGTTAAGACTCCACACTCCCAATGCAGGGGGCCTGGGTTCAATCCCTGGTCAGGGAACTAGATCCCACATGCATGCCACAACTAAGAGTTTGCATGCCACAACTAAGGAGCCCGCCTGCCACAACTAAGGCCTGGCACAGCCAAATAAATAAAATAAATAACTTTTTAAAATGAGAGAATATTAATAAATTAGGAGTAGGATGAACTAAAAACCAGTGATTCAGGATAGAAGGTGGCGAATGTTATGAGAGGGATAGAGAGCTTAGAGAATGGAGAAGTGACATCTGAGATGGCAAATTGGGGACAGCCTCAAGGAGGAGGTGGCATTTGCACTGGGCTTTGAGTGACTTGGACATGTAAGCATGTCCAGCTTTCCTTGCAGCTGGAGGGAAGAAAGCAATAAAAAGTAAGGACTGGAAATTGAAACTCAACTGCCTACAAGCATATAAGGTAGGCATAACTAGTACTAGAGTACTATCATCTCATACTATATAGTACCAGAAATTAGTAGTAATGTAATACAACATAGTACCTGGCTCACAGTAGGCATTCAATAAATACTTCAGTGAGAAAACGAAAATTATTGAACCCCTACCATCCTCCAGCTGATTGTTGCCAATTTCCCAGCTGATCGTGATCAGATATTCAGGTTTCTGAAGAGGAGCTAAAAGTCCAGATTTTTAAGTGAAATTTTGCAATTATAAACACTATATGTAGGTATACTTCCTAGTTCTGTCTACTGAGTGAGCCTATGAGAAATGACACCACTGTTAGAAAAAAAAAGCCGGGGGGAATTCCCTGGCAGTCCAGTGATTAGGACTCCCTGGTCCCACTGCAGGGGCACAGGTTCCATCCCTGGTTGGGGAGCTAAGATCCCACAAGCCATGCGATATGGCAAAAAAAAAAAAAGAAAGAAAGAAAGAAAGAAATGACACCGCTGTAGCAATAAGCACTGACCACCCATATCTTGCTTTCTAAATACCATTCTCCACTAAAATGAACCAAGTCTTGAAGAAACAACTGATTGTCAGAGCTGGGACAGGGAAATTACAATGTGGGGCTGGTACATCTTATTGAGCCGGAAAGTAAGGAAGTGCCAAAGCATGATGGGACTTGTGAAAAGAAGCCAAAAGGCCTGAGTTCAGATCCCAGTTCTGCCACTTTCCAACTATATGTGACTTTGTACAAGCTAGTTACCTCGCTGGGCCTCAGTTTCCTTATCAGCAAAATGGGGTTAATAGAACTAACTACCCCCAAGGATTGAATGAGCTAATATAGGTGCCAGTGTGGAGTGATAGTTCAACACAAGCTAGCTAGGATTATTTTTGACTCAGACTCATGGGGCTTGCTAGGCTGGGGTGTACAGTAGGCCTCAGATGTTTGGGCAACGTGGTTGTGCTTGATGTCATTCTGCTCAATCCTGGGCACCTTGCATTTATGCTGCTCAGAAGAGTAGAATTTATAATATCCAAAATATATAAAAAACTCCTAAAAAAAAAAAGAACTCCTACAATTCAACAACAAAAAGACAACTCAATTTAGGGACTTCCCTTGTGGTCCAGTGTTTAAGACTCCGAGCTTCCACTGCAGGGGGCACAGGTTTGATCCCTGGTTGGGGAACTAAGATCCCACATGATGCAGGGTGTGGACAAAAAAAAAGACAACCCATTTAAAAATGGACAAAAGACTGGAATAGATATTTGGGATAGATATTTCTCCAAAGAATACAGACAAATGGCGAATAAGCACAGGAAAAGACATTCAACATCATTAGCCATTAGGGGATGCAAATCAAAACCACAATGAGATACAACTTCACACCTACTAGGATGGCTATAATTTAAAAAAAAAAAGAAAAGAAAAATAACAAGCGTTGGCAAGGATGTGGAGAAACTGGAAAACTTGTACCTTGCTGGTTGGAATGAAAAATGGTGCAACTGCTGTGGAAAACAGTTTGGTAGTTCTTGAAAAGTTAAAAAGAATTACCATGTGACCTAGCAATTCTAGTCCTAGGTATATACCCAAAATAATTGAAAAACATGGACTTGAGCAGAATATTGTACACCAATATTCATAGCAGTATTATTCACAATAGCCAAAAGGTGAAAACAACCCAAGTGTCCATCAACAGATGAGTGGATATACAAAATATGGTATATGCAAACAATGGAATATTATTCAGCCATAAAAAGGAATGAAGTTTAGACGCATTGCTACACCATGGATTAACCTTGAAAACATTATGCTGAGTGAAAGAAGCCAGTCACAGAAGGACAAATATTATGTGATTGCACTTACATGAAATGCCTATTGTAGGCAAATTCAAAGAGACAGGGACTTCCCTGGTGGCACAGTGGTTGAGAGTCTGCCTGACATTGCGGGGGACATGGGTTCAATCCCTGGTCTGGGAAGATCCCACATGCCGCAGAGCAACTAAGCCCATGCACCACAGCTACTGAGCCCATGCTCTAGAGTCCGCGTGCCGCAACTACAGAGCCCATGTGCTGCAATTACTGAAGCCCGTGCACCTATAGCCCATGCTCCGCAACAAGAGAGGCCACCGCAATAAGCCTGCGCACCACAATGAAGAGTAGCCCCTGCTCGCCGCAACTAGAGAAAGCCAGCGCACAGCAACGAAGACCCAACGCAGCCAAAAAAAAACCAACCAAAGGACAGAAAGTAGATTAGACATTACCAGGAGCAACCATAATATCCATTTTTCAGGTTTAGTTCTTATCAGATCTTGCTGACCCTTGATATAATACAAATTGTAAAATGCTGTGCAAAAGCAATGAGCTGGTGGAGTGACTGATGAACTGCAATTTTCTGGAAGCAGCCTTTTTACGTGGTCATCCCCCGTGTCTTTCCTGTTTATATCCAAATCATTCTCTGCCATAATTCCAACACCTATCAGGATACCTGACACCTAGAAGTTATTGGTTAAATAGACATTTATTTATTATTAATTTACTTATTTATTTGTTTTTGGCTGCATTGGGTCTTCGTTGCTGTGCACGGGCTTTCTCTAGTTGCGGCGAGCGGGGGCTACTCTTCGTTGTGGTGCGCGGGCTTCTCATTGCAGTGGCTTCTTTTGTTGCAGAGCACGGGTTCTAGGGGCACAGGCTTCAGTTAGTTGTGGCACGCGGGCTTAGTTGCTCCGCAGCATGTGGGATCTTCCCAGACCAAGGCTCAAACCCGTGTCCCCTGCATTGGCAGGTGGATTCTTAACCACCGCGCTACCAGGGAAGTCCCTAAATAGACATTTACATGCCAGTGTCACTCATGTTAAAACTCCTTGCAATCCGACACTATGTCCTTTTTTTCCCCAGTCTTTTTTTTTTTTTCTTTTTGGTTTTTACTTCCATGCTAAGTACAGTAAGCCATAGAGGTAGGGGCAGTAAACATTTAAGGAACTGTAAAGAACAAGGGAAGCCATGATCACCTAGTTGAGCCAGGCAAGGTGAGCCTGTGAGATACTCCTACGCCCCCTAGTGGTGCAGATGGGAATTCCTCCTGGCTCTCTTACCAGTTTGGCACTTTTTTTTTTTTTTAAGGTTTAATTTTAGGGCTTCCCTGGTGGTGCAGTGGTTGAGAGTCCGCCTGCCGATGCAGGGCACATGGGTTCGTACCCTGGTCCAGGAAGATCCGCAGAGCGGCTGGGCCCGTGAGCCATGGCCGCTGAGCCTCCAGTTCCAGAGCCTGTGCTCCACAACGGGAGAGACCACAACAGTCAGAGGCCCGCGTATCGCAAAAAAAAAAAAAAAAAAAGTAATGCATGAACTTGATAGAAAAGTTTAGACAATACAATAGGGAAGAGAATGACAAGTAAGTCTTGCTCCAGGCCCAGAACCTAGGCCCCAGGCCCTCAGTTTCACTTCCTGATAATAGCCACTTGTACTAGATTCTCTGTAATCCTTCCAGTAGGGTAATCAACTCATCCTGCTCTGCCTGGGACTTTCCCAGCTTTAGCACTGAAAGCCTCACATCCTGGGAAACCCCTCAGCCCCAGGCAAATTGGGATAGTTGGTTACCCTACCTTCCAGAGACATCTATTCATCATACACAAACATATTCACATATTATTTGCATTACTCAGCATCCTGGTGTTATTTTAATCAAAACTATATTTCAAACATCATTCCTTATCAGCTGTATATTCATTTAACGAATACTTATGGAGTTACCTACCATGCTCTAGGTACTGTTTTAGAAGCTGAATATACAGTAGTAAACAAAATGGGCCAAAATCCCTTTCCTCATGGAGTTAACATACCAGTAATTATATCTGTTGTATTAATCACTTTGCTATTATGACCAATGCTGTCCTGGACATTTGTGTGTACGTATCTTTCCTACATGTCAGTGTGAGTTGGTCTATAGCAGCACCGTCCACAGAACTTTCTGTGATGACGGAAATGTCCTCTATCTGCTGTGTCCAGTATATAACCACTAGCTACATGGGCTATTGAGCTCTAAAAATATGACTAGTGAGCCTGAAGAATTGAATTTTTAATTTTGTTTTTTAATTTAAATTTTTAAATGTAAATAGCCACAGTATTGGATGATGCAAGTCTGTGGGAGAAAGTCCTAAAAATAGAAAAGATAAATCAAAAGATGTGTGCTCTTGTAAATTGGATAATTATAGGCAAATCGCCCACGAAGAGGTTGTATTAGTTATTCGTTGCTGTATAACAAAAGACCACAAGCTTAGCAGCTTAAGCAACACACACTATGTCACAGTTTCTGTGGGCAAGAAGTGTGGGCATGGTGGGACTGGATCATGGCATAACAAAAGATTCCAGGAGCAGATTTCCCATTGATTTTCCTTAGGATCACTAGTTAGTTGAATAATTTTTTAAACCGTCTGTCGCCACCCGCCTGCCTCACTGCCTATTAGAGACCATGTCTTTCTCCCTCACGCCATATCCCCGGCACTGGAGGGCCCAGCACACAGTAGGCCCACAGGGACTCTTTGTTGCCTGAATGAATGAGTCTCCCTTGGCAGTAAAAATCAAGTTTGCAAAGCCTTTGAGCAGGACGCCTTCCACACTCCAGGCTCTCATCAGAACCCCAAGAGGGTCTTAGATGATGTAGGCCATCTGAGAGAGGCTGCCAAAAACTAAAGAGGAAGAGATGATTGTGGGAAACATTTTCCTCAAGAACATTAAGGGAAAACGGGAGGAGAAAGATCCATTCATTGGACACACATTATTAGGTTGATTGTTTTTGAAAAACAGCCAGTGTGACTGTGGGGAATGAGGGAGGGCTGGCAATACATTTGCAAGCTAAGAAAGGGAGAGTGGGGACATTTTCACGGAGAATGCCCAGAAAAAACAGGAAGGGATATTGCACATTTAGTCTAGTCTCAGCATTGACCGGGGCTGGGGTTGGGGGACAGGGGTGGGGGGTGGGGGTGTATAATGTAGGTTAGTGGTTCTCAAAGTACAGTCCTGTCCAGCAGTGGCTGCATCACCTGGAAAAAATGTTAGAAATGCAAATCCTCAGGCCACACCCTAGATTTACTGACCTGCTGAATCAAGAACTCTGGGGGTCTGCCCCAGCAAATCTTGTTTTCAGAAGCCCTCCAGGTGACTCTGATGCACGTAAGAGTTTGAGAACGACTGGCACTCTTAAATGCACAGGTACCAAAGCCAGACTGCATGGGTTCAAATCCTCACTCCGGTTTTCCATCTGTGTTAAAAGGTAATTTAATCTCTCTGTGCTTCGATTTGCATAGTTGTAAAATGTGAGTGGTAGAAAGCTAAGTCACAGCTTGCTCTGAGGATTCATTCATGGAAAGTGCTTAGAATAATAAGCACACAAAAAGTTCACTATTAATATAGTATTATTTCAATCCTGTCCTCCTGTCTCTGTGACTAAGTGTATGAGCTCATGGAAAGTTCATTTCAAGAGCCCAAACTGGAGGCACTCAGTGGATTTGAAGCCCGGGTCTGGGACTCCCCTGCCCTCACCGTCCTCCCCGCTCTCAGCACAGGGTCTGGTGGCAGCTACAAAGCCAACACAAAGGCTTATAAATACCCACAACACACCTCTGCCCCCACTAAAGCACCCCCATCCCTGGAGAGGAGAAAGGGCACTTTTGGCTGGGAAGAGGTCAGATGCACAGGTGCCTGGCATAGGAACAAGAAAAAGAAATGGTAAAACATAAGCATTGGCCCTCTAGGGTTGCTGCCTACCCGCCACGTTATTCGTTTGTGAAAAGATGCCCACATGGCAAGCTAAAAATAATCCTCCTGCTGCCAGCAGGTCAAGCAAAATCAACCCAGAGGACTGAGAACGGGACACATGAGGCGCAAATTTGCATTCAATTAATCTGGTTTAGCAAACGTGGTTTATTTGTCCTGTGCAGACTCCTTACTGTGAGGGCTTTGTGGCCTTTCAGGGTGGAGTTTAATTGATCATTGACTTTCCTGGTTAAGAAAACCACACAGACTTGTTAGCAGAGCCTGCCTTTTAAAAAGATGTAGCTTTTGTTAAGTGGGCTATATACAAGAGCCAATATGGTGCAGTGAAAAGTGGAGAAAGTTGAGATTCAAAACATCTGGGTTTTAGGCTTGCTCCTTTCAGGATTGAGGTTTAGTCTCTCTTCACACCCGAGGCTCCCCATCTTATACAGAGCTGGAGCTGGACCCCATGGCCAGGAGGCATGTGGACACAATTTTAAATAGTTTGACTCTAAGGGAGATAGAGATTACTTCTGCTTTCACTACGAAGTCTCAGTGTGGTGGTAGTCTGTCTTCAGCACCTCTCTACTCATGCTTAATCTCCCTTTTCAGCGGCAACAGTATCCAGCATGAATTTATAAGATTGTATTGTTTCCATTGTATTTTTCCAGTGTCCTGTAGAAATGTGATACTGATTTTCTATTTGTAGCTTGGGAGTGATAACAGATCTCCCTTTAAAATTTGTTTGCTGAAGTTTAAAAAAAGAACAACTCGATTGAAGAGAAAGATTCAGTAATAGTGCATAAGTAAATTTTAAGTAATAGTAATAACGATTTAAATTTGGGAAACAGTGGCTGAAGCACAAAGCCTGTTCCACAAAGCCAGTCTCTGGATCGGGCTCCACATTTTCCAGATTTCCCTCCCTCCCTCCCGTCAGAGAGGCCAGGAGGCGCTGCCCACCAACTAGCCCCGCCCCCAGCCCCCGACGCACGTTCCATAAGTCACGCCCCCAGCCCAACGCACGTTCCGTGAGTCACGCCCCCAGGCCGACGCACGTTTCATAAGCCCCGCCCTAGCCCCGCCCCCGCGTGCTCCTCCTTCTCGGCCGCCGTTGCCCTGCGCTCAGCGGCGGCAAGATGGCGGCGCAACTGCAGGACCGTGATGGTGGTTCGCAGCTGGCAGGGCCGGCGGCGGAGGCCGACCCCCTGGGCCGCTTCACATGTCCCGTGTGCCTAGAGGTGTACGAGAAGCCGGTGCAGGTGCCCTGTGGACACGTGTAAGTGGAGGGTCAGGGGCCGGTCGTGGGGGCGCCTGACTGGGAGGAAAATGGAGCCGAGGAGCGAGGCCTCGGCAGGGAGGGTCTCGAGGAGGGAGCGGGAGGACACGGAGTTCCTGGAGGCCCGTGGAAGTTGGCGGGGGTGGTCTTCTCTTCCGCCCTGCTTACTCCCAAGTATCCCGCTCTTCTGTTGAGCGCCTGCTGTGTTACAGGCCGCCTGCCAGGCTCCTTCCCACGCGCGATGGTGGAGTCGCACCCTGCTGGGGGTTTGGTAGGGTCTAAAGTCGGCTCTTGGGGAGTCAATTTCCCTTAAATAGTCTGTACGTGGCCCCTGAAGTACACTGTATATGGCGTCATGTGTCTACCTGTGCCAAGTAATGCTAATGTTCACTACAGTTGGGGAAACGCCGGACTAGACCAAAAGAACAAAAGGGAAGTCTTGATGTAGATCTGACCAGTCTGCCCTTCGCTGTGAAAGAGGTGGGGAGTTGGCAGATAGGGATTGTTAGCATTCCTACTTGGGTACGAGGTTTGTTTCATTGTATTTGAAATTATAAAGCCTCCATATTGCTAATAGACTGCTTATGACGACTGAAGGGGATGTGTGTGAAAATGTCCAGTATAGGTTCTGGGGTAGGTGCTTTGAGGTTGGCTGGCTTTGAATCTAAGCCTTGCTCCATCAGACACACATCAGACGCTTAAGTTGAAAGAACTGTAGAAGATGTGGCTACCTTCCTCTTGCTACTGGGAGTTGGAGTTTCCTCTGTGGCCTTCCCCAATGCTCGTCACGGGCATCATCTTGGTATTGGTCTTAGGACCCCTCTGTTGGTCAGTAGGCACAATAGGCACCTACTGGACCTCATGGGCATTCTTATTTCTGCAGCACTACAGCAGGGGAAGAGGGTTGGAGGCCATCTTGCAGGTGAGGGCACTGAGGCTCACTTAGGGCAGGTTCACCATTGTCTACTCTCCCCAGATGGACTGCAGGTGTCTGTTTGCCAGTTCAGAGAACAGTTGGCACCTGGCAAGGGCTCTTCAGGCACACTGACTGCTTTTTGCTTCTTCAAGTGCGCCAAGCTCTTTCTAGCTTCAGGCTGTTCCTGTTTGCAGTTCAATTAGCCTGGAACTCTTCTTGCCCCATTTGCACCTCCCCTGTCTCTATCCCAGATCCTTTCCAGACTTCAAGTCCCAGTTTAAGTTACCTCCCTTGTCACCATCCCCATTTAAATTACCTCCCTGCTTCTTTCCTGGGGCTTCTTTCTCCAGCCTTGCACAGAGCAAAACTTAGGGATCAGGAGGGTAGTGATCATGTCTGTTTTGCGCCTCTTTCTGTCCCAAGTGCCCAGCGTAGTGTGTGAGCAACCATCTTCCAATCTTATGTTCAACTGGCTAAAATATTTGTGTGCTCACTATGTGCCAGATTTGGGGGCACAGTAGGAAACAAGATGATTCTGCCCTCGGAGTTCACAGTCCAGTGAATTGATGATAAATCAGTACTAATAATGCTCAAACTTTTGTCAAAACTCATTGTGCAATGGGAAGGTATTATAGAGATCAAACCTGGGATGGGGACAGGGGGAGTGATCAAGTAAGGAACGAATGAACTAAGAAATTAGTGGTGGAAGCAAACCTTGTGAAAGTTGAAGTGGAGCCTAGGTAGCTTTCTGGTTGAGTCCTCTTTTCCTTGGATCAGTCCTCATTATTATGTTTACCCAATTTTGGATTAATTCAGTGGATTTCATTTACAATTAACATTTATAAAGAGGATTGACCCAGCACAATTTGCCAACTGAAGAGAAGCACAATTTGAGGTTTCCTTGAGCCAGATGGACCTTTCCTAGGTCAGAGGTCAGGGGGCAGTACTGGGATTCAAACCTTGGCTCTTTTCTTTACTCACCATACTAGCTCCGTGTGTTCATCAGTTCAATGTTGATTAAAGACAGATGGCTACACCTCTGTGAGGGCAGCCAAGTCTCCCTTAGCTCCAGCCAAGTGCTTTTTGCTCTGCCTGGTTGATTTTTGCTAACTTTTGTGCTTGGAAGTGAGCAGCACTGCAGCTCTGGCTGCGTGGAGCGTTGATCTTTATAAAACTTTATTTCAAGCCCTGAATTTTACATCCCCCTCCAACTTAGTGGAATACAGCTGGAGAATGGCAGGTGGCTAGGTGCCCAAGAGAAGGATTTTCTAAGTAGCATTATAACAGGAAGTGGAGCATCTAGAAGGCTGAACTAGAAAAAGGCCCATAAATAGGAAATGGAAACTAAAAGCCAGTCCAAGGTACAGGGGCCATTTAAAAGCAGGCTTGTTCGTCGGGTATGACTCAGGCACAGAGTGGTTTGTGAACATTGATCTCTGAGCTGAATCTTGGTGTATGCTTGAAGGGAGGCTTTGAGCCGCTTTTATCTACAAGCTGGGTTTGATTTCATTATGCTCTCTGGGATCTTCTGTGCTCTCTTGGGTACTCTATTGATCTGCCTTTGAGAAGAGGTACAACAAGTGGTGGCCATAAGGCCCCATCTGCCTCTTTAACCTCATCGCTTATCCTCTCCCCGTGGTCTACCACATCATGGCCTCAGAGACCTTCCTTTCTACCTTTTGGTTCCCGCTTTGCACTTGGTGTCATCTCTGTGGAACTCTTTTCATCCACGTCTGTGCGGCTATCCTCATAATTTTAGGTCTCAGCTCAACTGTTACCCCTTTAAAGACGCTTTCTATGACCCCCTTCCCCCGCAGCTGATCTCTTTGCCTTGTTTTATTTCCTTCATATATTTAATCACTATCTGAAGTTAACACTTGTGTTTTCCCCTACTCTGGAATATAAGCAGCATGATGACAGGGATTTTGTTTAGTTCACCACTGTGCCCTCGGTTGTGAATCATTAGACCCCCTCACTTTCTCCCATCCTGGTTTAGAATTTTGTCTAGCAGCATTTAACATCTAGCTAAATAACAAAAAGGAAGAAAATTTTTAGAGACAGTAAAAAATGGTCAGATGCACAGATTACCTTTGATTGTATGTCCTGAGTTCTTCCTGGCAGATTTTGTTATCTTGTCTGTCAGGTTGAGTATGTAGCCAGGGTATTTTCATGCTTTATTATTCCTTCCTTCTCTGTACCATATCTGAGTATCACCACCTATCTAGGCTTCGGACAGAAAGTTGGTCATCTTTGACTTCTTTTCTTTTCCAAATTCAGTAAATTACCAAGTCCTACTGATTCTACCCCTGAATCATTTCCTGAATTCTTTATTGCCTCACGGTTTCTTGCCTTTGGCCATCTGTTTGGTTTCTACATCAAGTCTTTTCTGTCTTTCCTCATCTAAAAAAATTTTTAAACCAGCAACTCTATTGTCCTTGATAACACCAGAGTTATTTTTCTAAAACTTGAATTTGGTCTGGTTGCTACCTTGTTTTAAACACCTGGCTCCCTACTGCTTATGAGGAAAGGTGTTAAACACTCACGATGCATCTGAGGAAATAAAAGTCTAAGTCTAAGGGCCTGGAGTATTCTTCCCCTCCTGTACCACTGGACTCTTTCTTTTAAGGCTCTTTCGCGGATGCTGCCTCTGAAGTCTTACCAGCTCTGTCCTTCTTGGGTCACAACTGTTGCTCTTGACTTTGTGTTTCCATAGTGCTTTGCATTCACCTCTAATGATAGCCGCGTCTGTTTGTGGTGCATTTCATATGTGCTAGACACTGCAGTAAGAGTCTGCTATGCATAATCCATCCTCCCAGCAATCCTAGAAGGAGGTACTACAATCTCCACTTCACAGAGGAGAAACTGAAGTTCAGGAGATCCCGCCAAGATCCCTCAGCGGCAGGGGCTAAGGTCTGAAGACTGTGCCGTAGCACCTTCTGCCATGTCATGGGAGTTTGCATTTATTTCTGTTGCTGGACCTGTGTGTTCGTTGCAAGGAACACCCTCCCCCCCTTTTTCTTGCCCAGAAGGACTCAGTATTTGAATCAAGAGCAGGGAGCAAGTTGTTTTTTATTCATTGATGTCATTTTAAAAGTTTATCCATTTTTGTTGTCTTGTCTCCACAATGCATGACGCAGGTTCTCTGTATGTCTTGTTCTAGCTTTTGCTCTGCATGCCTGCAGGAATGTCTGAAGCCGAAGAAGCCTGTCTGTGGGGTGTGTCGCAGCACTCTGGCACCTGGCGTCCGAGCCGTGGAGCTCGAGCGGCAGATTGAGAGCACAGAGACTTCTTGCCATGGCTGCCGTAAAAATGTATGTGGAAGTAATACGGAAGAGTCAGTGTCTTTCTATTAGATGGGTAAAATGTAGATCTGTTGCCACGTTGTTTCTGAAGTTAGAGCGTGACTAAGTGACTAACAGCACGTGTGCATGCTGGTTATCTGTGGCAGTGGCTGTGCTGTTGCATTTTGGTAACCTTAATTGGTTGTGGTGGGGGTTTTTTTTCCTTTAAGAATTGGTTTAGTATATTACATAGTTTAGCTTTGAAAGCCATAGAAATCAGTTGTCCCGGTTTTTTCCTGCAAAAGACCCATTTTCCCAAAGCAGCATACACAGTTTTAATTAGAATATAATGAATGATATTTCTTAATTTTTTAAAATATAAAATGAAGTCAGTGACTCAAAGTTACCTGCTGCAATGAGTTTGAGGGGAAAAATTTTTTTTTTTTGGGGGGGGGGGGCATGCGACCTGGCATGCAGGATCTTAGTTTCCCAACCCCAGGGATGGAACCCGCGCCCCCTGCAGTGGAAGCACGGAGTCTTAACCACTGGAACACCAGGGAAGTCCTGAGGGGAAATTTTATAATGTATATTACTAAAGATATAAAACTTGTTCAACTTTTTAGCACTTGGCAAGGAGGAATTGTAGTGCAAAGGTCAATATGAAGTCATTTGATTATAATAGCAATATCTAACATTTGAAGTGCATCCATACTCTTTTGTGTGACCATATTCGAGTCAAGAATATTTATCTTAACATCTGTTGTAACTGCACAGGTTACAACATTTTATTTTCAAAGAGATATACACAGCATTATTGGTTTTTAAATCATTATGATTTTATTAATTCCAGACAACACAAAAATATAAACTAATGTAGGCTTGTTCCCCGCTCCAGAGATGACCTCTTTAAACATGCTTCAATTTGGAAGGCTGCAAGATATTTTTCTGCCCATTGACAAACACAAGTGTGAGATTTCTACAAAATAGGATCATACTATAATATATATTTCTACAAGTTCTTTTCACTTTTGAAAACTTTTTTTTACTTAATGGACTTATTTGACATCCTCGCATTTTAGTTTCATTACTTTAACACCTTAATATGGATAGCCATAAAATGGATATACCTTACCATTTCTTTCCTTTCAGAGTGATTTAGCACTAGGGGTACCCAGTGGCTGCAGTTCTGAGTAGGACTGTTTCCCGTCCCTTTTAATTGGGAGCTCTTTGATAGACAGCTTGAGGTCAAGTTCTTTAGCTGGAGATAAGACAGAAAGAAGCATCATGGTAAGCCAGAGCTCAAATACTGAAACATATTTTTCCTTGTAGTTTCTTTTGATTTAGAAACTCAAGATACTGAAATAAAGTTTCCTGTTACCTTCATCTTTCTTTATGTATGCATGATGAGTTTTTAAAAATTTCTGTATGCTTTTGATTTTCTTCATTTTAAAGATTAGTGATTGTATTGTATTATACCTCCAGAAATGTTTATCTTCCCTTTACCTCCTCTTTCTTCATTCCTTACACTTTTTCTTTCTTTTTAGATCACCTGTGATGAAGCACTCTTCTGTGGGTTTTCTTTTCTCTTTCCATCTTGCAAAGACTAGATTTTATTAGAGGAATAGAGTTCAGATTCTGGGGTTTTTTTGTAAGATCGTTTATCACAATCTGGTGATAGGATATAATTGTTTAACTAGGATTACTAGCCTTTATCCCTTTTACGTAAATCATCACTTTTCTTTGCCGTACTTATAATGGAATGTGGTTCTTGGCTTGCATAAGGAGATTAGTTTAAGTGCCAGTGTGGAAAACTTTAAAAACTTCACTGGGTTTGGAGTGTCTCTGTGAGCAGAGAGCATATCATGAATAAAGCAAACCTCTCTGCGAGTGATTTTAGAGTGGAGGCAGATAGCCTCGTTTGGTCACGTAAAACATCAGCCTTGGTATTAACGGAAACCCTGCAACAGTCAGAGTTTCAGTCCCATCAGCATAGCCAGGAGTCTGGTGAGATTGTTTGCCAGGGTGACATAGGTCTAGTTTTCATCTTGCCTTCACTTTGGGACTGTGTTGGACTGGGTACAAGTTCCTGACTAACCTGTGGGCTCTGATTCTTCCTACTTAAGTTCTTCCTATCCAAGATCCGTGCACATGTGGCTACCTGTTCCAAATACCAGAATTACATCATGGAAGGTGTGAAGGCCACCACCAAGGATGTGTCCCTTCAGCCAAGGTAAATGACTCTGTCACTCTCTTAGGTGGACGTCTTTCTTCATGAGTTTTGGAAAGTGGCGGTATAATTGTTATGCTGGCTAAAGCTGACATAAGGTTTTGTTTTGGGATGGGTGTGGAGAAGGACTCTCATGTTCACTTCAAATATTAGCTGATCTGTTATTTTCAGTCATTTGACCTGATGCATAAGTGATCATCAGAACCCCTGTCATGACACATTGAGTGAACTTTGCTCCTTTTGGGAGGGTACAGTGATTTAAATTATGTGGAAAGTTACTCACAGAGAGGTTTCTTCTTTTTTCCTGCTTTTCATCTTCCAGAAATGTCCCAAACCGTTATACTTTCCCTTGTCCTTACTGTCCGGAGAAGAATTTTGATCAAGAAGGACTTGTAGAACACTGCAGGTTGTTGCATAGCACGGACACCAAATCTGTGGTAAGAGTAACTCTTTGAGTTTTTTGTTTTGTTATGTGGGTTTTTGTTGTTGTTTTTTGCATTTTTATGAGGAAAAAAAGTCAAACTTAACAGAAAAATTACAGGGTTAGTTAAATGAACTCTATGTACCCTTTACCTAGAGTCACAGATTAATAAGATTTTACCATATTTGCCTAACTGTACTCTATATACATATTTTATGCTAACCATTTGAGAATAAGTTACAGATATCATGACCCTTTGTCCCTAAATACTTCAGCACATATCTCCTAAGAAGAAGTAAATGTCTTCTTAGAAAACCACATTTTTTCGTGAGTTTGATTTTCACATTCAGGAATTGTAACATTGATACAATCTAATACCTACTTTGGGATTCATGTTTAAATTTTAACAATTGTAGTGTCCTTCATAGCAATCTCCCCTGACCCCAAAATCCTGGATCTGTGTGTTATATTTAGGTGTCAGGTCTCTTTAGTCCTCAGTTTTTCTTTGTCTTTCATGACCTTGACATTTTTGAAGAGGACAGGCCAGTTGTTTTGTAGAATGTCCTTCAGTTTGGGTTTGTCTGTTTCTTCATGATTATGAGCAGGGATGCTACATCTTCCGGGTATACATCAGGCGGGTCATGTGATGTTTGTTGTTCCCATTGTTGGTAATGTTAACTTGGATCCCCTGGTGTCTGCATAAAGCTGCCGTTTTCCATTTGAGTAGCTTCTTCATAGTTGTGGGGAAAGAGAATGTAGATGAAATTATTAGGATAGTGCTTATCAGTCCTTTGATATTTAATTTATATATCAAGGCTGACATGTAGTTTTCTTTTAAAAAAAAAAGAAAGTTTGAATTTGGTCCATCTCAGCAGTGTTACCCCTTCCGTCTTAATGTGATTGACAGACTAGGTCTTAATACAACTTTCTCTATAGTTTTGTTTGTTTTCCCATTTATCTCACACTGCTTCTGTTGAACTGTGTAGCTAGTTTTATGAGCAGATCTTCAGCTCCACTGCTATAAAAGATGGTGTACAGACTTGAGAATTTGCATGAGCTTTTGCTAGTAGAATTAGGCCTGATGGCACTCGGTGTTTTTCTGTCTTAAATCTTAAGATTCAGCTGGTCTGTTTGAGAATACCTTGAATCTTCTCTATTGAACTCCTTGCCAAGTCCAAATTCTGGTCAGTACAGCTACTTTTTACACTGGGCTCCCTGGACTCTTAATGTTGTGCTGTGACAGATTCCACAGATGAACCCCCCCCTCTCTGCTTTTCCCAACTCCCCAAACTAACTGGGCTGACTTGGCCCAGCGAGCACCCTGTTTTCAGCCAGGCCCTATTGCCACTAGGCACACACACACACTGTCTGGTGGCTGTACTGGGCACTCTCTTTTCATTAAGTTCCTGGCATGAACTATCCCCATCTTTTCCACAGATAATGGTGAGTCCTGCTTTTCACTAAGTTCCAAGTACCAGGTGTGTGTTCCTTTCTTCTCTGTTCGTTCTGTCTCAGGAGCTCTCTGATCTATCTCTGAGGTCACAGACTGGCAGCCTGTCTGGCCCATACCCATTTTCATTTCCCCAAACTTTAAAAATTAGCAGATTTCTCAATCTTGATACTCCACATTTGAGAAGTGAGAAGTTCCGGCAAGAGTTGACTGGCTCTGAGTAGTGCTGGCCCCTCTAGATGGGATGGCTCACAGACATCCTGCTTTGCTTGTTTGCCTTTCCCACCGGGTTCCTGTGAACGCTTGAGTGTGCACCCCTCCTTCTGTGTCCTTATCATTCCCTCGTGCTAAGGAAAAGGCTCCTTTGCAAGTCTGCCTCTTCTCTGCCCGCATCCTCAGATCCAGGCAGAGGACTGAGACTAGGGCCTTGCCCTGCCCCTGAGGCTTCCTCTCCCCACCATGTCTCTCCTGTCACCTTCAGCTTTTCTCTCTACCTGCTCCTAACACTTGCTTTCCTTCAGACATGCCCAATCTTCCCTGTCTAATTGGTGGGAGGAATATTTGGTCCACTGTTTTCTCTATATAGCCTGCAGTTTCTCTTTTCCTTCAGGCTTTGGTTTGTCAGCTGCTGCTGTCTCTTCCGTATTCTCTCCTTTATCCCTTTAGAGTCCAGCGTCCACTGCTGGCATCACATTCTCCATGGACCCAGCTGGTCTTCTTAAGTCTTGTTTTCTCTCACCTCGCTGCAATTTTTAAAATTTGTTTCTTTGTATGTAGTCAGTTCCTTGTATAAGAAGTGGACTGTGGCCCCTTCCCCTAGACTCCTGGTTCCCTCTATACCATCAGTTATTCAAGTATTTTTTATATTCTTGCAATTTAGTTTATGTTTGGATGTGAGAAATGCATTATATTACCACTTATCATTTTTGTATAATGGAAGTAAACCCAATGTAAAAGTAGAACAACACACCATGCCTGCCGACCTTGCATGAGATCAGTCACAAAGAACTGATTATTTTCTCTCAGAAATAAACAGCCTCATCATTTGATACTAATACCCATCCTTCTGAGATCTGTATCTTTATTACATAGATGAGTGTTGAGGTTTCTGAGGCAGATGCCAATCTGGAATGGCCATCGCACCCCAGAGCCATGTGGGATGAGCCACTTCTCAACCGCCATGTCTTCAGATTCATCTGCATTAAACTTAGTAAATCCCCACTCCTTGGAGATGCAGATTTCCTGGCGGCCAGGGTGCCTGAACTTGGCCCTGCACAGGGCCTCAATCACATGCTCCTTGTTCTGCAGCTTAGTGTGGATGGGCCTGATGACTTCACCAACGGAAGACTCTGGCTACTGTGCCCAAGGGCCTTCCCAAGGCACCCTGTACACCTGTCTGGAGCCTAGACTGGGGACGGCCTGAGGCCAGACATTTTCTTTTCCTATGATTCCAGAATAGCTGCTCAGTACACATTCTTTGTCTGCACTAAGCATGATATGTTCTATGAAAAACACCCCAAAGCCAGGTTTTCAGCTGCTGCTTCAAGATGTTTCAGTTATGGTTCTTAATAACTAATTACTAATTGAAAGAGCAAATGAGCTTAGACACAGACACACAAACACCACCACCTGCTCCCACTACCCATTTTCCATTTTAAAGTTAGCCAGATAAGCTCAACTATTTTAGTAATTATGAAAACTAAAACGGATGTTAAATCAAATGATAGAGCTACTCAAATTCATTTCCTACCACTGTCTCCCCTGCACTCATTTCTGGAAGTGAATAAGAAACCAGCGTACCACCCGCGCTAAGTGGATTGCCCACATTGTGAAGCTGGTTAGTGCAGAACCAGTACTGGAACCCAGTGTCCTGGCTCCTAAACCAGTTCTCTCTTAACAGCATCAGAGACACCTCTGTCGGGTGCTCATTGGCCTCTGAGTAGTGCTCAACTGTGTGTGTGGAAAATACACAGTTATGTCATCCAGTGACATTTCTAGCTTTCAAATGTATGATTCATGTGCGTCTTGCTTTTTTGTCCCCCTTTGGATGCAAGTGACAGCGCATATCTACACACTGTAACCAATGTTGTTGACATCTGTCCACATCAGTACGTGTAGATCTGATTCTTTTTTAATGAGCTTCTCAGTTTTCCATTACTTGTCTGTACCATGATTTAACTGGTCCCTTATTGATAAACGTCAAGGTTACTTCCAGACGGTATCAGAAAATTTGATTAAAGACTGGATATTAAATGCTACTAAAAAAAATTGATCGTTGGGTGAGATAATAAATAGTACTGTATTTGTAAAGGGAAACACATATTTTTAGGACTGTTCTGAAACAATTAAGGGTGAATTGTTGTGTCTTATTTTTAAATGCTTCATTTTTTGCTGAAGTAAGTATGCCAAACTTAAATCTAGGTGTTGAGGATAAGGGATGGTTTATCAAACTATTATCTACTTTCCTATAGTTCTGAAGTTTTTCATAGTACATTTGTAAAGGCTGTCATAGATTTTAACATACCTTTGCCTGTATTTACGTATGTCTGAAAAATAAAGTCTTAGCCTGCAGCCAGTTAAGCCGACCGTGCTCTTTTCTCCATGGGGGCCCGGTGTGCAGTGGCTGCAGAGAGCAGCCTCCTTGGTAGTGTATGCAGCCTGTTGCCTGTACGGGTTGCCCTAAGGGACCTTGGAGACAGCCCTTTCCAGTGGACATTCGTGTCTGGCCTCAGGCCGTCCCCAGTCTAGGCTCCAGACAGGTGTACAGGGTGCCTTGGGAAAACCCTTGGGCACAGTAGCCAGAGTCTTCTGGCGAAGTCATCATGCCCATCCACACCAAGCTGCAGAACGAGGAGCATGTGATTGAGGCCCTGTGCAGGGCCAAGTTCAGGTACCCTGGCTGCCAGGAAATCTGCATCTCCAAGGAGTGGGGATTTACTAAGTTTAATGCAGATGAATCTGAAGACATGGCGGCTGAGAAGTGGCTCATCCCAGATAGCTCTGGGGTCAAATACATCACTAATCGTGGCTCCTGGACAGAGGCACTCATGAGACCTTGACCCTGTCCCTTCCTCACTGAGGCCCATCAGTGAATCCCACTTCCTAACAAAAAAAAGAATAGTAATAAAGTCTTAGATATGGATTAATTTGGTCAAAGGTTAAGTACATTCATAATTTTGATAGATATTGCTAAACTACTCTGTGGTATCTGGTACTGCAACCTAATTTTTTGTCCTTTTTTTCCCCTCCTTTGGCTTCTTGAAATCCCTCTGATTATTTTGTCTCTGTTGAAGCCTCACTTCCTTCAGCCCTTGGTCCTCTGTTCTGCCCCTCTCCTTCTGCAGAACTCCTTAAATGTCAGTGTTTCAGCCCTTCCCTTTGGAAGCCTCCTCCTCCCCAGACTCTGGTTCTGATCATGCTCTCCTCCACAGCGCCAGCCGCCTGCCTAGCTCCTTAACCATTTCATATTTATCTTATGTCAGCCCCCTTTGTCACATATCTTCCTTGTAGATGGTGGGGTTCCGTTGGCAAGCCAGACCGCTTATGCCTGCTTCTCCCCCCCTCCAACTCCTCTCTGCCCCTCGCCGTGAATTTTCCATTCTAGCCAGACTAATTGGCTTCTTGCCATGTACTCTTTGTCTTTCCAAATACCTCCCGCTCTTCAAAGCCCAAATCAACCTCTTGTATGAAGGCTCTTTAGCCTGAGCCCCCTCATCTGAGCATTTACTTTATAAAAATAGCACATAAGTCTGTGTTTTACTTCCTTGGGATGTCGCTCATCTGTCATTTCCTTGGTTTTCTTTGTGCTTTTAGATCATTTTGTGTGCTGGGTTGGAAGGTCGTAGTCTAGGCTCCTCCTAGGCTGACACAGTGTTCTCACCTCAGGAGGGGATCAAAAATGGGTGGTATCATGGCCTAAGCCTTTTGACTCAAGTGGGAGACTGACAGTGTCTTCTGGGATGTGAATGTGCACTTGAAGATGTGACCAGGCCCTGGACTGGTGGTCAGGAAAGCTGTCCTGGAAGAAAGGTGGCCGAACACAGGCCACAGAGGGCTAATGTCAGCTCAGACATCCAGCACCTGATACCGTGCTTCTTTATTGAAAGGTTTGTCCGATATGTGCCTCGATGCCCTGGGGAGACCCTAACTACCGCAGCGCCAACTTCATAGAGCACATCCAGCGCCGGCACCAGTTTTCTTACGACACTTTCGTGGTGAGTCTGGAGCCTGTGCTCTAACTCCTTCCCCCGGGGGGTGGCACAGCTCCCTCCCTTCTCTTACCTGGAGAACTGTGGGCCCCCTTGGTGAGTTTTGTCACTGATGTGATGGGCTCCCTGGAATGACAGCTGTGTGGTATTTAAGAAGATGAACTGGCCAGTCATCTAGACTGAGATATAGTAAGCTTGCTTTTATTTTATGTTTTCCAAAACTCTTGTCTACTTCAGTATGTGGTTTCTACCTGTTATGGAACCTGGTTTAGGATCCTTAAGCTCAGGTGCCCACGGGAACCAGGCAAGTAATGGAAGTGATTCTGCTAAGGAATTGCAAGCTGGGCGGGTGTGACTCAGGTAATGCAGCCAGCAACGCCAGCTGCAATTCCCAAATAGATAGCTTTGCCTCATTGAATCAAAAAGGCTGCTTTTACTTCGGAACACTCCAGGTCTGAATGCTTGGTCTGTACCAGGCTTCACTCAGGTGCTCTCTGGTCCCCACCCTTCCATCTGAGGGAGCTGTCATCATGGTCATCATCAGGATGAGGCAGCCAAGGCACAGAGAGATCAAGCACTTTCCCGGAGTCATGCAGCCGGCATCGCAGACCGTGGAGCTGGCCCCTGGCCTCCGGCCCCTCTCCAGAGCCACCGCTCACATGCCCTGCTTCTCCAACTGAAAGTGAGTTCTTGCAGCTGCGCACAGTTGGCTGAGGCCGAGCGTCTTTTTTGCCCGTAGGATTATGACGTGGATGAGGAGGACATGATGAACCAGGTGCTGCAGCGCTCCATCATCGACCAGTGAGCAGGCTCTGCTGGGGCTCGTGTTCCAGAGCTTCCATTACATGTTCCGCGGGAAACGTGTGACTCCTCCACCTAAATGTACAACAGACCTGGAAGTGAGCCGTGGTATTAGGACAGGGTCACTTCCAACGGGGAACAGGTCCCCAGATCAGAGCCCTCCTTTCCTTTGGTCTCTTCCCCTACTGTTTACCCTGCTTGTCACATGTCTGGTCTTGCTCCTCAGCCACATCCTGCAGCTTCTGCCTCCTTTTTGGAAGGGAACCCAGCTTCTCCACCTGTTCTTGTTTCACATTTGAGCCTCGTGTTCGATGTTGACCTCTCAGGTCCTCTGAGCCAGCCAGGACCTTTTCTGGGTCATGAATAGCACAGATGAGACAAGCGTCTCCTCTCCTTGTCCCCGGGGTGTGAGCTCTGGCAATAACGCATCTGATCAGTGATGGAGCTCCTTCTGTGCTGTGCAAGTTCCTGTTAGTTGGTCCTTGGCAGCAGCTGCCAGAAGCTGGAGTTACCTCATGGGAAACATTTCACGTCCTGTTGGCCTGAATGTTCTGGACTTAACATGGTCTGGTGCTGGAAGTTTTGCTTAGTGATATTTTCCTACCATTCCTGCACACCCTTAGGATTAACTGGTTCAATCTTAAATGCCTGCATGGTGCCTTTTTAGGATAAAGGTGTAACCACATATTTTTAGTGAAAGTAAGTGTTTCTGGCTTAGGAAAGTTAAACTCCATTTATCCATAAGTGGGGAGGAGGGTCAGCTAAGTGAGGTGGGAGGGCCATAGCTTTTTGGTTCTGATTTTCAAACTGATGAAGTATTTTCCGGTGACTTGGTTATGTTTGCTTCTCTACTGGGGAGCCTGCTTATGTTCCTGTCCTTGAAGCACAAACAGGAGTCCTCAAATGAATAAGAAGTCTGGGGGCTCCAGTGGATGCTAGTTCTTTTATTTGGTAATTCAGATTAAACTGTGTGTTGCTTTTCTGTCACGAATGGCTTCCTTATAAAACTGGTTTCAACACGTAAGTCGGTGTGTGAAGACCTGCCTTCTAAAGCGGAGGGGTTGGGGAGATCTGGTATCGCCGCTGCTGTCTCTGACAAGACACGCTGTTCAGAAGGCACAGCACACTTCCTGGGAGCAGTTGGTAATGGAAGCTGTCCACTGGAAACTTGCTTTGCTAATACCTTCGGAAGCCTGAAGTTCGACTGTTTCACGAATATTAATAAATACGAGGCTAAGGGCTGTCTAATCTGTAGGAGCAGAGCTTCTGATCCACCAAAAGGCATCTGGGTCTAAGTTCATTTTTCCTTGTTAGATCGCTTGTCTGAATATGGACATTGTTTCTGGTCAGTGGCTGAGGTTTCAGATGACAAGGGGCTCTGGGCCTGTGCACTGAGCTGTGGGCCTTGCGCTCCCTGCCAGCGAGAGCTGCACGTGCCCAGGGCCCAGCAAAGACGGGCCTTTTGGGGGCAAAGTAACTTTTTCTAATGTGTTGTTGCTTGGGAGGGCCCCGATGTTATGGTCAGATTCTTAACTAATTTCTGGAAGAAGTTCATCTCAGTCTAAGTTTAGAGGGAAATTTGACAAAACCTTCATTTGCGGGACCTGATGATGGTGGTCTCACTGGTGATACCAAGAAACTGAGTTCCTTGTATTAAGTGCACTTCATGTATTTCTAATAAGACGACTTTCCAGAAAGTGACATTTGTTATGTTCTGGCTTTTAAAAGGTGAAATATAAATAAATTTCATAATTTATCCAACTGGTAAGCTGTAATGCCTGTTTTCATTAACCACCATTTGCTGAAGTCTGGGTCTGGGGGGCTCCCGGAAGATTGTTGCTCTTTTTAAGGGGAAGTTCTTGTCTATCATGAGTGAGTCCCATCTGGCTCTGATCTCAGCTCTGACACTTCGCCGGCTGGCTTCACCGGGCCTGTGTTGTCTGGAGAACGAACCCCCTTCCCTGCCGAACCCCCCCCTCGCCCCCCATGTTGGGAGGTCCCATGAGGCAAGAAGTCGCTGTGTTCCATGAAACGACTTCAGATGCCTTAGCGGCAGCCCTGAAACATCATAGCAGAGGGTTCCACACGTGAACATCTGAGGTCATGGGCGTGTTTCTGTTCTGCACTCTGCCGCTGGCTGTAGGATGTCTGGAAAATACTTCCCCCTCCCGATTTAAATAGGTTTTAATAGGATCTATCTCCTACATGTGGAGAAGGGACAACAGGGGGAAAGAGGGGAAGCAGAGACCAGGGAGGCTGCTGTTGGCGGTTCCGGGCAGGAGCCAGCGGCTGCTTCGGGCCGTGTAGCCATAGGGGTGCCGAAGTTGTCTGATTCCGTCAGATATATTTTTGATGGTAAGGTGTGAAAGCAAGAGAGGAGTTGCAATGAGAGAATGACACCAAGGTTTGGGGCTTGAATGACTGCGGGGTGGAGTTATCTTTCTGAATTGAAGGGAAGACTCCAAGAGGAGCAGCTGTGGGGGAATCAGATGTTTTAGGAATGGGTACCTAGGCCTTGGGATAAGACTTCAAGTTCTAGCATCATGCACAAGATACAGGAAGTGCCAGCCCTCGAGCAACTCAAATAGGACTAGGATGTGCCTGGGGCACTTAAATAACTAAAAGTTACTCTGATATTGTCAGTTACTCTGATGTCAAAGGTGGATGTGGATCAAACTATTTCTTAAAATGTATGACTAGACAATATATTTCTACACTTGTTTTAAATATAGTGTAATTAAAAATAAGTAGGCATTAGAAGTATTTCATCTTCAGTGCTAAAAGCTCTCACATTCAATTTGGCCAAAAAACTTTTGATTTCCTTATATTCAGGCATATATGGTGTTTACTAAGCACCCATTATGAGCCAGGATTGTGCTAGCCACTGGGGATTTATACACTAATCAAATGTATAATTACAGGCTGTTAAGTCTTCATGGTAGGGGATTAATAAATGGTAGCTATTTTATAAATAGTAAATACCTCCTACTTTATAAAGAAACTAGAAGCCAGAAGTCCAAAGGCTTACAGAAGCATCTAGACCTTTTATCCCTTCTCTACCTGTGCCTTCTCCCTTTCCTATAATATTGCATGGGAGTGTAATTTGCCCAAGTTAGGAAGTGAACACCAGGAATATTCATACTAAAAAATTATTTGTTGTTTGTTTGAAATTCATATTTAACTGGGTGTCCTGTATTTTTATCCATTGTCTGGAAACCCTAGTCAATGTATATTAGCAGAATAAATGTCCTGAACATCTGCTATATGCCAGGCAGCTCACACCTTGTCATTAAATCATCATTTGTGCAGTTACTTGTTTTAATGGCTGCCTCGCACACTAACAAGCTCTTGAGGGCGAGGACCATACCTGTCTCGTGCACCACTCTCCTCCATACTTGACCCCGAGTATACTCAGTAAATATTCCTAGAATTGAAATGGAACTAAAGGGAGCCCTTTTACAATGATACTTCCTTTCCGTGGCGACTCTTCCAGCCCAGAATTAGGGGCCGGTACGGTGGCAAAAAGATCCTGAAAGAAGCTGGCCCCGCTGTCCAGCGCGGGGAGGCGGGTCCTCAAACCGGAAGCGCAGGAGCCAGGACTTGCCGCGCAGAGGGGGCGAGACTGGGGGCAGGTAAGATGGCTGCTGCCTGGTGGGGACCTGACCTGCCCAGGCCCTCGACGTGATCCCTGGAAGCTCTCTTGCCTTTTTCCCTCTCTCAATATCCCCTGGCCTTCCGCAGTATCTGCTGAATGTCCCATATGAGGCTCAGCTGGGCGTTAATGAGTACAGGAATAACGACAATAGATAACCATTCTCATCCTGGGTTCCTGACACAGCGCCTGCCCTCAAATAATTTTTATTTAACCCTCTTTCCTGAAAGGTGACCAAAACCAGGCATTCAGGATACTCCAGAAAAGTCAATCTGATCGAATCCTTTTAACCAGCCCCGCCATTACACACATGATGGAGTGGAGGAGGGAAAGGGTGAGTAATTTTCCCGAGCGGAACAGGAACAACTCGGTGGTACAGCATAGAGGTGTGAATAGACGCATGGTCTCAGGCACACTGCACAGTCCCCAGCATCTACACTATTAGTTGTGTGACCTTGGACAATTTTTTTTTGGTTTGGCCGCGCCGTGCAGCTGTGGGATCTTAGTCCCCCGACCAGGGGGTCAGACTCGGGCCCTGGGCAGTGAAAGCGCAGAGCCCTAACCACTGGACCGCCAGGGAATTTCCTTGAACAACTTACTCTAATCTCTTTGTGCCTTGGTTTCCTCATCCGTAACATGGGGTTAATAAACGTGTCTTCCTCACAGAGTTGTGGGAAATCTAGTGAAATAGTCCACATCAAGCCTTAGAACAGGGCCTGGCACAAAATAAGTGCTTAATAAATGTGAGCTCCCAGTGCCACTACTGTTTTTCTCCATTCTTGAGACCACCCAGCAGTGCCCAGCCTCACCCAAGCAGCTAGCAGCTGTAAATGTTTGATGACTAAGTACTACTATTAAGTGAAGTGTTTCCCAAACTTGCCCTGAAGACATGAATTACCTGGGAGGCAGTTGCTCCAAAATAGATTCTCAGGCTCTTCTCTTAGAGATTCTGATTGGCAGATGTGGGTGGGGCCTGGGAATCTGTATCTTTTAAAAAGAGCCTCAGGTAAAACGCATCCTTAGGCTAGCATAGGAAATTCTATTCTGTACACAGGCTAGTGTTACAACACATCTATTGCAGCTGGGGTGGGGCAGCCATTCAGTTGATGGTTAGAACCAGACGGACAAGCTCAGTTCTTACAAGACTTTAGGGATAACTCTTCTGCTTATAAAAATCATCTAGACTGTTTGGTCTCACATGATGACCCCACAAAGGGAAAATTAGTAACTTTGTAGCGGAGAAACCTAGCAGACACCTTCTTTACCAAGGGATCAGACTTAGTATCCCCGATAATGGGACAAACCGTGGGTGACATGATGGGATGCACTCGAGGACGCAGCACTTCCGAGGTTCCTGGCAGAAAAACGTTTAACCTGAGTCTAATTATAAGGAAACATCAGGCAAGTCATCCAAACTGAGGGACATTTTTCGAAACTCTTGAAAAATGTCAAGGTCAGATTAAAGAAGACTAAAGAGGCAAGCAATCGACTGCAATGCTGCATGATCCCGGGTTGGATTCTTGATGGGATAGGGGTTGCCCTAAAGGATGTTAATGGCCCAGTTGCTGACATTTGAATATGGATTGTGGAACAAGTAATAGTATTTTATCGGTGTTAGGTTTCCTGATTTTGATAATTACACCACAGTCACATAGAGAATGTCCTTATTCTTAGGAGATATGCATAGAAGAGCATATCAAATTACTCTCAAACGGTTCAGAAGAAAATAATACATGCCTGTGTATAAATAGATAAATAAAACGATAAAGCAAATATGCACAATGTTAAAAATGATAAGGCTTATTGTTTTAAAAAATAACAGAAGACAGGTAAAGCAGAAAAATCTGAAAAAGAAAGTGGAAACCACTCCTCATCCCACCCCAGACAGCCAGGGATCATTTCTTCAATGAAATACTTACATGTCCTTGGATCACCACATTTTTGATTGAAACTTAAAATGGGCAAATGCTTTACTTCTGGTCTATAACCTGCATTTTTCACTCCATGATATATCTCTCAACATCCTTCCTGTCATTGTGGTGTCATTTCTAATGACTGCATGATGCTCCTGGTGAGGATGGACCATACTTTATTTATTAGTGGGTATTTAGGTTGTTTGCAGTTTGACTGTGTCAACCTAAAACAATAATACAGCCAGTTATTTTAGCAACAAAATGAGTTTATCCAGGAGCAGCAAAGAATTGCAACTTGGGACATGCAGCTATGGCAAACCACATGCCAGTCTGGTAGAAAAAAGGAGAGGAAACTCTTTTATAGAGGAGAAGGGGAAGTTGGGAGGGGCTGTTATAAACAAAAAGTCCATTGGAGGAAACTGGGAGTTCAGAGTATAGTGCCTTGTCATTGGCTGCATTGTGAAAGTCTCTCAATGGCTGAGCTATTGTCAAGCAAGGAGAAAATCTTTCTTCCTCCTGCTAGTACTAGTAAAATACTGTCACTTCCTGCCGGAGATGCAAGGTACATCCCCTGTTGGGATTTGTATTGACTTCTAGTGGCATATGCATGAGAGCTCCCCCTTCTGGCCTCCCAACTCCATTTTAGTGAGGTTTCCCTTTATTAATTTTCACAACTGTTATGGACTGTGCTAGAGTGAGCATCCTTCCAAATATGTCTTGCCTGCTCATCTAAGCATTTTATATACAGAGCTGCCGGGTCAAATGGAGACAGGTTGAGAGAGGCAGAAATAGGGAGAAAGACAGAGAGACAGAGGCAGGCAGAGTCCAGGGAGACAGAGAGAGACATGCCCAAGGTGAGACAGTGAGAGAGAGAGAGAGTCAGAAAGAGACTCCCAGAGAGACAGAGAGGGAAAGAGACAGAGATGGAGAGAGACAAGGAGAAAGAACAAGGTGGAGGGAGAGACTGGGATAGAGAAGGGTTGCTGCTGTCCGGGGAGACTGAGAGGGAGCTGGTCTGAGGCATGGAGGCCCTGACAGCCTGGCCACAGGAATTCAGGCAGAGAATGACAAAGCGACTTTTAGGAACACACCCTCCAGATACGATTGTAGATGAGGTCAGTGTCCTTCGTGCAAGGATTATCATGGGACTATTGTTCCCGGTAAGCAGAAGATGAGAAGCAACCTCATTGCCCATCAGCAGCAGGGGACTCGTTATATAGATTGTGCTCTAAGTGCTGGTCGGAGCCAGTCTCCAAGTAGGGCTGCCAGACTTAGCAAATAAAAATACAAGAGATCCAGTTAATTTTGAATTTCAGGTAAAGAATTAATCCTGTTCCTTGCAGTCTGATACTGAAAGTTTATTTGTTGTTTATATGAAATTCTAGTTTAATAGGGTATCTGTATTTTATTTGGCAACCCTATCTCCAAGATCAGTGAGAACAGCCAGGTGAAATCAGGATAGAGGGTGTGTGTGTCTCTGTGTGTGCCTGTGTGTGTCTGTGTACACGTGCCTGCGAGGAGGGCTTCTGGGGTGGCTTGTCCAGGTTCTAGGTCCCAACCTACGTAGTAGTTGTAGTTCAAGGGAAGGGACCTATCCAGGGTCACACAACCACAGGTGGTAGGGCTAGGTGGGACCCCACCTTTGTGCTTTGCAGTAATGTGCGTGTATATGTCTTAAGAGTGTTAATGTGTTAACTAAAAATATTAAAAACAAACCATAGTTTTCTAAACTCCAGTTGAACATTTCTAATTTCAGAAAAGACTGGCAATCTCAAAAACTGCAAGGGCCATCTGTGGGGAAGATATTGTACAGAATGGGAACACGACATGCCAAGTCGCTGAGACCGGAGCATGCCTGGTGTGGTCTGTTGTGGCTGGAGCCTCATGGGGGAGGTGGGCTCAAGGGGCCCCCAGAGCCTCTGCCATCTGAACTAATTTCTCATCCTGGAACACTCGTCTGCCCCTGGGCCTCTTAATCATGGTTGTCAGCGGTCACTGCCGCCTGGAATGTCTTCTCACTTCCCTTTCTCACCTGCCCATCCTTGTGACCTCAGCCTGGCGTCTCACTCCTCTGACTCACCTGGGTCCCTCAGCGTTGGCGAATTGCCCGCTACCACGCTTCCTCCCTCACCTGTGAGCTCCTCGAGCATAGGGGCTTGTTTGTGTCTTGCTGACTTATTACAGTATCCTAGCCTGCTAGGCCAGGGACATTCCATCGCTTGCTCGCTGTGACTTGAGCCTGTTACATGTCACCTCTCTGAGCCTCGGTTTCCTTATCTATAAAAAGAGGCTGATAGTCTTGCCTACCACTCAGGGCTTGCCATGGAGGTCATGGACCAATGTGGCGGCAGTGGGAAAGGGAGATGACATTAGCATCTGGGAGGTGATGTATGAACTGAGAACAGCTCTGGGAAGATCTGGGGAAGGCCGTTGTGGGCAGAGGGCACGGCAAGGGCAACGGCCCTGCTATGGGAAAGAACCTGTATGAAGAGGAAGCAGGAAGTTCACTGAGGCTGGAGCAGGTGAACAGCGGGGACAGAGGAGGAGCTGAGCCCCAGGTTAGGTAGCATCTTGTGAGCCAAGAGCAGGGTTTGGATTTTATTTTGAGTCCGAGACTTAAGGTAGCTTTGACCTAAGGAAATAGTTTGTTCTCACTTTCCCCTCCTTGGCAATATCTGCCACACTCAGTGGTCCAGAGATGCACAAAGGTCTCCAGGTGCGAAAGGTGGGCACAGGTGGGGAGAGAGGAGGCCCTGGGGCCTTACCTGGAAACAGGCTCAGCCTTCTGCCAGGAAGTGGAGATAACAGGGCGATATCAGTGCAGTACGAGGGGCGAGGCTGCCAAGGCAAATTAGTGCGCAGAAGATAGTCTTCGAGATAACGGATGTCAGCCCCTGTGGCAAACGCACGATTAGCCAGGCAAGATGCGCTCTGCACCTTAGCGAGATCCAGGGACCTGCGTCAGGTCTAGAACATCAGTGGACCTCCAGGGGGGATGCCGGCCCAGCAGGTGTGGAGAGGTCTAGCTTCAGGGTGCCACTCAGCACCCACACATCCACCCACCACCCTCAAGGCCTTGGACACCTGCCTTTTACCCCGGGAGACCCCCTCTTCCCAGCTGCCTGGGACCATCCCAGGACTCCCTCAGTCCTGGACAAGCCAGGATGGTTGGTCACCCGACTATTTACCCCTATTTACTAGATGAAGAAACTGGGTCTCAGCGGCAGGCAGGCAGTATTTGCCTGGGTTTTGTGGTTGGGTTTGTTTTCATGAAAAAGTATTTTATTTGAAATGGTGACACATGCATCTGAAATAAAACATTCATACCCTTCAGAAACGGTTTGGAGAAAAATCTTCCCACCCCTGTCTGCTTCCCTCCTCAGAAGTAACCAGAGTCTTGGGTCTAACTGTACAGTCTGGGCCTAAACTTATAATTTATTAAGTTCTGCACAACAGGCAGCCTCTGAGATATTCTGTTCACCTGAATTTTTTTCACATAAAAATGGGAATTCCCTGGCAGTCCAGTGGTTAGGACTAGGCGCTTCCACTGCAGGGGGCCCAGGTTCAATTACTGGTCAGGGAACTAAGATCCTGCAAGCTGCACAGCGTGGCCAAAAAAAAAAGTATATGAGTTCTTTCATCCATTCAGCTAATATTTGTATCATTTGATACATTGTATTTGCTACATTGTAAATGTATCAACTTTTTTTTTTTTTTTTTTTTGGACACACCACATGGCTTTTGGGATCTTAGCTCCCGACCAGGGATTGAACCTGGGCCGTCGGCAGTGAGAACGCAGAGTCCTAACCACTGGACCGCCAGGGAATTCCCTCAACATTTTTTGTAACATATCTTTGCACTTCAGGTCAAAGATGTGTGTACAAGACATTCATTGAAATTGCCACCTTGTTTGTAGTAGCAAAAAATTATATTCTAATCTAAATGCCTATCACAAGTCCCCTTGTTAGATAAATTGTGTGATATGGTATAATCCATGCAATGAAAAAGTCTGCAGCCCTGCAACAGATGAAGGGAGCTACATGTAATGATATGGAACAACTTTCAAGACCGTAGTATAGTTACTTGGGAGGAAAGCAAGTAGGCTAGCGTATAGGCTCCCATTTGTGTTACATAAAAAAGGGAGGTACATATTATATTCACATATGCATATATCTCCTTGCCTCTATAAAAACCATCTCTGGAAGGTCATACAAGACACTGGTAAAAATATTTAGTTACCTTTGCAGAGGGAAATGGAGATCTGGGATGGAGGGGCGCTTTCTTTTTTGTTTGGTTGAGTTGTAAATCACATTTTTAGTTATCGTTCTTTTAGTGGGGGATGGACACCCGTGGAAAATGCAGGCCTTTATTCAAATTTATCTTCTCTCAGAGGCCTTTCCTGGCCGTATTAGATATTCCCAAACTGCTCTCCAAGGCAGCTGTACCAGTTTTCATCCTCGTTGAAGGCGTGTGCATCCGGCCCCACGTGACGGCCAGCAGAGGGCGCCGTAAGGCCGCGCCCCGGGGCGAGGGCGGTGGGCAGGACCGGGCCGGCCGGGTCCGCTGCAGCCCAGCCGCAGAGCCAGTACATTTCCGGGAGGACCTGACACCACAGCATCAAAAGTGTCGTCTCGCCTTCACCTGCAAGGAGGCCGGGACCGCACCTCCAGGAGCTGGCTCGCCGTCCAGGGCCTCGCCTCGCCCAAAACCCCCTCCCACCTCGCTGTCTCCGCCGCCTCTTGGAGGGAGGGTTGTGAGGGTGACCCGGGAGGAGAAACCGCCGGGACAGTTCAATCGGAAGGGAGGGGACAGCCCAGATCTGAGAAAGGCCCCTCCCCCACCTTACACCTCCTCCAGGGCGCAGGTGACCGACCGAAGGAAAATGGAGGGCGGCAGGCCCAGGCAATGGTGTTTTGAGTACCAGCCTCTGGACTCTGCCCATCCTGGCATCTCTCGGAGACAGAACACCCACCTTTTACAGTTGAGGAAATTGAGGCTCAGAGAGACTGGGTAACTCGCACAGGGTGACCCAGGAGGAGGAACAGCCAGTAATCATTCACCAAATACTTGAGCCCCTACTAAGTGCTTTGAAGGTAATTGAATAGGGTACTGGAATAAACAGTGACGTTGTGAGTGGGGCAGGGTGCTACTTTGGCTGGGATGATCAGGGAAGCCTCCCTTGAGGTGACATAAAATTTGTGTTAAATATATCATTCTTACCAAAAGTGTTTAAATTGTCTACAGTTTCAAGACTACTAATAAATAGCTATCTGTGCTTAAAACAACATTATCAAGAACTCTCTAGGAGCACCTTCTCCCCCAGCTAACCACTCTCCAGAATTTTGTATTAAACATTTCCTTGCTTTTCTTTATAGTTTTACCGCCTCCATGTACATTCCTAGACAATAAAAGGTTTCATTTGCTTGATTTTGAACCTTATGTAAATCCAACTAACTGTATGCATTTGAGTTGGTTCTTTTTGCTTAACATTATGCTTTTGAGATTTATCCCTGTTGTTGCATGGAGTTGCAGTTTGTTTTTATTGCTGTATATGTTCCATTATGGGAATGAACCGCAGTTTATTAACCCTTTGTACTGTTGATAAACATTAGAACATTACGGTTGTTTCCACTTTTTTTGTTTTTTGTTTTTGTTTTTGTTTTGCTGTTAGGAACAACGGTGCAATGAATATTCTCTTGTTCCTTCTGGGATTAGGGCTGGGCAGGAGTTTTCAACCTTGGCTGCTCACTAGAATCACCTGAGGAGTTTTTTAAAATGCTAATACCAGAGGGTCCCACCCAGACTAATCAAATCAGGATGGCTCTGGGGGTGGGGCCCAGGCTAGGGTGTTCCCTGAGGGAATCTAATCTGCGGCCAGGGCTGAGAACCTCTGCGATGCTGTTGGCCTGGAAGTAGAATTGCTAGGAGAGTCACCTGTTATTAGCTGATGCCAAACTTTTCCGAAGTGGCTTGTACCTATGACACTCTCGCCAGCATGGAACGAAAGTCCTGCTGCCCTCACACCCTCAACACTTGCTAGTGACCAAATTTTAACTTTTTATCTTTCTGATGGTGTGAAATGGTATCTCACTGTGGTTTTAATTTGCATTTCTCTCATTACTAATGAGGCTGAGCAGTTGGTGAAGTTAATGCTGAAACAAAGAAAAGGAGCCAACATGGTGAAGATCTGGGGGGAGAGATTTAGGGGGCAGGGAAGATGAACGGTAGGTGCCAAGGTCCTGTGGTAGGCAAGGGCTGGGATGTGGAGGAACAGAAAGAAGGGGGTGATCATTGTGCAGGGGGAAGGAGGAGAGTGGCTCAAGACAGGATCAGCAGAGGTCAGATCAGCAGGGTGGAGGGCCGTGGTGAAGACTTTGGTTTTTACTCTGGGTGAGATAGGAATATGGGAGGTTTTGAGCAGAGGGACACAGCCTTACTCCTCCCTCTGGATGCATGTGGAAAATCGTGATTGAAAGTAAACAGACGTAGAAGAGGCTATATTCTTCGTAATGACTGTGCATGGCCTGTCTCCCTCACCTTACCCTCCCCTCACCAGTTAGAACATGGTAAGGATTGTCTTGTTCACAGCTGTTATCCCCAGCACCTGATGACCAAAACAGACAGTTGTCCCTGCCCTCATTCTAGGTGGTGAGTGGAGGGACTTACAGGTTTTCATCGTCCTTGCTTCACAGGTGGAAACCCGTGGGCAAGACCTGTGGATTTATTTCCGTGCCACAACCCCACTCCAGGCGGGGCATGGCCCTCAAAGTTGGTGGGCTCACAGGAGAGCTGAGGATGAAGTGTCCCTCCCCTGGGCCCACCCCACAATGAACCAGTCAGTGCCTCCCTTGGAGCCCAGCCTTAGGTCCTTTAGACACAGTATTGACGACCCCAGACAAGTGAGGAGACCACCTCAGCCCCACCCTTCCCCACTTCTTTCTCCCACCTGCCCAGAGTACTCTTTCTCAACCATTCTAAACAGGTCCCTCCTCAGCTGAAAATTCTTCCTTGGCTCCCCAGTGCCCTTGGGGCAAAGTCCAAACTCCTCCAGGCCCTGGAGGCCAGGCAGATCTGACCCATCAGCCCTGCCCACCCCACCCCCAGCCCTGAGAGCTGCTCTCAGTGGCTCTGAAATAGTTACTGATTCTAACCTCAGGCCTTTCCCCTCGGTATTTCTTCACTTCCTCTGGTAAGTGCCCCCCCCGCGACCCCCTGTCAAGTGACCCGCCTCTTGACTGTCACAGTGCCCTGTGGTCTCCCCCCATCAAAGCACACTTCCCTTTGCATTGGAATTGTCTGTTTACTTCGTCTGTCTCCTCCGCCGGACAGGGAGCTACCCTTCGGCAGAGACCCCGAGTGTTTTGTTCAGGGCTCTATCCCCAGCTCCGGTAACAGTGCCTGGCATGTTAGTGGTCACTCAGTAAACACTGAGGGAACGAATGCATTTTTCTAGATGATGCCCGTTTGCTTTGCAAAAAAGGCTGTGGCACTGCACAGTCAGCAACCACGTGCAGAAGTCCATTGCTCTTCCCCGTCCCCGAACTGTGTATTGTCCCTTTCATTCCCACGTTCTTTGCGAGTTACCTTCCGGGCGAAGGCACCCCTTCCCAAACCCGAGGAGGTGGCAGTATCGGAACGTCAGGTGTCCAGACTCGCGGCGCGCGGCGCCAGGGGGCGCCAGAGGCGGGCTACCGTGCCGCGTCGAGCTGGCTGGAGCTCGGGTCCCGAAGGGGGTCCCGCCTAGTCCGGGGTTCCCGGCGCCCCGCCCCCGGCAGCCCGCAGCCGGGTGATGAGTGCAGCCCCGAGGCCCAGAGCCCGAGCGGCCCCTCCCGGCTCCCAGCGCCACGCGGCGCGAGCCCCGCCAGAGCAAGGCGCACCTGCTTGGGGCGTGGCCTCCGGCGAAGGCGCGCCTCGATTGGCGCGGAGGTGACAAAGGGGCGTGGCCGTAGTCGGCCCCCGCCCACCCGCGGCTGGCGTACTTAAGGCAGTTGGCGGCCAGACTCCACTCACAGCGCAGCTGCACGGCCTCGCGTGTGGAGGGTCTTGGTATCCCAGCACGACCCGGCTCCCCCCGCTGCTTCGGCCAGCATGCCGCGCTCTTTCCTCGTCAGGAAGTCTGCCTGCTCCCGCCGGAGACCCAATTACAGTGAGCTCCACGACTCTTCTCCAGGTGAGTGGACGGGGTGCCGGACCCCAGGGAGTTTGGGGGAGGCAGGCGAAGGCTGCATGGGGGGCACTTGAGAGGCAGGGCCCTTGGGGACAAAATGGAGGGGCCAAAGTCGAGGGACCAAAGTCGAGTCAAAAGATAACAGTCTGGGTGTGAATAGGCCGGGGCAGGTGGATCCGGGAGATTGGGAGAGGGCTTTTAGAGGCCGGTGGTCTTTGGCCGAGGGGACTAATTAGCCGCCGAGAAGCGGGGCGCCCCGAGAGCACAGAAGTGAGAGGAGGCGGCTTGTGTCTGGATAGACGCCGGCCAGGGGCTGGAAAGAGTCCGGAGTCCACAGGATTTGGGGGAGGGGGTGGGAGAAGAGATGTGTATGGAAGGGGGACAGGGGTGGTGCCTCGGCAGCTGGGGAGATTAGGGGCCAGGGAGCTGGGGGTCTTGCCTCAGGCTGGGGACTTGGGCACCGCAAGAGGAAGGAGACCTGAGAATGACCTCCTTGAGTTGGAGCTGGGGAAGGGGGTGTCCTTCCTGTAAGATCTGGAGGTTGAGGTGGGAGAACCAGGTGACCTGGCTGAGGAGGGGGCTCTGCCAGGGCAGGAACCTGTCTGTCCTGGTCATGAATCTTTTTTATTCATCTACTAAGCATTGAGTGCCAGCCCCACTCAGCCCCTGGCCCACATCAGGCTAATGTTTGCTGACTGACTGAATGATCTAATCCCTGACCTTGCGCTTTTCCCTGTCTCCTCACAGAGTTCACTTTTCAACAGCCCTATGACCAGGCCCACCTGCTGGCAGCCATCCCGCCACCCGAGGTCCTCAATCCCACGGCCTCACTGCCTACGCTCATCTGGGACTCTCTCCTGGCACCCCAAGCCCAGCCGATTGGCTGGGCCTCTCTTCTGCCCCAGGAGATCCCCAAGGCCATCGAGCTGACCTCCCTGTCTGACGAGGACAGCGGGAAAGGCTCCCAGCCCCCCAGCCCACCCTCACCGGCTCCTTCGTCCTTCTCTTCCACCTCAGCCTCCTCCCTGGAGGCCGAGGGTTATGCTGCCTTCCCAGGCTTGGGCCAGTTGCCCAAGCAGCTGGCTGGGCTCTCCGTGGCCAAGGACCCCCAGTCTCGCAAGGCCTTCAACTGCAAATACTGCAACAAGGAGTACATCAGCCTGGGTGCCCTTAAGATGCACATCAGAAGCCACACGCTGCCTTGCGTCTGTAGCACCTGCGGGAAGGCCTTCTCCAGGCCCTGGCTGCTGCAGGGCCACGTCCGGACCCACACTGGTGAGTACCCCTGCAGGCTGGCTGCCCTTCTCACTGTCCCACTGCTTTTGCTACAAGCTCTTGTAAGATGGGCTTGCTGTTACTTTCAGATTGTGGAAACTGACCCCCCCACCCAGTCTCCTGACTCCTAGCTCAAGAGTTCAGGGGCCTGGCTCCGAAAAGTTTGGCAGAAACATTCGTTCATTCACCAGCTAAGCAGATGGGCTAAGGAGATAATTTTACACGTCCCTCTGCAGGCTCAGTTCTCAGCCAAATGGGTTGGAGCTGGGTATGGGAAAGGTGTAACCAGCACCTTGCTGTTGGGGCCAGGTGTGAAGGGGCTCACCCTGCTCCACTTCCCCCACCCGCCCCCCAGCCAGACAGGATGTTTGTCAGACTCCCCACCTGCCTCCGACTCCTGCTTTGGGATCTTCCCAAACTTTGGGCTGCTGTTTCACCTCTCTAAGCCTCAGTACCCGCCTCTGTGAAATGAGCATAGAAACACCTTGTGGGGTTTTTGCTCTGGTCAAATGAAAGAAAGCATGCAGAAATCACCTGGGACAGTGCTTGGTACATGATCAGTACACACAAACATCATAGCTGGTACTCACTCTGCTTCCATGCTGTGTGTCTTTGAGCAAGTGATTTAACGCTCTGAGCCTCTCCGATTATAATATAATCATATAGGGTGGGTTACGATAGCATTTCATACGGGGCTGTCTAGATTCAGTGGCTCCTTAATCGCTTTATAATATCATCATGGTTCTCAGATCTGCTCTCCCCACCCCCATTCACACTGCTGAATAGATAATCTTAATCCTATCATGCAGACCCAGGAACACGTTTGCTGGCAGAAAACACAATTATGTCTTGGTGTTTCAAAAAATGCAATACTGAATGTGTAGAAAATTATGAAATGGAGCCTGTTCTAGTCTTTAGCTTTCTGGGAATGCAGAAAAGGTAGCCACTCCACCTTTTCAGAACATGAATGGTGGAGGCCACCCTGCTTGGGGCTGCTCTTTGGAGAGTGTCTGTTGAGGGAGAAGAGGGTTCAAGGGTCATGACTGTTGGTTTTGGGGGTCAGGTTGGCCAGGTTGGAGACTCAGTTCTGGCATTTCCTCATCCGGTGGCTGACCTCTGAGTGAGCCGTGAGGGTCAGTGAGGTGGTTTGTGAAGCCTGGCATTTTGCAGGCATTACTGGTGTCATCGTTACTCCTACGGGGGTGGGGGGCATCCTCCACACCTTGCAGTCTGTGGCTACTACCCATGTCTCTTACTTGGTGCACAAACAGCTCTGATTTTAACATGGAAGGGTCCAATTGCCTGGCCTCTGTCCTGGGTGCCTGCCCAGCTGATGGGGTCTCTATTTGGGGGGAGTGGAAGCCCTCAGATGCTCCCCTGGGCCCCCCAGCTTCTTTCCCTTCCCACTCGGACATTATTTTAATGTAAAGGCATGGCTCAGACACAAAAAGCCTGTTGAAATGCACCAGTGCCATCCTCATCAACTCCCATTGTGTGCCTTAATGGTGCGCCCAGGGGGCGGGGCTGGGGGGTGGAGCAGGTGCACAGGGCAGCGGTGCCCAGCACCTGTTCCAGGCCGCAGCTGCTGGCCCGCAGTGTGTCAGGCCGCGTTAATCCAGGGAGTATTGCATGTACACTGCCCCCCTCGGCGGCCTTTGTCCCGCTGGTCTGGTGCCGATTTCACACTCCAGGAGCACCATAAAGACGTGGCTGGGGTGGGGAGGGGGAATCTGCGAGGGATGGAGATCTGCTGCCTCCTGCTGCACCCCTCACATCCCATCAAGCCTGCCCCTTTGTTCAGGTTTGTGTCTAATCATAAGAAACATAAAGATAACGTTCACTGAGCACTTGGCAGTGCGGGAGGCGGGGGAAGGCGTGATGCTCAGGGCTTCCTTCACCTGGTCAAGGCGGTAAATCCACCAACAGTCCTAAGAGAGACGTGCCATCATAACCCCCTCTTACAGGGTGTGGAAACTGAGGCATAGAGAAGGAAGTCACTTTCCCAAGTCACAGCCCATGGGCTGGAGCCAGGGCTCCTTCACCTTGGCCGAGGGGGTGAGGGGGCAGTGGGGATTACAGGACTCCATCCCCTTTTCCGGACCTGCATAGCGTGGGCCCTGAGTTCACAAAGGAGTGTGTGAGTGAGGAGGAAGTTCCCTTGGACCTTGTAGACTGCCGTCATCAAACCCTTCCGGCCTGGTGTGCAGAGGCAGCTCAGTACGGCAGAGCAGGTCACTCAGGTGTCCCTTCCCCAGTCCTCTGGCCAGGTCCCCGCTCTGTGCCCCAGGAGACTGAGCCCATGAACGTGGTTCCACAGTGGGCCGCAGGCATCTGACTTCTAGACCCTGCCCTCCCTGCTCAGCTAGTGCCCCAGGCACCCAGGAGGCTGCTGGAATTCATTCATTCCCAGCTCTCAATTCCAGCACTGGGATTTAACTAGAGGGCCTTGGCCTAGGGGCATATAAGGCTGGGAATGGAAGGATAGGAGAGTGTAGTTTCTTCTGGAAAAGACTATTCAGTATTACAGAATAGTGCCGGGCCTGTGGTAGGAACCTGATTAGTATTTGTGTAATGCGTTACCCTTCTGACTTTATTTGGGAAATGCTGCAGCCCCAGGAAAAAGTGAAACACAGCATTTGACGTTTCTGGAATGTGAGTTATAGTCTCTTGATTGGGGCAGGAATTATGAAAAGTTGGTGAATGGTGTTTTCTGGTGGTGATTGAGGAGTCAGGCTCTTCTGAGACCTTTATAAAAAAAGACTTATTGTTGTACAAGCATTTATTGAGTTCTCACTGTGTACCCAGCCCCGAGTGCAAGACTCTTCTCAGTACAGCCTGGCCAGGCAGGTGAATGAGGGCCACAGGTAGGGTTTTTTAAAAAAAATAAGTCATAAGGTAAAAGGTTTCTGTAGCCTCTTGGGGGTTCTGGGCCTTGGGCTGGAAGCTTGGAATGGATTCGGTGTCGGTGGCGGGGGGGATCCTGCCCTCATGGGGCTCAGTCTGATTGGGGGACGAACAGACTTGAAACTACCCTGAGTGTGATCCGAGTCGATGGGGAAGCAGGATAAAGGAGTGACCTGCTGGGGGATAGGGGTGGGCTGGGGCTTTAAGGCTGGCTCTTAAGCTTTGTCCCCAAGAGGAAGTAAATCCAGGGGTTAATAAGGAACATCCATTACAGCCCCCTTAACTGAGGGGCAGTCTGTGTAGTGCTTAAAATCAAGGGCGCTGGGCTTCCCTGGTGGCGCAGCAGTTGGGAGTCCGCCTGCCAATGCAGGGAACACGGGTTCGATCCCTGGTCCAGGAAGATCCCATATGCCGTGGAGCAACTAGGCCCGTGCGCCACAACTACGGAGCCTGCGCTCTAGAGCCCGCGAGCCACAACTACTGAAGCCCCTGCGCCTAGAGCCTGTGCTCCGCAACAAGAGAAGCCACCACAATGAGAAGCCCGTGCACCGCAACGAAGAGTAGCCCCCACTCGCTGCAACTAGAGAAAAGCCCACGTGCAGCAACGAAGACCCCAAAACAGCCAATAAATAAATAATAAATTCTTTAAAAAAAAAAAAAATCAAGGACGCTGGAGTCGGGCTATTTGGTCTTGCTGAGATGCTGCATATTCCCTGTGCCTCAGATTCACCATCTCTAAACTCAGGACAAAGGTGGGGTTAAATGAGATCATGTAAAATGCTTCCACTGTCCCTAGCACAAAGTGTTCAGCAAACACAGTTGCCATCACTGTCATCATTGTTGAGCACTTCCTGCTGGCAGGGCAGGAAAAGTACTTGATTCAGCCTTCTCTCCATTACCAGCCTCTATGAGTGGGGGATGAACAGCTCCATTTTACAGATGAGCAAATGGAGGCTCAAGAGAAGCCAGCTGACTTGCTCACGGCCACACGGTGGGAAGCAGCAGCGCTCCCTGCCAAATCCAGGCCTTTGGACACTGTATGGCCTGGCTTTTCTGGGTCGTGGGAGTTCCTCAAGGTTGGAGTGAGCCCGGGGTGGGTGGGGATTTCAGTAGACGTCAGCTGTTCTCCCAAGTGGCTGAGTCTCACTCAGCTCCCTCCTGTCTTCTCTCCCCAGGTGAAAAGCCCTTCTCCTGCCCCCACTGCAGCCGCGCCTTCGCTGACCGCTCCAACCTGCGGGCCCATCTCCAGACCCACTCGGATGTCAAAAAGTACCAGTGCAAGACGTGCTCCAGAACCTTCTCCCGAATGTCCCTGCTCCACAAGCACCAAGAGTCAGGCTGCTCAGGGGGGCCCCGCTGACTCTAAAGGCTCCTTGCACCTCTCCGGGCCCTACCCCAACTCCAGAAGGAAGGACCCGGCATCCTTCTCGCTGCCACCGAGTTCCCTCCTGAGCTCCGCCTTCTGGCTGCATTGGCCCCCCAGGACTCTGAGGACCACTTCCCAGTCCTCTGCTCTGAGCGCCCCACCGGGCTCTGAGGGGGGCCTTTCTTTGGACAGCTGATGGGAGGGTGGCTTGCAGCAGAGACCCCCTCCTGGCAGCCGCTGCTCCAGAGTGTTCTGGAGTTGGCCTTTCTGCATGGGTTTGTGTATCCAGAGCTGTTTGGATACAGCTGCTTTGAGCTCCAGGACAAAAGCCAGCAGACTGATGAGAAGCTCCCACCCCACTCAGGGGACCCCAGCCTCCCCTACAGGAACCCTCAGGCCACCCCCTCCAGAAGGTGCAACTTAACTATGCAAACACCCACCCCCAGGTGCACTCGCGGGGGTGGGCCCTGACACAAGGACAGCGTCTAGACCCCAGGATGCCCCAGGGCCTGGGCAGCTATTTCAGCCTCCTGTTTGTCATGGTGGCACCTGTTTCACGGGCAATTTAACAACGTCTCCAAAGGGACTGTGAATAATTGCCTTCACTTGTCCGGGGCCCAAGTGGGGTGCTTCGGCTCCACTGATGTGTCTCCCGGAACTATTTTCGGGGGCCCGACAGGTGGGCCCGGGAGGAAGATGTTTACATTTTTAAAGGTACACTGGTATTTATATTGCAAGCGACATTTTGTACTAAGGAAACGTTTTGTATAGTTATATGTACGGTTTATTGATATTCAATAAAGTGGTTAATTTATACATAAAAAAGTCTACTTGGTTTTATGTGGAGTGGGTATTTTAAAGGGCCTTTAGGGAGGGAGGAGAGGGGCAGGGATTCGTGGAGCTCGGATACTCCTGACACAGCCTCAAATCTTGGCCTCTTAAACATCACATGGCTTTGGACCTCTGGGTTTGTCAGGGACCTTGTTTGTGCAGATGGGTTTTCCTCGGAGCCTGGATGTCCTGTCCAATACGGAGGTTGGGAAACACCTGTGGGCCAGTGAGCAGTAGAGCTGTGTGTGCAGGTTTCTACACTGCGGCCCTTACTCATTCTCTCGTGCTCCTGTTTTGAAGCCAACCAGGCCCACAGGGTGAGAAGCCAGCTCCCTGGGTCTTATCAACTAGGCCTGCTGTGGGGCCTTCCCCAGCACTGCAGGTCTTTTGGGGAGGGAGCGGCTGCTGCCCCCAGATGAGGGAGTGGAATGCGATGAGTAAGAAGGGGACAGAGGACGTCCTTCCTGTTTCCAGGGGCTCCAGGCCCCGCTCCGGCCTCCCTGTCAGACCCACACCTCTGTCTGGCCTCTGGGTACCAAATGGCCTTTGATGCAAGGAAATTGGCTGGCTGGAGTCGGGAGGGTGAGAAGCCAGGCCAAAGGGTAGGGGTCATTCTGCTTCCTGCTCGAGGACAGGACAGGACAGGAAGACGGTCAGCTTGCGTCCCGTCCCGGGCTGAGCTAATTCACTCACGGCAGGCTGTCATGGTGACCTCACCTCTGGGGCCCTCCTGGGGCCAGGAGAAAATGAGTGTCCTTTTTGAACACAAAAGGTGCCGAAGGTGCCAGTTTCCTGCGGGGAGCTGAGCGGGCGTCCCAGAGCCCCAGAGTCAGGCTGGGGGCGGGGGAGCTTCGTGTTCCAAAGGAGAGATGATTCTTTCTTCTAAACAGGAAATGGTGACCCACAGGCCAGGAGCAGCCCTTAATGACTTGCAGCTTTCCTCCCAAAAGAAAAAAAAGACTTCTCTAACAATCGCCAAATTGTAGCTGGCCTCCCTGAAGGGAAGTTAGGGAGTCGGTGGGGGGCTGGGGGTTTGGGCGTCAATTTGCTGAAGGCCTACTGTGTCCCACGTCCCTGGGTGTCATACATCCACCCGTAGTAGGTGCTGACATTGATGGTGAATGTATAATTGATTTCATACACTCCCAGAGGGATGGGCCTCGTGGAAACTCCCAGCTGGCATTCAACATGGGTGCACGAGGCTCCGATCATTCTGGGAGTCAGGTACCAGGCTCATGCTCTTGGCTCGCAAGGCCTTGGAGCAAGGCTCTCCGCCTCTCGGACCCCCAGTTGCTGCCTCTAAAATAGGGTGATGATGGCGCCTTCCTCCCCGGAGACTGTAAAGGGATGTCCATCCAATCAGTTTTGATGAGCCCCGTGTGTGCCAGGCCCTGTTCTAGGCCCCGGGGTTACAGCCCTGAACAGAGAGACAGTCCCTGCACTCAGGGAACTAATGTTTTAGCAGGGGAGACAGAAAACAAACGAGTGATTAAATAAGCCGCTTTCCTACAGTGATGTGCCAAGATGGAATTAAAGAGAGCGCCTACTAGAGAGCGATGGGGTAGGGCACCCTCCGATAAGGCGGGAGAGCTGCAGCCCAGTGCCCATTCCAGCGGAGACCTGGAGGAGGAGAGAGCTCCAGCCTCTCAAGGAAGCAGCAAGTGCAATGGCTCCGGGGCTGGAATAAGCTTATGATGCCAGAAAAGACCAGGGTGGCAGAGAGTCTGGGGGGACCAGGTGGGATTGATGAGCTGGTCCAGATCCTGCAGCACTTGTGCAGGTGGCCAGGAGTTCTATTTTGTTGAGCCCAGAGGGCAGCCACAGGGACATTTTAAGCAGGGGAGCCATGAGGCCTGTTTTACTTTTGCACTGATTCCCCCCACCCTGGTGGAGAATGGAGTTAGCCAAGTCAGAGCTGGGAGCCAGTGAAAGGCCCAAGGCAGAGGGATGACTGCTGGCCTGGCCCAGAGGGGTGGAGGCCTCGGGGGATGGTTGGATTGAAGAATCTGTGGCAGCTGCACCTCCAGCCCTGTGCCAGGCACACCTGAGCGCTGGTGGGTGCGAGTTACTAGGGATTATTTAAAGGAGATGTTGGACCCGGTAGCGGGGTGGGGATAAAAAGAAGGATGGTTCCTGTGTTCTGATGTGGACAAGCCCCCACTCAGCCACATTTAGCTAAGTGAGAAAAATAACATGCAGACCACGCTCCCTTTTGTGGGAAGAAGGGTGGAATTGAGCATGCTATTCATTCTTGTTTGTATTTGCATACAGAAACTCTGGAAGGATCTACAATAAAACAATCAAAGCCATCTCTAGGCAGGTGCAGGGGTAGAATGGGGTAGATGGAGGTGGGCAGGAGAGAGCAGGGAGCCAGGTTTTTTAGATTTCTTTAAAACTTTTGATTTTGCCATAGTTTCAACCTGACAGAAAAGTTGCAAGAAAAGTACAATAAACTGGAATCTTTTGATCGGCATCTTATCAAATGCAAGTCTGCATTTTCTCTCTCTGTATATGCACATACACATACCCACTTTTTTTTTTTTTTCTTGCGGTACGCGGGCCTCTCACTGTTGTGGCCTCTCCCATTGCGGAGCACAGGCTCCGGACGCGCAGGCTCAGCGGCCATGGCTCACGGGCCCAGCCGCTCCGCGGCATGTGGGATCTTCCTGGACCGGGGCACGAACCCGCGTCCCCTGCATCGGCAGGCGGACTCTCAACCACTGCACCACCAGGGAAGCCCACTTTTTTTTTTGGAACCATTTGAGAGGAAGTTGTAGGCACGATGCCCCTTTACCACGAAGTATTTCAGTGGGTATTTCTTAAGGATACGAACGTTCTTTCATATGACCACAGTTCAATGATCAAAATTGGGAAATTTAGCGTTGGTGCAATGCTATTATCCAATCCACAGTCATAATCAAGTTTCCCCAACTGCCCCAGTGATGCCCTCCGTAGCACTTTAGGGGGTGGGGAGAGATCCAGATCCCACGTTACATTTACTTGTCCTCTTTAGTCTCTCTTATTCTGAAACAGCTCCTTCCTTGGTCTTTTGTGAGTCTGACTTTTTTTTTTTTTAAATAAATTTATTTATTTATTTTTGGCTGCATTGGATCTTCGTTGCTGTGTGCACGCTTTCGCTAGTTGTGGCGGGCAGGGGCTACTCTTCATTGCAGTGCGTGGGCTTCTCATTGCGGTGGCTTCTCTTGTTGCGGAGACCAGGCTCTGGGGCCTGCGAGCTTCAGTAGTGTAGCACGTGGGCTCAGTAGCTGTGGCTCGCGGGTTCAGTAGTTCTGGCGCATGGGTTTAGTTGCTCCGCAGCATGTGGGATCTTCCCAGACCAGGGCTCGAACTTGTGTCCCCTGCATTGGCAGGCGGATGCTTAACCACTGTGCCACCAGGGAAGCCCCTGTGACTCTGATATTTTTGAAGAGTTCAGGCCAGGTATTTTATAGAACGTCCCCCAGTTTGGATTTTCCCAATGCTTCCTCATGATGAGATCTGAGCTGTGCACTTTTGGCAGAACCACAGCGGTGGGGCTGTATCCTTCTCAGTGCAACGTATCATGGGGCACATGACGTCAGTTTGTCCCTTTCCTGGTGACGTCAACTTTGACCACTTGGTTAAGGTGGTGTCTGCCAGGTTTCGCCTGGATAAAGTCCCTCTTTTTCCCCTTTTGTACTGAATCCGTATCTTGTGGGGAGACCTTCCAAGGCCACGTGAATATCACGTTACTCCTCAAACTTCCACCCAGGAGGTTTAGCCCTCGCTGGTGTTTTCTGCCTAAATCAATTATTATTATGGTGGTTGCCAAATGGTGATTTTTCTAGCTCCATCATTCCTTCTGTTTTTACTGGTTTGCTTTCTACTGTAGGGAAGAACTACCCTCCTCTGTCTGGGCAGCAGCTCAGAGCTGTGGGTTGGGAGAGATTGGGTGGGGAGGAGAAGGGTCTGGCCAGGCCCTTAGATCCTCCCCTGGGTTTTTCTTTAAAACGAGTCCAGGAAATAAACTGGCTGTAAAGCTGGTCTCCGTGCAAGTGTCCAGGCAGGCAGGTCTGGGGCCAGGGCCACCTCTGGGCACATCTGGGCCCCATTAGTGATCCGGTGGCTTACTCATGGTTGTCCCTTGAGCTGGGATGGGGGGGTACTCTGGCGAGCAGGAATCTGGGTCCTCCTTGATCTTTTTTGCTTTCAAATTGTCAATTTCACAAATGTTAGGAAAATTTATTCTTTCATTAAAAAAGAAAAAATGAAAAGATTAGATGTGAGGCTCAAGTGATATGTGATCAACACACCCTATCCTGATGCCTTTACTGTCTCCAGCGTGCCGTGCCACTGTGAAGGGCTTAGTTTATATCTTCTAGATTAAAACAATAAATATTTACATGCACATATGGCTCCAGTCTCACTCACAGGAAAAGCGAAAGTCCTCACCTTGGCCCACAGGGGCCTGCACGATCCGGCCCCATCACCTCTGCCTCATCCCCTTCCCTACCCCCCTCACTTCCTCCAGTCACGAGGGGTCCTCTGCCACCTCAGGGCCTTTGCACTTGCTGTTCCTCTACCAAGAAGACTCAGCCCCCAGAGAAGCTCACGTGGCTGGTCTCCCCCACCACCCCTCTCCCTTTTACATCCCAGCCCCCATACCCTGCCCTGTTTTGTTTTGTTTTGTTTTCTCCATAGCACTTGTCACCATCCAACAATCCATATATTTCACTATCCACAGTTTCTCTGTTGACTGTCTTCCGCACTAGAATGGCAGCTCCACGCAGGTGGAAATTTTGTCTGCTTTGTTCATAGTCCAGTCTCCCAGTGCCTCAAGTCTCTCTCACAGGAGGAGTCCACTCAGTAAAACTTTGCTGAATGAATGATGAAAGAATATATGTGTGCCCCTAGGAAGTACAACGTTGTCACCATTCTTATGGGGCACTTTCTATATGCCAGGCCCTGTGCTGAGTGCCTCGTATAGATTAACTCATTAAACCTTCACAACTGACTCAAGAAAGAGGAAACCAAGACCCAAAGAGGTTAAGTAACTTGTCCAGGGTCACACAGCAAGTAAGCGGCAGAGCTGGGATTGAAACCCTGAGTTCTTTTATTACTGTTGTTATTTTGTTCCTCCTCCCTTTGCAGTGGGTGTAATTAAAAGTTTTTAAATTGAAGTAGAGCAGAGTCTGGGTCTCTACCTACTACACTCGTCTGCCTAGACTCTCTCACATAGCGGGGCCCGTTCTGTCCTTTAACATGTCTTCTAGAAACACCACACATCCTTCTCCATCCAGGTAGGCAGCCAAAGGTGTGTGTAGATAGAGGGGTGGTGTAGGACCAGGAAAAGAGAGTTCAGTCCCCAACGGTACCCAGTGGGGTGGGGTATCCTGTGTGGTCCCTGAAGACCAGGAGAAGTTTCCAGACTAGGAGCTCCATGAGGGCAGGACCACCCACCTGGCAAGAGCTTGTTTGGTCCGACTTCCCTCTGTACCTAGGGCCTTAGACCCACTCTGGGTGCCCACAGTTGGGTGAAAAATTAGTTTCCTGTGGCTGCCATAAAAAACTACTGTGAGTTGAGTGGCTTAAAACAACAGAAATTTATTCTGTCACAGTTCTGGAGGCTAGAAGTCCAAAGTCAAGTGTCAGCTGAGCCATACCCCCTCCCAAGGCTCTAGGGGGAGACTCCTTCCTTGCCTCTTCCAGCTTCTGCCGGCTCCCGGTAGCCTCGGCTTGTAGGCGCATCACTGGTCTCTGCCTCCATGTTCACGTGGCCTTCTTCTGTGCCTTTATTTCTCTGAATGTGAGCCCACTCTTCTTATAAGGACACCAGTCACTGGATTTAAAGCCCACCCTAATCCAGTATGACCTCATCTTAGTTTGATTACATCTACAAGAGCATGATTTTCAAATAAGGTCATATTTACACATCTGGGGGTTAGGACTTGAACATATCTTTTTTTTGGTCACAGCGGGTGGTGGTGGGGCAGACCCAATTTAACCCCCTGCAGGTGTTTACAGCCAAGGGTGTGACAAGTCTTTCTCAGGGCCTGGAATGGATTTGGGAACTTTTTATTATTCACCCAACAAACCCTGAGGGAGAGTTAGGAAGCTGGCCTGGAGGATGGGGACACTTAGGAGGAGATCTGAGGAGTTGGATTTTGTCTCTGTGGTTCTTGGAAGAGAGAGGTCTTTAGACAAATTCTCTGCCCACCAGATCTCAGAAGTTACTGTGTGAGAGGGGCAGGGGGATAGAAGGAGCCAGGTGAGAGAGGTCTGCTGAGATTAGGACCAGGGCCATGTAGGCCTGGGGGGCAATTTTTTCTTTTTTTAAGATTTATTTTTATTTATTTATTTAATGTTTTATTTTTGGGCTGCGTCGGGTCTTCAGTTGCAGCACGCGGGCTTCTCTCTCTTTGGGGGCGCACAGGCTCGATAGTTGTGGCGCTCGGGCTTAGTTGCCCCGCAGGATATGGGATCTTGGTTCCCCGACTAGGGATCAAACCAGTGTCCTCTGCATTGGAAGGCGGATTCTTAACCACTGGACCACCAGGGAAGTCCCTGGGGGGCAATTTTGAACTTACCCTGGGGCAGTCAGGAGGGGTGGGAGGGTTTGAGCAGGGGAGGAACATGAATGAATACATTCTTTAGGAAGATCCCACGGGCAGCTGTGTAGGGAGCAAAACCAGCAGTACAGATTCCCTGCCCTCTTGGTGTCAAGATGAGGCAGAGGAAAGGATGCAGTGGAGAGATATTTGGGAATGAGGGAGCGGGGGCAAGGACAATGCCTTGTCCGGATTTTGCAGCAACTGCGGGAAATAAAGACTCAGTGAGGCAAAGAGCAACCAGTCAGGCAAATAGTAATAATAACAATGATAATAATAACAACAATAAACAGCTCATGACAGTTCACTATCTGTTTTGCACAGATTACCTGATTTCATCCACATCCCTAGGTCATACAGGTATAAGGCTCTGGAGCCAGACTGCCTAGGTTCACATGTCTCCCCCATGGTCCACCTGCTGTGTGATCTACAGCATGTTGCTCAATCTCTCTGTGTCCATTTCCTCATCTGAAGGACAGCCCCTTCTTCTGGGGGTTGTTGTACAGATTAAATGAATAAATATTTATAAAATTGCTTGGCCTCGGGCCCGGCGTAGAGGAAAGCCTCTGTAAACATTGGCTATTATCGGGACTTCCCTGGTGGCGCAGTCGTTAAGAATACGCCTGCCAATGCAGGGGACACGGGTTCGAGCCCTGGGCTGGGAAGGTGCCACATGCCGCAGAGCAACTAAGCCCGTGCGCCACAACTACTTAGCCTGCGCTCTAGAGCCCATGAGCCACAACTACTGCAGCCCGTGTGCCTAGAGCCTGTGTCCCGCAACAAAGAGAAGCCACCGCAATGAGAAGGCCGCACACCACAACAAAGAGTAGCCCCCGCTCACCACAATTAGAGAAAGCCCTTGCACAGCAACGAAGACCCAACGCAGCCAAAGAATAAATAAATAAGGTATTGCAAAGTTTTTATTTATTTTTTAAAATTTATTTATTTATTGATTTGGCTGTGCCAGGTCTTAGTTGTGGCATGCAGGATCTTTAGTTGTGGTATGCAGGATCTTTAGTTGTGGCATGCAGGATCTTTAGTTGTGGTATACAGGATCTTTAGTTGCCGCATGCAAACTCTTGGTTGTAGCATGTGGGATCCCAGTTCCCTGACCAGGGATCGAACCAGGGCCCCCTGCATGTGGAGTGCAAAGCCTTAGCCGCTGGACCACCAGCTAAATCCCTCCCCTGGAGCCTCGAGTGGCCAGATGGCAGGGCCCAGGGGAGCTGAAGACTCTCTGTGAAGTCCTATGTTCCCCATCCCTCTGTGGGTACAAGCTGGAAGGGCCTCAGGTGAGGGGAACCCGTGCTCCCAAACCCGATTCTATTTAGCTGGTGCTGTGGCCTGAGAAAACATTTTAGAGGTGCTGAAAAGGTGACAGCAAGGAGAAATGAACGCTGTGTATCACCCAGGAGGGTACTTAGGGTGGGAATCCCCCAAGGAAACCCATTTTTACCTTAGGGAGATGAGCTGGGACTGGGCTAGGGATTTCCTAAGAAACTCGGTCCTTGCCTTGTGGGTCCAAGTGCCACCAATACCTCACTCTGTGACCCTGGATGAGTCCCTGTCCTCTCTAGCCCTCATTTTGCACATCAGCAAAATGTGTTCAACTTTTGACCCAATCATCAAATAAAAAGTACATAAACACATTCCGCCCTGAGCTTTTCAGAATAACAGGATGCTGTAAACAGCCCAAATGCCCAGCACCAGGAGACTGAATGTGTTAACTGGGGTCCTTGTGTATCCTGAGAACTTTGCAGCTACTATAAATGTCCATACAATCTTTAAAATATATATTGTGTAGGTAGCATGTGAGTGGAGAAAGACAAATGTCTGGCACACAAAAAGCACTTCAAATATTTCTCGAATGATGAAATGAATGAATGTATGAGTGGTTAGTCCTCACTGAATAGTTGTTGACAGGAAAGAGAGAAAGAAAAGAAAAGAAAAAGTAAAATAAAAAGGGCTTCCCTGGTGGCTCAGTGGTTGAGAATCCGCCTGCCAATGCAGGGGACATGGGTTCGAGCCCTGGTCCGGGAAGATCCCACATGGCGTGGAGCAACTAAGCCTGTGTGCCACAACTACTGAGCTTGCGCTCTAGAGCCTGTGAACCACAACTACTGAGCCTGCGCACCTAGAGCCTGTGCTCTTCAACAAGAGAAGCCACGATGAGAAGCCCACGCTCTGCAACGAAGAGTAGCCCCTGCTCGCCGCAACTAGAGAAAGCCTGCACGCAACAACAAAGACCCAATGCAGCCAAAAATAAATAAATAAACTTATTTTAAAAAAAGAGAGAGAGAAAAGAAAAAGAAGGATCTGTAAGAAGTGTACCCACTGCTCATCGTGATTGTCTCTGGGGGTAGGTTGAGGTGCTGGTGAAGAGGAGGGCATTTCATTCATAATTTTTTTTTTTTTTTTTTCCGGCGGTACGCGGACCTCTCACTGTTGTGGCCTCTCCCCTTGCGGAGTACAGGCTTCGGACGCGCAGGCTCAGCGGCCATGGCTCACGGGCCCAGCCGCTCCGCGGCATGTGGGATCTTCCCGGACCGGGGCACGAACCTGTGTCCCCTGCATCGGCAGGCGGACTCTCAACCACTGCGCCACCAGGGAAGCCCCATTCATAATTTTTAACCTTTTCCACTGCTGTGTTATTGTTGTTCCCCCCGGTGAGCATCTCTTGATTTACAGTCAATCAATGAATATTTTCATGGATAAACCCGATGCTCACAGGTTGACTTGAAAAGGAGCCGACATGTGCAAGAAGCAGCTCACAGATCAGCCTGAGAAAAAAAAGTACGGTCCCATTTGGGTAAAAAGTTCCTCCATCTTTATCCATCTTTGCCTTCACCGAGAGGGACGTGTGTGCCCTGGGGGTCAACCGTGGTTCCGTCGGGAGGGCGGAGTTGCTGAGGTTTAATTCTCTTCTTCAGAGATCTCAGAATTTTCTATAATGAGCGTGTGTTTTTCTTTCTAAACAGAAACACACACACCCACACACAGAAGAACGACATTCAAGACTTGGCAATGTCCCCAGGTGAAGGAAGTCACGCATGGTGATCACAGCCACCCTGTCACTTTCTCGAGGGCTTCGGGGTGATGTCTGGGTGTCCTCGGGTGCCTCCCCCACCCCGGGCACTGCCCGTGAGCTGAATTCATCCTCGGCCTCTGTGTCTATGGGCAGCCCATCCTCCAGCCCCGGTGGGGCCATTATTCACCGAGAGCCTGGATGGTTACCATGCAGGGCTGTTTACTGGCTATGAGTTGGTCAATCCTTTGAGTGAGAGAGGCAGAGCCTGGGCTCAGAAAGCGCAGGGGACTTTCCCAAGGACACACAGCTGTGAGATAATTGGTGGCACCAGGATTTTCTTTTTGCAACGGCTTTATTGAGATATAATTCACATACTATGCAATTCATCCATTTAAAGGGTACAATTCAGTGGTTTTTTTGTACATGCACAAGGTTGTGCAACCAACCCCACCATCTAATTCCAGAACATTTCATCACCGGAAAAAGAAACCCCGTGTCTGTGAGCAGCCACTCCCCATTTCCTCCTCTCCTAGCCCCTGGCGACCATTAATCTGTTTTCTGTCTCTATGGATTGGCTTACTCTCAACATGTTATATAAGTGGATCATACAATTCAGCACGTGTCCTTTTGCGACTAGCTTTTCTCACTTAGCAGATGGTTTTTGGGGTTCATCCACGCTGTAGCATGTGTATTTCGTTCTTTTTTATGACCCCGTAATATTCCACAGATGGATATACCACATATTGTTTATCCATTCATCCATTGACGGACATGTGGTTTGTTTCCACTTTTTGGTTCTAATGAAGAGGGCGGCTGTGAACATTCCTGTGCAGGTCTTGTGTGGACCACAGCAACCTATGGGAGAGATCAAGCTGTACTACATCCTTGCCAACGTTTTGTTATTATGGGTTCTTAGTTTTTATTTTAGCCATTTTAGTGCATAAAGGTGTGTGTGCGTGTGTATGAGTGTAAGCGTTTTCTCAAGATGTAATCGACATGCAAGCAACTGCCAGGTATAAAGTACACATTTTGACAAGTTAGTCTCTTGGGAAATAAACGAGTTTGGGGTCATGTGGTAACTCTGTTCCGGCACCGGTATTTGAACTGGTGTCTGCCCTGCCCATAGGCCGGGGGGATTTCTGCTGGCGGGGCCCACTGCCTTGGGAAGGAGAGGCTGATGTGCCCCCAATGGGCCTCAGCCCTGACTCTGCCATCGGGGTCTTCTCTCTGAGCAGACAGCAGGTCTACAGAAGGTCTGCGGCTCCAGACGTGAGCGCCCGCGACTGGAGCTCAGTCCTGTCTGCATTCAGCACGTACACTGAGCACCTACTGTGTGCCAGGCCCCATTCCAGGCAGCGAACAGATAGTCGAGGTCTGTTCTCAGAGAGCTGACAGTCCAGGGAGGGGAGTGACTTTGCCTGGAAAGGGTGCAGGGTGCCGAGAGACAGCAGGAGGGCGCCAGCTTAATCAGGGTTGTGGAGGTATTTGGGGGGCCGTCCCAAGGTGGTGAAAAAGCAGGACCGAGCCAGGCAAAGAGAACTTGAGGGGGATGAGGAAGCTGCGGGCAGAGGGAACTGCAAGTGCAAAGGTCCTGGTGTGGGCATGTGCTTGGTGTCTTCATGATGTGACAAGGAGCTCAGTGTGGCTGGAGGGGAGCGATGGGAGAGGGGGTGGGAGACATGGGCAGGGGCCGACCCTGCAGGGCCTTGTAGGCCAGGTGTTTGGGTTTTATTCTAAGCTATGGGAAGCTGCCAGGGGATTTTATGCGGAGGAGAGACTTCCCCCTGGCTGTGGGTGGGAAATAGACTGAGGGGACTGAAAGGAAGTGGGAGACAGAGAGGAGGCACCTGCAGGCTGTAGCTTCCGCCTGGAGAGACGGCCAAGAAAGAATGGGTGGGAGGTGTCTTTGTGCATGGGTTGGGTGGGGTTGGAGAGCGACTGAATGAGGCGATGAGCAGAGGAGGGATTCCAGCGCTACTGGCTGGAAAAGAGAAGAGAGATAACATGGAGAGAAGATGGAGAAAGTCTTTAGAATTGTCTTCTTGCTGGACCCTCCCCCAGCCATCTCCGCTACAGCCCCTACCCCGCCTCGGTGTTCCTCACCCCAGTCCTGACCTGCGATGCGATGCCTCACACTAGCAACCAAACGGACAGCCCCCCGCACTCTACGGATCTTCCCCCCTCAACTCCCTCCCCTGGTCCCACCTCCTTTCTCAGTGAGCTTCTCTCACCAGACAGCAGCTCTGAGACGGCAGGAGCAGCACCTGGTACGCTGCCTGGCACATAGCAGGCTCTCCGTAAATATGTGGTGAATTAATTAAAGAAGGCTGTGAATGCCCTTGGCGGAGAGTATGGTACTAGGGAGCCAGAGAGGAGTTCGGAGGGAGGGAGGCTGAGTTCTCTCGCTCACTCTCTCCCTCCTCACTCAGGCCTGTAGAAGGGCAGAGGCTCTCGGGGATCTTGACCAAGGTGGAGCAGCCGGTTCTAGAGCCCAGGAAGGAGGTTATCACAACAGCCCTTGGGAGATGCAAATGCTCTTACTATCACATCCCTATTTTAAAGATGAGGACACTTGAGTCCCAGAGGAAGGAGGCATTTGCCCAAGGTGCCCCTCAGGTGATAATGGCTGAGCAGGGATTCAAACCCAGACCCGTCTAACTGCGTAGGTCCTTATCTAATCTTTTTGTTCTCAAAAAGGCTTTTTAGAAAACTTAAAATTTAAAAGTTGGCCAAAAAAAAAAAAAAAATTGGGGCCTGGGGCGGGAAAGAATTCCTTTAGGTAGAGGTCCTTCTAGAGCCTTCCAGGCATTAATACAGACATGTGTTTGGTGGCCTCTATGGAAGAGACCTGAGGGCTGGATTACAAATAAAACTGCTACAGACATGGACAAGTCTTTGTGTGGGCGTATGTTTTCGTTTCTCTTGGGTAAACATACAGGAGTGCAATTGCTGGACTGAATGATGAGTATATGCTTAACTTTTTAAGAAACTGTCAAACCACTTTCCAAAGAGGCTGCACCATTTTGCCTTCCGACCAGAAGTGCACGAGGCTTCCAGCTCCTCCGTGTCTTCACCAACACTTGGTACGGCCAGTCTTTTAGATTTTAGCCATTCTATTGGGTGATTACTTGTTTCTCATTGTGGTTTAATTTGCATTGAACCTCTTTCCACGCACTTATTTACAATCAACAGATCTTAATTAGTGAAGATATACAATATTCAAATCTTTTGTCCGTTTTTAAATTGGCTTCTTTTCTTATTATTGAATCTTAAGAGTTTTTTATATATGCTGGATACAAGTTCTTTACCAGATATGCGTGGCAGATAGACTGAAGAGAGTTTGTAATAGACGCTGGAAACACTGGCTGGCAGTTTTATTGCTATCATTTTCATCACTGTGGTTTAGAGTACAAGTGTTAGGATTCAAATCTCAGCTCTGCCACTCCCTGGCTGCATGACCTTGGGCAAGGGACTTCTGTCTGTGTCCCAGTTTCCCCATCTGTAAGGTGGTTCATATGACGGTTGAATACTCGAATGCAGGTAAAATGGAGTAAAGGCTGGAAAAAAAAAGTTAGGTATTATTATTACTATTATTATTTTAATGAAAGTCAGACAAGTTCAGTGGAATATCAGATTTTTGATTTGTTGTGGCAGTGGAGCTGAGGGAGCCGGTCTGTGTCTGAACAAATGTGGGGATTAGGTGACCCTGCACCAGCATCACCCTGTCCCCTCACATGCATCATCTTCCTTAATCCTCACAGCAGCTCTGAGTGATCAGAACTAATCACTGCATTTGACAGAGGAGGAGCTGAAGGCCAGGGTCCTTTATGGCCTCACCTGCCTCCTCTGAGACCCACACCAGAGCCTGGCCCATGGAGCGCGTGCTGGGAAAGTGCATGTCTCCTCCATGGCTGTCTGCGGGCTGAGGAGGCTCCGAAAGGGGGGGACACACTGGGACTCGAAATATTACTGAGAGTGAGGATGAGGGTGGGAGTCGACGATCAAAGGTAAATGAGGGGCTTCCCTGGTGGTGCAGTGGTTGGGAGTCTGCCTGCCAATGCGGGGGACACGGGTTCGATCCCTGGTCTGGGAGGATCCCACATGCTGCGGAGCAGCTAGGCCCGCGGAGCAGCTAGGCCCGCGGAGCAGCTAGGCCCGCGGAGCAGCTAGGCTCACGCACCACAACTACTGAAGCCCATGCTCCACTACAAGAGATGCCACCTCAGTGAGAAGCCTGCACACCACAGCGGAGACCCAATGCAGCCAAAAATAAAATAAATAAATTTATTTAAAAAAAAAAAAAGGTAAATGAGACCGAACATTGTTTAAAATAAGTAAAAGAGGGGACTTCCCTGGTGTTCCAGTGGTTAAGACTCGAGCTTCCACTGCAGGGGTTGTGGGTTCGATCCCTGGTCAGTGAGCTAAGATCCCACATGCCATGAGGCGTGGCCAAAAATAAAAAAATAAATAAGTAAATAGAATAAAGAATAGAGAGAACTATAGCTGTGTCCCTCTGGTGTTAAAGATGAGAATTATTTTAAGAAACTCCTGTGTCATGTATTCACACAAAAGCAAAAGCTTACAATGGCCTTGTTTGTCCTAAGAACCAAGCGCTTTTCTCTCAGTTATTTTCAGCCGCACTTGGCCTGACCTGCCAATATGTGAACACACTGTCAGTGTCACACCTCATCAGGGATATGAACAAGGCCTGTATTTCACTTTACTGGTTGCTTCTAAAAGTCATCATGAAACATTGGCCAAAGCTTACAGGCCTTAGAAAAATAAAAATTTAAAAGTTTGCAAAATTTACAAGCTGTCACTACAGGACAGTTGAGTGAATATCTTCTTGTGGGCTCTCTTGGTTGAAAGTCTATCAGTCACTTGAGATATAAACATATATTTACTGTAAAGGAGCGAAACACAGTCCTATTTTAATAATTATTGTGAACATGGTCGACTGTTTTAAAAACAAGAAGGTTCAAAGAAATCAAAAGTAAGGAAATAGATAGATGGTTAATACAAAAGTGATAACTTTGGATGAAACATCATTTTTTCTCGAGCAAATGATTATAAATAATTAAACGATAGCAACAGAGCAGTAGCATTAATTCTACTACTTGTACCATTACGTGGTTTGCTAGCTTTCATAACAAATCATAAAATTCATGATAAGAATATAACCTTTAAGAATGTAATAGTTTCAGTTATTTCATTTCCTCTTTTAGGAGTCTTTTAGGAAAACATCTTATTTGGGCATATTTAGAAAATGAAGGAAGATTTAGAGAAAATGAGGAACCACATGATCCTTTGTCCTCGCCGATCAAACTGCAGAACCATGGATATCCTGCAAGAGCTTTAGGTACATACTTTCTATACTATTTCCTGTCTTCAGGCTACAACGCTGTACAAGCAACGTGCTATAGTTATTGCTATTCATGCAAGTACTTCAGTAGCTGAAAAGGAAGGACGTTTTAAATTTGCCCAAATCATGAATCCTGGGTAAAAGTTCCATCTTGAGAACATATTACGAAAAAGTGTGTCTGGGAATTCGTGGCCCTGGACCCAGAGACCAGTGATAGCCTTCCACGTGTCTGCTGAGAGGGCCCATCTCTTCAGTGTGGTGCCCTGGGCGCAGGGAAAGGGTCCCCGAGCAGCTGACAGAGTGAGAGAAACTGATCTTCCCAATGAGCTCAAAGTTTAAAACTGACTACTAATCATAGTAATAATAAAATGGACGGATAGTTTTAAATTGTCCGATAGGATTTTACATTCCCCCTTGTCTTTCAGATGCATTCCATGGTGGTGATACTCAGCTTCAGTCAGCGTTCAGAAAACAGAGATTTTAACCCTCAGGAATTTTAATACTGAGCTGAAATGTATACATGGGGTTAGGACGGGAGAGTGTGTAGCTGGTATGATAGATAAAAGGGACAGGGCAGAAAGGTGGTCCAGGGACAGAGAGCAAAAGGGGAGGTGGCAGAAGATGTGGAATTAGTAGGGGGTCTGAGCAGGGCTGGGAGACAAGACCGTACAGTGGGGGGAGGACCCTACAAGGTTGAGGCAGAGTGGGATGGTGGACTCATGAGGGGATGGGGCTCATGAGGGGATGGAGCTCATGGGGAAAAGAGCTGGTGCAGAGATGAAAGTCAGGGTGGGGTTGGATAAAGGCCAAAGATGGTGGAGGGAGGACCAGGGTGAATATAAATTTGGGAGATAAAGGACATAAAGATATCTATGGATCTGGAGGTGGATCAGGGCCATGGGGTAGAGGAAGGAAATAAGATGATGGGCTTAATTGAAAGAGAAAGGGGGCCTCAGAAGGTTGGAGAAGGGGAGGCTAGAAAGGGAGTAAAATGATGAGAGAGTTGCTGGAAAGTGAGAAAAGAGAAGAAAGAGATATGAACCTAAGACAGGGACTCAGAGAGAGATGAATAGAGACAACATGTTCCCTGAGAGGCTGGAGTCGGAGGAAGAATGGAGAGGAGATGCAGACACAGAGGGAAAGAGGGAGGAAGAGGAGGCAGGACAGAAGGGGCCACTAGGAGAGAGCTGGGCTTTTAGCCCCTTTCCTGGGAAAACACAGAGGAAAGCCTGGCCTCCGGAGAGGAAGAACAAAAGCAGCGATGGATGCCATCAGAGAGGTGCAAAGGCGGGGAAAGGGCAGAGCACAGAAGAGGGGGCAGTGGCCAGACAGCGAGAAACCAAATGAGGAGGGAAAGATGGTTTAAAATTGTCGAGAGACACTGGGAGGCTGAGAGGTGGTGTGAGGGAAGAAGGTGATTCAGTAACTGTCTTGTTTTCTACCAGTTGCTTGTATGTAAGCGAGGGGATCATTGCAGCAGTGACGCAGGTACACTGGGGATACAGGGTCCCCATCATCTGCAGTGTCACCCAAAAGGACACAGGCAAGCCGGGGAGTCACGCTGGCATGGACCCCAGAAGCCAAGATGTCGGCAGGCAGGAGGGTCCCACTGCACAGAGGAAGGGTGACAAAGGCCAGGGTGGTGAAGCCAGCCATTAGCTGGTCTCCTCTGAGAGCAAGTGTGTGTGAGGGCGGGATGCAGGAGGGTTCCTTCTGCAGGTGGGTGTGTGACTGTGACGGGGACATGGAGAAATAGGCATGACACTGGCTTATGTTGGCCCAAACCTTGGTCACATCTTGAAGTAAAAGAAGAATCGTGGAGCGTGGCTGTGAGGTCCCAGGTGTGTCAAGTGGGAAAGATAAGCATGGGAACTGGAGGACGTCGGGGAGGCACTGCTGTATAAATGGGGGAGCAAAAGGAGTAACCCCCTAGGTCTGAGCCGACAGGGGTTTCCTGAGTCATGGACTGACTCACACAGAAATCTGGGGATGGCTGGAGAGTAGCTGGGTGACATGGGTGACTCTCGGAGAGCTGGGCATGAATTCCTAAGTGATGGGAGTAAAAAAAAAACATGGTATATTGATGAGCGCAGCGATTCTGAAGAATGCCCAGGGGAAGTCCAGGTAGAGCAAAATGACTCTGCTGGCATCCTGGCTGGCATGGAGAGGGAAACGTGAAGTTGTGCAGTGGAGGTGGTAATGCAGAGGAGGCTGGTGTCGCTGGGGGAGAATGAAAAGTAGGCCAGGGTCACTGGTCAAGAGTTGCCTCTTGGTTCTGAGATGCTTGGAGAGCCAGGGAGAAGCTGGCTGAGACTGACGTGTAGTCTGGGGAGTCAGGACTGGGGGACCCTTCACAGGAGGACCCCACTCTCCTCAGATGTGGACATGGTTGAGAAACCCAACGCTCCCAGGATACCCGACCCCTCTCTGACAGCAAAAATGGAAGGTAGTGTGGGGTGTGTGTGTGTGTGTGCCCTTGAAACAAACGTGGATACAAACAAAGCAGGCAGAAGGACAGAGATTCACTTACCAAGTGTTCTGTCCTTCTGTCCTCTGAATTCCCTTGCCGGTCGCAGGACCCTGGAAGCACCAGGTACAGGCGGCTCAGGCAAACTCGTCCAGATGCTGCCCTCCTCTGAGACGATCTAGGTATTATTTACTGCATGCATCTTCACACAGAGATGAGCCGCCAGGAGGAATCCCACCACTAATGGATGCAGGGTGCACACTGTTCTGAAATTCTTCCTCCCTTCTGTCCCTCCCCGACTGCCCTGGCCAGTCCCTGTGCTAAAAGGTGGAGAATCAGACCTGTCTTTGCCCATGTCACATCAATGTACCACATCATTATGAGTGCAAGTGACCCTAGTTCAAATCCCACCTTGGCCACTGACCTGCTAAGGGACCTTAGGTAGGCCTCTTAACCTCTCTTGGGCCTCAATCTCCTCAGCTAGAAAAAGAGAATTATGTAGATTCCTAGACTGGCCAGAGTGGTTGAAAGGAATGGAAAAAAATAATGCATGAGAGATACCTGTAGTAAATGATCAAGAAATGCTGGCTAAGCATGCTCCTGCCTCAGGGCCTTTGCACATGCTGTTTCTCTTGCCTGGAATACCCTTCCACTATCTAATGGAAGCCCACATGACTCCAACCTTCAAAGAGACCTCTCCTGACCATCCTATTGTGCACCATTTCATGCACTCCCCACCCCCCTCACAGAGCCCTCCCCACCACATTCACTCCCCAGCCCCCCTTCCTGCTTGATCTTTCCCCACAGCACTCACCACCCTCTGACGCTTTTAGTTTATTTGCCAATGTCTGGCTCCCCTACTGGAACATCAGCCACAAGAGGGTAGGAAGTTTTGTGTTTTGTTCACGGCTCTATCCCTATCTCTAGAACAGTGCCTGGCACATAGTAGGTGCTCGCTCCATAGAGAAGCCTGAGCTGTGCTCGGATTCATTAAAATGATCCCACACCCTCCTGTGTGACCGTGGTCAGTTTATTTCAACTCCCTGGGCTCCGTCTTCTCTCCTGCAAAAACGAGGCTCAGAGAAGCCTTTCCACCTTGAGTTTGCTAGGAGGGTCTCATGGGACGTGCTGGTTCTGAAGCTCTCTTGGTCCTTTTAGCAGGGTTCCATAAATGCCGGCTGGGTTTTTTTTGTTGTTGTTTGCCTTTTTGAAATGGATATTTACGAATGTGGAATTCTCGAGGCTGCGTCCCGACCCGGGAAGGGGGCCCTTGCTGCAAGGAGCAGGCGAGGTCCCCGCCCGCGGGCCGCCGGGCGCCCCTCCAGGCCGCGGCCCCCTCCCCCGCCGGCCCCCAGCGAGACGAATGCAGCACACGGCGGCCTTTATGGGGCCCGCAGACAGCGCGTCGCCAGGCTAACCCTGCGTGGAAAATTCGGAGGTGGAAGGCAAGGCGCCTTAATGAGGGGGCCGCCAGCAGCGGCGGCGGCGAGGGGGCGGAGGGGGCTGCCGGCCGGGCCGGAAACGTGAGCCGGGCTCTGCGGGCGCCCTCCGCCCCCGCGCATTCCCCGGGCCCCCCGGGACCGCGCTGCCCGTGGCCGTGGTCGGCAGGTGGAGGGAGCGGGGAGCGCCGTGCGCCTGGGCTCTGCTCGTTTCCGTGCCGGCTGTTCCTCCCTTCCAGGCGCCTTGCTGCTCTGTGCCTTGATTTCCTCCTCCGTAAAATGGGCCCTGCCCTCTTAGGGTGGGTGGGAGGATTAAATGAGCTGATGGATGCAACGGTGTCCAGCACATGGGAAGCCCTGGACAAAACTAGTAATTTATGGGTACCGTAAACTTTATGATTTCATCAGCCACAAGCTGAGGCTGAGGTATTCAGGAGACCACGGCACATTTGCATTTGGGGGCTGTTCCCCACCGCCTGCGGTGAGACGGGAGACAGGCTTGGAATAAGGGCAGTCCCCGAAGAAGAGGCCATCAGATTAAGGTTACGGGCCCAGGACCTGGAGTCTGACACAGCTGAGTCCCCAGCTGCAGAGCCTCCATGGCGAAGCTTGAGTCCGCCAAGGTGTTGCTCTGAACTTCAGTCTCCTCAACTGTCAAATGGGCACAGGCCAGGCACTGTACCAGGTGCTGGGGAAGAGCAAGAAGCAGGACCCCCAGCCTCTGGACTCCTGGGCTTCCACTCCAGTGGGGGTGACGAGGCATTCCCTTGAAAGAGGGAAACAAATAATGACATAGGTGCTTATGTAACACCCTGGGCCCTTAGGGTGGAAGGAGAGGGAGGGAGGGAGGAATGGGAGGATGAAGGGAGGTGACCCCAGGACGGGGGAATTGGCGAGAGGGCAAGCTCCTGAATGCCCAGTTTCAGATTCAGACTGGAAGAAGGCAGAAAGCAGAGCTCAGGGAAGCCAGATGGTAGCGGCCCTTCATCTGCTCCTTCCTCCACCTGGATATTCCACAGCTCTCACTTCCTCCAGGCCTCTACTCGAAGGTCACCTCCTTAACGAGGCCTCCCCAGACCACTATCTAAACACACTCCTGCCCTGGGCTTTTCTCTTTGCCCCCTGCCCTGATTCATGTCTTGTTATTATATATCTTTTTGTTCGCGTATTTCTTGTCTGAGACCTCCACTTGCCCCGAGCTCGACCAGGATGGGGACTTTGTTCACAGCTGCAGCCTCTGCTCCCAGGCTGGCTCCCAGGTGCTCAAGAGATGACTGAGGAATGAATGAATGGACAGTGCCAAGCGGTGGAGGACACAGAAAGCCTCCCTTTTCTTTCTGGTGACTGTTTCTGGCTTGCAGGGGACAGGTTTCCTGAGCTGCAGGCAGGCAGACAGAGAGAGGGTCAGGTGAATAGAGGGACAGGGGACAGAGGGCTCCAGGGTCCACCGGCTGTTCCCTCCTCCAGGGGCCCTGCAGAGGGAAGCTCATTTTCAACTTCTGCGCAGCCCCAGTGGCAGGCGGGCTGGGAGCTGGGAGCTGGGAGCCTGCTCTTCCTGTCATTGCCACTGGTGAGAAATCTCACACGTTGTAAAGGCAGCTAGGCTCCCTTCTGGCTGGGGCAGCTGGCTGGATCTGCCCTGGGCTGGCCGGGACGTTCCCAGGGTCCCCAGGCTGGGCGGTGTATCTGGTGGGGCCTCCTAGACCCTGGGATCCTCTCCCTGGGGGCGGGGCACGGACCCTGCATTTTCACAGACCCGATAGCATAGAGCTCAAGGTGAGTCAGGCTGTCCAGGTTCAAATCCCAGCTCAGCCATTTGGAGCTGTGTGATCCTGGACAAGCTACCCAAACGTACTGTGTTCCTAACCATAAAAAGCTATAATAATATTAAAAATGTGAAATAATACAGTACCTGGACCTGGTTCAGGGGCTCCTATCTGCTTTCATGCCATGGACCCCTTTTATGTTTGTAAATTTAGATTTAAATTTATAAATTAAAGTGTATAGGATTAAAAGAAAACCAATTATATTGAACTAGTCGAATGTTCGATACGGGGACAGCTGTACTTCTTTGCTAATGAATTTAATGATAAGATCGGGCCTAATAACTAGGGTAATTTTGAAGTTGAAAAGAGGATAAAAGCTGTTTCTTAGACACTGTAGAGGGGCGTGGGACAGCATGTGATTTCTGAGGGACAAAGCCACGGTCCTGCTGAGGTTCATTTCCCAAGTCCACCTGTAAGAGCAGGAAATGCTGAATTTCAGGTGGTTAGTGAAGATGTACCTTTCTTTCCCAGTCCAGGTTCATGGGCCCCTGAATTCCACCTTGGGCCCCTGGAGGTGGTGGTGAATGATGAGGTCTCCTGGAGATGGACCAGGTGCCCAGGAGCCCAGGTGAGTCTGGTGGAAACAGCTTCAGGTGTTCTAGAAAAGGCACCGGATACGGAGTCCCCTGGGTCCGACTTCGGCAGGCTTCTAGGAGGGAAGATGGGGCAGGACGGTAGGTGTCAGATGGCCAGCACAGGGGTCTGGGCCCTCATAACACCTCCCAGGTTTGGGAGATGCTAGGGTGGAACAGGGCTCTGAAGGAGGGGAGTGGCCATTCTATGCCTGGTGGCCTCTCTGGGACCCGGGCCTGTGTGTGAGTCACCGTTTTGCGGTCGGTGTCATCTGGGTGTCATCTGGGTCAGGGCAGGGTGTGTGTGTGTAGGTGTGAGTGTGTCTTTGTGTGGGGGACACATTTGGGAGGGTGGGGGGTGTGTGTCAGTGGGTGGGGAGTGTAGAGCGGTTGCACGTGTGAGTCTGTGTGTATATTTGTCAGTGGGTCAGTTCTGGGAGTGGATTGTTGTGTGTGTGTCAGGGTTTGGGGGGGCTCTGGTGTGTGTTTGTGTGGGATTTGCAGGTCTCTGGAGTGTTCAGGTTGGGGGTCTTTGCTGTTAGCTGGTGTGAGCGTGAGAACACGGGTGTATTTGGCGGCGGAGGGAAGGATGGATTTTGTGTCCGTGCACGCATCAGGGCTGGTGGGGGGTGTCCGGTGTGTGTCTGTGTGAGCGTGTGTGGCCCTGTCACCGCCGGCTCCGGGCCCGGCCACATAAACTTCGCACCCCTGCGGGCGGGCTCTGGCGGCCCCGCAGTGGCCGCGTCAGGCAATGGGAAGCAGATGGGCTGGGATGGAGGCCATATGGGGCTGGGGGCGGGGGCGCATTCCTCCCTCCCAGAGCCGCCAGGAAGCCCCCTGCCTGTCGGCCCCCCATCAGGGCGGGAGCTGGAACTGACACAGTAACAAATGTCCCGCAGCCAGCGTGGAGCCGAGGGAGGCGGGGGAGGCAGCCCCTGCCCCACGGGGAGTGTGTGTGTGTGTGTGTGTGTGTGAGAGAGAGAGAGAGAGAGAGAGAGAGAGAGAGAGAGAGAGAGAGAGAGAGAAAGAGAAAGAGAAAGAGAAAGAGAGAGATGCGGAGTGGTCCAGGAGATGCTGTCTCGAGGGGAGGCTGTCTTGAGAAGCTGTAGCTGACCCTAGGGCTGTGCAACCTTGGGCATACATGCCTGCTTTGTGCCTCAGTTTCCCCAGCAGGGTCATAGCCATTTGGGATGGGATCCTGGGAAGTTTGGACATACCCTCCTTCTCAGGGTAGGACCCGAACTGCAGAAAGCTAGGCAGATACCAACAGTAACAGTGACAAAAACAGTAATGGCATCTAACCTTGACTGTGTGCAGGGTACTGGATAATGGTAAAGAGGTGGACTCTGGAACCAGACTGGCCTGGGTTCAAATCCCTGCTCTGCCCTTTTCTGGCTGTGTGACCTCGGGCAAGTCATGTCTCTCTGTGCCTCAGTTTCTCTTCTGTAAAATGGAGGTAATAATAACAACAACAGCAGCACCTCCCTTTTTCCAGGCGGTCACGAAGTTTAATCCGGGTAGCGCAGCGGCCGGTCCCACCCTGTGCAAGCCAGGCTTGGGGCTCCAGAGTCGGGGGACACAGCTTTTCAGTAAGTGCTAGTTGTGAGCATCAGCTTGACAACCCCACGGGGTGTCTCCTGGGCTTAGGGCCATTTTGCAAGTGAGACCCAGGGAACCAAAGCACTCACCTCACCTGGGCTTACACAAGGGTTAAGGGGCAGAGCTGGTTTCAAACCCAGACTACCTTCCAGGTCCAGACCCTGGCTCCCCTCTCCCTGCTGTGTGACCTTGGGTAAGTGCCTGAACCTCTCAGGGCCTCAGGTGATTACCCTTCCCCCCCAGGCTCAGAGATGAGGAGATGGACGGGACTGTTCTTCTCAAGACAAATGTCCCATGAGTCACCCCTGTTACCTCTCCTCTCCTGGAGGCTGAGATGGGAGAGGGCAGGAGTGGAGGGCGAGGGCTCAGGAGCTGAGGCCAGCTCTGGGTAGACTTGGCCCAGTCTGTTCACCTCTCCAAGCCTTCCCAAAAGGATATTTTCCAAAGGAGATTGTCAGGAAGATTAACAGGATCTTGTAAATAAAGTGGCACATGCTAGGTACGCTTCCCCTAGGGGTAGGGCATGTGACCCAGCACTGACCAATCAGAGCACTGCCTCCTCTCAGCAAATGAGAGGCAGGCCTGGGATTTTAGCTGGAACCAAAAAGAATGAAGTGCTTTCTATTCAGGTGGCTGGTTGAGTGGAAGCTTGGAGCATGGAGTTCATCTTGCTTCTATGAGCAGGGAGTTTGAATGAGAATGGAGGCAGGAAAAATGGAGAGAAAGCAAGTGCTGAGGATGAAATCTGAATACCTAGATGCAGCCATGCCTGGTACCATTATGGTTCCTGCTTTGTGGGTGAGGAATTGAGGCCAAATCCAGGGTCACACAGCCAGGCAGGAGCAGAAGAGGGATTTGAACCCAGGCCTACTGGCGCCAACGGCCGTGCCCTGAACCTCTAGACTCCACAGAGCCCTTTGGTGTAAATCCCTCCCCCTCGCCTGGAATTCTCTCACCCAGCCTAGTTTTTGAACTCAGCTATTTCTGATCATCCCGAGGGAGAACGTTTCCTGCCTCTGGCAGAAAAATCAGGGGAGAAATGAGAGCCCTGTGGTCTGGCCCCAAACTCAGTTTGGGCAAGCTTGGCGAGATGAGAATTCTTTCCTTTTCTCTCTTTCTTTCCTTTCTTGTCCTTTTTTCTCTTTCTTTCTCTCTTTCTTCCCCCTTCCTCCCTCCGTTCCTTCCTTCCTTCCTTTCCTTCCTTCCTTCCTTCTTTCTTTTTTTCTTTCCTTCCCCTTCCTCGCCTCCTCCCTCCCTTCCTTCCTTCCTCCCCAGCCCCTCCCTCCTGTCTGAAATAAAACATTGTTTACTCCAGCCCACCTCACACCTGGTTCATGCTCTCACCTCTGCCTGGATGACCTCCATCTCAGCCCTGCTCCTGATCTAGTTGGCTGCATTAGGCCCCAGTATAGCAACCATCAGCAACTCTTATTAAAATGCAGACCCCAGGGCCCTGCATGGACACAGGCATGTTTGCCCACTGGGGGCAGGGCCGGTGAAGATGAACACCCGGTGGAGATTGGAATGCAGGTGATTCATGGGACACTGCACAAGGGTGTCCTTGGAGGGCCTTGAAGATCACGGTTAAAAGTTGTGCCTCGGGTGGGGCGGGTGCTAGGGAGCTGGGCCCCTCTGAACTGGAGTGGACTGAGGCTGGGGCTGAAGGAGGGGCCCTCTCAGTCCTTTGGCTGTTTGGATTCAAGTTTCACCTCAACTAGTTTTTCACTTGGGCAGGTGCTGTAACTTCTCTGAGGCTTGGTTTCTCATCTGAGAAAAGGAGATTCCAGAGAAAAAGACTCAGTATGTGTTGAACTGTTAGCGTATACAAGGTTCTGAGTTCAGCACTTTGCATGGAGAAATGTATTCAGTCCTCACAACCCCAGGAGGTGAGTACTGTTACTCTTGTTAATTTTTCAGAAAATGAAACTGAGGCTCAGAGTGTTCAAGTTACTTGTTAAAGGTCACACAGCTGGTAGGTGGCAGAGCTGGGACTTAAAACCCAGGCATCTGGCTCCAGACCCTGTGCTCTTACCAGTACTGTATAAAATTTTTGCTTTGTTTGTGTTATTCACTGTTGTGCCCCCAGGGCCTGGCCCATGGTAGGTCTCACTAAATATTTGTGGAATGAATAAATGATCACCCCTTGAAGAGAGTTGACTCAATAGGTAATGGCTATTACCTCAGTAACGGCTCATTCTCCCTAAATGTGGGAGATATTAAAGCGAGTGCTAATCCTTGTTGTGAGCCTTGGTCATCTCGCCCTGCTTTGAGTAACAGGGATAGTAACAGTCCTACCACTGAGGGCTGCTATGGGGACCCTGTGAGATAACGCTGGGACCCCAAGCCCCATAGAATAGGCTCTGAGGGCATTAGCTGGTTCTAGCAGCTTCCTAGTCTCTTCTTCACTCTGATTTCCTGATGTGATCCTGTCCCCATCACAGGCCAAACAGGCCTATGGCTGGTGCCAAGCACACAGTAGGTGCTCAGAGGAGAAGGATAGATACCTGAGCGCTTGCTGTGTGTTGGGCTTTTTAAACATTCATCATCTGACCCACTTTTCCCCCCAACCAACACAAGAAAGGGGCCCGGTGCCTGGGCCTCTGTCTGTTGAATGACTGAATGAAATGCAGAGCTGGCTGCATTGGTGGAGCGTGTCTGGCTCAAGCCCCACCCGCCACCCACTGTCTGCCAGCTCAGAGCCAAGCCTGGGTTTCCACATCTGCTGCTGCTGCCAGGAGGTGAGTGGGCCTTGGGGGAGGCAGTTCCCGGCCATGGAGCTGGGGATTTGTGGGAAGGCTGCCAGGGGGAGGAATTTCCTTCGTGAAGTTAAGCCGGGTCTGAGTAATTCCTCGTCCAGCGGCGGCTGGGAGGGCAGGCATGGGGCCGTGAGACTCACAGTTCTAGCCGAGCCTGGAGCGCTGCCAGCTGTGGCTCTTGGGCCCCAGGTTCTGCCCCAGGATGAGAAGCAGCATCCAGGAGGTGCCACCAGCTGCTTGGACGAGTCCCTTCGCCTCTCGGGGCCTCACTTTCCACATCGGCACCGTGGGAGGGCAGCTGTCCCAGCCTGGCGGGGCTGTTCTGAGATTCAGAGGGGTCACATGTGCCCAGCTGGGGTGGGTTTTTTCATCGTGTGGAGGACAGGAGCTGTCTGGGGGTGCAGATGGCCTGGTCTCAGAAGCAGCAGGCCCTGAGGGCCTTGGGTGAGTCATTTTGCTCCGCAGGTCCCAACTTCCCCCAACAGCCTGAGCCTGGGACAGGAGCAGGAATGTTCTCAGAGGCAGGAACTTTTGAACCACAAGTGAGAAAGCAATGACAACCATAATAATAATGCCTGTACAACGGAGCTTTCGACCGCTCCCTCATTTGTTTCTGCTTTCAGCGAATATATTTTAGCTCCGTGGGTTCATTCAGTGAACATCGCTGAACACATTTCGTGCCTGGCTAAGGTTGCCGGGTTTAGCACCAACAAAAACAAGATCCATAACAACAGCAGAAAGCCCAGGATGCCCAGCTAAAGTTGAATTTCAGATAAACAGCAAATACATTTTTCATATAAGTATATCCCGTGCAATATCTGTTAGTTTAAGTATATCCCGTGCAGCCCCACAGCAGGACCTGTGGGAGGCCTCTTGCTCACACGCCCCCATTTCTTTTTCACACAGCCCTGTGAGGTGAGAATTATCACCCACGTCTACTCATGAGGAACTGGAGGCTCAGGGAAGTGTGCCCACCCGCCCAGGATCACTCGGGCTGGGCGTCCTGACTGAGGGCCGGGCCTCAAGTGCCACTGGGCAGCAGGGTGCTGGGGGGGCCTTCAGTAGAGCCGCACTGACTCTCTCACCCCCTACTCACTTCCTGGATGGCAATTTCAGGAACACAAGGTCAGATTGGTAACTGCCCAGCACTTTCTCCCTGCCCCAGACTTCACCTGTTGGGGGAAGTCCCTGTGGGTCACCCAGGGCTGGAGGCCGTCACAGCCAGGACGTGGGCTGGGGAGCTGGACGGGCAGAGCTCCCACACTGTGTGGGCAGAGTGGGCGTCCAGAGGGAGGAAGACAGATGGGGCTGCGGTCTCCAGAACTACCTTGGCCACAGCCCCTCATCAACAAGCAGGCCCTCACTGACACCCCGGCTAAGTTCTAAGCCAAGAAGGGACCACTAGAGTCACCCCTGTCCCCACTGCATGCCCTTGGGGCACTCTTGGCCCTTTTCTGGACAGAGCCCCATCCTCTCTGCAAAGAGGCATTCTTTCATTCTTTCACTCACACATTCACTCATTCATTTATTTGTGCTTTACTTCCACAGATGTTTCTTGAACACCTACTATGTGCCAGGCATGGTTCTAGGCTTGAGGCATAGGGGGATACACCAGAAAACAAGACAGATCAAAAGCCTTGCTGTCATGGAGCTGATGGTTTAACAGGGAAGACAGATAATAGACACATAAAAACATAATTTCAAGTGGGAAAAGTACTAGGATAGAAATAAAGCAGGGGGAAGTGACAGAAGATGACTGCTGGGGACACCTTGAGGCAGGGCAGTCCAGGAGGACCTCTCTGAGGAGGTGATGTTTGAGAAACGATCCAGAGAGTGAGAAGCAGCTGGTCCGGGGCAGATGTGGGGAAAGGGCTCCTGGCAAAGTGATCAGCACGTGCAAAGGTCCTGGGAACAGAGCAAGCCAGGTGACTGAGAGAATGTGTTGCTAGAATGCAGTGAACCAGGGGGAGCCTGGTGGGGCTGAGGGAGTCGGGGATGAATCATGCAGGGCTGAGTAGGTCACAGTTAGAGATCCTCTTGACTCCCTGAGTCACCTCCTCCAAGGAGCCTTCTTTGATGACCTTGGCTAAACTAGCCCTCATTTCATTCTTCCTTATAACGCTCATCGCTATGTGGCATCAAAGTCTCTATTTATCCCGTGTATAGGGATGTACTGTCTTTCTTTTTCCATAATTGCAATGTCAGCTGGGCAGAATCACCCAGAGTTACCTATTGGCTGCCACATGGCATGGAAAATGTGGCCACAGGATCCAAGCATGGGAGCCGTTGATGGATGGCAGGGAAAACAGGTCCTGGGTTTTGTGGATTGTAGTTTTGACTTGATTTGAGCTTCACCAGCCAACTCTGGAACCCAAGCCCTGAGTACAACGAGATTCTCTTGAAATAAGATAATAATCCTGGCTAACTTTCACTGGATGCTTTCTGTACGCCAGGCACTGGGCTAAGCACTGTGTGTGTGTGTGTGTGTGTGTGTGTGTGTGGTAAAAGACACATAAAATTTACCATTTTAACCTTTCAAAAGTGTGCAATTCTGTGACATTTAGTGCATGTACGCTGTTGTGCAATCATCACCGCCATCTAGTTCCAGAACATTTCCATCACTCCAAGAGGAAACTCTGTAGCCATGAAACAGTCACTCCCCATTTCCCCCCTCCCTCTAGCCTCTGGAAACCACTAACCTACTTTCTGCCTCTATGGCTTTGCCTTCTCTGGGTATTTCATGTGAATGTACTCATACAACACGAGGCCCTTTGTGTCTGGCCTCTTTCACACGTTCATTCGTGTTGTCGCAGGGATCAGTACTTCATTCCTTTTTACTACTGAATAGTAGTCTATTGTATGGATATACCACATTTTGTTTATTCATCCATCAACTGATGAACATTTGTTTCCACTTTTTGTCTATTGTGACTAGTGTTACTATGAGCGTTTGTGTACAAGTCTTTGTTTGAACACCTGTTTTCAATTCTTTTGAGTATATACTTAGGAGTGGAGTTGCTGGGGTCATACAGTAATTCTATGCTTGATTTATTGAGGAATTGCCAGCTCAGCACTTTTTAGTGTCCATGACCTTGGGGAATTCTCACAGCATGCTAATGAGGGAGACTGTGCATTGCCCCCATTCTGCAGATGAGGAAACTGAGGCGCAGAAAGTGGAATTCGTGAGCCAAGGTCACACGGATAAGAATTGATGAAGTCGGGCCCGTTGGATTGCAAACCACCTTGAACCCAAGCTGAAACGGGAGGGAGAAGGAGAGCAAGGACAGGGCTGTCTCCGGTCCATCTGCAGAGGAAGCTGAGGAAAGCCGTAAAAGGCAGCGTTTCTCTATCAGACTTGCTTGGATTCCAATCCCCCTTGCTCATTCCTGGCTGTGTGTCTTAGGGCAAGCTGGTTCACTTCTCTGGGCCTCCACTTCCCCATTCAAGGGTGCTAAGGAGACAACTTCCCTCAGATGGTAGTTATAAGGATGGATTAAGAAGCCTGCCCCTGCTGTTATCCTTATGAATGTTGTTATTTTCTGACACAAGGGGAAGAGGTTTCTCCAGCCCTGAGATCCCATGCTCTTGCTTTGGGTGGGGCTGGGAGCAGAAGGGAGTGAGGGACTCCCAGAATCTCCTCTCCAGAGGGGCTGGAAGGGCTGGGCAGCCCAGGGGTGGAAGCGGTGTCTACCTTCAAGTCCCACATCCATGGTGACGCTGAATGTTTCGGATGGGAAAACAGTGCACAGTTTTCCAGAAATGCTTGGACGCCACCTCATCAGAAGAGAACGTAGCCTGGGTCCATTACTCCCCCAGAACCACAGCACATTTTAGGCCAGAAATAATACTAACTCGGCTTGTTACGTGGACGCCAGAGAATAAAAATCTAACTTGGACATATAACTCTAACGGGATGGAGAGGGTGACTGAGAAGTTTCACAGATGAGCTTTCAATACGAGCAGGGGGGCGGGGGTCCCCAAGCCTCTTTGCTGAACTCGGCACAGACCCAGGCTTGCAAACTCGGAGAACCTCAGGAACAATTACTGAGCACTTGCTGTGCGCATCGACTCATTCCACATGAGAAACAGGCCTGGGAGGCAGTTCTATTGTAAGCCCCTCTGTACAGATGGGGAAACTGAGGTGCAGAGAGGTAGAGGCGCCAGCCCAGGGTTGAACAGCTAAGAAGAGGCTGAGCTGGGGTTTGAACCCAGACAGTCAGGAACTGGATGAAGCCCACACTCTGACCCACCACAGCCTTCCTCAGAGAAGGCCGGGAAAAATGTTTTGTGTTCTGCAAAATTAAGTGACCATGTCCGGCTGAGGTCACTGGCTGATGGGTGGGAGGTTGCTGATGAGGAAGTGGGGAGGGGCGTAAAGGCACCCCAGGAAGTGCCCAGTGTCCCTTTTGCTGGATATTTTCCTTCCTGGACTCTTGGCCTGGCTGTTTCTTGGTGAGTGTGTGTGGGTTGGAGGGTTAGTGAGAGAAGAGAGACCCCGATCCTGGTTCTGGGGCGTGTTCGGGTCCAAGGTCAGGTCTGCAGCCCAAGGTCCCTCCTGCCTGGGAGGTGCTCGGGGAAGTGCGCGGTCTGTCTACACTCCACCCAACCTCCTGCCCCAGACTTGCCAACTAGGCATGGTCACTGCCAGCACTGCCTCCCCAGGTTGCCAGTTCTGCTTTGTGACCTGGGTAAGCGTAACAGCCTCTCTGAACCTCAGTTTCCTCCCTTGGAACGTGGGGATAACCCCCCCCCCCCATGCAGTTGGGAGGGATACATGGTTGGGGATGCCACTCTTATTCCCGCTCTTGCTGTCAGCAAGAATCCACGTGGAGTGTCTGCGCTGCCGAGGGGGGGACACCCCTGGCCCAAGCCCGGTCGGACGCCAGGCGGGAGGGCCCTTGGTGTCGGCCAGGGCTGGCTCCGGCCGGCCGCCTGCCCGGACGGACGTTGGGGGAGGGAGGCCCCTCTCCCGCCAGACTCCTGAGTCACAGTTTCCCGGCGCTGCCAGCACCACGGGAAAGGGGGGAGGTGGGTGGGGACAGGGGGAGGGGAGGGGAGCCTGGGGAGTGGGCGGAGAGCTGAGATCGCAGTTGTGGCTGTTTTGGGGCGGGACGGAGAGAAAACCATCTGTCAGGAGCAAGTCAGATACGAAGGGGGTCCTGCGGTGTCAGAGTGGGATCCTTGCGCCCCCGTCCTGGGTTATAGGCAACAAACTCAGTCCCTAAATACCCTAAGCCCCGTCCCCCACGTACACACGTACTACACTCGGCTCCACGACCTTCTTTCTGTTTCTTGAATTTGTAGATCAGGTTCCAGCCTCAGGGACTTTGCACTCGCTATTTCCTCTGCCTCAAGCACTTCAAGGGACTGGCTCTTTCTCAACCCCAGGCTTAGTTTAGATGTCACCTCCTCAGAGAGGCGCTCCCTGACCACCTGAGCTTTCAAGTGTCCTCTTCCTCCTTCCCCTCCCGATTGCTCGAGCTCATCCATTCACTCATTTATCTGCCCCCAGGATACTGAGCCCCTACTGTGGGCCAAGCCTTGCTCTGGGCATGTGGGATGTAATAATGAAGAGAGCAGCAACCTCCCTGCCCTCCTGGAGCTTTCATGCCACCAAGTGAGACAGACCAGCACTGATGAATATGCAGTAACATGGGCCGTCCTAAGGGTCAGGGGGGAAGAATCAGGCACAGGTGGTGGAGCCAGATTGCCAGAGGGAGCGGTCTCCACGTTGGGTGGGGGGTGAAGGAAGTTCTCTCTCAGAAAGTGATGCCACGGAGATTTGAAGGAAATAAGGGAGGGGACCATGTGAGTATCTGGGGAAAGAGTTTTAGGCAGGGGGGGAACAGCAGGTGCAAAGGCCCTGAGGCAGGAACATGGCTGACATAATCAAGGAGCAACAAGGAGGCCAGTGTGGCAGAGTAGGGGTTGTGGGATGAGGTCAGTGAGGGAACAGGGTGGGCAGATAATCAGGCTGTGGTGAAGATTTGACATTTGCTCTGAGTGAGGTGGCAGCCCCTGGAGGGTCTTGAGCAGAGGGGCAACAGAAGTGGTGAGACGGTCAGATTCCAGGTAGATTTAGGGGGAGAACTGTCCTGTCTCAGAGACAGATTAGGGAGAAGGCTACGGAGAGGGAGGTGTCAGGAAAATGCTTCAGTTGGAATCAGGACCCCTCCAACCCTCCAGGCAGACAGGCAGTGTCCCCCTAGATCACCCTTGTCCTGACAGGCCCAAGCCCTGGACCAGGACTCTGCCCCACAAGTGAATTGGGGTTTTCAAAGTCAGGCTTGAATCTGTGTTGGGCAGAGGGCAGTTTCTCACCAGTCAGCCTTCCCCCATGGAGGCTTTTTGGGGAGAGGGGGGTGACCCTAAGTCTTCTCTCTTTCTCTTTCATAACCCGGAGGCTAACCAGGGACTTGGTCAGGTCTGGGAGGTGGTTTGGGGGGAGGGGCCAGGACCTTTCAGAGCCTTGCAGGCAGGAGAGATGAAGTAGAAACCACTAGTGAAGGGGAGAAGCAGCCTGTGGCCAGCCTAACCCCCAACTCCCCAGGTGTGCGCGCGCGCACACGCACACGCACACACACACACAAACACACACACACGCACAGACTTGGTGTCTCATCCCTCTGGCCATGGTCCCCCCACCTCCAACGTGATCAGGCCCATGGGATCCTGTCCAGAGCCGTGACCAGTGAGTCAGCAGGAATCACCCCAGACAGGAGCCAGTACCCTGGTGCCCAGACCAGAAACCACCCCTGACCTGTCCAGCTGGACAGGAACAGGGACCTAGTGGGCGGAAAAGCCCTCAGAGCAGGATAGCTGTGGGGAGAGGCAGTGAGGTAAGACCCCCCCCAGTCCAAATGCAGCTCTCAGCCACCTGTCCCCGATGGTTTCCACTGGGGTCTGGATAATAGTTGGAGGAGGTGGTTTTGGTTCTTCCGTCCAGTACTGTTGAGGCCTTGAGGGTCAGCCTGGCTTTGCTGCATTGTGTTGGGTTGTCATGGTGTATCAGGTCCATTTCATTGCAGTTTCTGTTCTATTGTGTGTTCCAGTCTGTTCCAGGGCCTTCCATTCCTTTGTACTCTATTGTGTTTATTTGTTTAGTCATGCAACAGATGTTTATTGAGCACCTAATATGTGCCAGGCAGTGTTCTAGGTGCTAGAGTTACAACTTTGAATAAAGCAAGATCCTGCCCCAGGGAGTTCACAGGGAGACTAGCAACAAACCAAAGAACAGCATCAGGTAGTGCTGAGAGCAGTGGAGAGGAGTGGCAGCCAAAGGACAGATCATAAAATAGAGCTGAACAGGGAGGGGCTGCTTTCAGCAGTGGGATGGAGTGGGGTCAGGACTGGCCTCACTGAGAAGGTGACATTTGAGCAGAAACCTGAAGGAGGTGAGGGAGGGAGCCCCACAGCTATCTGAGGGTCAGGAAGAGCATTCCAGGCAGAGGGAACAGCAAGTGCAAAGGCCCTGAGGTAGGAACTTGGCTGGTGTGTTCAAGGAATAACCAAGAGGCCAGTGTGGCTGGAGCAGATAACCAAGGGGACAGTAGGAGAGATGGGGTAGGAGAACAAGTCCTCCATGCATTTCAAGCAATTTAAGTGTTTCTAAGAATATTTTCGCCTTTCCCAACAGATTTATAGCAGCAAACCCCACCATCTGAGATGTGTCTGCTGGTATTCTGGTCTAAGCCTTTGCTCTCTGGGGCCTGATCTTGCCAAATGGTCTTCCCGCTGCCTCCCAGAGCTGGGCCAGCTGTAACAGGGCCTGGGACTGGTTCATTCCTTCCTTCCCTCCCTCATGTATTCATTCATTCCACCAGCATTTACTTAGCTGGAACAGTGAGGAGCAAGATAGACACTGTCCCTGCCCATGGGGAGCTCAGAAGTCCAAAAGCGGAAGCCATGATGGAGGATCCCCAAAAAAGCTGCAAACCCGGGCTGCCTCTGAAGAGGGAGGTAACACCCACTCCAACAACAGCAACGAGTACTGAGAGCCTTTCCCTTTTCAGAGCCTTTATGGGAATCAGCCCATTCATTCTTTTTTGTGTGTGTGTGGTACGCGGGCCTCTCACTGTTGCAGTCTCTCCCGTTGCGGAGCACAGGCTCCAGACGCACAGGCTCAGCGGCCATGGCTCACGGGCCCAGCTGCTCCGCGGCATGTGGGATCTTCCTGGACCGGGGCACGAACCCACATCCCCTGCATCGGCAGGCGGACTCTCAACCACTGCGCCACCAGGGAAGCCCAGCTCATTCATTCTTACAGCAAATCTTACTGTCCCCATTTCACAGCTGGGAAAACCAAGGCACAGAGATATAAAGGGCAGGATGGGCAGAACCAGGCTTTGTCCTTGGGTACTTGGTTCTAGCCCTGCCCTCTCAATGCATCCCACTGGGGCTGATCATCAGGTGTGGAGAGAGGACCCTTGTTGTCCAGTTAATCCTGTTGTTAGGTGTGAAAAAAGATGTTTTTTGTTTTTTCGGGCCCCACTGCATGGCTTGTGGGATCTTAGTTCCCTGACCAGGGATTGAACCCAGGTCTGGCATTGAAAGCTTAGTCCTAACCACTGGATCACCAGGGAGCTCCTGAAAAAAAAAATGTTTAATTGATAAATTGTTGCAAGCACAGCCTGGGAATCCACTGTTGGAGGAGTAGAGGGGAGGGATGGATGTGGGGTTATGTCAGATGGGCAGGCTGGGTGCCATCCGGGGAGCCTTCCTGGAGGAGGCAGATGCCAGGCAGCAGTGAACAAGTGGGACAGAGCTCCCGATGGTGCTGGTGGCAGTGTGGGTCAGCTGGGGTGGCCTTGAATGGCAGGTGCCCGTGTGAGTGCGTGTCTGTGATGTGGGCGCCTGGGATGTGTGTCTGTGTGTGGTGGTGTATATTTCTGTGTATCTATGTGTGTCTACCTGTGCATCGGCATTGTGCGTCTGATTTGGGGCTGTTTGTGCTTCTGTATTCGTAGGTGTCTGTGGGTGCGTGCACTGTGTATGTGTGTTGTGTGTCTGGGATTTTGTGTGATTGGTTATGGGTGTCATATGTCTGTTTTTTTGGTCAGGTGTCAGGTATGTGTTGAGTGTTGTGTGTCTGCTGTGTATTTGGGGGTATGTGTGTGCATGAGTGTACAGGAGAGTCTGTGTTCCTGTGATCGTTTTATGGTCTGTGACAAGTGTCTGGGTTCCTCTGGGTGCAAGGCCACGGGCAGGACCCTGCCTGCAGACACACCCCAGAGCAGCAGCAATGGCCCTGCATCACCTCAGACAGGTCGGGGTGGGGAGGGCTGAGTCTGAGCCCCAGGGCAGGAGGCTGAGTCCCGCCAGCGCGAGCCCGCTTCTCCCCATCACCCAAGTAGCCCCAAAGCAGCAGAAGGAGGCCTCAGGCGCAGAACAAGGGTCAGGGCTCAGCTCACCTACCCTCTCCAGGCCTCGCAGGGTCCCTGTGGAGTCAGAAGCCCCCATGGAAGGTGTGGAGTGGGTACAGTGGACACTCGCAGGCCTGGCAGTGGAGTACTTGAGCAACTTGGGGGCCATAGGGAGCTCTGGCCTCCTTGGACCCCAAGGCAGACCTGAGTTAGTGCACATGAGTGGTGAGGGCAACTACACACACTTAGCTTACACCAGAGCATGGGAGGAGACCGCGTGCTGTTGTGTGCACAGATGACACACATACAAAAGGGTAAGTGTGTGCTCCAGGGTAGACGTGGGCACAGACAGACAAGAGTATGTAGGGACAAATGTGTTTGTAGTGACAGACACACATGCACACATAGACACATAAGTGCACAGGCAGGTACTTAAATGAGTGAAGAGTGGGACAGTAGGGCTTGGCAGGGACTGTGGTGGGCAGGATTCACTGTCGTGCAGAAAAGTCGGCCCATTGCCATGGGAAATGGGAAGTCTGGATTTTGATGGAAATCTGGGGCAAGGAATTGAAGTTGTTTCAAACCCTGTGGGAGCCGAAATGACTCGTCTTCCCGCTGTGGGTCTGGCTGGGTCCGACGGCCCTCAGTTATGGTCTCTGCCTCTTGGCTGAGACGGGGAGCTTGCTATGTGCCCTAGAAAAGTCCCAGGCCTCTCTGTGTTCAGTTCCTTGTGGCCAGGCCTAGGGGAGGACCCATGTGGTAGAGGGCTGGGACTGCCTGGGGGAGAGCCAGACCAGGACGGGGAGGCACTGTCCTGCCTGCAAAAGTCATTTCTCACCACCACCTCCACCCCACCCGTCTCCTGGCATCTGTCAGGACCTTGATGGATAAAACATCCTGCCAGCGCTTAGGCCCTCCCCTCCATCCTGAGACAGGCGCCAGCTCTGGACGAGTGGCTCTGGGCACCCACGGGTGGCAGGGCCGGTGTCAGAGTTGGCCTACAGAATCCCAGAGCGAGGCAGCTCTCAGCAGGCCAGGGCCATTATGGAAGGCTTCCTGGAGGAGGCGGTGGGGCTGGAAGCTGCTGACCTGGGAGTCAGACACCTGGGCTCAGACTAGACCCCTACCAGGTCAGTGAATATGTCATCTTGGTCACATCTGTGTTCTCAGCTCCCAGACCAGAGCCTGGTACATAGTAGGCACTCAATAAATTTCTGTAAAATGAAAGAACAGAAAAAAATAGCTTGGGACTTCCCTGGCAGTCCAGTGGTTAAGAGTCTGTGCTTCCAATGCAGGGGGTGCGGGTTCGATCCCTGGTCAGAGAACTAAGATCCTGCATGCTGCGCGGCGTGGCCAAAAGATTCAAAAAAAAAAAAAAGAGAAAACAATAACTGTAGAGAACATTTTCCTTATGTAAGAACTGTGAACAACCCTATGAGGTATGTGCTATTATAATCTCCCGTTTTATATATGAGGAATCAGGCATGGAGCAGTTAAGTCATTTGCCAAAGGTCACACAGCCGCCAGGTGACAACTCGGGGTTCAAACCCAGGCATTTCTGCAAAGCATGGTGCACATCACTCTTGAAGGGTTCAATGTCTGTCTCTCCCATGGGGCTGTGAAGGCCACAAACGTGAAGCTTGTCTGATCCCTGCTCGTTTATTTTGGCCTGGCACATAGTAGGAGCTCAATAATTATTTGTGGAATAAGTTACAAAAGCCCTGTCTCTGAGTCTTCAGACAAATCGCTTCTCTCTGAGCCCCAGTTTCCTCATCTGTGTGATGGGGCAGTTTGGATGCTGGGAATCTGGGTTCTCCCAGGCCCCTGTCTCGGTGGGCAGTGACTGGCCCTGGAGCCTCTCCAACCCTGGATCTCAGGGGTGACCACTCTGATGGTCCCAGACCTGGCAACTCACCCCAGTAGGCAGGTGGAGGAGCTGGTTCTCTGGGCCTGAGCCAGGGCTAAGAACCTGCCAGCTCAAAGCAGGACAGGGCCTGAGCTCACAGGTCCAGCTGCCTAGCAGGTTTGAGCTTCCACTGGGTTAATCAATGGCCCACCGCACCCCCAAGGAAGGAGATCAGAGCCCTGTTAAATGGAGCACCTGCTGAGTGCTGAGCCCATCCTCTGAAACCTGGCCACTGGCCCGGGGAAGTGGGGAGCAGGGCTGTGCCCATTTTACAGATGGGGAAACTGAGCTTCCCAGAGGGCCATCAAGTCACCCAAGATCCCAGAACCCAGAACCTCCTGCTCCAGGTTCTTTCCCCTGCCTGACCCTTCTTTTTTTTTTTTTTTTTTTTAATTTAATTTAATTTTGGTTGCGTTGGTGTGTGGGCTTTCTCTAGTTGTGGCGAGCGGGGGCTACTCTTTGTTGTGGTGCGTGGGCTTCTCATTGCGGTGGCTTCTCTTGTTGCGGAGCACGGGCCGTAGTACGCGTGGGCTTCAGTAGCTGTGGCTCGCGGGCTCTAGGGCGCAGGCTCAGTAGTGTGGCGCACGGGCTTAGCTGCTCCCCGGCATGTGGGATCTTCCCGGACCAGGGATCGAACCCCTGTCCCCTGCATTGGCAGGTGGATTCTTAACCACTGCGCCACGAGGGAAGTCCCCTGACCCTTCTTAAGTCAGGGAGGGAGAGGTACAAGAAGGGTCCCCCCAGAGCAGGAGGGGGTCTGATGACCCCACAGTCATCAGGAATGGCAGGCCCACCCTCTTTAAAGGGCCGGGGTCTTTTTGTAACCACAGGAGCAGCTCAACCTAATTTTCAGATGAGAAAACTGAGGCCCATCTTGTTTTGGGTAGTGAGTGCCGCTTCTCCCCTTGTCCATCTCCCAGGCCCTGAATGACCCCCCATCTCTCAGACATCCCCCCTCCTGGTTCCCTCCCCCTCACTCTGGCTCGCTGTGCCTCAAACACACCAGTTGTTCCCTCATCTAAGTGCCCTGGTGTCCAGGGGTCCAGCTGCCTGGGACCCACTTTCTCCTCTTCACTTGGCCGCTCCTCCTTTTCTAGGTTTCAGCCCAAAACTCTCCTCTTCAGAGCGCCCTGCATTCGACCTCACTCTAAAGTCCCTTCCATTTGTCACCCTTATCACATCTGAATCATCAGTTGGTTTCTTCCCTTGCTTGTTAATTCTCTGTCTTCCCACTGGAAGGTCAGCCCCTGAGGGCCGTCCAGTCTGTCTCATTCTGCTCTATCCCCAGACCCAGCCCAGTGCCTGACAAATCCGTATCCGCTGAATGTTTTTCAATGAATTTGGACCTGGCTAAATGCCTGATGCATAGTAGGTTTTCAGCCAAATTTTCAGCCAAACTGAAAGCAAGTATAGTTTTCAGCTATAATGACAATGATGGACCAAGGAGGGATAAGTTAGAAGAACAGGAAAAACTCACACAGTGGGGTTCTGGTCTTCCTTGCTGTGTGACCTTGGGCAAGTGCCTTGCCCTCTCTGAGTCTGGGCCTCCATTGTCCCAGCTGGAATAAGAGATGATCACAGACTGTCTCCAGGGTTCCTGGGAAGCCTAGCAAACTCTGTGAAAACCGGAACCAGCCTGCCTTCAGCAGGTGCCCACACGCTCCCCACCCCTGTGCCCTGCGGTTCCCCAGCTGGCCAGGGTGAGCGGGGAGGCGGCCTGCCAGAGTGTGTGTGCAGAAGGATGGAAAACTCCCACTTGCTGCTCTCTCCTTAGGCCAGGGCAGGGATCCACCTGCCCAAGGTCACAGAGCACAGGCGGGGAGCCGAGGGGCTGGGGATCGGGCATCCTGGGATCTCTGAGAACAAACCATCCATTGTAGCCTTGTGGTTGTTGGGGGGCTTGAAGGGCCTGAATGAGGGTGAGGAGGCAGGGGCAGGTGTGGGAGCAGGTGTCCACTGTCATCTCTCGGCATCACTCCAGGCGGGCAGGGAGTGTCCTCGTGCCCGCCCCAGAACCAGCCTGGCTGGTCAGACATCTGTCCTCTGATGCTTTTGTCAGGAGCCGTCACAAACGTGAGCCAGGCCCAGGGTGAGGTGGGTAGAGGGGGATGGGAGGATGGGGAGGTAGAATGTGGGAGGGGCCTGAGGGGTGCTGGGGGAGAGGGACCCGGCATAGAATCCCAGCCCTGCTCCTTCAGGCTGGGGACACTGGGCAAGTCATGTCACTTCTCTGAGCCTCTGTTTCCTCATCTGTAAAGCGGGGCTAAGACTCCCCTCTGTGTGCAGCGTCTGTGCCAGTGAATCTTCCAGGCACATGTGAGGGGCAGGAGATGGGAGGCTCTGAGAAGTGCTTTGGGGCCTCAGGCTGCCCACAGCTCAGCCCCCTAAAAGAGTTTATCATTCTTTCACCCAAGAAAATTTACTGGGCACCTACTGTGTGCCAGAACTATGCTGGGTGCTGGGGACACAGGAGTGAGTGGAACAGATGAGGTCCCTGTCCTGGGGGGAGAAGGCAGAAAAGCCGTAAGCGAAAGAACGAGCAAGAAAATTTCCAGGGAATTCCCTGGCCGTCCAGTAGTTAGGACTCCACGCTTCCAGTGCAGGGGCTATGGGTTCGATCCCTGGTCGGGGAACTGAGATCATGCAAGCCGCACAGCGTGGCCCAAAAAAAAAAAAAAAAAAAAAAAACCCCAAAAAAAACTCCAGACAGTGATACAGGCAATGAAGAATTAAATGGAGGCTGTGTTAGAGGGTGATGGGGTGGGAGCTGCTTTAGACAGGGGTCAGGGAGGCCCCTCTGAGGCGGTGACAGGGAGGGGCGACCTGGAGGGGGGGCAGCACGGGAAGAGCGGGCTCCAGGCAGCCGGTACCACTGCAAGGGCAAAGGCCTTGGGGTGGGACTGAGAGCTCATTTTGCGTTTGCAGAGGAACTGCCAGGAGGCCCCTCCGTGAGGGGATCCGTCCTGAGGGGACCCTCCTGCCCTGTTCCCAGGGGCTGAGGCCAAGGGGCAGGGCAAGGGCCAGGCTGGAGGAAATGGGGCCCAGACCCCGGCTGGCAGGCTCTCCTGGGACTCCTAATATCCCGAGTGCTGGTGACAAGACCCAGTCCCAGGTGGCAGGGGGTGGGGGCCCGGGCCTCCATAAACAGCCACGGCTCGTAAAGCTGATCAAAGCGGCGGGCCTGTCCTAGCCCGGGCCACTTCCTGCACGGCCCAGAGCAGCCCAGCTTGTGGGAAGCAGCCTCTCAGACTTGCTTTGGAGTCTCTGTGTGGCTAAGGGCAGTCTCTGAGCTTGTCCAGGCCTCAGTTTCCCCACTTACCTCACAAGGAGGGGCTGAGTGGAATCTCTGGACAGCCTGTCTCATTCTACATCTCTGACAAGAGCTCAGCTTCTGGGACCGCAGATCTGGGAGTCTGAGTCCCAATCCTGCCACTGCGTGACCTCAGGCAGTGACGCCCCCCCCACTCTGTCCTCAGCTTTCAGCTGGGGTTCGTGATAATATCTGCTTCAACATCCTAGAGCATGGAGTTTATTGATGTAATTTGTACTGATAGTTTCTTGCTTATCTAATGGTAAGGGAATGATCCTCAGGCATCCTAGTGGAGGAGCCGTGTCCCAGGCAGCAGGTTTGACAGAGGTTTGTGGAGCAGAGGGTGAGGGTCTGCGCCCCTCAACTGCTCCTTATGGGCAGGTCTGGGCAAGGGGTGGCCCCAGAGGTGAGGATTTCCAGCTTGTCTGGGCCACAGCCCAAGGCCCTGGGCAGCACTTCCCAGGCCTCGTGGCCTCCTGGGGCCTGGCCTGGCTTTGGAATCCCGGGGTTCTCACCAGTTCTCTCTGAGGCTCTGTTTCCTCAGCTGCCAAAGAGGGATGAAAATCCACCTGAGGAAGATTTGAGGTTGAAAACAGACCCAGGATTCTACCATGTCTCCCTACCTCCTCTGCTGCCCTTCTGGTTCAGCCCCATCCTCTTATTGCAGCGACCTCCTCCGGGGCTTCCTGCATCCCCCCCCTCATCCCCCTGCATCCCCCCCATCCCCCTGCATCCACCGCTATCCCCCATCCCCCCTCATCCCCCTCCCGCATCCCCCCATCATCCCCCTGCATCCCCCCTTATCCCCCCCCCGCATCCTCCCTCATCCCACTGCATCCCTCTTCATCCCCCTGCATCCCTCCTTCCCCCTGCATTCCCCCCTCATCCCCCTGCATCCCGCCATCTCCTGGCACCCCCCTTCATTCCCCTGCATACCCCTCCTTATCCACCTATAGTACACTTTCTGCTGGGGAACCTGGGTCAGACCACATCCTTCCCCTGCTCAGAACACTCCAGGGCTCCCACCCCACACAGAAAGCCCCCCCGCCCCCACACACACAGCCCACAGGCTCAGCGTGGCCTCCCCTCACCCTCTCCACCCCTCCCCGTCGTCATCCAGCCTCACCACGTAAAACTACTAAAGCCCGTGTTCAGACTGCATTTCCCTGCCCTTATCAGCTTCTAACACACTATATAAAATACCAATTTATGTTGTCTGTCTGCCCCGTGAGCATGGCAGCTCCATGAAGACAGGTTTTTTTAGGTTTTTTTTTTTTTTCTGTTTTGTTCCCAGCTATATCCCCAGTTCCTAAAAAAACGGTTAATAAGTGTTTGTGGAATGCAGGAATGCATCCTTGTCCAGCTCTGGGAGGCAGGCACTATTGTATTTTGATTTTATGAAGGAGGAAAGTGAAGTTGAGCAAGGCAGGAAGTTGGTGAGTTGCCCAAGATCTCAGACAGCTGGAGTCAGGGCGATAATAATAATAACAGTAAATAATAATAATACAGCTAAGACATATTGGGCTCCTACTCTGTGTCAGGCACTGGAATGTTGGAATAGAAGTGGAAGAAAAGAGCCAGACACACAGTAAGTGCTTTACATGGGATAACTCTTGGAATCCTCAGTGGGACTCTGTAGTAGGGACTATTAAACCCATTTTACAGATGAGGAAACTGAGGCTCAGGGGGATTAAGTAACAGATCTCTAACAATAATAGCTACCATAGCCCCAGTTTACTGAGCTATGCTCTGGGCACGCTTCATATCTGGTATCTCTCATCTTTACCACACCTTCTACCGTACTTTACAACAAAGAAGCCAGCTTCTGAGAAGTGCTGTAATTTGGCACTGGTTGTAAGATGGTATGAGAGAGCTTGAGCCCGTTTCCCAGGTTCTTCTGCCCCAGGACATACCTGGCACTGGAAGGTGGAGAGGCCCAAATACAGAAGCCCACTGCACATCTGGTGCCTCAGAGCCAGAGGACCTCTCTGGTGCCTTAGTTTCCCTAAGTCTCTTCAGGGTCTGGGGCCCAAGCTGCCCCCCAGCATGGAACTGGCAGGGGTCTTCATTCCTGTTCATAGTTGGGACTCCTGCTTTGTCTAGGGAGGGTCTGAAGAAGTGGTGGCAACTCTACTGTGTGACCTAGGGTAAGTTGCTGTGCCTCTCTGAGCTGCCAGCCTCAACTGACTCCATGGGGTCATGGTTTGCTGAGAAGGAGGCTCTGGGAACTACTACCCATCCAAGGCCTGGCAGCTGGGAGCGCCTGCTTCCTGCCTGGGTGGACCAGGAGGCGCAACAAAGCCGCTTTCACCCCTGCCGCCTATTAGAGCCCTGCAAGTCCCCAAGAAGCGGGGTCCAGCCCTATCCCCCATCTATCCTCCACTATTCTGGCTACCTTTTCTCACTGGGAAAGAGCAATAAATAATCAGGAGGCCGCATTCTCCAGGCTTCCCAAAGCTGGCATCTTGCACCTCTTCTGAATCTGTCTCATTCCACCTTCCCCTGTGGCCTGAAACCGCCCCCTCCCCCCTGCCCCCCCTTCCTGGCATCCAATCCCTGTGATTCAGCCCGTGCCATGGCTCTGCCTCTTCTACACATTGGGAAAGTGAGGTGCAGAGAGGTACCTGGTGTGGTCCTGAGTCCAGGGAAGCTCCTCGTCTTTCCCAGAGGGCCATAGGGATCTTTCCAAAGGCCTCCTGTCACACCCTTGCCTGGGGTGATAATGGCTCCGTGGGTGGAGCACACTCTGTGTGTACCGTCCCCTACTTTACAGAAGAGGGAGCTGGGCTTCAGAAGGGCACAGACACCTGCCTGAGGTCATACAGCCGGGAGGTGGCAGAGTTCTGTGACTACAGAGGGGGAGACTGAGGCCCTGAGAGGGGAAGGACCTTGTCCAAGGTCACGCAGGCCCTGTTAGGGTCTAGATCCCCAGTGAGGCTGGGCCAGAGCTGGAAGCACTGGATCGCAGGCAAAGCTTTCCCACGGCCCTGGGGTGTGGGTGGGGGGACTGCCTGGCATTTCCTGTTTGGGCAGGACCTGAGTGGGGTGATGCGGGGAGACTTCCCGTGGCCCCTCCCCGTTCTCAGGAAATAATCCGGACCCAGGGGCCAGGCCCCCGCCTTCCTCAGGATGCAGTGAGGGGCAGAGGCTGGGAGCTGGTGTCCTGGGTTCCAGGCCTGCTCTCCCTTATTGCCTGTGTATCCTTGTTCCTGTCCCTCCACCCCATCCCAAAGTCTCTGCATCTTTGGGGGGGTCCTCATTCTTAGCATCCAATGAACAGACTCACAAAAGTCCCAGGCCCTTGGGAGTCCCAAGGCCGTGACCCTGCAGAATCACTTCCCCCTCTGAGCCTCAGTTTCCTCCTCTGTCAAATGGAGTCATTGTGGGGGTGGAATCAGAAGCGCCAGCTCAGCACGTTGGAACTCCACGTCCTGGAGGGAGGGAGTCATCCAGGTCTCGACACTGACCTGGCATGTGGGTTCCCAGATGGAGAATTGAAGTCGTAGAGGTCAGGGGACCCACGTGAGGACACAGCCAGCTGAGACCTCTCCACTGCCATTTCCTGGGAGGCAGCTATGCAGTGCCAGGAAGAAACACCATAGTGTTGGATACCCCAAGTTCAAACTTAAGGCCTGCCATTGTCTGGCTGTGTGGCTTCAGGCAGGTCACTCTACCTCTCTGAGGCTTAGTTTTTTTCTTCTGCAGAATGGGAGAAAACTAACCTGATGGCAGGACTTAATGAGCTAATTAGGCATGTAAACCACCCATGGCAGAGCCTTGCACCCAGTAGGCCTTCAATTCATGGTAAGTCTTCTTCCCTGGGAGGAGGCTGGGCGAGGTCATCTTGGCTGCATTCAGTTGGGGAAAGGGTCAAGAGTCCCAGCTGGGGTTGCTGGAAGAGTGAGGAGCGGTCGCTGCCCCACAGCTCTAGGTAAGCAGGACCCGGCTCCTCTGCATCTCGGCCCCCCTTGGTGCTGCCTCTGCTCTCCGGACCTGACCTGACCCCCCTACGCTTGCTCACTAGTGCTCTTCTCCAACCACACTGGCCCCTTTTCGGCTCCTCCATCCTCCAACTCATTGCAGCCTCACAGTTTTTGCACCTTCAGATCTCTCTCCCTGGATCTCCTTTCCCCAGTGTTTTTCCTTCTTTAACAGAAATTTTATTTTTACATTCTACCATTAGATTCTAAAACAGGACCTTGAATCTTTTAGGCATTTAATAAATATTTGGCCCATGAATAAATGAATAGATTTTGATTTTTGATCTAATATGAGTCTTTGTTTTCTAATAGACCATTCAACCCATTTACATTTATTGTTTACAGGGATATATTTGATCTGTGTCATCCTGTATTTTGTTTTCTGTTGACTGAATGATTGAATGAATGAATAAATGAATGAACGAAGCAGAGTAAATTCTAGGTTGCTGGGGTGGGCTAGAATCGGGGTTCTCCAAACTGCCCTGGGCCATCCAGGGTAGGAAGAACATGGAACTGACCCTGGGTCCCTCACTCTTGCAATTATTTATTCCACTGCCCTTAGCCCTCAGACAAGGGCTTATCGTCTGTCTCTCCCAGGTGGCCCCCATCCCTTCCCTCCTACCCCCACCTCCCCTCAGGAAGTGCCAGGTTTATGATTCTGGGTTCTGAAGCCAGATCTGCGTGCTCATCCCAGATCCCCCATTAACAGGAGGCATGGTCTTGACTTACCTCCCGAGTCTTCATTCCCACACTTGTAAAATAGGGGTCACGGTATTAGCTTCCGACAGTGACGATTGTTGGGGGGATTAAATGAAAGAACTTGGGTCAAAGGGCTTAGCAGTGTGCCTGGCTTGGAGTAAGAGCTCAGTAAGCATTAGATTTTATTAGTTTGTTGTTGTACCTCAGTTTCCTTCCATTGTAAATGAGGCTGCTTGTCATTTCCTTCTAAGTACCTCAGGATCCTGCCTCAAAGTCTGGAGTTGGAGAGCTGTTCAGTCTACACTCTCTTCTTCGTCTCCCCAAGCCCGCAGACACGATCATCTTCCAGGACTCGAGGGGGTCCACGGAAGCCTGACCCACCACCAGGAACTGGGGAGAGGAAACAATACAAGCTGTAATGTGAAGTTCATTCCTTCCCCCTGGCCACACCAGCATTACCCCATCGCGCAGATGAGGAATCTGAGACTCACTGGCCCATTTAATCCACAGACGCACCCTGAGCACCTACTGTGTGCAGGCTGTGCTGGGCCCTCTCCCACAGGGCTCACAGCTTAGCGGGGAAGACTGGGAGAAAACAACTCACCCTGTAGGATTTAGATCAAGTGCCTTGCCCAGCGCATAAAGGGCTCCCAGAGAACCTACCAGCATCCCCGCTTGTGGAGGTGGGCGGGCGACTGTTCCCTTTCCACAAAAGGAGAAAGCCAGGCCAGAGCGGGGCATCCCGTGCAAAGCCTCCAGCTTCCTAGGGGTGTGGTGTGGCAGCCTTCCTGCCTTTGCATGGCTGGTGCCTCTGCCGGGAAGGGAAGATTCTTCGCGGTCGCCACGGATCCCGCTCTGTGTTCAGGGCGTCACTTCCTCAGAGACCCTTCCGGGATGGGAGGGCAGGGTCAGCGCCCCAGGGTTTCCTCTTGTATAACGTGTGTCCCACTCACTCCCGCGGCTGTCCTCGCTGAGCCTCCTGAGGAGATGCAAACTTTGTGTTGCCCAATGAACCACTGCAGGGTCACACCTCCGCCAGGAGACACTCCCACCCCCCCAGAGGTCCAGCCACTTGCTACAGGTGCCCATGGCACCCAGAGCCTCATCCCCCTGCGCCTTCTCCAGCTGCAGTTCTGCACTTTGTTTGCAGGATGACTGCATTGGTGACTAGCATCCTCTCTATATTTTTAAAATTGTTTTCTTTTTTTTGGCCACACTGCGCAGCACGTGGGATTTTAGTTCCCCAACCAGGGATCGAACCTGCGCCCCCTGCCTTGGAAGTGCGGAGTCTTAACCACTGGACCACCAGGGAAGTCCCAGCATCCTCTTTAGAACATGAGCTCCTCAAGGACAGAGTTCTCTGCCTGTTCCATTCACCATTGTGTCTCCCAGTGCCTAGTACAGAGCCTGGCACATAGTAGGTGCTCAATAACTATCTGTGGAAAGAAGGCAGGAAGGAAGGAAAGAAGAAAAGGAGGGAGGGGTTGCAATTCATTTATCCAGTTTTGCATTTGTTTGTTCAGCAAGTACTTATTGAGTGCCAGCTGTACGCTGGTTCTGGGGAGAGAGTGGTGACAGCACAGACAGGTGTCCTGCCCTCAAGGCGCTCGCTGACTTTCTGGTCACTGTCAGCAATTGTGATATCAGCTGGTGAAGACTCTGAGGAAAGGTGGAGCCAGGAGAGGGGCTGCTGGGAGGAGGGGTCAACCAAACTGGCAGAGGCAGGGGTAGGCTTGGGGCTCCCCCCACCCCGCCCCTGCTGGCAGATGCTGGGGCTGTCGTAACTGCGGGCAGCTCGGGTTGCCAAACGCCACCACAGCTGCGTCACTGAGAGCCTGGAGGGCCCAGAGGCTGAAGGGGGCCGGGAGGGGCCCCCTCACCCAGGCTGGTTTCAGCCCCGAGTCAGACAGAGCTGGGTCAAAGGTCAGCCCTGTGTCCACTGTTAGTCACTCTACGTAATGTGGCTGGTGGCTATGTGCTGTTGCGGATTGCTTGCAAAAAAAGTCCAGAAATGATGCATAAGCAGCCACATTCCCACCTCCAAGAGAGAAATGAAACATGCAGAGACCGTGGGAGACCCCACCCTCCCTCCAAAGGTGGCTTCATCCTGAATTTGACATCTGTGACCCTGTGTGTGACTTCACAATGTTACCTTCCTGGGCCTACCTCTGTGTGTCCCTGGGCAAGTCACTTAACCTCTCTGGGCCTTGGTTTCCTCACATGTAAGATGGGAATGCTAACAGTCCCTCCCTCGGAGGATTGGTGAGAATAAACAAGCCATCTGCGTAAAGTGCTCAGATGAGGGCCTGGCACACAGTAAGCGCCACGTAAGTGCTGGCTATGATCATTATTGTCATTGAACACCCAGAAGAGGGGACAGAGAGCCGTCACTTGTGTCAAGGTCACTTCGGGTGGTGCCAGGGTTCACATCAGCGGCTGGCTCTGGAGTGGTGTTGCTCAGGTGCCCAGGCACTAATTCTGGTTCATTCTGTCCCACTTCCTGTTGGGTTTGCCTTTCCCACCAGCTTTAAAAAACCAGAGCCTGTGCCTGGCTTGTTCTCTGCTGTCACCCTGCAGAGGGTGACAGCCCAGGGTCTGGAGACTGAAGGATGGGTTTGTGGAGCGAATGAAGGGGGCTGTCTCCTCATCTGTATGATGGGTCTTGCAGGCCCAAGGAACGAGAAAGTGCCTGAGTAGTGTAGGTGCTTTATAAACCCTTCTTTATTTCCTCCTCTCCCAGCTGTACTCCCCTCCCCCTCCCCTCAGGGATAGGCCTGGACCCCACTCACTTCAGGACAGGCATTCTGCTGACCAATTGCTCCCCACTGACTCATTCATTCATTCATACCTTCACACTTCCAACAAATTGTTTGAGCACCTACTGTGCTCCAGTCTCTGCTCTAGGCTCTGGGGATCCCGAAACGAATAAAACATGTAAAAATCTCTGTCTTCCTGGAGCTGATATTTCGTCAGGAGAGACAGCCATCAGACAACAGTGTGATTCAAGCTAAGATTCACAGGGGCCCAGGCAGCAGGGATCAGGGGAGGCCCTGCCTACCTCAGTCTGGGGGTTTGGGGAAGGCTGTGAGCTCAGACCAGAAGGCTGAGGAGAAAGTTAGCCAGATGAAGGGTGAGGAGGGCGTTCCAGGGGCAGGGACCGGCCTGTGCGAAAGCCTGTGGGTAAGTGGGCATGGCACTTTGGGGACCTACTTGTGGCTTGGCCTGGATGGAGGGGAGGGGAAAGGGAGGGTGATGGGAGTTGAGCTGGAAGAGGCCTGACTCGATTTAGGTTTTGCAAGGTTTGCTCCAGCTGCAGCATGGAGCTGGGACCGGAGGGGTGAGGCTGGAGGTGGGAAGACTGGAAGGGAGCCTGGAGTCCTGTCCACCCATCAGAGGAGAACAGGAGGGCAGGCTTCATGCAGACCAAGGAACCCTGGATGTGCCGGGCGGGGCCTGGGTTTCCCTGGAAACAGGCCCAGGACGTGGCAGCTGAGGCTTCCTCCCTTCTTGCAGGGAACTGGATCAGGCGTCAGCATCACCTCCGTCCACCACAGAAGACAGTTGGGCAGTGGCCCTCTGCCCTTGCACCTCTCACCCCTGTGACTAGCCAGGCCCTTCTGAGAATGGACCTCCCCCCGGTTCCATGTGGCACGACCTCACACGAGGGTGTTCACGGCACATTTAACACCAGCCCAAGATGGAAACAACCCAATGGTGCATCACCCAAGGCCTCGTCAAAACCTCCAGATCCATCCAGACGGCGAACTACTTGGAGCCTCGGGAGAGGCTGGATGGTGAAGAGCTTCGGAGCACAGACCTGGGAGCCCGACTGCCTGGGCCTGAATCCCAGCTCTGCCAGTCACTGCTGTGTGTCACTGGGCAGGTTCCTGGCCGTGCTGTGCCTCAGTTTCCCCATCTACAAAATGGGGATGACGAGAGTGATAGAACTTCCCAACAGGAGCACTTCACTCTTATGATTCATTCATTAATCCATGTAAAGCACCTGGAACTGTGCCCAGCACATAGTAAGTCCTCTAGAAACCTTTGCTGCCATTATTTTTTTTTTCTTTAATTTTTCTTTATTTATTTTTTGGCTGTGTTGGGTCTTCGTTGCTGCATGTAGGCTTTCTCTAGTTGCGGCGAGCAGGGGCTACTCTTCGTTGCCGTGCGTGGGCTTCGCATTGCGGTGGCTTCTCTTGTTGCAGAGCACGGGCTCCAGGCGCACGGGTTTCAGTAGTTGTGGCTCGCGGGCTCTAGAGCGCAGGCTCAGTAGTTGTGGCGCACAGGCTTAGTTGCTCCGCGGCATGTGGGATCTTCCCGGACCAGGGCTCGAACCCATGTCCCCTGCACTGGCAGCCGGATTCTTAACCACTGCGCCACCATGGAAGCCCTGCTGCCATTATTGATCAGCAATCATATTAACATTATGATTATTAGCAGCAGTAGTGGTAGAAATATTGGATTAATCCAAGGGAGAAGTGGCAGGACAGAACGTAAAGTGGGCTGCCGGTTGCAGAAAAAGACAAGAATAACTAGATAGATGTGTGTGTAGACGCTCACACCACCTCAGAATGAGCTCCTAGACACTGAAAACATTCGATTTGTCTGGTTGGGGAGTGGGGACCTGAGGGGAGGAGGGGAGGGACACTGACTTTTCGCTCTATGCATTTTACACCCTCTGTGCTCTTTGAGCTGTGTGTGTGTTTCCTCTGTGCACTTGTATATATATTCAAAACCAAACATGCCAGAAAGCAATTCTGCGCGAGGTTTCCTCCAGGAAGGCCCCAGTTCTCCCCCCTCCCCCCCGCCCACCCTCTCCATCCACCCCCACATCCTGGCCTGTGTGTGGCCCAGCCTCCCCGCTGCTGGTTTTCAGAGCTCTAGGCCCTGGAGCAGGTCCGAGCTGGAGTGCCCTGCAAGAAAGGGGGCTCCTCGGAGACCCCCAGAGCGGCCTTGGCTCCGGGTGGTGCAGGGTGTGGGGTTGGGGGGGGCTCCCGACCCACTGACTGGAACTCCGAATACTCCCCAGCCTGGGCCGCTAATCGCTTCCAGATTGGCGGGGTCAGGGCCAGGGCCGCCGCCGCCTGGCTCCATAAACAGCCCGTCGCTCCAGATGGCGGCTGGCTCCAGCCTGGCGAGCAGGTTCATGGGGGACTGGGGGGTGGCAGCAGGTGGAGGACCCCCAGCCTGCCTGGTTGGGGCAGGGAGGCCCCCGCCAGCCGGCCCTGGCTGCCGCTCATCCCTCTGCCCTGAGTCAGGATGCTGGGCCAGAAGGGGCTGTAGCAGTTGAACCCATTGCTCGGAGGAGAGAAACCGAGGCCCAGAAGGGGCAAGGGACGGTTCCAGGTTGGTGGTTGACAGAGGTGTGAGGCAGGGGCTCCTGAGGGTTGACCCTGGGTTTGCTTGTGTCTGTGAATCCAGCACACAGTTGGGGGCGCAGTAAAGACCCAAGGAAGGAAGGGAGGAAGGAGAGCAGGAGGGAGGGAGGCATTATGGCCTCTTGGGTTCAAATTCTACTCTGGCTTTTAGTCCCTGAGGGAATAAGTTAGTTTTGCTTTCCGGGCCTCAGTTTCTTCATCTGTGAAATGTGGATGGCTAGAGCACAGACCTTGCCGATTGCTGGAAGAGTGACCTGGCTCTCGTGAACTTCCGGGCAGTGCGGGCTGTGTACGTTGCAGGGGCTCAGTTCTGTCTTTCTCTCTCCCTGAGCCTCCTTTGATTCCTGCTTCTCCTCCCCCGCCCCACCCCCACCCCCGGGAGCGCGATGGCCTCCTCTAGGAAGCCACCCTGGCTTCCACTCAGACCTCTTCCTTTGTGCCGGGCTTTGTGCCCTTCCCGTGGCCTCACTCACAGAGCCTCCCCAGCGCCACGCCATGACTGGTACCTGTGCTATCGCCCCTCTGGCAGATGAGGGCACGGAGGGTCAGGAGGTACCTGTGTTGTTGTTCCTGCCCCATCATGGAGGCAACAGGACGTGGTGAGGGCCTCGCCGCCAGGAGGATGCAGAGCTCGGTGCGACTGGAGAGGCTTCACCTGGTCTGAAGTCAGGTAATGTGGCTGCTTCCTGCCCCCACTCACCAACCTCTTGGCACATGAGGTGAGGACCCCGGCCTGCTGCCCCCAGGCAGGTAATGGGTTGTGATCCCTAGGGAAAGGAGTGTGGAGCCCTGGCCTGGAGCCCAGGCTGGCCCTGGATGTCCCTTGGGTGGCTGGGCCGTAGCCTCGTCAGCTGAGCAGGGATGCAGCTCCTTGAGTGAGGGCTGAATCCCCCATTTTCACCATCTTAACCCTCGTACCCAGCACAGAACACCCTGAGTTCAGCTTTGTTGAATGAGTGACTGAGAAGTCATAGTATCAGGCATTTATAATCCAGGAACTCTTCTGAGCAACTGACTGAGGGTAACTTCCTTTTTATAAAATTTAATTTAATTTTTTGGCCATGCCATGCAGCACGCAGGATCTTAGTTCCCTGACCAGGGATCGAACCTGGGCCCCCTGCAATGGAAGCGCAGAGTCCTAACCACTGGACCACTAGGGAATTCCCAGGGTAACTTCTTTAATATTCCCATAACCTGCTGAGGGAGGGACTATTATAATTTCCATTTTACAGAGGACAAAACAGAGGCTCAGAGAGGTTGAGTGCCTTGCCCAAGGTCACACAGCTGGAGGTGGGATTTGAACCCAGGTCTTCTAGCTCCAGTGCACACACTCTCAACCACCTGCTTCCCCTCCCAGGGCAGCAGTGAGCCTGAAATGAGCTCAGTGCCCCGCACATAGTAGGTGCTTTCCCATGGCCCCCACACCCGCCTCCATCGCCTGGTACCTGGATTCAGATTTCGGCCCAGCCTCGAGGTCAGCGGCCCGTTCTGCCCTGTGCCGGGAGGAATGTTCGTGGTGGCCTCGTCCTGGGTCCGAGAAGAAAGGCAGCCTTGTAGGCGAAAGGTGAGCTGCTGGGTGGGCGCGGGGCTGTTTACCCAGTGCCGGGCGTGTGGCTCGGGGTGGCGCCACTGTCAGCCGCGCCGGCTGCCCCAGGCCTGTGCTGGCCTCCAGATGTGAGCTGGCTCCAGCCGGCCGGGCCCCCCCACCCTGTGCACAGAGGGGCTTTATCAAAAGCGGCTGTGAGGAGGCCCGGGAGGCTGCCTGGCTCCAGCCTGCTGGCTCCACGCCCCGGGCCTGCAGAAGCCCAGCGAGCGAGCTAGAGCTGCTGTACCCAGGACTTGATCTGCTCCACCGCCAGCTCCTCTGCTCTGCTCGGGGCCTATGGGGGCCCAGACGAGGGGTGCAGCCCTCTGTTCCAGGAAACTGAAGCTCCAGGAGCAATCTGGAGGGGTGACAATGCAAGAAAACTTCTTTGAAATTAATTTTCTACATCCCTGAGGGGAAAGGTAACCCACACAGAAAACAAAGTACAAAACTCAGTTAAAATTCAAGGGGTGCTAAGTGCATAGCAAAGTGAAGACACTCGTGGGAAGGATAAATTGCAGGTTCAGAACAGCAGTTCCTGTGAGCCGGGAGGAAAGTAACTGGGAGGGGTTACCAGGGTGCAGTTCTCTCCATAGTGTCTTTCTTGGGTTGTGTGGTGAGGATGTTAGTCTTTATGTTTTCTTTGTTGGCCTGAACTCTTCTGTATTAATAAATAATAACAACTGGAGGAAAAGAAAGAAAGAAAAAACCAAGACTTCTTCCTGCTTCTGACCCTTAGCCCTGCCCCTGTTAAGAGTGTCTTCCGGTACTTTCCAGGGATTGTCTGAGAATCCACAAACAACTCCACATCTCTTCCCGTCCCTGTGTTGTTTTCCTATGTTGTTTTTGTTTTACAAATAGTATCAAGATATACATTGTACAGCGCCAGGCTCTTCACAATATATCCTGGGCACCTCACTGCAGCCTTGTTCTTTTTCACAGCTGCGTAGTATTCCATCCTGGGAAGGCACCTCAGCTTATTCTCCAGGCTCCCCTTGATGAACTTTTAGGTTGTTGCCTGTTTTTGCTGCCACAGACCATGCTGGGGTGGACCCCACCCCCATCCATGTCTTTGGGGACTTAGGCAAGTATTTCCTTTTTTTTTTTTTCAGGCAAGTATTTTCTAGATGATCAGCTCTTAGAAGAATCTCAGAGGAGTCCTATTTACTCTCCTGAGAGTCGTGATAATTTGCCCTCCCTGAAGTTTGTTTCCTTGTGTCAGCCCACCAGCGATGCTGCCGACAGGAAACTGAGACCCAGAGCCAGTCAGCTGTTCTGTGGGGTGAGCAGGGGAACAACCTCACAAGGAATGTCTCCTAAAAAGAGACAAGTCAAAACACCCCTTTCTTGGTTTTGTTTCCTTTTGAATGCAAAAGAGAAACATGTTCCCTGCAGAAACTTTAGAAAATAAAGAAAACCGCAAAGTTAGAAAATAAAGCCTCCCTCCCCTTGACAGCCACCCCCGCCCCCACCCAGCCCGCCACCAGGGGCTGGATGCAGACCAGGGTTTGGGCATCGGGGTGGGCTGGCTTCCTCTCCATCCCTATGCCTGACTTGCTGTGTAACCTCAGGCAAGTCAATCAGCCTCTCTGGGCCCCTGCGTTCTCATCTGTAACTGGGGCTACCAAGGGCTCCAGCCTTGAAAGGCTGCTGTGAGAATCAGATGAGATCACGTGGGTAAGGGGCGGCCCAGCATACCACGCTTCCTACAGGGAGGCCGTGACAAGTTCTCCCCGCACCTGTGCAGCCAAACCCAGGACTCTCTTTATATTCGGATTTTTTTTTTTTTGGCTGCACCTCAAGGCACGTGGGATCTTAGTTCCCTGATCAGGGATCGAACCCGTGCCCCCTGCAGTGGAAGGACAGAGTCCTAACCACTGGACCACCAGGGAACTCCCCAAATCCAGGACTTTCTCATTGACCCTCCCCCTCAGTGAGCTCTGGTATTTTATTCCTGCTCCACCAAGGCCCACAGCCCAATGACTCCCAGGACCCACACGTCCAGACCCAGCTCCATTCCCACCCGACACAGATCACACAGCTCCAGCCTCCAGGCTTCCTGGACCCAGTGGCTCAGCCAGAAAACCGCCATCCAACCTGTCAGCACCTCCTGTCTGCTCCTACTTCAAACTAGATCCAGAGCCAATGGCTTCTCCCCAACACCCACCACCAGCTTCCCAGGCTGGACTGTCGCGGACCCTTCCTCACAGGTCTCCTCACTTCCCGCCTCGCTCCCTGATAATCTCTCCTTGCAGGCTAACAGGGCGATTTGCCTCCCACCCCTGGGGGACGTGTGGTCATGTCTGGGGACATTTTGGTTGTCACAACCGGCAGAGGGGATGCTACTGGCATCTGGAGGGTGGAGGCCAGAGGGGCTGCCAAACCGTCCTCCAGTGCCTGGACAGCCCCACGACTGAGAATGATCTGACCTCAACATTAATAGGGCTGAGGATGAGGACCCTGTATGAGATCCAAATCAGGTCTGTTCTGTGCTCTTACCTTCCATAGCTCCCACCCACCTCATCCAGAGAACAGCCAGCATCCTCTCAGCGGCCACAAAGCCCCATGGGACATGCTCCATCTCCTCCCTTCCCTCCCACCCTCCCGCCCTTGGCTCCAGCCACATCAGTTCCTCCCTCTTCCTTGGACCTGAAGACAACCTCACACCACAGGCCCTTCCTCTGCTTTTCCCAAATGTTCTTTCCCAGACATCTAACTTTCCCTCCTCCCCTTCTGACTCTCTGTCGAATGTCACCTCTTCCAGGAGGCTGCCCTGATTTCCTTATTTAATATCTGCCGCTCCCTGAACCCTTCTGCCTTCTTTCTCCCTGGCACTGGGTCCCAATATCTTACTGATTTGTCTGTGTCTGTCCCCCAACCTAGAACACAAGCTCCATGAGGGAGAGACAGGGCTGGTCTTATTTACCACTGAGCAGGTAACATGACCTCCAGCTCACAGTAGGTGCTCAATAAGTGCTCATGGATTGACCAGTGGACCCTACCTTGCAAGTTCCTGATGTCTGGGCAGCGGCTGTGGACAGACGACCCGGATGCTGAAAGCTGGCCCCTGGAGGATTGGAGGCCCAGAAGGAAATTCCCTGAGGCCATGGGCTGGAATTTCCCACATCCCTGCAGCCATACCTCACCCTGATTGCACTAAGGGGCCCCTCACCAGGGACAGCAGCAAAGATGGAGGAGACCCCACAGGCAACTCCCCAGCCACCACCAGCATTCATGGAGCACCAACTGTATGCCCTACTCTAGACTGGGCAGCATAGAGATTGTACCCCAGTGAATTCCTGGGGGCCAGGGGCGGTCACTTAATCATCTCACTGTCTCCAGGGCCTAGTACTGGCCATCCATGTATTCAAACATTACGGGGCACCTACTGTGTACCATTGACTATGCTGAGTGCATCTACCAGATAATTTCCAGACAGTGGACTTATGGAGGGGAGAAAGTCCCTGCATTTTTCTATCAATGCTTTCAATTATTATTATTATTTGTTTACAGAAAGCATTCTTTTTGTAAATAAATAGACTTGAAGAATCCCAAGTTAAAAAAATACAACCCTACCATCTACTGATGCTGGGCAGAAATTTAGGGGGCCTTGGGCGCCCAGAATGGGCCCCTGTGGGGTCGAGGAGGCTCCCAGGAAGTGAGTCCTGAGCTGAGGCCCCAGGTCGAGTATGAGGGGACTAAGAGTGGGGAGGAAGGCCACTGCACAGACCTGGGGGATACAGCGAGTCGGCTAGGGGGAGGCTGATGGTCTGGCCCCAGCCCAGCCGAAGGCTCCACCTCTGGCCGTGCGTGTCCCGAGTCCAACATTTCCTGGTGGAGTTTACTGCACCATCATTTCTATAATTATCTGTTTCTGTCTCTCCCCAGCCCACCTCTGAACTGGAACTCCGTGAGGGCTGAGCCTGCCCTGTCTGGTTCACTACTCTGTACCCAGGGCCTGGAGCACACAGTAGGTGCTTGTAGTGAGTTGAATAATGTGTCCCCCCCCAAATTCACGTCTACCCAGAAGCTCAGTATGTGACCATATTTGGAAACAGGATCTTTGCAGATATCATTAGTCCGGGATCTTAAAATGAGATCATACTGGACTGGGGGGCCCTTAAGCCAGCAACTTGTGTCCTTATGAGAAGAGGACACAGACACACAGAAGGTCACGTGAAGATGGAGGCCAAGACTGGAGGGCTGCGTCTGCAGGCCAAGGAATGCTGGGAGCCCCCGTGAGCTGGAACAGCAGGGGAAGATTCTTTCCTAGAGCCTTCAGAGGGGGCATGGCCCTGCTGACACGTTGATTTTGGAATTTTCCAGAACCATGGGAGAATACCTTTCTCTTGTTTCAAGCCACCAAGTTTGCAGCAATTTGTTACGGCAGCTGCAGAAAATACATACAGGTTCCTCGTGTGGATGATCAAGTGCACAGAAGAATGAGCCGCGAGCAGCTCGGCTCTGGTGGGTGGTCCAGGGCCAGTCGGGTGTGGCCAGGTGGCTGTTTGCCCTCATCCCTTATGACTGGCTTTGCAGACTGGGGTACCTGCTTGGATTTCAGGGTGGAGGGAGCTAGAGGCCGTCAGCCAGTGAGGGGGTGGGTGTGAGGAGATGTTGAAGTCGTCCAGCTAAAGTGACAAGGAAATCGGGTTCTGCAGGTGCCACCCCCACCCCATCCCCAGAAACTCATGTCCACACCCAGCTTGGACACCGGGGGCTGAGGTTCTGGGCACTTCACCACCCATGATGCTGATGCCTTTCAGATACGCTGCAGCCGGCGCTTGTCCCCACTTCCTGGATATTCCGCAGACTGCCCACCCAAGGAACTCTCAGCACCGTCCGTTAGAGCTCAGAGCCTAGGACGTTGGGAGGGAATTTGTCCACCTGTCTGCCCTTAGTCCCTCTCACTGTGGCCTCTGGAATGAGGGAGGCGGCGAGATGCAAAGGAAAGAGTCTAGAACCTGGCTCTGTGCTGAGTGATGGTTGAGTGGCTGCTCTTCCTTGAGCCTCAGTTTCCCCATCTGTACTTGGGGGAACATCACGGGCTTCGTGGAAACTGCTATCGAGAGTGCATGAGATGAAGCCTGCCCCGGGCTGGCAGGGCACCTGGCCCACAGGTGCTTGCTAAGAGGAGTGCGCTTGTGGTCCTGTTCTCCCAGAACATGGCCCCAGATCCTAAAGGGGTGATTAGACTTTCCCTCAGATCCTTTCAAAGCCCAAGCCCTGCCCCGTGGCCAGTCCAATGGCCCTACAAGACCACCCCACCCCCGAGGAACACCAGATCTTCAGAAGGACCAAGGCTTGGCTTTCATGCCCATAAAATGCCTGAAATCAAAGCAGGGCTCACAACAAGGAGGGTTTTGAAGTCGGCTCAGGACAGGAGGGGGGCGTGAAATCCCCAGGGGTCTCGGCCCTTCTCTTGGGATCCACCATAAAGCAGGGTGTCTAGGGCCCAGGCAGGAGGGTAGTGGCCACATACAAGGGGCACCTGTCATTTTAGCAGTGATCTGAATTCCAACGAAGACTTAATCATCCCAAGTTTTAGAGAAGACAATTGGGAAAACCCAACTGAAAAAGCCCGTTTACTTGATGTTAGAGGCAGTGAGAGAGCCAGTGGTTGACAGGTGGGGACTTGGGTCTTGAAGCGAGCGTTCCAGTCCCTGTTCTGCCCCTTACTGTGTGACATCAGGCAAATTGCCTAACCTCTCTGTACCTCAATTTCTTTTTATTTATTTATTTTTGGCTGCGTTGGGTCTTTGTTGCTGCGTGTGGGCTTTCTCTAGTTGCGACGAGCGGGGGCTACTCTTCGTTGCAGTATACAGGCTTCTCACTGTGGTGGCTTCTCTTGTTGCGGAGCACGGGCTCTAGGTGCGCAGGCTTCAGTAGTTGTGGCACACGGGCTCAGTAGTTGTGGCACGTGGGCTTAGTTGCTCCACGGCATGTGGGATCTTCCTGGACCAGGGATCGAATCTCTGTCCCCTGTGTTGGCAGGCGGATTCTTAACCACTGCACCACCAGGGAAGCCCCCTCAATTTCTTCATTTGCCAAATAAGGGATAAAAAACAATCCTTCCCTCAAAGCATTGGGTCAGGGCGACCCGAGTGACTTTATATGACATGCTGGCCCAGCCCTTGGGCATGTTATTATTATTTTTTCCTAACGACACAAACATTAACTTCTCCCAAATTGAGGGTCTACTGAGCCAGCCCCTTCACAGACATCGTCTCACTGAATCTTCCCACAGCCGCTGGAGGTGGGTGTGCTCCCACGGCACAGCTAGTGATCAGGAAGATAAGGACACTTGCCCAGGGGTACACAGCTGGGGAGATGCGATATAAACCCCAGTCCTGGCTGCATACTCATACTCTTAATCACTTCTCTTTAAAAAATAGGACAAGCTAAATGGAAGAAATACGCCCGCCACCCCCATTGTTCACACAGGCTGGAGCAGCGTTTCTCCTCCCTGGTACCTCTGACATTGTGGACTGGCTGGCTGGCTGTCTGCTCTGGGGGTGCTCTGTGCCCTGTAGGATGGTTAGCACCGCTGGTCCCTACCCATCGGATGCCAGTAGCACCCCTACAGTTGTGACAACCAAAATGTCTCCAGACACTGCCAAGTGTCCCAGGGAGGGGGCAGCCCCTTGTCCAGAACTGGTTGGAGTGAGGGTGTTAGAATACTGGAGTGTTTCTTTCTGGATTTCTTTTCCTACATTCACACACACGGCATTCTTGACTGCTCCTCAGATTCAAGGACCCCTGCACCCTTCTCTAGGGCCCCCCAGGGGTCAGGACTGTAGCAGCTGCAACTGACTTGCAGCCCGGCCATGGAGCAGATAATCCTGAGTTGCTCAGACGCCCATTCGAGCCCCCATCATCCACTTACCAGCTGTGTGTCTTGGGCCAATGGCATCCCTCTCTGAGCCTCAGGGTCCCTGCCCACCCCCCTCCTCCCGCACCAGGGCTGTGCTGGCCTCCAGGAACTCGGGCCAGGAAGGTGCTTGGCTGTACCAAGTGTCCAGTCACGGGTGCCGCTTTTGTGATTAATCTGAACAGAGCTGTGTTGGGTGTGGAGACCACCACACACAGCCCTTGCAGATCCAGCCCTGCCTGGCTGGTGTCTGCCTCCCTGGGCCTTGCTCAGAGCCCCCCAGGGTCACTGCTCTGCCAGGCTTGAGGGTCACATATCTATAGTTTCACAGGAAGCACTGGCCTTGGGTAAAAATGTCACAGGACGTCAGCCTAGTGGATCCGGTCCTGGGCTGGGAGTGAGCAGGGAGGTTAAAGTATTCCTCCTGGGGCTGGGTTTTTTCGGGGGGGACTCAGGGCTCTGAGTCATGGCCTGTGGTCAGGCTGAGGGGACTGAGGCTCAGGGGCCAGCAAACAGTCCAAGGTCACCCAGCATTGTCAGCATCTCCCACCACCTCAGGGCCTTTGGGAAGGGTGGGGTCAGTGGAGACACCATGTGAAAAAAACACACATCCTCTAATCAATGGCACACAGTGTCAGCATCCACCCACTTCTTACTTGCTCTCCTGGGAATGCCCAGGGTGGTCCCATCCTCTCCTCCCTACCTCCCTACCTGGGTCTGTCTCCATCTCCTCCCTGGTCCCCTGTTCCACCCTTGCCCCGTGGCCTGCAGCAAGAGGAACTCCGTGAAAACCTGAGTCACATCTGTTTCTCCTCTACACAGCTCCCATCTCCCTCAGAGGAAAATGTGAATCTTTAAAATGCCCTGCATGATCTGTCCCTTGTCTCCTGGACCTCATCCTCTCCCTCCTCCCCCTCACTCACTCTGTTATAGCCGCACTGGCCTCCTGCTGTTTCTCCAATAAATAAGGCATGTTTCTGCCTCAGGGCCTTTGCACTGGCTGTTTCCTCTGCCAGAAAGATTCTTCCCGCCCCGCACCCCGCTGTCCACATGATTCAATTCCCTACCTTTTTCAAGTCTGTATTCAAATACCACCTTCTCAAATATCAGGGCTTCCCTGCCCTACTCCTATCACCAGCACTCCCCACCCTGCTTTAGTTTCCTCCATAGAATTGATCACCAACCAATATTCTACATAATTGAATTTTCACTTGTTTATTGTTTCTCCCTGCTCCGTACACCATTACCACACCCAGAATGTCAATTTCATGAGGGCAGGTGTTTCTGCCTGTTCTTCTCCCTGCTGTATTCACTGGGCCCACAGTAGGTGCTCATTAAATACTTGTTGAATGAATAAATGTGGAAGCGTGGATGCTGAAGTGTCCCTGGGTTAACTGGGAAGCTCCAGGGAGCTCTATGGTTTGAAATCACCCTGTAAACTGTAGAGTGCAATGCTCCCTGACATCCATGGCTGGGTAAGCATGTTCTCAGGTGGGGTTTGTGAGAAAGGGGCAGCTGGGGGTCCTGGGTGTTTACAGTCAGATTCCCAGGGCTGGGTGATGATCAGGGGCCCGGGCAAGAGGGGGAGGCATGGGGGCTCCTGGGTCTGGCTTTAGGCTTCTGACCACAGTGTCAAGTTTGTGGAGTGAGAAAGGTCAGGAAGGCAGTGAGAACAGTGTGGCCGGAAGTGGCCAGCCCCGTCTTCTGGCCTGAATTATCTGGGAAGAAAAATAATCACATTCCAAAGAACCCATGGCTTGGGCGCCGGAGCCACTGCGGGGGCTGAGGGTGGGGTGCAGGGCTGGCCTGGGCAGGTGGTGGCCCTGCCTGAGGCTCAGAAAAGTCAAATCATCAGCTCAGGGTGACCCAGGGGTACTAGGATTTAGACCAAGCTGGGGGAGATGCCCCCCAATTGTGAATGGCTGGGGCATGGTAGCAGGTTATGACTCCTTGGGAGGGGAGACCACTGCTCTAGGCTGGGGTGCCCCTCAGGGACTCCTGGAGCTGGCTGAGCCATCACTTCGTGCCAGGCAGTGTTCATTCCCATCCCCCAGGCCCTGGTGGGGGCAACTGGGCCAACAGGGGCGACCACTATGCTACAAGCCACAGATAGAACCTGAAAGATTGGACAGCCCTTCTTAGGATGGTCCCAAGGCCCAGACCTGGGGAGGATGTTGGTGATTGATAATAATAGTAATAATAATCGCTATATTGTGTTTTAGACACTTTCTTGTACTGTCTCATTTAACCCTCACATCACCCTATGCGGAGACCACTATCATTCTTCCCATCACAGCTGTCCTCGAGGGTCTGAGGGGTCTGCCCCCATCTCATCCTCCTCACTCCTACAGCCGACACACTCACATACTCTGCTCCAGCTACGGTGGCCTCCTTGATGTTCCTTTCTCCCACCGAGCTCATGCCTGCCTCAGGACCTTTGCACCAGCTGCTCCCTCTGCCAATTCTTTCTCCAGTGAGCACTCAGCTCATATGTCATTCCTTAGAGGTCATCTCTGACCACCCATGTAAAGCAGCTCCCACCCTTTCTCCTCTCTACCACATCAGCTCACTGTACTGTTCTTTTCTTTTGGCCACGCCACTCGGCTTGTGGGATCTTAGTTCCCCAACCAGAGATTGAACCCAGGCAGGCCCGGCAGTGAAAGTGCTGAGTCCTAACCACTGGACCCCCAGGGAATTCCATCACTGTACTGCTCTTATTGTCCTGATCCAGTTGTGAAATTATCTTGTTTATTCATTATTTCTTTACTCTCTGTCTCCCATGCCTGGAATGACGGCAGAGCTTTTCTGTCCTGTCCATTTCTGCATCCAGAGTGCCTGGCACAGAGGATGCCCTCACAATACTTGTTGGACGAGCAAGAGTCAGACAGACAAGACAGATGTATCCTCGCTCTGTGTGCTGTTCATGACTGGATGTGCCAACCTTGCCACCCTCTAAGAAAGATCTCATTTCATCCGGGCTGGACCCCGGCCCAGGGCAAAAGTGGGGTGGGGGCTTCTGCAGCCCCCAGATCACTGCCTTCCTCTGAGGAAAGGCCTGATGTTCCTGCAACATCCTGCCCACCCCGGCCCAGGGAAGTCAGATATCAGCTCAGCTTCCCTCTCCACCCCACACCCCTGGATAAGCCACGTGGACTCTGGCCCAATGTTTAGGCCACAAAAAAAGTGGGCTCACGCCAGATTGGGGGGTGATACCTGGGGCTGTGCAAGGGCCTTTCCAGCCAGAGATGGGACTGGAAAGTTTCCAGCCAGGCTGTGTATGAGGCCAGAGTGTATGGGGAGAGGCCTGTGACCAAGCTGCTGACACCAGAGCAGAGGCAGCTAGATTTGGGCAAGCCCTGGGTCTGTTCATTCATTCATCAGCTGTTGCCTCCCCAGTGCCCGGCACAGGGCCTGGCACAGCACATCCATGTGTTCACTGATCCATCCTGGGGTGACATGTATCTTCCCACCCCAGGGCCCTTGCTCTTGCGGTTCCCTTCACCGGGAACTGTCCACCCTGCCAGGTTCTGGGCACAGAAGCTCCTCTGCACATTTGGAGTTCCCTCCTCAGAAAGGCCCTCCCTGCCCATTGCTGCCTTCCCATCCCGTGCTCTTACTGGGGTGCTTCAGGTACGTGCTTCATGCTTCGAAATGACATTGCGAATTCACTCTGTCTCTTCTATTCCAATGTTAGCTCAAAAGACAGGGACTTCTGGTTTGTTTTGTTCTCTGCTGTGACTCCAGTACAGAGATCAGCACATAGAAAATGTTCAATAAATGTTTGTTGAATAAATGAATGAACGAACAAATCAGTGGATGAAAGTTCCACTGGGAAAGCTCGGGGATAAGGTTTGGCTCCTAGCCCAGATGTAGGAGGTGACCTGTAAACTGAGGCCTGAAGGAGGAGGATAGGGTGGGCAGGCGAAGAAAGGAGGGGACGTGGTTTTTTCTCAAAATGCCTTTCTCCAAGGGAGAGTTAAAAGGTAGCTTGGAGGTAGTAACTGGTGATTAAAATTTAAAAAGCCTTTAATCCATTGACACCATAAAAATTGAGATATTTTACTAAATCTTTTTTTGCGGTACGCGGGCCTCTCACGGTTGTGGCCTCTCCCGTTGTGGAGCACAGGCTCCGGACGCGTAGGCTTAGCGGCCATGGCTCACGGGCCCAGCCGCTCCACGGCATGTGGGATCTTCCCGAACCAGGGCACGAACCCACGTCCCCTGCATCGGTAGGCGGACTCTCAACCACTGCACCACCAGGGAAGCCCAAGATATTTTACTAAATCTTGATGTCTGGCTTTTCTCTCAAAAAACTGAAAGATGTGGCCATCCTGAGCCCTCCTTCCTGAGGCAAAAAGTTCAGTTTCCCAGTTTGTAGCAGCCCTCATCAGGCCCCTGAAGCATTTGTTGGCGACCCCTGAAGCCAGAGACCGCCTTGGCATCGCTGCAGGACCCCACCATGAACACCCAGGCTGGGCGCCATTGGCGACGGCCTTCTGGACCGTAGCTCAGCCTGGGTAAACTGTGGCTGGTAACGCGGGTACACTGGGTCCTCCAGGTAGGTATGGGGTTGGGCGGTGGTTGTGCATCCCCTCCCCGGGTCTCTTGCAGGCTCCCCCTGAGCCAAATGCACACACCCAGACGCCTGAGCGCCAGCTCAGAAGTGGTGCCTCCATACCCAGAGCTCACATCTGTTCCCTCTTCCACTCCAGCCCTGCCCAACCCCTCCAAGCCGGCGCATTAGTCTGCAGCGCGCGAGCGCCCTCTGCTAGCGCAGAGCGGGCGCGCAGACCTGAGCCCAAACCGAGAACCCCGGCGCCGGGAGACCTGGGGAGTTTCACTTCGGTGGAACGGGGTGATTTAACGGTAGCTTAAAGGGTTTGCTGTGTGCCAAGGACTGTGAGAATCTCACTACACGTAAGACCTCATGTAATTATTAGAACAATCCTGCTGGGAGTTCCCTGGCGGTCCAGTGGTTGGGACTCCTTCGTGAGGGGAATTAAGACCCCTCCTGCTGCGGGGCGCGGCCAAAAAAAAAAAAAAAAAATCCTATGAAGTAGATACAGAGAGGGTAAGGAAACTGCTCAGGGCCACACAGCCCGTAGGCGGAGCTGGGGTTGGCGCACCTGACTCAGGGTCATGCGCTGAGATCCCCTGAGTTAAAG